>NC_065977.1:0-1200000 GCF_021464435.1 Cataglyphis hispanica | reverse complement strand
CTTTAATAAGAGATCCGCTAGTTTACTCGTTGTCTGACTTTTTCGCGTCCGATGTACGCGAAGCGAAACCGAGGCCTGTGGTATCCGATCGCGAAAACCTAGAACGATGCATTCTTCTCGTGGCGAACCAGATAGACGTTACCCAGCATGGCTATTGTTCCGTTGATGCCCGTATCCATCCATTTACCGTTCTCCGGTGGTCATTGGAGTACGTACGGCCGATATGTATCCCAAAGAACCCGGGAGGCCCGGAGGCTACCGGATTACAATGGCGAAAGAACGGCCTTTCTCCAGGCCGTCGTCACACAGACATACGGAAGTCGGCGCAGGTGTGTACATTTGCATACGCATTGTGCTATGATTGCGCCATACTTATAAGGAGCATACCCATGATTTTATATGAGATTGCGGTTGAGATGTGAGCGAGCAACTGTCGCCTCTTGACCGGTGATGCCTGGCCTCGTCGACGCAGAAGTGAATATTATAAATTAACTCTACTTTCAAAGAACTTATTAGTTTCATTTTTGTGTATATTTTATGATTATTTGCTGCGATATCAGAAATTAGATTGAAAGTAACTGAATGTATGGGTATCTTAATCTCTCCTTTTAAATTATTTCTTTTTAAATTTTTTTAAAATTCTTATTGTCTTTATGAATTTTGAATGAATATTATTATTAATATAATTATTAACAAGTCAATAAATAATCATGAAATTAGATATATTATATACTTATTATATATATTCACATTAATAATTTTATTGTAATAATATTATTAATTTCAGTAAAATAGAATTGATATTTAATCAGATAATTTAATACGATAAAAATCTAATTATGCTCATAAAATCTACACAAATGAAAATAGTTATTTAACTACAATCATAATATTCATTTTTTTGCTATAGTTTTACAGAAGAATATTATTATATATTAAATAACCGCGTGTGCATTTGCATCGTGATATAATTATATCAAAAACATTGCTCCTTTTTATCATATTTAAAAATAACGCATTGCAAATGTATATTTTCATTTCATGTTTTCGTTAAAATTGCTTCCCTCTTCCAAATAGATTGATTCTCCTTTACAGACCTTTAAATTGTCCTTTTGCAATAACTCTGAATTAAACTTTCTGGATTCATTTCTCTGTTAGTTTTTGCAACCCTTCGTTACAAGACTGTTGGTTGCGGAATTAAAGATGAACGAGGTCAGTGGCGTTTTCCGCAAAAGTATAGACAAACGCAAGTTACGGTAACATAATTCCAACGTACGTACGCACACAGAAGTATCGAAGACACAGATAAAGTACCGATGAGTGTCCGTTCGATGGAAGAGCGGAAATTCCGCCCGTTTCGCCCGCGAGACGGACATTTATTTCGATTCGCCGCGGCTAGGAATACGCAACGCGCGCGCGCGTCCCGCATGAATATTTACATCCAGATGGTGTACATAAATAGCACTCAACGAAAAAAATGGGTTAGACCCCGGGATACACCCACCCCCGTGTCGTAGATATCCGCCGGAAGCGGTCACAAATTCTCCGAGTCTCCGGCACAACCGCATTGCGCATTACTCTCTTGGACCCCCCTCTGCCCTTCCATGCGCTTCCTCTTTCTTCTTCGTTCTCTTGCGAACTTATTTTCTGCATTGTACTTTTTATTATAAATTATTTTCATTACGGTATCCCAAAATTAAAAGCTATAGCAACCGCAATATGCCATAATCATAATTATAAAATATATAATAATAATTATGAAGTTGCACTTATTAGTGCATAGTTATATAATTGAGAAAAAAATATAATATTTAAATATTTTTTTTTTTTTAATGAATTTTATTCCGGTTTTTAATATTACAGACTATATAAAATAATCGTTATACCTTTATTAAACTATAGTATTTCATACATATATTTTATAACGATATTAGCAATAACTATAGAGATATCTTGAATGTCGGATCTCACAAGACGATTCTTAAAATTCCTATGACAGTTTACGTCAAACTTATTTCGGTCTCCCAAATGGTGTTAATGACACGATCGGTAGTTTTTTATATAGCGGTTTCTCTGAAAGAACAAAATCGCAACGATATCAATCCTGTCATTTGATTTTCTCTCTCTCTCTTTCTTTCTTTCTATTCATTTCGATAAACAACATTTAATGTCTACAGAGGATAATAAATATAAAAATATCTAAATATATTTGAATATAAAAAAATATATATATATATATAACGCGTTAATTTTGCTTATCCGGATATTTCGTTCTCTCAAAATTCTCAAAACGGCAAATAACATCTACTTTATGGCGCATTCATGAGGAATGGCGTATTACGCGTATGCACGAATGAAATATCGCTTTTATCAGCCCAATCGTCGTCGTATCCCATTCGCTATTTTGGGGTCACGTACTGCGCCATACGTGCGTGGTCCCCCGCTCGCGCGAACGTTTTCGCGTTTACGTTCTTCCTATATTTTACACATGTCCGAAACTCTAATCTCCCTGCACTCCAATCTCTCTAATCTCTCTGCATATACATATACGTTTGCTCTCTTGTTTTACTCCTTCATCATGATAAATTCCATTCCCAAATATATATGATCCTCAGGGTGTTCTTAATCCCGCGTAGTCGAAACTAACACGCGCGATTAATTTTACACTCGGATAATTAACGTACGGAGAAAATTTCGATTTAAAAAAAAAAATTTTTTAAAAATATTTTATATTAGAGAATATTAAATATAAAAAAAGTATCATCATTCTTACTCTTTTAATTTTTAATTTCGTTGCACGAAATATTTATTATGCCATGTGCATTCCGAACGCTCAGATATTATATTTTTAGAGATATTCCTAATTTCGAAATATATATTTTTAGTACAAAAATGCTCCATTATTATCTAGATATTTTTAAAGAGAATGCGCAAAGTATTGAAATGTCACTTCAAATGTAATCTCTTATTTATATTTTTCATCGACCTGTCTATTGCTGTCATCTATTTTTATTTTTTTTTTTTTTCGTTACTCCTCTTATGCTCACCTTATTTCTACTATGATTACGTAACGATTCCTCAGACTTCTTCAATTCGTCTATCATGTACTTGATGTCCTCGGCTTCCATTTGTGAATCGCGACTATCGCCATAAGTGTTCACGCTGATCGTTCTTATATGTTCGCTTTCGTTGGCCGTCAAACTAATCTAGACGAGAAGGCGCGGAACACGTGCCGCAATAAAGGAGATGAGGTTGCGTTGCAAAGTTCCACTTTAATTTTACTTGACACACACACACATACATAAATATATATTTGTATATATAAAAGGACGAAGGGAGAGGATTCTTACTTTAGATTCTTTCGAGTAACAACGTCTTCGGTCGGATCGAGAAAATCTCTTGAGGCGATGGCAGCAAACCGCGAACGGGAAAATCAGGAAAAACATCGCGTTTAGGAAGAATTCCGCTTTCCTGAATACAAGAATACACCCGTTGAATCGCCACTGTGCATATATTCATGTATTGTGTTCTCACCTGCTGCATATTCTGACGGTTCTCTTGCGCGTATCCGGATGCACCGGTGCACCGTGCTCATCCCTCACCACGCGCTTATATTTTAATTCTCCTTCGAAATACTCCGACATTATGCTGGTTTCCAGCAACGAGTCTAAGCCCCAACGGCCTATCGCCGGTATGTACAAGCCCATAAACCATTTCAGAAAACCTAGAGAAGAAACAAAGTGTACATTGTTAAAAATATAAAAATGAATTGCGAGAGATACAATGCTAGAATAAAGTAACTAAACAATAAGAATATATAAAAATGACGTTAATTATGAACTTTGTTAAATAATTAGGAAATATTAAAAATACAACCGATTAAAGCTGCTTCAACAAGATTCCGAATTATAAAAAGATATATTAATAGACGAATTTTTAGGAGCTATTGAAACGATTGCACTAACCCATGAGAAGCAAGAGCAATATTAACAACACGACGAAGTACATAACGTCCAAGAAAATGTCCGAGAAAATTTGGCGATGACGTGACGGGACGGGACCGCGAAATCCAGCTGCGTGATAAAGTTCGAGCGGCATCGGTTGACAGTCGATGCCACGCGCGTCGCCCACGCACACGCATAAACAATGCAGCGTGCAGAAGCAACGATCCATTTTTCGTACCTTTATCTCCCTGGTGGCCATCAATTCCCCGAAATGGTTTAACAATTGCACTGGAATATATTTCGAACGCAGTGATTACGATGATTACATTCGTACGATACTCGAGAAGAATTCGCATTAAAAAGGAAAAATATAAGAAATTGTAAAAAAATATTAATTATTTAAATATGGGTTTCATTTCAAAACAATCATAGTTTATCTTCTTTTAGTTATCATGAGTCATTGATTCTTTTCTTTTTTTTTTTTTACCAGAGCAGTAAAACTCGTTTATGGGCAACTCGCCGTAAAGACTCAAGCTCACTGCTCGATTCCGTCGAGGTTGAATTAGTCTTTTAGGAAATGTAGCGTTCACCCAAGACTCTGGAAGGCTATCGGGACAGTCCACGATCTTCGAATAATAAGACGTCGGTATCAAACCCGTATTGGTAATCACGATCGTTACTATGGTATGATCGAGTGCTGTGCTATTTACGTTCACTTGACTGATGCGGCCCATGCATCTAAGATTTACAGATTTTTAAGAAATAATCGTACACGCATATAAATTGAATGTTATATCAAAATATTCTGTTAATTTATTGTCGATTTTATTATATAATAAGAAAATTTAATTTATAAAATATCGCTTATGTCGTCTAAACGTTGTAAAAAATTTGACATTTAAAACATCATATCCATTGATAACATTAGTTAGGATGAATGATATCTTGATAATCATTATGAGTACTTTACGTTTTATATAAAAAGTATTTATTTAATATTTACATAATTCTTTTAAAATTATGATAAGTTCAATAATTATTTAATTTTTATGTAAAATATATATCGTCAGTATTACTATCTCAAAAATGATATATTCTATTCTTGTCAGTATAAAACATGAAATAAAGAATTTCATAAAAAAGAGATTTACTCACAAATAACAAGTGCTATTCGAAATAATTAGCAAATCGGTTATTGAGAGAATTAGCGTGTAAAGTGTAAGCGAAGCTAGAGTTGATAATCTCACAATCAGCCCGTTAGCTAGCGAGTTGATATATATGGCCGATCTCGAGACTCACCCTCCTGCGAGCGCGGCATTGTAATCCACCCCGATTTCGATGTCGATCGCAGACACGTGCGGCGAATGATACTCGAGAGCGAGAAACTCGCGGCTTCCGCTTCCGCTCTCGCTGTACTTGATGGGCTCGCTCGGCACGGATGCGAAATTGCTCAAGAAGTAACAACCAGGTCGACCGGCGACGCGAGCTTCCTGTCGACACGTGACACTAGATCGAACAGCGGTCCGACCTTCGACAGCCGACGGGCGGAAATGTTCGCGGGAATGCGAGGTGGTTTCCGGGGTGATTTGGGGGATGAGGAACGTACATTTGTAACACGCATCTGTAACCCGTCATCTGCGTTCGCCGATAAACCTCGAAATGACGTATTATACGTTCGGCGCAAATATAGTTCGACAGGCGAGATCTAATTGATTACTCTAGATGTTGCCTTGACCCGACAGCAAAAAGGATTTCCGATCCTTTTTATTCGTATTTATTTATTTATTTTATTTATTTATTTATTTAAGGACAGAAAAATCTAGTACAAAAACAGTTAACAAGATTTGACATCAACTGTAATGCAGCTCATATAGATAACAAAGGGAAAAAGTACTTTGGCTTGGAGTTTCGCGGAATTTTCGATAAAACAATCGCATTCGTGAAAGGAGCAATGGTAAATTAAATTTGTAAAATTAGAATGTACAAAATCGTACAAATGTTGAATAAATCCCTTTCCGTTGGAAATTTTATAACGTCGTTTCGCGATCACGCGATTTCATAGAATCCAAGTCCGCATCGCAATAATTCAAAACGACATAACAACGACGGGCTCGCGTAGCGTGGAGCCATCAGCGCGTATACATTTTGTGAACGCGAGACAAATTCGGTATTTCGTTCCAAAAACGAGACGCGGTTCGAATTCCTCGTCTCGCGTATCACACAGAGAAACGAGCCGACGTACATAAAAATCCCGCGCTGTCCCTCGCCGGACCACCGATTTGTATGCGACTGTCCGTTTCCCGTCGTCCTGAACAAATCTCCCCTCGTAACGTTTCACGTGGGGGAGGGGGAGGGTATAAGTATTAAATTCGTGCGCGATAAATCATGTTACACAGAGCGAGAGCAGCGGGCGCACTTAAAGCGTCTCGCGCGCTCCACGCTTACGAAGGGGACGGGGATAGCCCGAGGACAGGAAGGCTATTTTCAGTGTTGTTTCATTTATTGCACCTGTCATACGTACCACGTCGTGCCTACGGTAGGCCAGGGGCTGATTTTTCAAACAGGTACCACTGACATGCCCGCACCGATCCGGTTGCTTGGCGAATGCGGCGAACCCCACGCCCGCTTTGTCGCACTCGTTTCCGTTCTCGTTGATGCTGCTCGCTGGTACCACGAGATACTCGTTCGATTCGCCTACATCGACACATCGTCGTTTGACGAAAATCTTCTCAATTAAGTTTTATTAAAGCGAGTTGTCGAATCGACGTCACGCTTGCAAAGTCGTTTTACGTATCAGTGAAGTTGTCGACGAAATATCGTTTTTGGAATGTCAAACCTTTTTGACTTTTATGTCATGTTAAATTTTTATTTAATGACACGATAGCATGAAACCTCACGTATTACGATACACGCATTCTAATTTCGTATCCTTCAATAATTAAATATTTCGCTGCTTAAGATCTTTCGATTAATTATCATAAAATTTTGATTAAAAAAAAAAAAAAATCCCTTTTTCGAACACTATTGTAGATATATCATTTTTTCATATATTTTGAATGTGAAATCAAAAGAAATCTTTAAACTCTTTCTCCAATCACGAATAAGAATTAAATTGCTCGCTTTATATCCGATAAATAATTATCTACTTAATTTCAATACAAATGTCGTTGTGAAAAAATTATAAAAACTCGCGTCTCGCTAATCATAACTTTGAAGGGGAAGATATTGAAACAGAGTTCAATACCTTCGACGGGATATCCGGAACCTTTTGATGTCACCGACGACGGCACCAAAAGACGATCGCGAACGACATCCAAATTAGGGACCTCCTCCTTCCGTCCGGGCATTTTCATTTTCTTGTAAGCGAAAGCGATCGTATCTTGACTGCTTCTATGGTGCCTGTTGAACGTGCCCAATCTGATGGCATAAACGATCTGTCTAGCGTGAAGTTTATCGGGCCACTTCGAATATACTTGAGCGCACATTCAATCGCGAGACACACACACACACACACTCTCTCTCTCTCTCTCTCTCTCTCTCTTTTACCTGACTATGGAATCCTCGGTGAGATCCTCCCAGTAAATCGATCCATTCCTTAAAGTGCGTTTCTCGTAAACTTGTAGATAGACTGTGTGCTCGACGATGGGATCATTCAACTGATATACGGAATACCTAAAAAATGTTTTCCCTGTGTAAGGTGTGTTTACTTTCTGCGAATCTCTTTAAAATCGATGATAATAATAATAATATATTTGTAATTATTAAATAAAAGTTGCGACAGAGAATTTTAGTTCGATATGCACAGATACTTCTGAAACATGTCGAACATTATGTACGATATCTCGTACGTATTGATTATCTGTTAATCAATTTGCGCGGCACGTCAACTGCAGAGACTATCGAAGCCACGAAACAAAGCACTCATCTTTGCTTTTGTTACGTCTACAGTCTGTAATTGTTACGGCGCGCACATTGCACTGTGTTAAACAGAAAATAAATGATTGAGGGTCGTCATTTTAATACTGTTAAAAACCATCGGCCATTGTGCATGATTGTCACATAATTCTTTGAATAAACTTTACGCTGACAGGTAAAACAACGCTCTCTTCATAACAAATGTGAGACAAAAGTTTCCTGTTATTCACAACATTATTTTCAGATAGAATGTATTCTTTTCAATTTATTATCATTACAATTTCAATTTTCAAATCCTTTCAAATCTTATAAAAAAGATACTATCTTTATACTTTTCATAACATATTAATGAACAAAAATCTCATTAAATTTCTTATCTTTTTATCAGATTTGGTATTTAATTTGAATTTGAATTTGATATTTTATATAAGGTATTTGATTTTAATTTGATATTTAATTTATAAGGTTCGAAAAAACGATTCTTGTTTCTCGCTCTTTGTTTCTCGAGAAACGAAACCATAAACGCGATATTCGAACATGAATCACGATCCGCGATCCCCTTAAATCCCCATAGGCGACCTACCATAAATCACTGAAGCGCAAACAATGCGCGGACTCGAGATATTTGGCCGCATCGATATTCGGCGGGTGTCTGCGATCCGCGCAATCTTGACCGCCCCGGATTTGCGCTCGTCCGGGATCGACTTTCGATCCATCGAGCTCACGTCGGCTCTCGTCCTCGCACCGTTTCACGTTTCCTCTCGCAAGCTTATGAAAATTCTCCGAGTTTCGTTTCTCGACGACGTAGCGTTCCGATAGTCTCGCCGCGACATCATCGGCGTCATACTCGGGCTCGAGAGATGCCATTAATAAGTGTCTCCTGAAGCGCTGGTGGTTCCCGGTCGTCAAGATCTTCATCCTCTGACCGCCCTTCTTCTTCCTCTTCTTTTTCCACTGTACCTTCTTCTTCTCTGCGGTCGGAATCCTCTGCAGTCGCTTTCTAAATACGCGCTTACCTTTCCGGAAACCGACATTTCGTTTTTTGTTCGGTGTGCTATGACATAACGTGAAAGATTACGAAATCTGTCATGTAGAAATGAGACTAATTACATGGGACATTTTCGGAAAACAGAAATTTTCTATTACGATTGAATATTTTTTTTTTTTTCTTTTTTTAAATAGATTTCTTAAAAATATATTTTCGATAAAATTAAACAAACAATAAAAAATAAACATTAGCGAAAAATAATAATATCATAGTTTAATTAAGTACATATCGCGCTATAAATTTTATCATTTTCGTGACAGACCTCATGGGTTCACTCGCGACTTCCTCGTCGATTTTAGGAGCGCCAACATCGCCGGTCGTCGATGAATATCGAATCACGTCCGCTTTTTCCGAGGAAACTGCTCTTCTTGGCGAGCTTGAACCTCCGTTGACAGTAAGTAGAGCATCATCGGTCGAAAGTTTTGCCAGGGGGCCATTTACGGCGACGGGTCTTTCGATCTTGGCCGAATCATTTGCACAGCTGCCGAAATTTGGGTCACAAAGACAGTTAATCTCGTCGCAGACGCGCCGAAATACGACTTTTTTCGACGCTGCAATTCCGCCCGGTACTTCGCGCGATTCCCGGAGTTTCTTGTCGATCGACAATCGCCGCGCGGCCGTCGCCCGATGATCGCCGATCCAATCTTCCGAAAAACCCTTTCTACCGAAACTATTAAGTAATTTCGTTCTCGTGTCGCGCCGATCAGATATCCCCTTCTTCGACTTCTTCTTCGTGCGCGCGAGTCTGTCCTTCCTTACGGTATCGATCTGCTTTAATAAAGCACCTCGCGAGACGCGCGTCGACCCGATGATATCGTTAGCGGCATCAGTCGATTTTGATGATCGAAATCCAACGTCTTTATTCCTCGCCAAATATTCCCCTTGGAGAGATTCCGGTGCGATTTTATTTCTGTCGAAATTTGCCGTGGAAGCAATTTCTTGTTTACGAAAGTGAAGTCGATCGGTGAAACTTCGATCTTGATTCAGTGGCCGCAAACCAGTGGTTTGGCTGTCGTCCAATCGAGATTCCTTTGCTTCCGAATCCTTCTTTGTGTCGTTAAACGAGACGCTGGAGTTTTGTTCCATTTGATGTAGGACGCTGATATTTTTCCGAGACGCGTTTTCGCCAAGCTCCCGCTCAAGTTCGCATAATGGAAAGGACTTTGGCGTCGCGGAGAAAGTCGGTGAAGTAGGGGCGTGTACTTTCCTGCTTGTAGATGTCTGAAGGAGCGTGGTTGGTACTTCGCTCTTGAATGCCTCATCGGAAGTACACGGTAAGGTGAACGCTTCGGTTTCAAAAGTGGCATCGCTCAAAGGCGACGATTTCTCGGGTATCCTCTCCGAGATTGTCGATTGGCACTCGGTGGTCGTAAAATTTTCCTTCTCTCTTTCTAGTATCATTGTCGTTCTATCAGCAACACTTTTCTGCTTTCCGACATTATTCTCTGTGTGACTAGACGCGTTGATGATAACATCCTTCATGCGAATATCCATCTCATCTGCCTGCGTTCCGAGACAAGGAGGCTCCTCTTCCGCGATGATCTTCAATAACTTCGTCATGAATCTCACTATTGCCATCATGTTCCTCACGCGAATTCTGTTAATTGATTTATCATTACATGTGTTGCACCGGGTAGATTTCTCGGTAGAAGACGTCTCGTTTGTCGCGTATCCGGTCGTGACTTGGGGAACGTCATCCTCCAATCGCGTTGGTGACGAGAATCTCGCGGCTCCAACATTCCACTCGTTTATCGTCGCTTCCTGGATATCAGGCGGAAAAGTTTCAGCGGATACGTTGTCCCAATAATTACTCGAAGTTTGCACTTCGTGCACGGTCGTCTCGGGAAGTTCAAGTTTGCGAATGATCGGGGGAAGTCTGTAACAAGGGCCGGAAGTGACGTTCTGCGAGTCCTCGTTGGGACAACGCGTGATTCCGTCCCTCTTGCCCTTCGTCGAATCGACCCTCGGCTTCTCGATTCTGATATGCAAAATTGGTATAATATGAAGATCAGTGGTATTCGATCGATCAAGCTCCGATCGGTTCGCTTCGCTCGAAGGAACGTCGACGCGACATTGCGACTGTTCGATCGCGTGTCTCTGATCTTCAGGACTGTCTTTATCGACTAGCACGGATCCCAAAATGTTCGGGAAACGCACCGGGCTCGCGAATGCACGAGAATCCAATTTGTCGACGGCTTGGTCGGTTTGCTCGGATATCATCCTTGCGATCTTTGTCCTGCCCATTTTGTCACTCGGTACGATCGACGACTTGGCGTAATCCTTTGGAAATACCTGTTTGGCCGTTCTTGAGTTTGCGCTATACTTGTCCAATCTCTTCTCGATCCGGGAATCTGTTTTCTCCGTCTTCCCTTCCTCTTTCCCGCTGCCTCGCGTCAGATCGAAAAACTTTTCGTCAGACTTTATCGTGACTTCACTCGTATTTGTCCTCCCGGCTTCGCAATTCTCGTTCGCTATCACTCTTAATGTATCACTCGCTTCCTCATTCGTGTGCTTGACTATTGATGAGAGATCAAACGTAGTACCCGTGTTTGAATCGGGAAAATTAATGGTTGTTGTTTCAACTATTACAATTGAGTTTGACAAGTCTGTGGAAACCGAAGATCGCGTTGCTGAAGATTCATCGGGAATAGCATCGAAACTTATGAGCATTGGCGTTTGATTGAATCCGCCGTTCACTTGAATTTTACCAGTTAGCGAAATTTTGATGGTCTCTTCGTTCTTTGACATTGTCGGGTTTTGTGAAAAATCAACATACGTTTTTCCAACACCCGATAAGCTTTGATTAGTCGTAATTTCTTTCCCATCAAATATCATGGATGCTAATTGAGTTTTATTGTAAAGAGTTTTGTTTCGTATGTCGTCTATGCTGATCTTCGCGCGAGGTGGTTCTTCATGAATCTTTTCATAGATTTCAAAGTTTCTTAAAGTATTCTCAGATTCATCAAAACTTTTTTCCTATATAAAAATATTATTATTGATAATGTTTTCAATAATTTTTTTTTCTTTTTTTTTAAATTTAATACCTTATTATCGTTGAAACTTGCAGGATCAGCTAATTCAATATCGATATCGTGTCTTTTCTCCAAGTCTGTATTCTTATTCAAAACTTCCTCCTCATTGTTCCTGCTGTTGCAATTAGCAGTGGTTGACCAACAATGTATAAGTGAATAGTTAAAGTTATTGTTTTGAAACTATTTTTTATTAAACTTTATGTTACTAAAAATAATTAATATATTTTAGCTTTATAATTAACCAAATTGTATTTGTTCAATTTTCTATAAATACGTTTCTTTTCGTCAAATAATTTTAAAAAATAGCAACTTTAATATAATACAAAGTAATAATAATTAAAATTTTTTTTGCACATAATTATGTAATATTATATAAAATATTATAAAAAGAAATAAATAAATTGACATGAAAAAATAAAGTATTATGTCCATTAAATACAAAAATTAAATTAATCTACATGTAAAAAGTAAATATAACTATAAAAATATATATATATTATAATTAATATCGAACATTAAAAAAAAACCTTGAAATTGCTCTTTCGTTAACTCCCTGCACGTCAGAGATCACCCTGGAATCGTAAGCTGCAACTGTTCTTTCCTGCGGCATTAGAATTCGTGCAGCATCGGCATTCTCATCTTCCAATAGATCCGTCTCGGGCAGTAATTTCCGCGAGTCTCGATCCTCGCGCAGAATTGGCTGATTCTTGAGATCCGATAAATCATCCCTCTTGGCAATGGCTTCATTATCGCTCACCGAGTCATTCTCCCCGTCCGTCTCGCTTGCGTCGTCCTCGTAGTCGTCGTCGTCGTCATCTTCGATGTCCTCGATGTAGCTAGATTTTCCGCTCGACAATAGTCGTCTGCTCGATCGACGCCAGCGATTCATCAACGATCGATCAGCGCCTTCCTCGCTTCCCGCGATGTTCCTCTCATCTGATACCGATGACGACTTTTCCTTCCCCATCGTCTCGCGAACAGTATCATATACTTCGCCTCGAGGACGTCGAAGATATCCCTCTCCGATGAAAGCGCGATGCACTCGAGGATTTTTCGCGAGATTTTCATTAATCTTCCTCGCATCTTTGCGTTTCCACTGTTTTGCGCCGTGGAACGGCAACGGGATCTTTTTATCAGGACTTTCAGCCGCGACAACGTCGCGCGTCTCGCCCTTATCGTCCGCTATCATCAATTTCGCATCGCGAATGACAGTATCCGTTTGACGATTTTTGTCCTGGTCGCCGGAACATTTTGCGCAATCCGTTAATATCCTGCCTGCCGAGAATGCTCGACGCGATTCCGCGTCGCGATTCGACAAATCGTCACCGTCAACGTCCGGGCTGACCATTCTTACGTTCTCCAATGGATTCGATGCGATTTTGTCCATCTTGGCCGCCGCTCGCCCACCGCGTTTCCCCGTTCGTCCATCTATCTTCATCCTTTTGCGCACCGAGCCGGAAAGATCCCTTCGCGACATTGAATTTTTTGCCGGAAAAGGAATTTTGAGCGACGCCGAGCTAGCCTCGCGACTTTGCGAATTAACGTCCTCGTCAAATCTGCCAACTGCATCGTCTTTCACGTGACGCAGCTTCAGACAAGCGATGTTCTTTGAGCAATCTTGCGTGTTTCGTTCCTTCTCATGTGCGTTCGAATCGAGATTGTTGCGCTCGTCCTGATTGTTGACCTCAAGTTCCGTATCACACGCTGCGCTATCTCGAGGAGCAACATTATGCTTTTGCGTTTGATCTTGGCTTCCGCAAGTCCGTCGAAAGGATTTCCGCCTCGCAGAATAGCTCAATTTGTCGGCTAATCCTTTTTCGATTCTAGAACGTAATTCACTAGGCGCCATATCCGAAGATTTTCCGTTTTTGCTCAAAGCCATTCTTCCGTTCTGCTTACGATTCTCGTCGTCCTCTTCCTCGTAGTCGTAAAAGATCGAAGAGCCACGATCGTTCGATTCGCGGATAAAGTCCGATCTCTTGATTCTTGTCTGCGCGAGAGTAACGTCGTCCGCGACGCTGGAGGAAATCGTCCTCGAAGAAACGTTCGGAAAATAATCTTGCTTTGGCTTGTAGCGTTGCTTTCTCCTTCTACCTTCGGCTTTCTGAGTGGGCTTGGATTTGTTCGCTGCGATTATCTGTTGCATTTCCGTCGTACGATACCAAAGGTGCTCCTCGATTTCTCTTCCGGCATCCGTCATCTTTATATTCGCAACGTGATTGACGATTTTCTCCCGTTCCTCATTTTTTCCAATTTCGCTCGATATTTTCCGTACTTTTCCTTCCGCCGCGAGACTCACGTCAAATATCTTAGTTCGAAATTTCCGTTTGGGGATTGTCCTTTCCTGACTCATCGTCGTTGCTTCCGTCTCGTCGATGAAAGTGGTGTCGTCCAGAGCGATCTCGTCGTGCATCTCTTGCGGAAGCACCGTCGTTTTTGGGAAACGTATCGAAGGTCGGAAGGTCGCGTCCGTGATTTTAGTAGTGGTCGCCAAGGTGGTTGTGATTCGAGTGACGGTTACCGTCTCGGGTGGCAACGTTTCCGCTTCCGTGATGTCGTCGAAGGTTGGCATGACCGGCATTACGGGCGTGTACTGTCTCACGATCCGATCAATCAGCTCGGCGATCTCATCTCTCTCGCGAGCAGAATCCTCGCTCTTCGGGATATCCACCGAAATTTCTCGCAGCGGATCTTGAATATAACGAGAGTCTTCCTCTCTTTCCCTGTCGGTCGGCGAAGCTTCCGTCGATTCCATAATGGCACCGCTACCGCTCCCTAATGAGAGGTCTATCCTGATCGATGGCCCCGTAAAATTGCCGGCAATCATCCACGAAGAGTCGTTATTATCGAGGAATCTACCTCTCGCCTTCTCTGCCTCCTCCCGCTCGCTCTTGCTTCGATTGCTGAGCCCTTCAGGATACATCGTCGTTTCCGTGGTATTCGTACAACTGCTAGATAACGTACTAAGCGACCCGTTGGCGACTGCGAAATAGCTATTGACGTTTCTGCCACGTGGAGTCTCGGACGAAAGTTTAGACACGAAGACTTCCGTCTGCTTCATCGTGTTTTTATAACTCGGACTTGTTGATTCGTCGGACTTGTTGGCTTCCTTCGAAACATTATGCTTTCTCAAAATCGGTGATGACAGAAAAGGACCCATGATAGTATCGGATAGTTTTTCCTCCGATTGAAGAGAAGCGGATTCTTTATAGTTTTTTATGGCATCATCTTTCAGCGTAATCGGCGACGAGATCGCAGTAATTACGTTCTTTGTCGTAGATTTTGTGATTACAATAAAATTGTCATCCATAATCGCTCGTTGCTGCGTATCAGTTGATTTGACAGGATACTCAAGCGTTGTTTCACGTGTCGCGATCGATTTATTCAGCTTGTCACTTTTACACAAAAACAAATCATGTCTCAGTTGATCCTGAATATCAGAGAGAATATCGGCTCTTGTTATTTTGCTCTTCATAGCTACTTTAAGATTCTCTGGAGTTTCTTGAATAATTCTGACCTGGGCAGAGTCTTCCTTCAGGACGTTGCTTATTCGCGCGAACTTGTCCTCGATCCGCTTATCAACGTTGCTCTCTTTGCCGCTTTCCTTATTGGAGAAAAACGGATTATCGCCCTCCTCGGATCGGACTTTCTCGTAGGAATGGCCGGATTCCAAAATCACTTGTTTCTTCGGACTTTCATTTCCTCTAATCTCCGATAACTCGCGTTTAGAATAAACTACCTCGGGTCGAGCGTAGTGGTCTACGACCGCTTGCATCTCGCGATGCGAGGCTTTATCTTTCAGAAGAGTCTCCCTTTTCACGGAATTAGAATCTCCGCTCCCGATTTGAAGATGTCTTCGTGGACGTCTTTGGAAACATCTCTTGCGCTTCGAAGATCCGTTCGGAAGTGTATCGCATTTAAAGTTCGGTGACCCGCGCTTCTCCCATATCAGTTCACGAATCAATAAGGAGTTTTCGAAGTCCGGTTTCGGATTCCCGACGCCTCTGTCCCCGCGAAAGTTCCCCGTGCCCTTCCACTTGCGCAACTTTCGTCGAGAGGGCTTCCAGAATTTGTAACTGTTTTTCAAGTTCACGTCTTCCGGCGTCCTTTGCTCGGGCGAGCTGTAAATTCTACGCGATTGCCGGTCCTCGTATAAATTGCTAAAATCATCGGAGAGTCTCTGTACCTCGTTCGCTAATAACGAACTGTACGTTCTCGAATCGAGAATGACCGTCGATGATTTATGTTCGGGACGAGCGGTGGGCGCGGATGATTCTTCCAGCCAGAAAATTCTGAAAGTAGTAGAGGTAGAAGAAAGATTTCGTAATCTTGTGAAAGCAGGAACGGTGGAGATTCGCATCGATACATTAGCATTTTCCACTTGCATCTTCTCGCTCCTCGCATTACCGTTTTGAAACGCGACCGCGCTCAAATTCCGCCTCTCGGCCAATGCATTTCTCAACGAGTTAACATTATCCGAGATGTTCTCCGGTATCCTAAATTCATATTGTCGTTCCCCGCTTTCCACCGTCCCATGCGTACCGGAAATCAAGATTTTCGATAATAACGTAAACATGTCGTCCTCGAAACCATTTGATTTTATCGTGGACGGGATGATATCACGATTAATATTTTCATCAGTGTCGTTTGTAAGCGGAATCGCGGACGAAATGAAAAATTGGATGGTCGTGGCAAGACTCGCGTTATCAGGCGACGTGTTAGAAAACGCATTCCTCTGCGTTTCACTCGTAAATTGATTGTCTTCCGGAATTCGCGACGATTGTATTGCTAGAAACATCGGTGTGTAATCGAAGGTATTTTCCAGTCGAGCTGCATCGATGCGAGATCGATTCCTTTCCTCTGGATTTCCATCTTCCGAAAAATTCCCCGACCTATCCCACTCCTCTAGATCGAGGAACTTCCGATTATCCTTCCTGCTGTTCGTTTTCCTAAAACCTTGTTCACCATTCAACTTTGTTAGTTTCACGATTGGATTTTGAGGATCACTCACGACTGATTCATGAATCAGAGATCGGCTATCGTTAATCCATCGGCTCCACTCTCCAAATCTATTCTTCGGATCATTGAAATTCGCGAAATCCACCGAAATCGATACATTTTTATCCCCATTATCCCTTTCCTTCATAGCTCTCTCCTTCATCGTTCGCTCATACACAGCATTGATATAGGCCTCGATCGTTTCCTTGCTCGATGATGGATCGGAAAACACGCTTTCCAGTACGGGCGACAATGTTTCCGCCCTATTCGCGTTCTCCATCCGATGAAATTCTTCGGACGGTCGAATAGATTGTCGAGTCGAATTGTTTCTAAATTGTTTTTCGTCCTGATATTTCGAAAGAGAGAACGTTCCCTTGCCAAGTGGGCCATTAATGGCAAAATCATGGCTCGTTCCTCGCGTCCCGCCGTTCTCCAGTTCGACTCGGAGATTGCGTTCTTTCTCGTTGCCGCTCGTTTTGACCTGGCGTTGTGCCTTCGCATTGTCAAATAACTTCACGCTCGCCTCGGACCTGTTGCGAACTCTATTTGGGCGGTCGTTTTGCTGGTAATAGCTTGATTCGGCGGCGACCGAGCAGAAATTTTTGACGTGTTGCGCGTCCTCGCAAGAACAGCAGAAGCCCTGAAAACAAACCGACCTCTTGTTGTCCGCGACTCTTAATTGTAGGAACAGACATAATTTGTCTGAAGTTTAATTAAATAGCTCGCCACTCTCGCCGCAGTTTGGACAAACTAACGTACAACGCGATTACATCTCGAGATTATATTTATTTTTTAGATGGAAGCACAGACTCGTTTGTAATAAAGTATGATTATATTGGGTTGGGAGGAAAGTAATAATGTCATATTCTCAATAGAGAACTTTAGTGTATTTTTTATTAGAAACACGAAAAGAAAGTAAAAGTAAAAAAGTAACAACAAGTTTAATTTCTTTTTCAAGGAAAGTAATATTTCTTAATAAAGGATTTCAGTGTTTTATTATAAACAAAAAATAAAGGTAAAAATGTAACAAAGACGTTAATGACCTTTTCTTTTAATCCAATAATTATGATGACTAATAATTAATAATAATAATAATAATAATAGCTTTATTAAATGCAATAAAGAACAAGATATAAATAATGGTCAATAATATATAATACAAAAGCACAGATATAATCTAATTCCCATTATCATAGTTGGATATATCAGAATGTGTAATATACGTAGCTTTAATGTAGCTTTATTTGTTCATAAAAAACTATAACATAAAAAAATGAATACTTTTAAAATCGATATACATAATTAATCTCATTTCCTATAATTTTATTTATAATTTATTAGTTGTTTAATTTTTTTATTTTTCAGAAATGCATTGTTTTATTTTTATATTTTAAAAATTTTTCGGATACATAAATTCATTTTTTCTTCATCAATTTTTTTTATATTTTTAAATAGATAACACTTTTTCATAAACTATATATTTTAAATATTAACATTCGACAGAACTATTATTATTATTATTATTTTATTTAAAAAAAAAAATATGTTCTTAATATGATGATTTGAGATGATTGTTTCCCTTTTTTGATATTTTAATTCTTACTTGACTAAATGGTATTGGCTTCCCGTTAATTAACATTTGACCGCATGTTGGGTTATCTAAACCGTCGTTACATCCAGTGAAATTAACTCGATGATTGTTAATTATCTCTTCTCTTGCCTCTGCGTTGACAATCTTATTCAAAGTGATCGATATATGAGAAACATTATTATCTCTATTATAGGAGAATGCGAATGATTGAAATAATAAGAATCTATCAACAATTAATATCCATGATCAAATGCAGATAATTCAGATTGCGTTAATGGAAACTATTTTGTCGATCTCAGTCAATAAAATATTATTTGAATTTTAATTTATCTAAAAAGCTTTTGCAGATAACTAATGCTATTATTCGAGAAGAGTTTAAATTTTATTCTTTTTAAATTTACTATCAATCATTACCTAAAGATTTACATCTTAAATGATATAAATTAATTATTACATATATACTTACACCTTGAAATCTTAGTTCATATAAATGCAGCAAAGCTTCTTGGCGAATTTTTATGACATATGGATTATGCAGTCTAATTTTACGCATTCTTACCGGATCCAATACGTGATCCACCAACACAAATTCGTCCCGCGTATTTGTCTAATCAAATATATTGTTTCAAGATCTTGTTCTACATTATATTTATTTACAGTAATATGCTTAATTAATGCATAATCCTTTTGGCGTAAAAATCACGATGTGTAATGGTGTATTTTTTTTTTTTTTCTTGACTTTTCAAAACATTAGCATATTACTGATAATAGCCCAATATGTAAGGACAAATAAATAATCTATATTCGATATATACCTTTCCAATATTGTTAATCTTCATGCTAATAATCACTTTTCTTCTGCAACTCCGTTGCGTAAACATTTCTTTACTGAAAAGAGATAATGATAATCAAAAATGTTTGCTATAACTTGTTACTTTAGTAGATTTTGCATCAATTTTTTCATTCCGATAATTTTAAAGCAGATTGTGTTTGCATACACTTCCTTGCGCGCTTTCGAACAATGAACGAGAACAGCTCTAATTTCAATCCACGGATGATCTTGATCGACGAGCGGTTCTTCGAATAAGGAACGTGGACGATTGCTATGCTCGAATTGTCCTTCGCTTCGTTGCCATTGCGATGGGCAGTCAGGATTTCTCGATGGATGATATTGGGGAACGTATTGGAATTCCGATACGTAAGGATGAAAATGCGCGGTGGCACTTGCGGAGTGAGGGCCAATTAACGCGAACACCATCTAAGTATTTTAATCTATTATGATGACGTCAAGCAGAATAATCAAAGGATTATTAGAAGGATTTTATTTATTTATTTTGTGAATCCGCTCTATTAATAATATTAATAATTTATAACGAATTTAAAGATTACGAGAATAAAATTGTGAATCAATATCACGAAGTACCTGTAACGTTATCCAAAGGATCTTGAAAGGGCACGAATGAGCTGGTGACATGTTATTAGTTCATTTGGTGCGACATTGTTATCGCTTGTCGGGCTCATCTCATCAAATACGGAATAGTATCGGGCGCTGCGAATATTCCATCGTGAATCTTGACGCTAGGCGCATGTCATAATCGGCCAAACTCTCATTAAAAATTAAATAATCTCACAAAAAGTCTGTGTCACGAGATTCGCGTTTTCTTTCTGCGAACTTTAATGTATATTTGAATTAATCAACAAAAGTCAGGATGTAAATAGGGTTATAATTTTATTAAAATCACATGAAGTAAAACTTGATATCGATGACGAAACTGCTCATTTGACAATGCCAATCTAGATTCTCGTTTGTCTGTTAGATTTCGAAAATTATAATTTAATTTATAGCAAGAGGAAGAAATAAATACAATGCGGAAGAGAAAGAGAGATGTAGTTAATTAATAAATTATCAAATTTTATCGAATATTATGACATATATATATATATGTCACAACACGTAAAATATTTCAGTAATAAATTATCACTAACATGCGATATTGTTAATGTATGTATAATAACAAATTTGGCGGCGTAAACATTGGCGCGTTATTGTTAACGTGTTACGTTATGGTGTAATTTTTTCATACAAATCAATTTCTCGCAATATTTGGCACAAAAAGTTATAAGGGTAAGATGGCCAAAAACTGAATAGTTTACGAAATATTTCGTACTTTATTTTGATACAATTTTACATAAACTATAAAATATTTCGTAAAATATTCACCGCGTTTCCTAATTTTAAATCTTTATATCATTATTATGTAGATAAAAATCAAGATTTTTAACTCATCGAAAATTTTACTAATAGACCACATAATAAACACTACTAATAGATTACAAGCAATAACAAGTGTTTTAATTGTAGCAATTTACAATCGATAATTCTCGCAATTGTAATAAACGAAGGAATAAATAAAAAATAAGCAAATAATTTTTTTTTTTTTTTTATTATTAGTTTATTCTGACATTTTAAGATGTATGGACAATTATTATTACATAATAATTTTATATAATGAAAGGTTCTCCATGGTGGTAATTTTATATAATGAGACGTTTCACTCTTTTTTTTTTCTTTTATGTAACGCTCGCTCTTACTTCCCTATTGATCAAACCCTTCTTTATAAGACTCTCATATCATCTTTCTACGCATCATTCTTTCACAACGAAAATCAAATGATTAAACTATGAATGCATCATGAAATACGTGCGCTCTTGATTATTGATCGTCAATTAAACATTATTATCCACTTTTTTTTAGTTATCTTTATCGTTATCAGTGTGTTATAATAATTACCATTAATCATTATAATTACGATATAACGCTATAATTAATCCTCCCACTCAATTTACTGCATTTCGCTCGCTTTCAACCGTAATAACGGCAAAGAGAGCATATTTTTATATGATAGGATGCATAGCGAATAATTGTCGCAGCTGTTGTCGATACAGTAAATTTCACTTCACCTCGCATTATAGTCGTCATTACAGTGGATTTTCACCGAAAGGCCGTGTCTCTTTGAAAGGAACATTCTTGTCGTTCTTCTCAACTTTTTCCGCGAACACGGCCTTTCAGGGCGGCCTAGTCCTTTTTTCGATTTCTTCTTCTTCGCGACAAATAAAAAAAAAAAAAAATAGATAAAAAAAATAATACAAGTGGAAAAAAAAATAAGTAGATCGAATAATATTTCTGATAATAAATCAACGTGAAAATGTAGTGTTTTACGGCTCACAGTCTCTAGAGATTGGCGCGATCCATCAAACTTTCGATCAATCACGATTCATTCCCTTTTACAGTGTGTCACAGGGTGAGAAGTGCACAACTATACCCGATATATATATATATATATATATATATATATATATATATATATATATATACACATATATATATATACAGGATGTATCCAAATCTATCAAGAAATATTTTATGGGCTTCGACTTATTTGAGATTGATCTTATAGCACAAGTCAAAATTGAAGTTATTGCTCGAAAATTTTGACAATCTTTGACTTTCCGAATTTCTATTAAAATAGGCACAATTTGAAACTAATTGAAAAACAAAGGATTTTTATTCACCAAGAGAATAAAGAATTTTTATTCACGCAAAGAAAATTTTTGTATCTTTCTACAGTTTAATTTAAATTTTTAAGGAAAGATTATTATATATATGTATATTTTTTTTTTAAATTTATTTTCGACTAAAATGTTTCTTGCTAAATCTGGAACACACTGTGTGCAAATTTAAACGAGCAAACAATATTAGGTATATACGTGTACGTATGTACATGTATATACCTAACGTAGACATTTAGTTGTTACGTTTTCTTTTTTTTCTTCTTTTTTTTTGGTTCGATACGTGACTAGAAATGCTGCACACATACGCGCCATCCATCCGTCTACGCGTTCGCACACATACACACATAAAAAGTATGACTTAGCAGTAGTATAACTAATACGTATCTCTATATTTATATATGTATAATTATATATATATGTATAATTATATATATATTACTCGTCACAATAGCTTCTATCGGCTGTCTATATGATTAAGCTAATTTTACAACAATATGGCAATCATGGTGAATAATGAACAATACAGCTACGTTATCGCGAGACTACAGTCAATAACACTAATCTTAGAGACGATAATAAAAAATAAAAGAACTCGTGTCTTGGATACAGTTTCAAGCAAACTTAAGTCGCATTTTACATCACGAAACAATTCGCGCTATACACAGGCTCCTCGCATGTAAAATATTTTCAGATTCATCGTGAAAATTTGGCAAAATTATTTTACTAACAAAAAAAAATAACTTTAAACATTTTTAATGTACAAAATATCGATAAAATATTTTTTACTAAAAAAAGAATAAAATAAAAATTGCCTGACATACATGTATATGATGTAGTTTTTATAGTGTTTTTTGAAAGAAAAAATTGAAACTTTCATGTTAAAAATGTATGCGTAAAAATAATTATACACAAAAGCTGCTATTGTTTTACATCATATAGTTGCGACATTTTCACGCAAACATCCGCATTATTGCTATTGCAATAAATAAGGATAAAGCAAAAATTCCTCGTCGATTTCACTCCGAAAAAGTTATTTTTCCGCTATCCTAGATTATCACGCATTTCAAATCCTTTCTTATCAACAAGAGCTCGATTTATCTCGCGCAAAACCTTTGCTCTCGCGACATGATCGTGACATTCTTAAATGCCTTTCTTGTTCATCACGAATCACAAATTGATATGAAAACGACATGGATCATTGCGCGCAATCGCTATATCACTATTAACACATTAAGCAGTCGTAGAATGTATCTGAAATAAAGACAATTCAAAATAACATCGCAGCAGATTAAAATAATCCGCTATATATACATTTCCTTTCTATAAAAATAAAATAAAATAAAAATAGAAGGGACAAAAAAAAATAAAATAAAGACAATAAAAATCTCGTATAAACTAAATCTTTGAGCCCATGTTATCGTTGCAAATAATACAATAATCTAGAAGATATCATAATTTTTCAGACGCATTTTTCGTACATCTTTTTTAGACTTTATTATTGTTTGAAATACTTCATACTTAATAAATGTGATTGTAAAAAGAAAGACTCAATCTTCGAATGCTAAAGCATAAACTAGGCCACCCTGGTGAGATTATCCGAAATATCGGATCATCGCGCTCGATCCGATGCTGGGACCCGTTGTGATTGCTTGTGAGACGAATGTGAGGTGACGTCGAAAACGAAATGAAGTGTGTGTCGCGAAATGTGCTGCGAAGGGAGAGGAGCTCGCTTACACATGTGCGTGCCGTGAGAAACAACGGAGCAAGAGACGCAGAAGAGGAAACGGTCGTGAACCTGATCTGTGAGCGATACGTCTTATGATACGCACGACATGCAGTCATACGCGGCGAGGCGGCTCAACGTCTCGGATGTATATATGTATATATATATATATATATATATATATATATATATATATATTATATATGTATGTATAATAGTATATACTATATCGTTTTAATATAATATTACATACATATATATGAACTCGAAATGTATCCACCTCTTATCATAATGATTGCTCGCATATCTTTCGATTTCGCCTTCAAACTTGTACGATTATCGTCCAGCCCAACTCATTTCTTGCCGACCTTAAAACATTTTACTAATTTTTATCAATCTTATCGATTTCTCACCTATCGCTAAATACCTGTCGCTATCATTGCCGGATCTCTTACATCGCAATGATGTTTCAAAATCACAATTAAGACAATTAAGTCAAGCTGATTTCTTGTATTTACGACGGTCTCCTATAACGATCTCGCAACCAGTTCCGCCCGATGCCGACCGTTTCGCCTCCTTCGCAAGTTTCTCGCCTCTTATTTGGGAATTATGCGTCCCACACGTGTACACAGAAACATCATCGCTTACATCGCTTTTCTTAATGCTGAATCATTTATAAGCTAGTAACGCAGTAAATCGGTAGACTCTCACAAATATATTCTCGCGTATCACCCCATCCATTCGCACCTTAGCGCTTTTAAAATAACACATATTATCCTCAGCGTCTCGCGCGCTTCATATCTATGAACATTACATAATTAAATTTTTACGCTTGCGTGTTTAATCCCAATCCTCTCTTTTCCAAATCCTCTGAATCTTCTCATCTTCATCATCTCGTAAGACATTTCACCGTGTCGCCGACAATGATTAACTTAAGAGCCGAGAGATAATGATCTCCGATGTAATAGCAACTTAACGATCGAATGTTGCATCGCATCATCGCTAAAAACGTACGGTCTGCCGCTAATTACAATTTTGCACGAAACAGATGCGGAGAAAAATCAAGCAGCACCGTAAATTCTTGAAGTTTCAACGAATTTGCGTAAAATAAAGAATTTCTCAGGTATTGTTTTGCTTCTTGATTTTGCTCCGCGTATCGGTTTCGCGCAATCGCGGCGGTACGATAATAAGTTGTGCGCGAAAAAATCGAAGATTCGACCGATATCACGACCAACGTCGATCGCTTCTTTGTGAATGATAGAGATCCGCCAAATATTCTCGTGTCTGTGTCTATAATTAATTTCCTTTAAATAGTCAATAGTTCAACTTATTAAAGTGATATTAATACGATAATTTAAAGCTGGTTTAATGGCAGAGAAAAAAAAAGATTGAAAAAGCCAATGTCTGATCGGATCCTCGTATCGCGCGACAACAAAGATATCAATCTCGTCGTATTTTATCGCTCTTTTTTCTCTTTCTCTCTCTCTCTTTCTCTCTTGACAAAAAGCGCAGCTTAACGGCTCCGCTCGATACTCTATAACGTTAGCTAGACTAAAAGTTAAGTCATGCGCATTGGCACGCGCTATTTGGTACGTTTCATTTTGAGACTTCTTACATAGTTCCTCTTTTTGGTTTCTGTATAAATACTTTATCCCTAAAGTCGCGATTAGCTCATCAACCCTTCTGATCATTCAGCCCTGCTGGTGACGCCTCGATGCCATCGATTATTCGCGGATAACGGGTGCTGATAAAGCGTCAATTGTCGACACTCACGCTCGTTCGATACTTAGAGATTAAATTTGTGTTTCAAGATTACCATGTAACATATAAATAGTCATCATTGCCGATCGACGCTTGCTTCAAAAGTATCGATACTTTGTCGCGTTAATACCAATTATGATCTAACTAATAGTACGAAATACTCGATACTTTTGAAGAAAATCTATACCCCCAAGTCCAAAAGAAGTCCAGAAATGTCCAGATATTAAAAACATGTATCGTTCGACTATCTTTTAAGATTACATCCTTCTTCAAGTATCGAACGAGTACCAATATCTATATTTATGCCCGATATTTTCGAGCGTCTCGCTTCAAAAATGATCCTTGCTCCATCCTTGGTATATCGCGTACAAGCGTACAAGTCATATGTTCTCATCCATCCTTTCATCGGATGATCTATCGTCGCCTTTCCTCTTCCAAGGACATGATTATCCCCGAAGACAGAGTGACAGTCAGACGACAAAACGGAATCGCGATTTCAAGACGATGCAACGGACACGATCACGCGAAAGGAAATGGACTGGTCAATTTCATCGAAAAGATGAAACGCGCGAGGAAAGTCGCGATGATTACCCAGACAGGGACTTTAGAGACGAAGAAGCGTCGACTCGCTGACAAGACTAGACATAGACATAGAAGCACAGTCTTACAGGCTCAAGTTGGGATCGCGAATTGGACAATAAATTCTATATTTTCTTGTCTCGTGTTCGAAAGTCGTGTTCTATCTCATGCTATTCCGCTTCTGTCTTCTATCGCGTCTCATGTTATCCACACAATTTTTCTAATGGATCTAATGTGCGCGTCTATTCTTCTACACGCGCCTGTCACCGTTACTTTTACACTTTTTATTTTTTCATTCCGACGCGAAAGCTAATCGTCAGGAGAGACGCGCGTCTCGTGGCATTCTAATGATGCGGCGTGACGATGCGTCACCGGCCGTTTCTCTTGCTCGTATCCCCCCCCCCCACCCCCTTCAACACAACAACTCTCGTGTAATAAAATATAGCTTATGCGAGATAGCCGAGTACAGTACGATTGTGCGCAACGAGATTCACGCTCGTTCCGGAACACGTTACATACGTGCTGGTTACGCGCACCTAAATATGAGGTCCCATGTGCATGCTCTCGTACACTTCCCCCGTCCTCTCATCCATCTACACCTTTCCTGCCTCCCTCCCCCATATATTGAACTTAATCAGCGGTATTGTCGATACACCCCATAGAAAAAACGAAAAGGAAGAAAAAGAAGCACTTAGAAAAATACACTCTTAGGATTCCCGCTATAGCATTTGTTTCGCATATTGCGCAGGATGTCCCAAAAATTGTACACGCTCATGCATACACGCTCATGTGTCTTTTCTGCTTGAACGTATGGCGCGTAGAACGATGAAATCTTGAATCACTATCAGTAATGTCGATAAAAACGTCAAATATCTCGTAAGAAAGCTCGCTATTCTGTAAAAGTTTCTTTACTATCTGCAATATATTCCGTGCACGCGCCAATAAGATTCTGCAAATTGTTTTATAGAAATTTGACACAATTTTTCATTTCTTTCTAATATTTCTATCAGAATAAATTTTGCAAAGCGAACGTTGATTCAAAGATTTCTCAGATCGACATATATTCTGTATATTCGTGTACATATGTGATGATAAAAGTATTGTGACATTCACAGTGACGACCATTAATGAAGGAATAAATTTTTACGCTGCAAAATAATTATGTATGTGCGTATAGATCGATATCTGTTGCTATAATCAGATCCGGTGCCTAGGAATATCCCATGTGCGTGATCATTACATTAACTGTACAGCAATTACGCGGTATAGAAATGGCATAAAGTAAAAAGAAAATAAAGCATATCTAACGTTATGTTAAGAGAAGTAATTAAATGAGCTTGGAAACTTCACAGTATCAATACATTAACACTCTTGCGTTACAAAATGCGCCCTTTTTCAATTGCTCTCTCTCTCTCTCTACTTATCAAAATGCAAATCTGGAAAAGATTCTCGGGAGATCCGTCCAATCGCGAATGTGCGGATTTGCCATTCAATAAAAAGAGACGTAAGAGAATATATAAATGTGTGTGTATATATAAACAAAATTTTGAGAATGTGCTTAATAATCTGTGTGCGAAAGTTGTGCATAAAGGTTTCGACTCGTGTGCGTGACGCACGCATGACTTTCTCTTTCTTTTTTTTCTTTTTGCGTCATGGAATGCTCGAGCGTTTCTCGCGAAACGAGAACGAAGCCAAAGATCGCGGTATAAAAATGCTCAATCCTCGACAATCTCGATATTCACGAGAGGACATGATAATATTTCATTCGCGACTATGGATCTCTATTTTCGTACAGGATCCTCGCGTTTTCATCGTCATTAGTGCAAACTGCGACACATTTCCATTTGCCATGGAGAGAAAACGGGTTGTGGAAACGCGAGCGCTTAATTAAAATTCCCTTAGTAGACATTGCCAACGAATCCGCCCTCAATCGCTTCGGTCTCGTTTCCTGTGAAAACAACATCTAACTCGTTCGAACAATGGCTCATTCTTAAACCACGCGCTTCCTCCGTAATCGATCGTTCTTTCACGCAGCCGAGGAGTGTGCCATTTCTTCGACATCACGAATGATTGAACGATGTCGGCTTCTCGGATTCGTTAGTATAAGATCAGATAAACTAAATGCGTTCCGCTACGATCTGCTCAGCGTTAATAACGAAAAGGATCGTCTCTCTTTCTCTTTCTTCCTCGAGCCGGAATGGAATCGAAACAAGCTTCGAACCTGCTGAAATATATCGTCCGGCCAGCCGTGTCGTAGTAACGTTTTCCTCCTCCATTTGCGCTTAACGTAGAATACAGAATTAGCCTAATAGAGACCGCAACCGCGCAGATTATTAGCGATAATGACGTCTGTGACTGCGTCGAACACAAATTGAATGTTGTTCGTGTCGGTGGCACAGGTCATATGGCAGTAGATCTCCTTCGTGGTCGATTTGTTCTTTGCTTCAAACTGCGCCTGGATATATGCAGCCGCTTCGCCGTACTCTTGCGCACCTGTGCACAAGCATTCGAAATATTTGTTAGTTATCTTAGAGCAAGAAAAATGAAAATAATAGCGCGCATAAAATGCACTTACCAGCGTATTCAGGAAAACAGATTGTAAGAGGAGACTTGCGGATTTTCTCTTCGAAAAGATCCTTCTTATTTAGGAAGAGAATAATCGAGGTGTCGGTAAACCATTTGTTGTTACAGATCGAGTCGAACAACTTTAAACTCTCTTGCATTCGGTTCTGTAAAATGTCAGAAGGATATCGTATGATTTTGTTCGTTTACACATGGATAGATATTTATACGAGCCGATATTTCTATGGATAAACTTTTATAAAGCTCACCCCTCTTTTTTTGCAAAGTACAATAATCGATTAAGCGCAAAAGGATTAATCACGATTCATTTACATAACCATATCGTTATAAATAATGTACGTATAATTCAAGCCGACGAGAGATTTACAAGATCCACTTTAAATATAATATTGTATTTAAAGCGATCCCCTTATTAATGGCGAACGTGTTTCACTCCGTATAACATGATGTATATACATAGATTCGTGATGGACCGGCGATACAGGTCATGACGAGAGACAGGCACCGTAATGACAATCAACATTGGTGAGATGATAACGCGCGTGTGTCACTATGCACGCAAACGGAGAGTTCAATGGAATCTTCCCACGTGCAGCGACCTCGGCAATTGATCCCTTGATTCTTCGGAGCTTCAGTTTACGCGTACTCTCCGTCACGTTCCTAATTTTGGGCTTGATATTCTTCTGACGAATCGTACATTCAACCCGGTATCAACCATGCCTAAGATTATCTCGCTCAATATAATTGCATGAGTGCGCACATTTGAGCATGAGAAGAAAGAAACTGTTGATTTCTATCATTTCTCGTCGATTAAAAATATTAAATTTTTATTTAAGTACTTAAATAACTGTGTATTTTAAAATGTGATATATGTATATTGATTATAATACGAAAATCGCAATAATTTCTACATATTTTAATATTATGGATTTTTTATAAAAACAAATTTATTATATTTTTATTAATATATTTTAATACGGCGCGCGTAAAAAGTTTTAATAAGAATATTAAACATTATTATGATAATATATTTATAATAATGTATAATCGCTTTAAGATTATGAAAACAAATCGTAATGAGTTTTGCGATAACGAAAGGACCATTTAAGGACATTTCGTACTTACCGTCGTTTCATCCTCGTGCAAAACCTGATCATATTCGGACATCGCCACGCAAAAAATAATAGCAGTCACATCCTCGAAGCAATGTATCCATTTCTTACGCTCGCTCCTCTGACCACCAACGTCAAATAATCTAACAAAAAAAAAAAACAAGCATGAAAATAATCACACAATTTCTTTCTCTTATTATTACTTTATTTTCCATAATCTCGATAAACGAAACGTCAATATTTATATCTAAAATCGTATCAAACTTTTTATTACTGTTCCAAGTGTACAATGTCGCATCTTTTAATTAGCTTTTAATCGGCATTTAATTTCCTCAAGAGAGATCAAGTGGCTGATTTAATGGAGATCGTAATGTTATCTCGACACGCGCGATTTTCAACAGCCAACGACGCTAATTTCGAGTCTCTTCGACAAATCGAAATAGAAATATAGCAGAGTCAACGCTCGACGAAATGAGCACTCGAATTTTCACAGTGAATGACTCATTCTACGGCGACCATTCATAACAAGATAGCCGTCTCGCGTCTCCGAAATGCCGCGCTCGCCCACGATTACAGAAATGAGTCAACACATAATGAAGTAAGAGCGATTGATATCATTGGTTTATTGCGCCATCGGGCGCAAGACGATTTTATTATATGAAATCTATATATCTAATATATATCCTACTTTATTTATTTTAATATTTAATAATTTCTCTCCATTTAATTTTACGTAACTTAAATACAACTTACTTGAAGTTGAGATTTTTGAAGGAGAAGTGAACCTCCACGATCCCCGTCGTTTTCACTCGGGTCCTGAGAATATCCTGTTCCGTTGGTTGGTATTCCCTGGCTCCTAATCGATCCAAGTCATCCAGGAAGCTATGAGTAACGATCAATTCGTGAAAATGTGACTGTATCGTATTACAGGATGTTATTCTATTATACGTTAACAACACCATCAAATATTTTTTGACACGTCCAAAGTATTTTGACAATTAATATTGATGAATTCATTATTTTGGGCATTTCATTTTGAGTATCTCCAATATTAATTTCATAAAATGCCAACTAATTCCGATTTTTTTCATTCCCATAAGTGCGAGTCTTTCTTACAGGCACATCTTTTATCGTTATAACGACAATAAATTCTCGACCGAGTAGCAAAATTAATTAATGGCAATAGATCTACTCATAGAATAAATCCAGATTCGATCCCAAATGGGGGTGGGGGTGTTAGCTTGACAAAGATGGGAGCTAGGGCGCGGTTTGCAACAAGTAGCGGGCGGATATAATAAATGGTGTTACTGTAATCGAGTCTTCGTAAACTACCGTGCGAACTAGCTGCTGCGACGAAACATTTTTACACCAGTACAAACGCTTTAGAAGTTTCTCGCCAATTGTCAAAATCGGCGCAATATTTGTAACTCAACGCCCGCCGAAAAAAAAAGAAAAAAATGGAAACTAAGTCCAATTATTTTTTTTAAACATATTATTTTAATATACAAATGATACAGATACCACAGTAGCAATTTATAAATAAATAATAAAATCAAAATTTATGAAATAATTTGTAAAAGTCATGTTAGTTTTATTTTAGCAAGTTATATAGTAGATAGAATAGTGGCTTAAATATATTTCTCGATATTGAATATGCAATGTTAAGGGTTTGAGTTTAAAATATTGAATGCCTAGTGTCAAATGATGAATATTCAATGATGAGAGCATTGAGTGCTAAGAATAATAAAAATTATTTTTCAAAACGAGGAGAAATATCAGGTAACGATGATTCAACAATCGCCAAATTTCCGTATAATTTCCAAGAAAGAGAAGTGGAAGTAAGAGGTTAAAAAACCATGAGAAAGTACCACGCAAGCGCCATCTTTCTAGGCCACTGCTCACGGCGTTTAGGGGTTGCAAGGTGAGAAACGTCATTCCTTTTGGCGTAATGAAAAAAAGAATGAGATAAAAAGAGAAACAGTCGGGAGTTGATAATAAAGAGGACAAATAAATGCGTTTCTTACAAGGAAAAAAAAACGGAAAGAAAAATGCAAAAAGTATAGCAAAAAAAAAATATGAGAGAATAAGAAATGATTCGATGGAATGAAAGAGTATGGAACACGAAGAAGCGAGAGAAAGAGAGAGAGAGAGAGAGAGAGAATACGCAGGAAATAGAAAGATAGATTGAATTGTAGAGAGAGAAAGTATCGAGCCGCCATGACAGATCTGGCAATTTAGGGCATGCCAAACTCGAGGCGAACAAGAAAGTTCAGATAATATCTTCCTGCAGAGGGAAAGAGCTTAGATTTTTCCGACAAGAGAAAAAGCGAAGATGAAAAAAGAGAGAGAAACGAATAAATCGGGGAGAAAATAGAAGAGAGGTTGTATGCCGGAACCCGGTCGGCCATCTTGGCCGCGTGCCACGTGACACGGGCGTGGCGTGACGTCATCGGCGATCAATAATGACGAGGAGCGAGGGAGAGGGAGAGAACTTCGAAGAAAGAGATAAAGAGAAAGAGAGAGAGAGAATATATTCGTATTTCTCATACATTTCAACCATCAGCTCGCCACCACCGTATCATCCCCCCCTCCCTCATCCGGTTCCCCCCTTTCGAACAACCCGATCTTCCGCCAAACCTGTCGCATCCCCCAGACGCCCACCCTTCGCGATTTCTTCCTCGGGAAATTCGCGTTATCCTCTTCCGGCCTCCTCGCGAAATGAAGTCTTACAAGTACCTTTCCTAGAGTATGCACTCTACACAAAGTTCTTGGGGGTTGTTCATGCACGATCGTCCCCCTTTACGGAGTATTCCTTTTTCTTTTTTTACTTCAAAAGATTCACAGTCTCAGCGTATTAATGATATATTCTTTGATCAACCTGCGATTGAGTTTTTCCTGACTAAATTATCAAGATATCAGGGTGGCTTAAAAATTATATGCAATTGGAAAAGATTAAGAGGGGACATCTCCCTTCTCGCAGACTTTTCTAAATTTCAAAAGTTTATAATTTCATATCACTGTACACTTTTTTGTATATTTCAACTCGAAATATTTGCAATATTAAGTCAAGATTTCTTCTAAAATTAATTATAATGCAATATGCAAAACTGTCAAACGGAGTAAATTGCGGTTTTGCCGTGAAATTCATAAAAGTAACCGTTTATTTGAGCAAATTTTGATCTATTAATATTAGTGAGGCCATTTCTGTCTTATATGTACAGATACCCCGTAGGTGGTATAGTTAGGCGTATGTTGCCCCGGTTATAAACATATTTCTAAACACACTTCTGGTTGATCTAAATGCATGTGACGTAAATAATTAATATATTTATCGAAAAATGAACTTGCTATTTTTTTCTCACTTCGCGACTTCGATTGTAATGTCATCGTTTTTATCGAAAAGACAACGGTTTTTTCGTTACACACGATTATTAGCGCGGCTACATGTCTCCACCCCCGATGAATGATATATTAAGTGATGGCGGGGAGTGTATGCGTGTACTTGCAATAAGTATACGCGATAAAACGGTATCGTGCACAACCCCGGTGCGAAACCGCAGTGCGGTTCATTAAAACGAAAGGACGGCGCCAGAAACGGCATGAGTCCACGAAGCGTTGGAAAAAAAAAAAAAACTTTCAGCCGCTTTCATATATCGTAGCTATTGCATGCCAGACGGCAAACACATATGTGAAATCTACCGCTAATATCAGCGACGCGATAGTAACTACACGACGTCACATATATGTATATCGGGAAAATTGCGCGCGATTAAATCTTTCGTGATCGATCTATTTGTATAATGTTTCCATTTCTTTTTATGTTCAGCAAGAAAATTTATACTGGAAGAAGGTGCTTATGATTCCAGAAATTTATTTCATTTTACAGATGATCATTATTAAATGCAAAAATTATTTTAAAAATTTTAACTTTCAAGTAATTAAATTTAAAATGCAGAATTTAGTATTCGTGGAAAAAAAAAAATCTGTAGCACCACAGAAAAATACTACTGATACGAAAAAATATAGATGGAAAGTTTATGATTGTATTTGCTCTGACAATGTCAGAAAAAATTTTCTTTTTTTTTTTTTAATCGTTATTTATGATCAATTCGCCGTCATTCGACTTTATCAAAGTAGACAGAAAATCATCATTATAATCGGTTCAGGGTATTTCGTAAAAAAAAAAAAAAAGTATGCTTAATGTTAATGTGAAGATGACTGATGAAAGTATTGGAAAACGGTACTATACCTCGTGATACAAGCGCTACTACAAAATCAATATCCAGCAAAGGGGCAGCGCGGAAATATGCCTGCGAAACACACTGAGAGAAAGAAAGAGAGAAGGGACGACAAAAGTCTCGTGTTCAGGACGAGGTTTGCTCCTTCTACCTCCGTCCTTTCGAGCACGCGAATTCTCAAGAGTAAAATTCAAGTTCTGAATACCTTCTCTGTGACGCGTGACAAAGCAAGGGGCAGACTAGTGCCGATGCAAAATTTACCAACTCAAAATTAGTTTCCCGTGAAATTCTTGCAAATTTATTATTTAAACTTCATTATTTTACCTCAAAATAATTTCCGATTTAAATAACATTTTTAAGCTATCCTACGTTAACTTGTAAATTCAATCAAATTTAAATAAAGTCTGTTACAAGTTGTCTTGGGTGTTGCAAAAAAGATTAAAAGATTAAAATAATTAAAGATTAAAAATGGCTTTTCGTGCTGTCTTTACAATATTGAAAATTTTTGACATTTACATATCCTTCGATAGAGTAATCGTTTTCACTTACTATTTCGCGGAATCGTTCAACTGATACTCGTTGCTCCTGCCAAAGCACTCCTGTACTCCATTGTCGGACCACAGCCTCTTCATAGCTGCCAATAATTCTTCACTAAAAGGTTCCGTGTCTTCCATTCTTTGAATTACGTCAAACACCATTTTTGCGTCCGTCTGTAAGCACGAAACAACAAAAAAATTTAAATTTTTACATCTTCGAAAAAACACTCCTATAATGTTGAATCATAAAATTTGCTTTATCTCAGGCTTCGACAGTTGCCAATAATTCTACGCGTACCGAATAATAAGAATATATCGTAAAATGATATGATACATTAAATGTTTTAGCACTTTCTATGCTTGAATATTAATAATTATAATCTCAATTTCTAATTACTTGACAGAAATAATAATTTCAGTCGAATTATTTTCCTGTGAAATAACGTTGATGTTAAATGTCAAGTTAAATCTCTGACATAAATTCAATATTGGATGTTTTATATATGATCAACATCCCTGATGTACATATATTTTTTAGTTATAATAAATAACATTTATACTGATTCTCTTTTCGCGCATTGTCTTTTCGTGTATATACATGATTATTATATAATTTATAATATTATACGTTATGCAATGACACACGCGCATGTGTATAAAGAGTGCTGTGTATTAAGGAGAGGTAGTCAATAATTATTCCGGCGATCTTGAAGGCAAGCATTAGGGCAAGTCGGATCGCTTTAGACAGCTAATCGACCAGGCAACATGTCGTGATTCACCATTAAATGCTTCATTCATTAGATAACTGTCGGCGTTCAGTGAACTATCGTTCTAGATGTCATGTCATACCTCTCGCGCATTAAAATAATCAACATGCAATATTTAAATAATATACGAGATGTACGCGATTGATATGTTTGTTACTGAACATATTTCCATAATTTTATAATTGACATTTCATTTAAATGATGTACACGTGGATGTATTGTATGCACAAGCAATATAAGATTCTCGCGCTCAAATAAAATTACATCAAAAAATTAAATTAAATGAATGATAAATTTTCTATCGCATGCATGATATTTTTCCAAATTAAAAAAATTTGTGAAATTAATAAGAAAATTCTTGAGCAAATTAAAAAACTATGCGTGCCGTTTACTAAAATATTATCTTGTAACTTATAAAACAAGCAAAAATATTTGATTTCTATTTTGATTGATATTCGCCAATTGTCAAAATTCAATAAAACATGATTGTCAAAAAAGTTATGAAATAACTCTGAATATGCATAATACCACATACATGCGCATTATAATTTAGAATTTATACCCCAACACCGTAGCTCTTTTTCAATAACAAGTCGCTATTTTTTTAAAGTGTTAAGAATATACATAAATATACATTACCTCTCGCTCGTTGGTTGAAAAACTGATGCCCAGATTAGGCATTGCTCTGAGAATAGCGACTAGAGATTGTATCGTGTTACTGTATACGACGGGTCTGTACTGCTTAAAGTCTTCCGGCGTGAAACCGCTCTCGTGGATAATTCTGAAAGCAGAATCGGACTCGCTTTAGCACGTAAAACATCAAACGAACAAAATAATTTTTTTTTTTTATGAATATTGAAACAGAGAGTGAGAAAGTTTAACAGAACACACACGGGGGAGAGGGAGGTGCATTTATTCTAAAAATATAAAATATCGCGCACTTTTTTCAGAAATAATTTTCTGAAGAAATAAAATATATGTGCCGAATATCGTTGATACTTGTATTAATAGATATTAAAGCAGTAAAAAAAAATATGTACAAATATTCCATTTAATTAAATCTCTCTCTCTCTCTCTCTCTCTCTCTCTCTCTCTCTCTCTCTCTCTCTCGTAAATAGTTTGCGCAGTTTACTATAATATATGCATGTCACGTACGCAGCTGCTCGAATTAATGTATATCACGTAATGCATGTGTAAATGTATTACGATGCACGCTACATATATTAATGTGACTTACATGAGTGTCCATACATATCGTAACAATATTCAGAGTCAATATACATGAGTTAGAGTCGACGGAATTATATATACAAAAAAAAAAAAAATACGCAGAACAATATTATACTATATAAATTTTCATGTCAGTTAGATATATTTTTTATACATAATCTCTTTCTCTCTTTTTCATCTTGCAAATACTTTCAACAGAATTTTTAGAAAAACATTAATCACATAGCACATCTTTTAAATCCTATTATATGCAATATATGTATCTATATTCGAAAAGATTTTCAAAAATATAACGAAACATTAATTCATTACAAGCACTTATCTCAACAATCTTTCACTGGTAGCTTTCTTTATCTTATGTATATTTCAAAATATAGACTCAAAATATTTAAAATCTTTATATAATAACTTTTACACATATCATGCATAACGTATCTATTTTTTACTTTAACGTACAAAAAAGATAAAAGTACAATTCGAATGCCTTAACTCGTAAATATTAATTATAATTAAGATTTGTAATATAACGCTCCTCCTTTCGTCAAGGCAATCGTATATAAAACAACAGTTAATGGCACATTAATCCAAACAAAGAATATTATATTGCCTATTAACGTTAATAAATGACATAGAAACATGCAGTGGCGTCCCTCTTCCTTCACTATTTCGAGAGTAACGATGATATAAAGAGCACTACGTACACACGCACATATCATCTGATTTATGGTTACTTGCACGCGAAGGAAAAGCGGATATAAGGGTGTGCGTAAATTCACGAGCTTCGCTCGTACTTCAGTCTCAGATACCCACTGTTTACTGCATTATGTACATCAATAAATTATGCAGCCAGAATCTACAAGAAACATAGTACAGACGAGAGTTGTACATATAAGGATCCTTATTCCGAAAATATTATGAAAACGCAGGGCAGATTAAGAGAGCATGTATTAAGAGCACTGTATTAATATTTAAGTAAAAAAAAATTATAATCCCGATATCCATTTTTTTTTTCTACAATATAATTAATATCTATTATAAAAATATAAAGAAAATTGCAAAGCTTCCGTCCGTGAGAAATTTCTGTCACTTTTTTTATCCCATACGCCAACTCCACAAACCGTGAAATTTAATCGAAGCTAAAGCATCAAAGATACAGAAAATCAAAACCGTAATAAAAATACGGATGTTCTCGAAATATAACGAGCATCCCTTTTCGCGATCGGCAGCTTTCCTTCCGTCAAGAGAACCTGCACAGCGGTTGTCTTTGTTCGTGGGACCCCTTGAACGGGGCCCATTCATAGTGCAGGACACAGGAAGAGAGAGAGAGAGAGAGAGAGAGAGAGAGAGACTCATCTCATCGGAGGAAATATGTTAATTTAAACGAGAGAGTGCACGCCGTGATACCAACATCTCAAACAAGCGCGCGTATCACGAAACAGCTGCTGTTCTCAAACACATGCAAGGCGTATCGCAATACCGCCAGAGTATCGATCTCGCTGAGGCGAGGCAACAGTTTGCCTCGAAATAATGCCGATGCACAAACGCGAAAAGATTAATCTGTTTGCACGTGCGAGAGATGGACACGCGCTATTATCCGCTATTCTGCTTACTCTTGCGCCGCGATGACAATAATTCACGAGAAAATTGTGTGCACGACGTGAAAAGTTTCTTTGAATATAATTCCAAAGATTTATTTCTAATCGGAAGATTTTAATCAAAAGATTCTAACAGCACATTTGTAGAATGTAATGGGAAAGGAGGGAGGGAGGACGCGGAGAGGGGGAGGGTAACGAATAAACGTGCCGAGTCTGCATGTTATGAAATAAATTTCCATTTTCATTTGTTAATCTCACACTTTTCCTATTAGAAGTTTCGGAAAGTTATATTGTTCGAGAACAGTTACACATATACATACACGTAGCACACAGTTTAATTGGGAATTCTGATTGGATATTGGGATAACTTGAATCGTGTGTCACCATTTAGCAGAATGACGAATAGAGGAGGAATTGTGAATGAAGAATGTCTATAAAAGTATAATAAAATATAATTTAAGCGATTTAATATTCAAGCTACAAACAGACACACATATGATTCACAAACCATTTAACTTCTAGAAAGCAAATCAAATTATGTCTGATTAAAGATCTGTTTCATTTTCGTATTATCAACACGTATTATTTATATATATATATATATATATAAATTATCTTCCATTCTTGAATAAATCTCTCATTACAAAACGCGACTAAATTCGGTTATCGTAATTCATACAAATAAAACTAAATTGAAATTAAATTGCTAATAAAGCAAATATAAATAATATTTAATTTATATATTTATATAAAGGATGTAAAAGCATATTTTTTAATTCAATACGAGAAAGTACAAATTAAGCAATGAAAGACATATGTCGGAAGAAAGAATTGTTGAAAATTAAGATAATCACTGATACTTTAAAATATGAAAATGTGGCAGTCTAGCCGAGGATCAAGAAAGAAAGAAAGAAAGAAAGAAAGAAAGAAAAAAAAAAAAAAGCGTGAGAAAGTATTTCATACATAATCAGTCTGCAACTAACTGATGAGTGTTCGCAAATTAGCATTTCCGTGACGTCGCGAAACATCAAAGGATGCTAGCCTTGTTCGACACTGCATTGTACTATTGTATCCACGGTCTATTCTTGTCGTCTTCTTTTCACCGTTTCATTTTCCAAACGGAAGAGCCGTTAAATTGTCGGTTAAGAAGCCCGTGACGTAAAATTCGCCTAATTACGAGCCAAATACGTGAGAATCATCCTCAACGCAACTCTAATTCCGAATAATTTTTGATCCGTATTTTTCGTAAATTTTTTTTTTTTTTTTATAAATACCAAAATGTTTAAACTTTATTTTAATCAAAGTGAAATTTAGTTTAAAAATTTGAAAACGGCAAAATGTAATTGTTGCATAATCAACTGTTAAGACTAATTATTTTAATTAAATGGCAATCGAGAGCACAGCTGATACATGCATACGGAACAAACAACAGACACGAATGTAATCTCGTTTCAATAATAGAACTCCTCCCTTTTAAATGATAAGTAGTGTGCATGTAGTACATACAAAACACTAAAGCGATTATTACTTACTTCATTTGCTTCACGATAGTACTCTTGCCGGACTCGCCCGCTCCTGAAAAACAGAAAGAGGAGCGTTAATTGAAGGCGGTCAATCTCGCGATTACGTATCACCGAATTACGTTGCAAGATGCGCAATGGACAAAGGAAAGATAAGCGTCCTTATATTCTGTTCAATTTCAGATTACTCTGTTTCAACAAAATTTGCGATTACAGAACTATTTGCAAATATATTTCATATCAATGATTAAAAAGCTGTGATGAATAATTTTTATCCATTATAAATTATCGTCAAAGAAAAATTCCTCAGAGCGTCATTAAAAATTCAGCAACATTTCTGATCGTATAATAGTAGATTGTTTTATTAAGATAGTATTAATCAAGTAGACATTAATTCATTCTCAGAAAAAAGGGCAAATGATTTTTGGCGCATCGCCTAAAATCGGATCGATGATCGGATTAGGGCAGCATGAGTCGCGAATAATCGCGAAATATGCCGTTTTATTTAACCGGATACATCGACGGAATTCGCTTTTCCTGCTTACCGCAAACCTCCGGCCTCACACTTTTAAAAGCACTTGCAGTGTAAGTAGGCATTTATAATAGCTACTCATGGCTAGAGTCGTTTAGTATCGACTGAATACACGTGAGATCTCGAGTGAGCCCTCTACAGACAGCGACTGGGAAGAAAGGAGTCATCATCTCGAGACAACGATGATGATCCTCTTCTCATCACCTTATCGAGGTAAAAGCATCGAACTAAACAGAACTAGACGAGTTAAAAAAATTGTCCAGAGTTTATCGGAACGGATTTCATTGATCGAAGTTCTGAAAACGGTTTACTCTCGATAGACCTCAAAGTCTAGTAAGTAAGTCCTGTTAAACTCCAACTGCGATAACTCTACTTAGATTCTATCGAACGTATTCTGTACTACACGAGCATGTGCTATATCGTACATGAAATATACTCAGAGTATGAAATCACATTTACTATAGTGTCGCGATTAAATTGAAAATCTCTCAGTCATTCTATACTTTATACTGTTCTATTAAAATCTTGAAAGTATTGACAAATGCGTTTGTCTTCAAATATCTCTTTCTTTCGTTGTAAAAATTATTAATATGTAATGCGTCAAAATTTAATATCTATCTATTTCTAAAGAATTAAAGTCTATCTACATTCGCTCACTTCATTCTCATTTATCCACGAGTTCACACTCAAAGCATCTTTATCCATCCTGCACGTGATAAAAGTGAAAAAAAAAAAAAAAATAAGATAATTTAGATAAATTTCAGTGTTCGAAAAGGAAAGAGAAAAAAAAATGCGCGCGCATTTTATTGATGCTACATGTAAGTCTAGTTGTCTAGCTAATTATGCACACATGAAAAAATTTAAAACAGACTGTCATTTTCGCTAAATTAAAGAAAATAAATAATATTAATAAAATCCAGGAAATATATTTTGATTACATGAATTACTTATTTTTATTACATGAATGTAATTTTTTGTTTTAGATATTTAAATCATTCTTTCTATTTCTCATTAATTTAATTTTATACTTGAAGGAGATGAGCACAAGCGAGTTAACTTGTGTTAACAACAAGATATTGATACGTAAATTAATTACAGAATTTTAACGCGACATGATTAATTATGAGAGAATTTAAGCAGAAATATATATTTATATATATATATATATATATATATATATATATATATATATTTGTTATTTTATTAAATAAATATGTAACAATTGTATTGTAGTTACCGTTTATTTTATATTAATTTATATATAGACGATCTATTTCTGTAGAAATTTCTACAAGCACACATAATCAAATATACTTTGTATTTAAGAATAGCATTGAAAATATTGCGAATGCGCGTATGAATGTAAAATGGAGTAAATGGCAAAGGGCACGGTATATTTGTTCATGAAACCGGCTGAAGTGCATGAAGAAAGGGAAGCAGTGTAATAAAATTTAATTCATTAGAGTTTGTAAATCATAACAAGAACGACATATCTTTCCGCGTAAATAAATATTTGATTGCATTACAATTATTATTATATCTTTCAATGAGTATTGCAGTATATAAAATTATGTAAGACGTGTTTCACAATTTATGATATTTTAAATATTTTATTCGCGAATATTTTTTTTCTCCAAATCTTAACTATTATTTAGATTATTTAAAGCAGAACTTAATTTTGAGATGTCTTTGTTTTACATCAGAAAATCGGAAATGTCTTTTATATCTTTTATATCACGAATTTTTTGGGCGATTTCTTTCTAGTTAATAATGTTTTGAAAAATATATATATTTGATATAGATAAGATTCAAAACTATTAAAATTATTATATACTTTATTAGAATTATTATACACCTTATATAGATACTGTTATTACCATTAATGTCGATACCAATATCGAAAATATCGAAAGTAGATTCGTATATCTGTAGATTTGAAAAATAATTATTGAATTTGTTATTTATTATCAACAAAATATATTAAAGTTACTCTATCCTTACAAGCAATTTTAACGCCTTTATCGTTACAATTACCGAAAAAAACAATTGAAATCGTAACATCGTTACAAAGAACTAGTTATTTCTTCTAATCTTGCATTTAGATAAAGATAGAGAGGCTCATTGAATGATAACAACAGTAAAAGTAAAAAAAAATAATTTTTTCCCACGAAAAACCCAAGTAAAAAGATCGGTTCCTCATTCTTTTTAACATTCTATATAAACGTTATAAAATCGCGACAAAGGCGTTTCAGTCGCTGACGTTTAACGCCATAGAGTCCAGTCCTGCATCGCCTTGAAATACGCAACATGCATTTGTATTTTGCAGCCGAAGCACCATTAATCGGATGAAAATACTCGCGGCCAATTTGCGCGCGTACATTCGCACGCACGCACGCACGCACGCACGTTTCACCGGCGAATGACGTTACTCGTTACACCAATAAACAGGACCCACATTTCCTTGGAAAATGTATGTTTCACGGTGCTCAATGCAGCGCGTTTCGAACTAAACCGGAATTGCTATTTTTTTAGAACGCATTGTGTATCCTCGAAAAAGACGAACGTAATGTTTCGTTAAAATTGAAAGCCTTCGGCAAACTACGCTTCTGTTTGCGCGTCAAGTATAATTAAATAATGAAATCATATTCTTTATTTAATCTCAAAACAATCTTACTCTTATCGTGTATTAAAATTGAATATAATAATGTGGTATTATAAATATAAATTATATGTTATAATCCGCAACGCGGATTGAAAAAAATCAGATTAAAATTAAGATCGATGATTCTTTTCGGACACCAGAGGATATCCCAGCACGAAACAGAAAACGATAAAAGACGAGAAAGTAAATTGAAAATGTGCGAAGCAATTAGTACGCAGACGGATAAGCGAAGACAATACACCGTGGTGCATTTTATATGCCGCCCCCGCATTGATTTTGCTTTTAATTATAGCGCGAGGTCGACGAAGAATTTCTCATTAAGACTTCGATGAAATCAGGAAAATATTCACACACACACAAATTAACGCACGACAATATCAATAGAGTATAATACAAATGTAACGATGATCGCAATTCAACAAAAAAATGCTATATAACATTCGTCTCGTTTTTCATTAATGATAAATATTATGAAAAAAATAACACCGCGATAAAATATAATAAATTTATCGATCCGTGAAGACATATCATTTGTAAACACACGATCCGGAACAAATATCAAGTTTTTAGGGAATTGTAACTATTTGTTTGTCTATATAAGATCATACATTATACAGAATCACATATAAAAACTCATCAGGCAATGAATCGTGAGAATTTATAGCTATATAATATAATTCCGAATATGTTATCTACTTGAAATATCTACTGTTGCAAATGAGTGAATTCTGGAAATTCTCGTGATATAATTTTTGTAATTATTCACGATACTTTTTGATGAGATGAAAAAAATTATTTACAAATAAAACAATGATTCTAATACGTATCTAAGCACGTATATTCAGATTATGTCTGGAACATTTCCTTGAAATGTTACAAATAAATGGAATCAATTGAGTGTTCTATTTCTGCACATACACACATGCACCCTGTATAATACAGCTGTGATCCGTAATGCGGAAAATGGCTTGATCGAAGATAAAACGCTTTGAAACCGCAATCCTATCTCACCAACATACCGCCCTCAACTTGAAAAGCGAGAAAAAAAAAAGAAACTGACGATGGACTTTTCCTGTCGACTAAAAATTTCATAACCCTCTCCCCCTTCCCGCCCGTAACTCGAGGGATACCGACATGTGGCAGCAATATGTGTCCCGATAAATATCGGGTCCCCTGACATTCTTCATCAAATCGTCGACAAATATCACGAAAGTTAGCGACCGGACGGAAATAGAAGAACTAAGTCTGATTTATTTTTTCAGCTCGGTCCTTTCCAGCAATCGTCGATCCAGCGATGAAATCGTTGATTTATAATCAAATTTTTGACTACTTTATATATGTATTACAATATATATATATATATTTCTATACGTATATGGCGTACGGAGTTTCGTCATTTCAAATTGAATTTCAAAATTAGTTTTTAAATCGTCGAAGTTCTACCCCCACCCCGCCCCTTTCCACCCGATAATGCCACATTCCCAATAGTAAATATTAAGAGGTGTTATCTCGGCGTCATTATTCCAAAGCGCTGACATCATCGTTATGAAATACTGACGTCAAATATTATCTGACGTCGACGCGGGCAATTATGCGCTTCGAAATACTCCGGGCGTGGATTGAAAGAACTGTCATCCGACTGACGATCGTCGGATGAGCGATCGGGCATTACCCTTCCGCAATAAGGAGGGACATGCTTGTTGCGCCGTTCTTCCGGTTTTACGTCGCGTTCAATTTCCTGCCCGCCTGTCAATTTAAAAAGCAGTCTCTCAATTCGCGAGAATGCGCACGGACGAATTCCAGCGAGTCTTCCTGAGCGAACCTTTTGTTTGGACACAAACTGGTATGAGACTCGACGTTTATTACTTCATCACGTGCGCGTTTAAAGAATCAATGTATACGTGTATATATCTAATTTAGTTTACGATATGTCGAATAAATTTTAAAAATTAACGTTTCCGATCATAGCTTCTTCAGAGAAACATTATCACTATTTTTGCTCCATCATTATATCGAAGATAATTAAAAATAAATTGCAAATTCGATCAGTTTTTTGCGTGCAACAAAGAACTTTAATATAATTGACCTGCAATCTAGAAAATTAGGTAGATCAATAAAGACTAGATGCACGTGGTGCGCAACTCCTCACCGATCATAGATCCGCCATAGCTCATGAAATATCTATCGCGCGAGAAAAGCAACGGTGTAGATACGACGTCGCGGCATCGTCGATATAATCGCGCCCGGTCGTCAAGTTGTATCAAACTATTTTACGGAAGATAATTTCCAGGGCAATATTTACACGCCTTGACATAAAAGTTATCTTTCCCCACGTTTCAGAGAACACTCTTAAGACTGTATAATTCTTTTTAACCAAGAACATTGCATTATTTTAGTGCCTTTTATTATTCTCTCATGTTTTTATTCAATACAGAAAAAAAATGATTCTATATAAAATTGGAAATCGGGATTATAAAATATTCTAACTTATAATAATAGTTGATTTTAGAGAATAACATGATCAAGAGAAAGAATAAATAATATTTTCATAAATTTGTCGCAAAAAATATTATAATTTGCTATGTTCCAAGTAAGAGATATTTTACTCATCAAAGAGATTTTTAATCATTATATTTCTTCTATAGATGATGTGTACCATATAATACTTTTATATTAAATATACAACGAACAATATAAATTTAATAACAATAATGTAACAATAATATATAAAAATTTAGTAAACAAAGAACACTTAATAAAATACTGAGAAATCTGAGATCTTTCAATTGCATTCTAATTCAACGCGAAATATGAATCAAAATTGCAATGGACAGAAGAATTCAAAATTCAGACATAATAATCAGATATCTGATTTTATATAATACCTATTTCCAACTTTATATTGAATCATGTCTTTTCTGTAAAAAAAGAAAAAAAAAAGAAAACGTTAAATAAACGTAGAAATAAGAATTTCAAATATTAGCCTTGTCATAAAGCTTGAACGAGCACATATCGGGTATACCTTCTCGACGTATATATTTCGGGAATGAAAATAAACAAAATAATAACACACACGTACCAAGCAGCAGAAGCTTAATGTCCTTGGCCGCTTGGATGCCATCCTCCTTGAGATTCTTCTCGATCTGCTTGCTGCGAGCCAAAGCGGCCCGCTCTTCCGCGGACATGGCACAGCCCATCTTGCTACACGTTGCCTTCACAAATGCCACCCTCACGCACTTCCTGTATCACTTGCTGCTGTTAAACAGCGCGACCGGATAGCGGCCCGGTCACCCCGAAGAAGATGAGACGATCTTCCCAAGCAAGTACTCCCCCTCCTCCTTCTACTTGTCGCCTTGTCGTTAATCCCGTCCTCTTCGTCGCACTTGGCACCCGCGGCCGTCGTCACCGCAGCAGCCGACACTACTACCGCCACCACAATCACCCTAAACACTTTCGCCACCGATACCACTAACACAACTATCTTCACCGGCACTGCCTCTTTCACCGGCACCGGCTCCTCCGCCACCGCCTCCTCCTCCTCCTCCGCCACCACCACCGCCGTCCTCCTCCTCGTCCTCGTCTTCGTCGTCTTCGTCTTCGTCGTCACCGAGGGCAACCTTACCAAGGCGGCAACCGGCACCGAGTAGTCCCCTAACTACCTGGGCGACCGCAGCCACCCGTACGCAACCCTAATCACCGCCACACTTGCGTCGATTTAACCGCGCGAATCAGCTGCGCCTGGAAGCAGAAAAGAATAACCAAATCGTGAATAAATTCTGTAATTCTGTACATGAGAGACAAAACGTTACAAAATTTTGTTCCGAGTGTTAAATCTTGCAAATATATCTCGGAGATATATTTCATTCAGGTGTCTACTCAAATCTCTTGTAAAAAATTCCCTGAAAATTTTCTGATCTTCCAGGTATTTTCGCTCAAAATTATAGACGAATAAAAATATTTTAAAGATTTTTTTTGATGCAATTTTCTAAAATAAATTTTTTTATTGTATGTATTGTCTAATGTTTTTCACTCATATAGAAGAAAAACATAGAGAAACAGAGAACAATAGAGCTTCTTAAGTGCTTTCTTCTTTTAGGTTTTAGATTTGTAAATGTATTGAAAAAAACTGAATAAGTTTCGTAACATAAAAATTCTTTACTTCCATTTAAAATCATTTCATTTTTTTTTATCACTACAAATTACAATAAAAGATACATACTGCATATTAAAATATTTTGTTAAAATATTAAATATGTATAAACAAACAGACATATATATTTATATTTTAAACACATCTTAGCTTGCCGACGTTTACAATATAAAAACAAAATTATCAGAGGATTTTTTAAAGAAATTTCCCGAATCCCAATAAAATTCCATGAGAATTCTCTGATTTTTCCAGAAAAAAAAAATCCTGAGAATATATATCAGATTTTCCATATTTTTCCAGGGAATACACACCCTACCATTATTCAGAATTATAAAAAAATTACGGTTGATTTCGTATTGTGTATTGCACGCGATTCGCATTTTGACATCGTTTTATTAAAAAAATACAATCCTGAGGAATCGACTCGTCGTCGTCACGCGAACGCGTTGGAATAATCGATTACGTGTAATCGAGTGGTCTCCGAATTCGATCACCGATATCGGCGTTGTTTAACCCCAATCCTCGCCTCATTGAACGCGTATGCCGAGTGCAAAGAAGAGGACGACACTCAGATTTTTGCTCTTTCAACGACGAGTATACAATCGAGACTTGGCAGATTGCCCGCGTTTGATACACCGAAAGCCTCTCTCAACCAATCGTTACTGATAACGTCATTCGTCGTGATTATTTCTCGACGCGAATCGGATTTATTAGACCCGATACATCTCGTATTAATCCCGCTTGCTGCACGATTTAAGATTCCTCGTCCCGGGATTCAAAATAGATGTAAAAAAAAAAGCGTAAAAGCATTACATTCTTGACGAAATGAAGAAATTTTGAAAAACTGGAAAGAATACGAAAAAGAATTACAAAGAAAAAAATTTCGCATGCAAAATTTTATGTATCGCGCAATTGATTAGCAGAATACTCGTCGTTTGATTAAACGCGATAGTGAAATAGCTTTACGGTTTAGTCAGCCTAGTTTACCGCGGCTCATAGAGAAATGCCGCTGAGTGGAAAGATGACATTGCGATGAAACAGAAATCAAATTGCGAATCTTGATGAGCTATTTAAGAAAACTCAATCCAAGTTTCTCTCTCTCTCTCTCTCTCGTTCCCCAGTTACCGAGAACAAACATAACTTTAATGAAATTTTATGAAAAGATAGTAATGATAAATTAGATTCTCAATTTACGAATAATTGCAATTAAAATCTGTAGGCAATTATTCGACAATTTAGTAAAAACAAATTATACTTTGAGATACCAAAACAATATTGTGAAATTCGAATATCTCATAAAATGCCGATCCTATAATAGCGATAAGCTGAAATCGCAAATTTACACGTGATAAATAAGTTTTCATATAATTAACAATAAGAAATTATAAAATAATTTATTATAGAATAAAATTTGATAGAATGAAATACCGAAAATATTCCTTGCTGCAATATGATCATTACCATAAATATAATAAATACACGTCGCAACAAAAATCGATATTAAAATATCTCAATTTTATCAATACCAAATTTAATAAGATCTATCTTTGTTTGTCCGATATTTGTCTTTGTTTGGTATATAAGCTTGTTTTGAAAGTATCAATTTCAAGTCTCTAATTTTCACAACAACGCTGCGCATCGACTTCTCGGCCGGAGTTCCGAGGCACCCGGTACATACATACATATCTTCTATCGTGAATCGAAACTCATCGGAACCGTTCCAGCACCTGAATTTTTAACTAGCGGAAATCTCGGCGGGGCAGGAACATGGTTTATTCGTTTGTCGGATTCCACGTATGTGTACATCTTCGCGAGCACATCACATGGAAACACACGAGCGTACGATCAATAAAATGCAACGACCTGATATAATGGAAGTGATACGCGTCGCGCTTCATAAAATACCACCTCGCCGACATATAGTAAGACTAAAATGCGTCGAACAGACGTAAAACACGCGAGCGGGAAAAAAAAAAAAGAATAAGCGCGAAAGTGAACCGATCGTAATCGATCTTCGATTTATCGAAGTCCTCCCCGGTTTCATCTCCGGCCTCTCCCGCGTTCTGTCGCTCGTGTAATTAACGTATATGTAACGGGAAAAGGCTTACGTTATGCGAGTCTCACAACATTTACCCGCGACAAGCTAGTAAAAATTAATTGTACCTAATATATTTTATTTCTATGATTTGAGATTGTCATTGTCAGTCGCTACCATGGGATATATTATATCGGTTTCATCTTGTGAGAGATTTTATTGTAAGCGTGGCTTTCAATTTGAGACTTGTGCTCATTGTTAGTGTAGTAAGATGGCAGGAGATAAAGAATTCAAACCTTCAAATATATATCGCGTTTATATTCTACGGATAGCGATGAAAACTTTCTGCCTTTTATATCACCACATCTGAATAATGATTTGGCATGCTCAATGAACAATGATTGACAGCTTTCGCATTATTTTAATGTATCCATTTTGAAAAGTCGCTCATGATTAAGTCTTTTAATGATTAATCGATATTACATTAAAATAAATTACATATTATTTATGATATACATATAAAAATAAATTGTTGATTATTCAATGTCATAAATATAATCAATTCGAAATCTTTTTCTTTGAAATATTAAATCATTAGAAAATGAAAGAGCATTTATACGCAACATGTATGTTATCATTCTTATAAATTATAAATTTTTATGGTTTCTTTTAATTAATTTTCTACAGTTTTCTGATAAATCGATTAGATAATATATATATATATACATATTTCTCGTATTCTGAATTATTTTATGATAATATGTATACAATAAATCTCTTCTCTCTGTTTTTATGATCACGCGATATATGCGCATATGTACACATTCCGAATAGATATCTGAAATTTAAAATCATTTAAAAAATACCAGATGCGCTTCGTCTCGTATTGTTAACATATACATTTTACGAGAATTGTTACGTTATCGAGAAATTGTATTTTTTATATATATATATATATATATACCGGGAGACTAAAATATTCCTCCATGACTTTTTGACAAAAACACGTTGACCTATATCGTAAATATATATATATATATATATATATATATATATATATATATATATATACATACATATATATTATTTATTGCAATTTAATCGTATATCATGAGCGACAAATCGCGCCGTTCGCTAATATATTCTGCGCATTACAAAGAACTCGACTGACAATGAATCGTAAAGCGAAATTGTTAAAATGTTTACCCTTACTTTTTATACTCCTGTTTTCACCGATATCTTTCGCAGACATGACCGCAGAAGATACGATAGCTGTATTGCGCACATGAGCTAACAACAATATATTCACTAGAGCCCCTTCTTTTCGAAGTCTTTATTTTCCCCAAAACCGTAATTATTCCGAAAAATTATAATTGCTCTCTTATTAATTTTGGAAACGCTACAATAATGAATCTTTCTTGAAAATTGAGACGAGAAATCGATCCTTCCTCTCCCTCTCTTCTCTTTCTAATGTACTTTTAAGATACAAAAGCCAAATAAGTAATTTTAATACTTATATCAAATTTTTATTGCTTTTTTAAGCCACATTAAATAGCGCATTTTCAACAATGAGAGAGAGAGAGAGAGAGAGAGAGAGAGAAATTTTGTATAACCTTTCATAAAAGTTTTGAAAAAAAGCATATAAATACAGGCGCTTAAAATAATTGGAAGGAAAAGCGGAAAAGTTACATCTATCTTTAATCACTATTTTTAGCATAATTTGACAAATGATAAGAAAAGACGAGAAAATAAATAACTAAATAATATACGCGATAGAATCATACGAAAACAATACGAACTCGATTAACTCATTAACTGCTATTCTGTTTTTCTTTATCGAACTTTCATCGTAAAACGAATACATTTCACAGTTTCTGAAGAGCACCCTTACATCTTTATTACCCCGGGAACAGGATCGTAGCAGTCAACGGGTAAATCGAGCGTCGGCGTAGAGCGGTCGCGCGTATTCCGAAAGAGAGAACCCCCGCCCTCACTGTCTCTCTGTCTTTCTCCTCCCTTCCAGTCTACTATCTCTCTCTCTCTCTCTCTCTCTCTCTCTCTCTATCTCTCCCTCTCTCTCTTGGAACAGTCCGCGGCCAGGGTAGCTCTCGAGGATGTTACTGCGGGCGCGCACACACAAACGAGTGCTCTCCCCCGGCAATTCATCGATAAAAATCGAACGTTTACGTACCTTCTTCGCGTATCCTGAATGACGTTGAGATTTTTCTCCCCGGTATCTCTTTGTCACTTTTTCTCTCTCTTTGATCGTATCCGTCGCCGATTCTCACGTTTTCTCTCTGTTCCTCGGCTCTTCCTGGAATAGTTCTTCGCCCAGTTCAGTCTATTTGATCGATATTCCGGGAAAACGCTTTCCGACAGAAGAACGCTCCATCCGTTCGATTCAACCGGGGGATCCGGGAGGAGGAGCAGTTAGGCGAGGCTCGATCCGCGCGCGAGAAATTCTCGTCCCGGTTAGGCGATGACAACGACGATGGACAACGAGTAGCACACACGACGCGAGAGAGAGAGAGAGAGAGAGAGAGAGAGAGAGAGAGCAAGCGAATGAACGAGGGAGCGTGCGTGCGTGCGTGCGTACGTCGTGCTTCCTCACTCGCTTGCTTGCGTGCGCGCGAACGACAGATTACGGTACGTTATCGCGTCTCTCGCTCTCCGGCGACCGCTCTCCCTCTGACGGTTCTACGTCTGTCGTTCCTCGTTCGTCCTCGAAACGAAGGGCGCCGATTCCGGCCGAGAGCGAATTCGACTCTGCGGATCGACGACACGACCGTCGACGTCACGAACGATCACCACGACCACCGATCGCGAGGACCGGGATGCGTTCGACGGATTGACGGAAGCTCTCGGCAACAGCTACCGGCTTCAACAGTCCCCGAATAATACGCGAGATTATAATCCGCGTAAAACTCGCGCGAGACGTCGACTTGTCCGTGCGAGAGATAAAAGGCGCGAGGGAGAGAAACGGAAGGCTCCAGGCGCCGTGCTCTCCGAGCCCGAGAGTAAACGGCCGAGGGCTCGCCCGCTCGTTATTCCGAATCTCGAGGGGAGGGAGATACGCGGACCCGGCAGCTTCGGAGTGCTTCGCGAAAGTCGCACTCTCCTAACGACAGCGAGCTGGACGCGTACTGGCGACGACGGGCGACGGGGAATCGGCCGACGATCGTAGCGACCTCTCGCCCCGCCCGACGACGCCGCCGTCGCCGCGCCGCCGCGGCCGCGCGTCGCGTCGCAACGCGCGATGTCGCCGCCGGCGCGCCGCCAGCAAGGAGGAGGAGGAGGACGTCGGTCGATCGATTCCGGGACTGGCCGGCCGACCCCGACCGCGGCGTTCATCCGAACGCTCGTCTCGTGTCTCGTCGCGGGAACCCGACCCCGATCCGCTCGCGCGCGCCGGTCAAGTCGGTCTCCAGTTTCGAAAAGGTCCATATGACATCGGATGACATCTGACGGCACGTGGCATCGAGGGGAGATCAACACCATCGTGTGACAATATGTCACGAATAACGCTATATTTATTATATTATATCATATAACACTATATAATATATATAGCGTTCTTATCATTATATTGCTATAATTTTGATGCATTTTTATAGGAAGCTGAGAGTTCTCTTCAATTAATAATAATTTTTTTGTTTATGAAAATTGTTAATGTCTCAATCGCATTAGAACTTTATAGGTAATAATATTGTAAGGATTATTAATTTATATTTCTTATGATATACATGTAATCATATTTTATTGATATAATAACTATCGACAAAATGTTTTTACAAAATTGCGCGCCTATATAAATATATAAAGAAATTGTTAGACTTACCTTGACATTATAACTTATTGTTGTAATGGGACACCACTTAAGACGATCGATCCTGACGAGATTTACACGCGACATTAGAAATCTATAATATTCTAAAATCATTTTGAAACCGAATGACGTACGCAATGATTTATGCAGCTTGCACATATAAGGGAATACAGCTTGCTTTATTACCGAGTAACGACTTTATAACGTAATCGCTGATAGCGTAAGTAGTATTGAATATAATTGCGGATTAAAAATGCTGGTTACACAATAAAATTGTACGACACATCCTTTTCAAATTCGTATTCCGCGTGCAACGCGCGCAGACATCATATACGATACTCTCGATCGGAATTCTTCTGGCTAGTAAATCGATTGCTTTATCTTAAATTACACATGGTTCGAAGCAGGGACCAAACGTCGTCAAACTTTCAAATCGAATCGGCTGCCAATAATATCCGCAATCTCTCTCGTGTCTCATTTAAACGAGAAAAAAAAAATGTGAATTTATGCCAATCGAGTAATCAAGCCAATGTTCGATTGTTAAAGATCACGAATCAGGCGATGATAACATTTGCTCTCGAGCTTGCCATCGAGATTACATCGACTTCGATCCCTGTTTAGAAAGCGCCGTGCCGTCAAATTGCTCGCGTGTGTACCTTGCTTATATTTACATATACATACATACTTGTGTATGTTTTATACACTCGAGAATTTCTTGAAATATCAGATAGAAGCGTTTTTGCCACAGTAATCGGAATCGAAAGCTCATAGCCGATACACCTCTTCGTGCTTCGAAGCTCGCCGCGATTGCACTCGCATCTTCGAAAGCTTCGTGAAAAAGAAATATATAATAGACGTTCGGTGCTGATAAGAATAAAAAGAAAAGGATGCACGACAGCATCACATCGCTGTTTGCAGAACGTCTTTACTTTTATTATTTATATATCTCGCATCTCTTCTTTTTTTTTCTCGTTATTACAAAGTATTGCTAAAAACTTGTTAACAGTATGAACTTTCGATTTGGTTTCTTTCTTCCTTTTTTTTTTATTCACAATACAGAGTGTTCCGCTCGAATCACTCTGTACACATGTTCCCTACACGGAAAACTTATATAGCGACGACAGAGTGTTAATGTTTCTACTAACATGTCACGATTTCGTTACACACACGACGCCACACAGCTCATTTAATATAACTACATCGTACACGTATAAAAATAACATTTCTATTGTTAAAATATGTTTCAACGTACTCAGAGCGTGTCAGAAACAACTAATTCGATGGCCGTCGCCACTGTGTTCGCTCCTCTTCTTAAAATTGGATTCAAGAGAGAAAGATATATACTTGACTCTCGCATACATAAACTACAATTATATTTAGTCATATATAAAAAAAAGCATAGTATATAGATATATATATATATTTTTTTTTACTGTATGTGCACATTTTACTATACCACACGCACGCGCGCACGTATGTAACAAAAAGGTATTGCAAGACGTATACATCGTGAATATTGATTTTTTTTTTTTTTATACGAAAATGCGAAATCAAAAGTACTACAATCATAAATTGTTACATATCTCTCTGTATCTATATAAATTAATTGAATAACATTTTTAACTCTTGTATCCGGACAAGCTAAATCTTCTTTCAATTCCTCGAAATTTAAAACTACTTTCTCTAAAATACATTCCTAGCTTCATAAAATTACATGTGATCTTTATGATAGTATAAAGACATAAATATATATTTGTATGTGTATAATATATTTTTGTAGGACTCTCTCTTACGGAAAAAATAGCGTCACCCGTTTTTATATCTTTAAAAAATAGACTTCCCGGATAAAAGTTAAACACCACAGTATAAAAATACGCGATTTGATTTGCCATGATATATATCTCTCCATCAATGTATGAGAACAAAATACCCTCGAGATTGACTAGAATATCGTTGACGTTACCAAAAATTATGCGCGTGCGTGCGTGTGCGAGCGCGTTGAAATGCGAGTAGTCCCTCAAAGTTAAAGATAAAAGCGAAAAAGAGTGTTTACTGCCTCTCTACTTAAACGGGTCACCTTCTGTATACGCTAGTTACATTTTTTTTTGTGCACAAATCGTTTGAGTGAGAAGATCACGAGGAGAAATCTTTTCCGAGTGAACATTTACTATGTTTCGACGATTGACGTGGTTGGTGCATACTCTACACATGTATATGCATCATCGTGCTGTCATTGCGAGAAAGGAGGAGAATACGTGTATCATTCCTTCTGCTTTTGTCATCGCGGACGAATGCGATGCGGGAATACAATGCGACGCGGTTTTTTCGGCGCGCAAGAATGATGAATTTTGGACAAAGAGAGAAACAAAATCAGGTGTATACGATTCGTATCAAACGTATGCGTAAATAAATGTATATACATGTTCGCGCGGGTGTTAATTGACGCAAATAAAGAAAAAACGAAGACGCAAATAAAGTTACATTAGATAGGCACAAATATATATGTATATATTACAATGTATCTTTATTACCTAAAATATATATGCATTTTGAAAGTATTGTGTCGAAAGACTCAGAAGGCAGGCTAGGGGCAAAACGACCATCGGGAGCCGATCACCGGAAGGACGTGAACGAAAATGTCTCCAGAGACAAGAACATCGACGATTTACTGAGCACATCTCAATAATTCGGCTAAATTGTGATCATACCGCGCGGGCCAATGTGATCCGATATACAAGAATGAGCAAGCTGTCAATTTGTTGCGCCGGTCACGTCAGCAAAACAAAAACTTGAACAAATCTCGAAGTAACAATGACGATTATTCCCAAAATCAATTTAGCCAAATAAGGTCGTATTAGCCAAATAAGGTTGAATTTACACAAAGATCCTGGCGGATAATCTCGATAACAACAACATGTGCGACGAAACAAAATTTTTGTCAAATCATGTTAGCCAAATCCATGCTGTATTCGCACATATTCGTATTATAGTTCTATCTATATAATACACAAAACAATAACACTAAAAATCATTTGATTCGAGTAATTCTATTTTAATTAATATGATTTTTTTCGTGTATATATAGTAAATTATTGTATTTAAACGCACGCCTAGCTGCATACGATTTTCTTATTTGCGATTTTTCTTCTCTCTCGTTTTTTTTTTTTTACCTTTTAATAATATATAATATAATAATATACTATGTCGCATATAAAAAACAATTACTTAGTATAGAGTACAAGATCGCTTCTTAGTTAAGTTTACAGGTTTTTTTGTTTTTCGCAACTATTTATATAAACGTAAGATGTCGTCCATCTCTAAAATGAACATGCTTCCGCCGCTCCCAGAATAATTAGAAAACCGAATTACAAAAAAAAAAAAAAAATCGTCGCGCCGATTCGTCAAAATGAAACAAGTAATATTTTATCATTAGGATGTACGAAAATTAAGTTAAAAAATTGTTAAATCAACGCGAATGCGTAAAATAAACACGTCTCAATTTTTCCGAACGAGACGCAATGTATGACAATACGCGTCCCACTTGTTATTCCTTTCCATCATCCGAATTTGTCTAAAGCATCTAATCAGGTTGAATATTCGATAGATTTTCCATTGTTGAATATACTTTAATACAGGCAACTCGGCAAAATTTAAATGCAAATAAATTTGAGATTACGCGATACCTTTATGCGCTGAAAAGTACACAAGCTCATTTTCATTTGATGGCGATAAGGACAACATTTCTTACAGAAACGTCATTTTGCGCTGACTTTGACTTTATATTCACTTTATCATGTAGTAACGTATTCTCGTGTCGTGAAATCGTCGTATTGCACAATACTTGCGTCTACTAAACTAACGACGCTCAAACTATCGCGGTTTAAAATATTCGGATGACAAAGTGCCCATTTTGTCACGCGTACGTTGGGGTAACGCGCTAACCGCGATTAAACGATCGAAAGATTCGCGAACCAAGATAAACCGTTGTCGGATAAAAAAAACAAAAGAAAGTACAAAGAGAAGAAAAATAAAGGAGGATACAGAAAATCATATAAATAATCACAACAATGTCAAAAACTTGATGTGGTCGGTCGCGATACGGCCAATCGCCGGGAACGGGGATTAGCATCATCGTGAACTGCCGTTTCTCGTTCTTCATCGGCATAGTAATCCCAAAGTGACCATGCATCCCCGATTTAAGCTACAAATTGGTGAGGTGTCATTTTTGTTGGCAGGTCTGAGCGTTCATCTTGCATGTTCATGTCTGTGGTGTGAGATCGAGCCAAGGCACCGATGAATCCGGCTGCTCTAGCTGAAGAGGCACGCGACATCGCGATGTTGCTGCGTTAACAGAACAATCTGCTCCACGTTCCGCCTCCGCATCCTACAAAATTCGCTTGCTAAATATCTTTTGCAATCTTGAGACAATTTACATGCACATCATAGCGAAAAAAAGAAGTAGAAAGAGAGACACCCGTCAAACGTAATGATTGGATCGCCGCGCTTGAAATCGAAACAATTTTCAAATTGGTACGTTCCTGAGCACTTCCTACCTTAATCTTTCTTTGTATGGAGTTTCCATACCTAGATAAAAAGGAAAATCCGCGTTATTTACCTAGAAGAGAGTTCACTCCTTAAACATTTTATTCCTAATAATTCTAAAAGATTATTCTTTAGATAGATCTTGTATTTTTTAATCAGTTTAAAGCTCATTATATTAAGAATAAAATTTGCGTTACTTTTTATCTTCTTTAAAGATGATCGGACTTTATTTGTATGTGTCTCACTTTACACAGAAATAAATTTCTAAAAGGATATTTTCTGATGAATTAACCATTTCACGATCTTATGCGTGAATAGAAATAAATGTTACTTACCATACTCGCGCTGGTAGAAGAGGCAGACGTGGTAGCAGAGGTAGGCACCGTCAATATTGGATAATATTATCTACTACCGCAAATCCGCAAGCCCCTAAATTGGCAGTCGACATCGTGCGGACAAGATCTCTTGTGTGGGATGCCGCGACTTCCAATGGTGGCCGACGGGGTAAGTTACTAGATTCTGTTAATCATAACAATCCAAATTGCTCTCTCTTCTTTTTCCTCATTTTTGCTCAAAATTTAATTGACATGAGAGATTAAGAAAAAGCTATTTCTTTTTCATGTCACTGCGAAAATTTACTCTTACCGAGAAGAGCAGAATTCAGCCTTTGGCAGACTGTTTCCCTTTCCTGTGGATTGAGTTGCCAGCCGACAGGTGAATTCCACGGATTAGAGTATGCCAATAGACTGAAAGCATCTTGCAACATTTTCTTATTGCTGTCGTTCTTTCCATACTGCTGTCTTAGATGCATTGATTGTGAGTACAATTGTCTGCCAAACTCCAACATTTTCTCGATTGCCTGTTTGTTACCGCCGCACAATTGCTTCTTGTTACTTTTACTTATCACACTATCGGTGATGTTGCTGGTCTGCTGCTGACTTTGATTGGCACTGTTGTCGATTTCTGTAAACAGGTATCTATCCTAAGAACAATACATTCTACATTTATCTAAAATAGCAAATTTACCACATAAAAATAATTAAACATTGATCACATATACATTTAATAATATTGTTTCAAATTTGATTTAATTAACTTTGTCGTTTTATTTCCGTCTATCACATAAATCCTAAGATATTAATATACAAGATTTTATCTAGAAGACAAACTATCCTCTAAACTATTCATATCTACTATTATCTTATTATATTGAGATCTCACCCATATCTACATCCTCCCCATTTTGACACTTGTACCCATTCGAGCCCAGATTACCATTCTGATACCCATTACTGTTCTTGATACCGTTCATAGTGTTGACACCACTCTCCTCCATGTCTACGTCATCTTCTATCTGACCGTTGACAAACTGCGGTCCGTTGGTGCCGTTCATCGCATTACTGATATTCATCTCTTCCACGGTACCAGTCGCAGACTTCACATATGCTTTGGTCGATTGTATTACACTGGTCTGATTTGGATTGCCATTCGAACAGACCTCCGAATCGCTGCCATTTACCATTTCCACAAATTGGCGGCACTTGAGTGCGAACAACAGGTTCGGATCTCGATCAAGCAAACCGGGATATAATCGATTGGTCACTTCTATCGCCTCTCCCACGCGACCGGATAATACCAGTTTTATAATCCCTACGGATCATTATTGAAATATGATGAAATAAAGGTGACGATACAGATTTAATAATAAAATTGCCACTCTTTGTGCCAAATTTTGAAATGTGAAAAATTTGAAAGAAAATTAAGATTTTAATAACTTTTTAAAATCTTTCTTTATATCTTTCTGTTTCTCTAGTTTCTCTAAGAAGAGCGGCAATTTTTTAAATAAACAATCATGAAGCGAGGCACAACACCTACTTTGTCGATTTTTAATAGAGCTGTAATCCTCTTCGAACACCTGACCTGTGCTACTGGCGAATGCTTCGGCGCTGTCGAGATACCCATGATGGACGAGATACGTACACACCATTCTGTCGAATTTGTACAGAGTACTTCGTTACTCTCGAAAGATATTGTGAAAATTGGTCCGTTGGCGATTTTTTCTCGCTAACTGCCTCGATTTATCCGCGCAAGCGTTTTTGGGGAGGAACTCTCGCAAATCAAGGAGGGTCTTAACAATAACAAACGAAGGAGGAGGAAAAATAACCACGAAGGGAGAAGAATAGTAGAAAATCACGCACCCGGTCCCCGTCTCGCTTTCTGGTTGGATATGTACCTGTGAAGGATTGTCTGCCACTGGCCCTGGCCGTGGTCTGGCGTAGGATAGTTTATGATCTGTAATCTCGTTCGTACACGCAGTTCGTTGATCATGTCCCCGATGTCGAAGACAAACGGCAGCTGTCCAAAGTTGGCATCCACCACTTCACCTGGAGTTTGTAGACCGACCGTTGGAAAGAGATTGGTCTGCGAAAGTAAATTGCATTTAAGTAAAACATTCAACATTTAGAATAAAGTTTGTCTATAATACTCAATTTGCAAATTTAATTATGATTTCTGAATAATAAATTTCATAATTTTATCAATAGATTAGAAAAAAAATAAAGCTTGTCATAAAAATTTAAAGTAAGAGATTAATTTTTCTTCAAATATGAAGAACACAAAGGAAATTGATTTATTATACATTACTTGATTTATTAGACATAAGAATAAGATGTGAAGAATATGCCAAAGAGAGATTACATTTGTCCAAACATATTTCAGATTTTCATTAATATCACTTCTCCTTATCATTTACGCAAGTAGCCTTTTTAAAATGTAATATGATCTGTTTCAGCGTTTATATTAATCGACGTAACGAAAAACTTACGGGAAGATCCGTGAAGGCAATGCCCAAGTGATGACCATTTTTCGTGTAGAAGGCGGTGTTGTCGATGAGATTAACGCCGCAGCCGATCACGTCACCGGTGGTGAAGGTCGGCCCGTAAGGTTGCCCGGTGCCGCTTGAGCAGAAACTGTGACCGTCGTCACCGTGATAACCGTATGAGTGCTTGTCCCAGCCTGGTAATCTATTTACATTGACGTCGCGCGCTGAGAGACCAATGCCCATGTAACCGTCACGTCCCTTGCTCACGATCTTCACCTCGAAGTAATACAAGCCGCAGGCGGGCGGTATTGCGTGCGTTGTGCGAACGCTGGCAGCGTCTTTGTGAGTTTTGCCGTAACCTGGGGAAAGAACGCGGCCCCGACTCACTTTATAGGAATCGGTGAATCCGACAACTAGGTAATCCGGATATGTGCAAAGATTACGAATTGCAAATAAAAACGTATACAATGGAAAGACAGAAACGCATTTTCATAAATGAAACGTATCTGTCACTCGAGATTCAAACCATGATCATCGTGCGGTTCTCTCGGAGATGCAAGGACGAATGCTATGCATTCAGATATATATATATATATATATATATATATCTTTTCTGCCTACACGTCCGATTGTTTTTCTACTGGACTATAGGATAAACACATGGGTATCAGAATATATGCAGAAACACGGAAATGATTTATCAAGAATAGTTACGTTATTAAAGATAGATTGTATAATTTAATTCTCATATTTTTTTTTTTGCATTAATCAATTCTCACTATCGTACATGTAAAAATATATAATCAGTTGAAACTATCCAAAAATAGAAATAATTTATTTAATTTATTTATTATATATTTAATAATTGAAATATATATTTCATATTTTATCAATTTCATGATATTATTTATAGAAATTCCAAGAGAATGTCAAATCTTCGACAAGAAAATTTCTTCATTTTATTTATTACTTCATTCGTTGTGAAGCAAGTTTGGCCAAGCAAGAGTAGTCCTCGTGTCTAGATAGAGCTAAGCGAGAACATATGGTCCCCTTCTCGAGATACGCCTTCGACATGATGCGAAATATTGATTTCGAGTAAGTCGCACAGTACTACACGGAAGAACGCGCGATCTAGAGACGTCCAGGTTATTATAAACAAGTGAAATGCGACCAAGTGCTTTCACGCCGTAACTTGAAACGCGAGCGATGTATTTTTGGTGCATTAACATCGCAACATGCGGTGGCGATGAAGAAAGCGCGCGCTTTAAGAAGCGACTTTCGCGCGCGCGTTAAGAAATTTTAATGTAAAATTAGATTTTTTCGGTGTCCACTTTATACAATAAAATATCGTAAAGTCGTGCACAAAAAAAACTCTCCCCCTACAAACACATATTTTTTGTAACAGAATTTGACGTTTGATCTGTCACAATATTGGACATTCACTTACCGTGATTTTCCGATGCGCGAATTTTAAATGTTTCGATACGTGCACTCTGAACGAAATGTTTGAGTGAAAATAAGATTCAATGCCATGGAAAAAAAAAATTAATATAAGCTAAAGAACAAATTGATCCGCGGAAATACATGATTTAGCAGAGCAGATGTAAGTAGGTCATTAGGTCAGCGCGCGGCACATCGATGCAATGTTATAAGCTTTATCTGCCGATCTGTGATCTATCGGGTTTGTATTATATTATGCGCATGTCCCGCCCTTGCCAATGTAATATACCGTACCTATCTCCATCGGGCATCAATTATACAGCTTTCTGATATACCGTTTTTATTAGATCATTATGAGATTTATATTCGTGTTTGTGCAAACATCGCTGCACAGGCTATATAGTAAAACCGTTGTAAATGATTGTGCCTTTGATGCAATATTAGCACGCGGCGATATCCGGTTTATTCCAAAATAGCTAGAAATAAAATCGGATACTTGAGTGTATATCGGGATTCTTTCCGTTAAAAAAAACTCTGATAAAATGAACAAATAATCAGCAGCTCATAAATTTCAGAGATTCGCAAGAAGATACGTAAAAGATATGAGGAAGATTAAGATATATGTGTTTTTACGAGAATCGAATGTGTGATGTTAGTGCGAGTGCAAGGAAAATACGAGAACAGTTAAGGGCTAACGGTAGGAGAGCACGTGGGCGACCTTTCATTTTCTTACACACTCCTCTTAATCCAAGGAATATCATGTGCATTCGAGCCGTGCTCCGTAAACATCAGATGCGTTCGCCAATCGCGATCCAAGACACGGCTCCTGGTTGATTTTTTTACACCGGATTCCGCCGCGTTTACTCGAAATCGTTATCGCGGACCTGCGCGTAAACGAGAGAGGCCCGGAGCTCTGGCGCGAGTCTTCGAGAGGCTCGCGATCAACGATTGCATGAGTCGCCAATTTAATCGGAAACGCAAAAAGAGCAATCGCGAATCTAAAATTATTCCAGCTTTTGCAAGGTGCTTCAGAAATAGCTTGGTTAATTAATATTTTTAGATTTTGTAATATCTTTTTGCAATTTCTTTTCTTATAAAAAGAAACGATCACAGATACCGATAATTTGTAAATTACGGAATTTGATAAATGAGAAGTAAAACGAAGAAGAGAAACAATTCATAATAAATAAACATTCGTAATAAAACACAAATGTCCTAAAGTTTATATACATAAATTATAAATATAATAAGTACATGTGAGAGAATTTAAAGTAAATAAAATATTTTATTTCTTTAATTAATTATAAGTAGAATTTAATAGGATTTTGAAGATTAAAACTACTGAAATATTACGTGCAGATTAGAACGATCCGAAACGAATGCTGCATAGGCTTAGAAGAGACAACGATCGAGGTTAAATTAAAGAGGATTTGCCAGCAACGAATATTATTGACGCGCAGCATAGCTAAAGTCGAGCGTGCATTAAATTTCATCATGTCTATCACGTATCTCGATATTTTATTTTATTTTTTTATGTTTTCCATTTTTATAATTGCGATTTTAATTATAGCAATTAATTATAATATTCTATAAATATTTATCATACGCGTCGAAAGGTAGAATATTCGTGTTCTAATAAATTGCACATGTGCTTTCAAGCATTACATATCGTTTATATAAAATACATATATACATACATATATATACATATTATATATATTTTTTTAGTTATATCATGTATAATGTATGTGTATACACAATAGACGCGGTCCTCTCTTATTCTTTACACGTTATAATGTTTAACAATTTACAAGGTTGTGTGAGTATTAGCTTTACATAACAAAAATCCACGATCGTTTTATACATTATGTATCATATTTCATTTCATTATTATTCTCATACGTATAGTAATAGGTCTCGAAAACGAGCTCTTTTCTTAAACAAAAAAATAATTATCTTTGGCATCACTGTTTCTTGCAATAACAATAATAAATAAATAAACAAACAACGCAATGATTTTTATTTGAGTCTTTCACCGTGCTTTCTCTCGACACAACCTTTGTGTCTCGTCATGGAGGAAAAACAATATTTTTCTTCGCTACGCAAGACACATCACGCTCGTCGAGCGTGAAGCAGATATATAACGCACATTTATGTTTAAAATACGTTCTTTCTCATTTCATGCATACATGTAGTAAAGGAATAGATAAAATGCTCGCGGTATCATCAATACCGCAGTGCCGAGTTGTCATTGTCAACATTATGCAACCCGGATCTTACAGAAGGTGCAGGATATACTCCGCACACATAATGAGTCCTGAGGAAAGAGAAAAAAAGGACCGCTATTTTCTTGTTCGCTAGATGATACAAGGAAATGTTATAACAAAAAAAAAAAAAAACCGGAAAGAATCTATATCGTTAAAGCGGAACTTTTATAAGATTTAAATGTACGAGGTGCTTCTCATTTAATAATAATATTAATAAATAACATTCTTTTATATATCAAATTTTTAAGATTCCTAGACAAATTTACAGATTAGATATTTTTGGCAACAATAATTAAAATGAAAAGTAACAACTTTCCATTTTCCATCATCAAATATTTCAACAATGAAATCTGTCCTCCCCCTCCTCTATCCACCACTCTTCCAATAGATTTTATTAAAACGGAATCTATTATTTTAACTGGAAAATGCTCTCTGTTTATTTATCTCTATCCTATTCAAATTTAAAATTCGATTAATCTTTAAAGTCGTTAGTCATTGCTCCGTCGATTTGTAAAAAATAATTTAGTTTCAAAACGCGTTAGTTTATTGAAACTAGTGAAAGTGGAACATTGTGTAAAACAGTGAACTAGCATGCATGAAATTCGAAACGCCGAAAATTTTACTTCAAACAAAAAACTCGAACACGAGAGTCGACTTGACGCGCGAGGTCGAGTCCACATATCAGTCCATGTTCGTACGACGCAGCTGTCATTGACATTGTGCGTGTTGTGTGTGTATATATATGTATATATATATATATATATATATATATATATATATATATATATATATACATATATATACATACGTGTCGCGTTATCTCTCTCTCTCTTTTCTGTGCTTCTCTTTCCCACCCTCTCTATCTCACTCTGTCTTTCATTCGACTCTCTTTCTCTCTCTAATTTTTTTTTCCCTATCAAATGCATCAGCGGGAATCGAGAAGCATCCCGAGAAATCGTAGGATTTGTAAAGATCAATCTCGGGAAACACGACGTTGAGCGTTATCGATATGCAGCTCGATGTCGCCGATGTCGACGATGACGCCCGCGTAAAGAGAGTAAGAGCCCACAACCGTACCGGGGAACTGGCTGACCGATCAGCTGATTCCTTTGTTTAGGTCGCTGACACACGCGAAAAGTGCCCTGCCATTTTCAATCGATACTCCGTCCCTGCCCCGGGAGCAGCCCCGCGGATACGAGGCCTGGGACAACGGGGCACCGTTGACAGGCCCCACGACCGATCGCGTGAAATCGCACAGAAGGCGTGCACGCATCGCGGGGGACACGCATCGCCTCGCGCGAACAGATCTCGCGCGCGCGTACACGGACTATCCACGTACCTTTGTAGTGAACGCGGAGATTATTTTGCGACAGGCCTATGTAGTTGTACTTGTCTCTCGTGCTCCAGGAACGCGGCAGCGGTGTTTCCTCTTCGTTCACCATAGGATAGAGCAGCTTTAGCCGATCCACGGGCTCGTTCTGCCCCGAATTCCTTCTCCCAGGTTCCATAACACTCCGTTCATCGCTGGTGGCGGCCATCATTGTCATCCGCTGCCCCACTCTCGCTCGCTCTATCCACGGCCTGCCTATGTGCGATCCTGGATCGCGAATGCCGTCGCGCACGTCGCACGCGCAACTCTCGTGTGACGACACGCGAGAACCCAAACGAAGATAAGATCGAGATGCGCGTGCCGTGCTGGACGCGCGATGCCTGTCCCTCCTTCACTCGTCAATTTTCTTTTTGTCCACTTCACACGATGCGCGCTATTCGATGACCAATTACGTCAAAAGCGCCATATTCTTGCTTCCTTTAGGCCGAATCTACAATAAGATATACAGAGATATATCAGTCGGGGATCGATCATGTAACTTTTTCCCTAGGGCGGAAACGTGAAAAATTATTTATATTTACCACGAATCCAATGGAAAAATTTCAATGGAAAAATTTTTCACGTTTCCGCCCTAAGGAAAAAATTACATGATCACCCCCCCCTTAAGTGACGGTGACTGAGCGGAGTTCAACAAACATTCATCCAACCGTTCAGTAGTAATCGAACGTGATTGGCCCTTATTTTTAGAACCAACAAATCAGCATCGAGTGTTGATAAAACGATAACTGAGTTTTCTCTGCCGAACGCGATCATAATCACGAATATATATGATTGATCATAAATTTTTAAACAGCTGTTTACGTCAGAAAGTGCAGTGCGATATATCCAGAATCATCTGGAACCATCCAGGATTAATTTTATTTTCCAAGACTTTTTGTATATCTCGTAAAAAATTATTGTTCCCTGAAAGTGCCTCTCTAATTAATATGTTTGAAAGAAAATTGAAGGCTCTTGGTTATATGGAATGGGATAAAGTTAATGGAAATAGTGAGTGATTTTTCACACATGTCATAGCCTGTGATACTTTAAATTTTGTATTATAACTCTTCCAAAAGCAGTAAAAAAAGAAAAAACACTGCAAATTTTATGCACACATGTTAATTTATCATTAATCTTAAAATACTCTAAAAATATTCAATATTTGCTTTAGCAATTAATGTGTTGCATCATTTGTCTTTTGACTCCAAATATTTCGTTTTGCACTTTTAACTGAATGAGTGAATATTGAGATATTGTTAAGAATATTTCAATTATTATAATTATTATAATCATTGCAAAAAAAATATACAAAAATTATATTTCTCTGTAAGTAATTTATAAATAAGGTGGACAGTGCTTTCTAGTAAAAATATAGCATTATGATAAAAATACTTCTATTATTAAATATTTAAATATTTTAGATACTGAGCACTTTAGAAAAGTGATTGTATGGTTGGAAGATCAAAAAATACGTCATTATACAATAGAGGACCGTAAACCATTAAGGAATATTACATCCCCAGAATGGCCCAAGATTTTTGAGAAATATTGTAATGATATCAAGTGTCCGATAACCAAGAATGAAGCTGACCAATTAGAATGGTTCATAGGATATGCTATTTGGCTTGAATTTGGAGATGACTGTAAGTATTTGAAATGTGATATGAAAAATTGAAACTTTCTATATTTCATATTTATATAACATTTAAATATGTGTGATATATATATATATATATATATATATATATATATATATATATATATGTATGTATATATATGTGTAAAAATATCTATTATATATGATCGATAAACATATTAATAGAAGGTATATAATTTGTTTTTATTATAGGTCAAAAATATCAACAAGTTATAGGAAATAAAGCAAAGGCTAAAGAGGAAGTAAAGATACCTAATATCAAATCTACAAATCCTCTAGATAATTTAGATTGTATGTAAATCACATAGTTTGCAATATCTTAAATAAAAACATATCATATATGGGAAAAGATACTCTTTAAATCTTGATTTTCTTTAAATTTCAGTTGATAGTGAAGCTTTCAAGACTGGGGTTACTTCAATAGCAAAATTGTTAAAAGTACCAAAACATTCTGATCATCTTATAACACTACAAGCATGTAGTAAACTTGTGTGTAATAAATTGAATGCGGATGCAATTAAGCAACCTAATAATGCTGTAACTGTCAAGGGTAAATCCCTGACGGCAATGACTATAGTGCCCAGCTTCAATATGGGCGACATAATGCTGGACAATGCTGCCAAAGGCCTTTCTTTACTGTATATACAAGATCTCAGGAATCTTCAGACAAAGATTAACGAAACGATAGTTGCTGTACAAAACATAACAGCTAATCCGAAAACGGATACCAAATTAGGAAAAGTCGGTAAATGAACGGTTATTCACGTATATTATATTCTAGAATGATATATGTTTAATACCTTAAACTAAGAATATAGAATATATCAAATTAGGAAAACATTTCTCATGTATACATCTAGAAACAATCTTGGAAATAACATGAAATTACATTAAATGCACTATTTAAAACGAGATATTTATCAAAATAAGATGAGATAAAAGTTAATTTATTTTTACTTTGTTAGTTTGTGCCAAATATGGTAATACATCGATTTTGTAAAGAAATGTAATGTATAACGTTCGTTTCTCATTTTTATAGAATCGATATTTCATATATATTAAATAAGCATACTATCACAAAATACTCAGCTCTTGTACAAAAAAGGTATCTAATTTATATATATATATATATATATATATATATATATATATATATATATATATATATAATATGTATAGGCAAGACTAAAGATTATAAAAAATATGTTGTTACATCACATTATATTATATAAGTAAATACAAACAGTAAATGCTCGCAAGTCTAATCCTATTAATTTATTTAAAAATTGATGGAAAAAATTGTGTTAAAGATTATAATATAAAAATTATTTTATTATACCAGTTATGTCCAATTATCTATATTTATTAACAAAAATATTCTTTGAAAGAATAGAATATAAATTTAGTATTTGTAATATTTCTATTACTTTCTTCAAACTGATTGAAATTAACATTTGTCTAGTTTTATTATAACTAGATGATAATAAAAATCCTGAGAATATTGGAGCAAGAGAAAAATACTGCCTTTATTCACTTTATTCTAATAAGATCTATTATATATGTATGAATATTTTTTAATACAATGCGTATCTTAATTTGAAAAAAATTTGCTAGGAAAGTTGTCGCATTGATAGCATTTTTAGAAATTTTTTATAGCAAATTGAATAAAATCTGATAAAAAATAAAAAGATTACAAATTTTGTACATTAATATCAATAAATGAGCTTTTATAAAAGTCTATACATATATTTGTCCATATATTTCTGACATTACTTATTTGTCATCTTGTTTTTATTATTCATTTCATATTTATTGTGTTATGATATCAGAGAATCCATTAAATGTTAATATAAGAATTATATCCATTAAATATAAATACAATATATATATATATATATAAGAAGATATGTGAATATATTGGAATGTATGTATATAATAAATTATCTTTTCTTATATATTTCGAATTTTTAAAAATATTTATCAGAAATACTGAAAGAGGCAATTTGTGTGTTAAAATATTTTTTAAAGATGTTAATAGAGAAAATAAACAAAATTATGCTAAGAAAGTAATCTATATTTTTCGCTAAAGAATAATAACGATTTTGAAATAATAGATAATAAACATTCCTTTTTTTTTTTACTTTTCAGTATCTCTAATACATCATAAGTGTATACAACATAATATAAGAAACTTTGAAATAGTAAAAAAGCGTATTTCTATATATATATATATATATATGAATGTATGTATGTTTAAGAATTATATTATTTTCGAGTTTTTTAAATATTAAAAGCGCATATATAATTCATCGATATATATAAATATATGGTAGTGTCAAAAAACATGCATCTTATATCACTATGTTAATGCATTTATATATATCATAAGATATTTGTCAATATATTTCTGTTTATTGTAATTATTTTAAAACTCAAACTTCATCATATATATAATTCATATCATTTCTCTAAAAAGAAAGTGCTTATTATATACACTTCTAACATAATTAAACTAAAAGAAAACTGAGTTGTATATATATTGTAAAATTATATATATTTATAAAAATATGATAATTAAGTTATCACAGAATTTATGAATATCAATTTTCTCAATATCATTGCAATATCTTGAGTATAAAGCTTATATATTCATGTTTATCCTTTTTTCTGTAGCAGTATATTGTGAAGAATTTTTATAAGCCTGTGAGATTATGATATGTCAAAATGTAATTTTTATGTCAAGACTTTGTTGAAATTATAACACATGCAAACACTCTTAAATATCATACATTTACACGACTTCCTTCTGTCATCAAAGTTTTTGATATTGGATTAATTAATGTGTATTTTGTGTATTATTTATTAAATTAATAATAAGAAGCACCTTGTACAATGTCAACGATGATAATAATTATGTATATTTTCACATACACGATAATAATATTGACAGTAATTGACGATTTCATTTGAGGACAATGTTATAAATATATTAAATCTGAGTATACATTTTTTTATCAGTGAAAATCTATACAATAGCTTATGTTTGGAAATAGTTTTTAAAGTAAATGGATTACAAATGTTAATGCGTGAATTTAAAAATTATTTCTATACATATTTTTATCATTAAAATGAACAGAGATTTCTTATGAGCGCACATTCTAATGTGTATTATGCTTCACCTACTAAGGCACTCTAGATTGAAGCTTTATTATAGTACGGCAGAGTATATTTCCTGGCTACAAGCCAAAAAACTTATAATTTTAGTTACATACAATGATTCACATTTATGGAATGATATATTAAATTATGAATATATATTTAACAACTTAAAATTTTATATAATAATGCTTACAAGACAAATGTTTTAATTGTTGTATCATGTTGTGTATATAGTTTAAATATTTCAAAATACAATATATTAGATATCTCATTTAATTTTTTTATAAATCTTAGCTTTACAAAATTTCGTATTTTACTAAGAAATCTCACAAAATTCTGTGGTTTGTAACTAGGTGAGCAATAAATTTTATAAATATGTTGTAATATCTATATACACTACATAATAATAGCATGTAAATGTAACAAAGTCGTTATTTCTACAATGATATATAATAGCTCAAAAATGAATGCAGCAAGGAATAAAATCAAGAAAATTTAAAATTTTTGTTGTATGTGTTACTTTGGGTAAAAATAAATTATATATTATATATATTTTTATACAAATAAACGATATTTCAGGAAACAAATATTTTTTTCTATAATATAATGTATAAACAGTTATGAAAGTCTACACCTATCTCTGTTTCCAGAAGGCACTGGTTGCAATACTCTTCTGCTTCTCTCTTCGTCCTCTAAGGAAGCTTGGAGAGCTCTGGCTAGTGCTTCATCCTCGCTTATTGTTCCTTGAAGACTTCGAAACGAATGTGAATTGCTGTTGCTATTTTGTGCTATTGTCGTTTGAGCTTTTTTGTTTAGTGCTTCCAGCCTACGTAATCTTAAAGCTTCTTCCGCTCCAATGCAAGCATGATCTGTAGGGTGTCTGTGCTTTAAACAAAAATTGGCACCGCATTCGCTGCACTTCACCGGTATCATTTCTTTGACCTTGCATCCCTTCGAAGAACACTTGTTGGAGAATATTTTTCTACGATTTTCCCTACAGTCATTATCTATATGCAATCCTACAGCCAAATCAGGTGGATCACCACGTTTTATCGATATAGGAACATTGCACAATGGACATACAGGCACCTGTACATCCTTTTTATGTACACTGGGGCAACTGTGATTTGCATATGATACATGATCTGTGCAAAAGATCCCCGCACAGGCGTCACACTTTAATGGTAAGAAATCCAAACGATTACATGTACTCTCAGAACAATGCTCTCCCAAATTTGGAAACTCCATTTTGATCGTGTTATAATTTTATGAAAAGTTATTGAAAATCTTATGAGATTTCTGCAAAAATAATTTTAATAAAATTAGAATAATTCTCATTTTATAATAAACCATATGTATATCCTCTAACAATAAGCGATTTAAATTGCCGATTTTATCCATGGTAGTAGTAATTTCTATTCTAACAATAAGAGAACTCAACAATTGCTTACACAAGTTTGTTCTAATCAATAGTAGATCTAAACATTTTATTAAGATTCATTATTTTGTTTTAAAATAATTACCCACATTATTTAATAAAATTAGTTTTGTCACAAGTCTCACTTTTTTAAATGTCGGTCAAAGTAATTTCTTGAGAGAGCATTATAAATGTAATTAGAAAACGCGAGCAAAAATAACGTAATTATCGTAATTAATTTTGCAATAACGTACCTTGACTCAGCCAAACTGAAAAACTACGAGACAGATGCCGTGCAAGTTGTCTTTCCCTTCTTACACTCAATGTAATATAGATCTTGAAGAGTGTTCGTGAGAAAATGTCGCAGATTTTACGACCGAGTGTTACTAGAAATTGCGAGTAATTTCGTCGGATTTTCCGCGATATCAAAAGAATATTTAACCTCGACGTCGAGCAATTTCACGTTAGTCGCAAATGTCATTATATGTCATGCATTAATGATGCAGACACGTGTATCCCCTTTATATATTCTCGCAGCAGCGATAGAAACCGATGAGCAACGATGATTGACGATTTTCGAACCTACATTGTACACTCTCGGAGAAAAGTGTATCTCAAAAATATCGATATAGAGATATACGATACAAGATATCGATCATGCAATATCGCAAACCGCGACGATTGAACAAATTCAAATTACCCGCCAGATTCAAACGTGTTACGTTGCACTAAATATTAAGAAAGTCGAAGAAAATGACATATCATAAATTATATTAATAATAATAATAAAAATAATAACAATAAATTAAAAATGTCATAGTCGAAAATGTTAAATTGCAACGTAGGTCTATCAGAAAGATATTTAAAATAGATTTTTAAAATATTATATAATAAAGGCAAATTATTTAATATATATTTATATACATACAATAATATATACATATACATACATATTGATATCTTCTTTTATGCATCTAAGATATTTGTAATTGCAAAAATAACGCTTTCAGATATCGCGCCTCGTAAACGACCGTTCGTTTGCTTTGAGGTGAAACATTGAGCATATCCTGTATATCGAACGGCTGATCAATCACTGTCATTATATCTTTACCGTAAACTGAAATTCCGAAAAAAACAATGAGTAAATTATGCGAATAGCGCGCGCATTGAACACAAAATGTACATATACCTTCGCAATGCTCCAAAAACTGAATGCATTCTTGCAACGTAGAATCTTTCAGGACTACCAGCTGTTTCGCCAATTGTTCCAGGAGCGATAAGAAGCATCTCTTCGCGTAGAACCAAGTATCGGTGCCGAGTTTTTTATTGTACGGCTCCAGACTCTTCATTACTCGAGATATGCCGAACTCGTAATTGCCCTTGGAACAATACAGCGTACCGATTACCAAGTTTACGATGCACAAATGAAAGAGTTTCTTATCCTGATCCTCGAACGACACCGCCTCCTCTTCCTTCTCGATCTTCTTCATCAGCTCCTCGGCTTCCGCGTTTTGCGAAGTCATAATATAGCTGACGCATAAGTTTGCAAGAACTATAGCGCTTACATCTAAAATCTACAATAAGAAGCATACGAATAGCAAATTAAAATCGCGATAAAACTCGATAAAATTATTATATTATATTTTTGTTCGCGCTCACATTATCAAATTTTTTTTTGACAATCGGTTCGTAGAAACGGGTCGCGTCCTTGAATTTATTCTCCTGCATGAAAAGTGTGTGCGCTACATTCAATTTCCATATGTCGTTTTCATTACAAAACTCGACACTCTTTTTAAAGATCTTTTCCACTTGAGTATAATTCTCTAGATCCCAATAAATTTTCGCTTGTGCCATTAGAACGGGAACATATCTGTCCAAAGCCTCCTCGTAGTCGTTCACGGCCTTCTTGACAGCATTATCGTCGTGGTTCAATCTCGCTTCTTGAACTTGCTTAGTCGCTTTGCGCAATGCTTCCGTATGTTTATTAGCGAGATCGTCGAATTTGCGATAAGCCTCCTCCGGCGAAGTTTGTTGCGTTATTAGCGCATCCAGAAAATCGTACAAGTACTGAAAATAATTTCAAAAGAAATCTCTCAGATATATTCAATCAAAAATTTTCCATATACAATAAGTGAAGAAAATATATATTTAAAATATATACATGATTTCTCTCTCTTGACCGGAGTTTATTTGAAAATCCTTTTAAAATAATCGATCTTTATCTTTACAAAATATAATTTATTAACAATAAATTTATATATATATATATATATATATATATATATATATATATATATAAAATGTTTTTCTACAAATATTGACATAAGTTAGAAAAATATTTATTGAATAATTTATTTTATTAATTAATTTTTTATTATTATTTAATTATAATATTATATCAAATTATCTCGTTAATAAATATCATTAATTAAAATCGTTAATAATAGATAATGCTTAGTATAAAGAAATTCTTGATATATTTTAATGATGTTGTGGATACATCAATGTTACGGTCCTGCGTTTGTTGTCAGAAACTTAACCTGTTTTTTTCTTATGCTCGCCTAATGCGTCGATCGCGACAAATTGTGATAATATTGCTTCAGTGAAAAACGATATGACGGAGTGCGAATTAAATCAAATATTTTTGGGCGAAGTTGCGTCCATTCAAAATTATGGAGCTTTTATCAGAATACCGGGTACCTCGCAGCAAGGTTTAATACATCGATCACAGGTATTATTATATAGATTCACAAATATATTAATATTTCCAAGATAAGGCATTGATATCTATGCAATTCTGTCAGGTAAGCTCGGCTCATGTCGACAATGTTGCAGACATTTTGCAAAAGGGTGAACGAGTCTGGTGTAAAGTGATCTCTGTGGCGGAGGATGGCAAGATAGGACTGTCCATGAAACATGTAAATCAAGGAAATGGTATGGATTTAGATCCTAATGGCGTAGAGTTACAAAGGGATATACAGCGACGGAAAGCTCCAGGAATGATTCAGCGTAAAGCTATACAGTTGGAGGCGGTACTCAATACCACATGCTCAAAGTGTGGGACTAGAGGACATTTGTCCAAGGATTGTTTCATGTCTCCTGATGGAAAAAAGTACGAATTGATTCCAGAAATTGAGGAAGAAAGTATTCCTCCAGATCCAGTTGAAGAGAAGATGGAGAAAAAGGGAGAAAAGAGGCATAAATTGAAAAAGAAAAAAAAGAAGTCAAAGAAGAGTAAGCAATCTACTAATGAAAGTGATACGGAAGATAAAGAGAGAAATAAGAAAAAAATTAAAAAATCTTCCAAAGAACGTAAGAAGCACAGAGAGAAACGTAGCAGCAGTTCAAATGACTCCTCCGATAACTCGTCATCCAGCCATGATGTAAAAGCCCATAAGCGAAAACATTCAGAGGACAATGAAACTCGTACAAAAAAATGCAAACATTCCAAAACCAAGCATCCAGATTAATTGATGTCAATTAAACGTTTTTTCATAGACATAGCTAGATTTTGATATGTGTTCTACATATATCATATGTAATTTCTGACATACAAAATATATAAAATAAATGTCAATTGTAAAAATTGAACTTACTGGTGTCAAATATTTGTAAGTTAGATGTACATTCTCAGCTAAAACATCAGCAGCTAGATCATAGTACTGATATTTACAGTACAAAAGTAACAAATTGGCAAAAGTCTCAGGTGGGAATGGATTCTGCTGCAGCAGAAATTGCAGTTTCTCGAATCCCTCACTCGGTTTTGTGTCCATATTTATTAATGCTTGATTATGTAAAGTAACAGCATCGAGTTCTTCCTCAGAACGCGGTGGCATATCCGTTAATGCCTCTTTCGCCGCATCATCTGTAATATACAGTGTAAACATTGTGTGAAAGGAATATTCACTTTTCAAATCGGAATCTGCAATAACACATAAAATTACAATTTTGCAATTGATATTCTATGGCGGCTTTCAGGTTGAACGCCTCTGTCAGAGCTGTTTCGTGCAAAGTCAGTGTATTTCCGACACTTCGAACTTCGATACCCTCAGTAGCCATTCCCACACTTAGCTCTGGGTGTTCTCTTATACCATGTTCGATAATAGTAGCTAAAATATAATAAAGTTCAAATGAAAATAAGCAAACAAATGCAATATTGTTTTATATGAATACAACTGTTAAAGATAAAAATTTTGATTATACCTATATGTTTCAATGATGCTGCGTACTCTTTCAGCTTGAAATAGCAAAGGGCAACATTGTATGATAGATGAGGTTTGAAACCTGCGATTTGTAACGCATTTGAAAATTTCTTGAGAGCCTGCTCGTATTGCTCTTCCTAAAAGATGCAATTCATATATATTTATTAATTGAACTTACTCATAGCTATTTACCTTGTACAAAAGACACCCCAGATTTATTTCTGTATCGACATCATCGGCAGGACATTGATCAACAAGATTTTTCGCAGCAACCATATCTTCCTGCCCATATTTTATAGCTGACTGCAGTTTCTTCACTTTGAACTCTAAGTTACTTTGATTGATAATACTTGAACAGACCATCCATGCTTCCTGATACATGCAAGCTTGATGCAACGATTGGGCATAGTAAAGCTTGTACAGATTTTCTTCTGCACATAACTGGACCAGTTTCTCATAACATTGAGCTGCAGCTAAGAAATCTTGTGTGTAAAAGTAACAATGAGCCAGAAGGGATAGACATGGTCTAGACTAAAAGAATATTTTATTCGATAGTAATAATGCGTATGCAAATTGAGGAATATTATTATACCATGATATATACATACTTCAGGATGGGAATCTAAAAGATTTAGCAGAACTTTAATAGTTTCGGTATATCGCTGTTCTTTTATCTGAAATAAACACGTACATTTACATATTTCTTCATTTATAGATAAAAAATACTACAATGTTTGTTTTTTATAATATTTATATATATATATATATATATATATATATATATATATATATATATATAGCTGATAATACATACCATCGAATATATTGTTTTCGTATACTCTCCATCTTTTATATGTACATTTTCTATGAATGTAGACATTGTGAAAATTAAAACACAAAAAACTTTAACTAGTATTTAGTATTATTCCTTGCTTGAATATATGTGAAATATGGCTGCATATTAAGCATCTATTCGCGCGCATTGTTTTGACACTACACAAGATTTGTTGTCAAGGAAACGATGAATGAGGAAATATTTCAATGTGTTTCAAATTGCTTATTTTTTATATCTCTATTAGATCAGAGATTACTAGTTGGATGTTTTGCAAAATGCAAAATCTATTGATAAACTGTTTAATAGAGATATAATCATTATATAAATTTGTATTATAAATTTAAAAAATTATTTCTTTATATTTACATAATACATTATAATTGTACGTACAGTAAAAAATATGACTTTTATGCAAACTGGAATATGCAATATTATTTTATGACATACATATATCAGATTGTGAAAATTTCAATGATAATGTTACAATTGAAAAATATATTTATTGCCACAATAATTTATTTATATTGCATAATTTGTCCCTTTTTATCTGATCTAACACAGCTGTCAAATTTTCAATCTTGTCTATCATTATTAGCAATTTATATTCTTGTGTTTTTAGCAGTTCAGCTGCTTCGGAAAGATTTTTTTCAATTGCAGATTGTTTGTTTGTCAAAGATGGCAAATCTGGAATTTTTATTGGCTTTACAAGAACCTTGGCCATCTGCAATAAAATATACCGATAATGTTAAAATAAGGAATATGATATAATAATAATAGTTGTACAAATAATACTTACACATATCTCATTAGTAAGTTTGATGCAATTTTCTAGTTCTTTCGCACATTGCAATGGGTACCTTTCCCTAGCATCACAAACTTCAAACAATGCATCTTCGCACTGTTGCTCGAGGTCATCTGAATTCAATATCAATGACAACATAAATAAGCAAACAAAATCATCCTCAATATAATAGAATGCAGCGTAAATCACACCTACCCATTTCTGAATATACAGTTGTCTCTTCACACATATTTATTATTTTATATTTGTGAAATAATAAAAATCTCTCTTTATTCGTCTTCTTTTTTTTCTTCTGTATAACTGACTAGGCTTCTATGTAGAATTTGCCAATCGGTTCTCTTTATAGTCTGAAAAAGAAACATAAACAAATGTTGGAAAGTATCATGTATGTATATGTATGTCAAATGGCTTTATACATGATAAAAGATGCTTAAGTCGCATAATGTCATCCTGTCAAAAAAGGATCATAATTGAAATTCTTTTCCAGTTATGATATGAACAATTTCACTTCGATTTAATTCGATTCAAAAGTTGTTAGAGTTCATTACATCGGGATTGATCATATGATTTGATTTCCTTTGCCATCATGTAAACTTTCTAAACGAGCGTGATATGAATTACAACGAGAAATTACCAATATTAATCGTTGATATCATCACAATTGTAAATAATTTTTAAAAGTATCAAAATATAAAGAAAAAAAAACTGTGTATTTAGAATACACTTATTTCACGAACAGTTATTTTGCAATCAAGCCGACAAGTTGCCTGAACTGGGGCGCTAAAAAAAAAAATTACGCATGCGCACAATCATCTGTACATACCACACGCTTGAACGGACAAAATAATAATGTATAGTATGTATTGCAATAAAATATTCATGCTAAAAGAATCTGTTTATAAAATGATGGAAAAATAATATTATAATATAATTAATAATATAATTAATGTAAGAAAATTTTAACATATTCATTATACATCTCTTTCTTTTTCAGAAATAAATAAGTGTTAATTTCTTTGATCATGATTTAAAGTTGACAGTTCAATCCATCTGCGTTTAAATGGGCATATGATTAAAAATCAAATAATACTGTGTGTGTACATACTTAGTATATATTAAATTGACTAGGACGAAAAAAAATATAGCTTTGAAATTTTTAATCATGCGATCATTCAGTCATGATGCACGAATATCTAGATGCGATGCGTGCACTCTAACTTCGTGTAATAACTACCAAACTTCATATGATAAGGTAGCGAGATAAGAATGAAGTTCGGTAAACAGAGGCCAGAGGCGCGTGTCGTATTATTGTTCGATATTAGATTGTTTAAATCACAGATTTCTATGTAATCATATTCCGACGTGTTTGAATAATAAATAAAACATTGCATCGCGTATGCATAGCATCGAGAATGAAATAATCACGAACTTGTAAAATAAAAAAGAAATTGTATTGCTATTATTACCTACGTTGATTGATTTTACTTTCCATGCTTTACAAGAGGCTATCCGTCTGAAGAGAAACCTCATATTGCATGACGTTGCTCCTGAGTGGCCTTCGTGCATCGGGCATTTTGGCCGATGAAATTACGAAATGTACATATTAGATGAGTTTCAATATTAAAATCAATGGCGTTACGTGACTTGTTATTACAGTCAGATTCGTATCATGATTCACGCATAAATTTCACGCGTAAAAGTCGGATATTACCTATCGCCATTGGATGTGCGAATGCCGTTATTCGCGCATCACAGAAACGCTTGGATCATCTATCGTCTATTCAATCAGTTTTCTCAATTCTCGCGGAGTCATTGTCAAGGACAGCGGATCGTTGACGTCTATGCTTTCCACGAAGTTTTTCGAAAACACCTTTTTAAAACGCAGTTATATCACGACAAATATTTCCTAACAGTGTCACGCGAAAAATAAGAAACGAAATTTTGCAAAGAGGGAAGGGGGGGAAGAAAACGAGATAGTGATATCTTGAGGCTAAAAGGTGGAATCTTGAGGAAGAGGAAACTGTCATTATCCTAGAAACGCTCAGTCAGCGAGATGAGCTATCTGAAGTCGATCGGCACCGCCGTCATCTACATCGGCCTCATTTTGGCCGTCATCACATTTATTCCCGGTTTACCACCGGACTCGGAATTTCGGGAGTACAGGTATATATAATTATATTTTCAATATATATATTAACAATATATTCGACGGTGCGAATCGCGAGTGTCTCCTCGTCGACCACTTCTGGCCTCCTTTCCATCCTTGATCCTCGGCTTTTTACAGTTTTGTGGAACCGCGCGATGTAGACCCTAAACTAGGCCCGAAGAAACGACTGAACAATGCCGAAAAGCTGTTCGAAAGCAAATTAATCGGTCCGGAAGCGTTGGCTGCCTACAACGGTCAGCTCTACACCGGCATTATGAACGACGGTTACATCGTGAGGATCGAGGAAGACGGCTTTGTGCCGATTGTCACATTTGGGAAAAAGTGCGGTGAGTTGTGTAAGAATAGTATATACACAGGCGCGATTTATCGTTCGATGTTATCAATAAATCTGGCAGATTTTTCGGCCAATTTTAAATTATTACGATTCTGTATCATCGCACATCATTACTTAGAGAAAAAAAGAATGAGGAAAAGAGAGAGAATATTTTCTATAATTTCTAATCTATATACATATATTGATAAGTATATTTTAAATGGAAATTTAATTTTCTTTTAATTAAAGATATATCTTGAATTGAATGAAATATTTAGAATAAGCTTGAAAGACAAAAATGGAATGTATAAACGCGAATGATATCTTGTTGACTTAAAAACTCATAATAATCTCATGATGACTAATCTATTAATAAACAGATCAGATCATATATCGTGACAAACAAGTATCGGCCGATAGATTATTCTGTAAGCAATTTACTTAATTACTTATTTTTGTAACAAAATTTTTCAAAGTGGATTAACGATAAATTAAAATAAATCGATAAATTGCGTTAAATACTTGATAATAAATCGTTTCTGTCGATCATGAATTAATAATATTAATAACTTTATTTATATATTTAAACTTTGTCTATCTAATTTATATAATCTTGTATTCTTTTGGAATGAGAACGAAATAGATGAAGTGATAAACAAATATCAAAGATCAAATCGCGGCAAATATAGTTTAAGATCAAGTATAAAATTCAATGCAGTGTTCATAAGCAACATTAGAGAATATTCTGCGCGATTCTTTTAAAATTCTTTAAAAAATTCTTTAAAAAAAAAGGTTTGAGAAATATATATATATATATATATATATATATATATATATATATATATTTATTATCTTTCTTATTGAAAATATTTATCATATTTATTATCATATAAAGGTACTCATAATTATTATTTTTTAAAATTATATTTATTATTAAAGAAGTTAACACAAAATCTATGTCTGAAAAATCATGTTTTAAACACAAGTTATAATTAAAAAAATATGATGATAAATATTATTTTAATTAACATGATTATTATTTAATAAAAGAATTAATATAAATTTTTCACTATCAGTTACATACACAATAAAATAATCAACACATAAATCTTATTTCAAAATTTTTACACAATTTTTATTTAACAAAATAATGTAAATATTTTTAAAAACATTTTTAAAAACATTAAAATAATGAGTTAAGTCCTCTCTTAATTAAAAAAATGTTTATATTGTACAATTAATAAATAATAAATATTAAAAATACATTTTAAAAATATTGGATATGTTAACATAAACATTTTTTTAATGATTATAAAAAGGAACTTAATCCATTATTTTAATATCTTTAAAAATGTTTCTCAAAAATTTTTAAAAAGATCTTAAAAAATATCGTCTGATATTTCTTTCTAGTTTTACATTTAAAATTTAAATTTATTTATTATTCAAGGTCTTAGGCCGTATAGTAAAAATGTTGCCGAATAGGTAGAATACCGAATAGTTGCCTAATATTCGTTACAACTCTACCTATTTTATAATATATCATAAAATCAAATTTTGTATCTACAGGGTGATTTAAAACAACCTGATGTTCTTGAAATGTCATTTTTTTAAACGAATTATGATTTTTCTTTTTACAAAATTTTGTCCGAAGCTTTTTGAATTATAATTGGAAATAGTTAGCTACTTACGAGTTCGATACAACGGGCAAGGTACAAGGATAGCATAACGCGTTACGCAATTCACTTCACAATTTCACAATAAATATTACTGGAAACAATACAGTTTTTATTGCAGTACTTTATTATCACTCGCAAATATAAATTTTCACATAATTCAAGACATAAATCCTATCACGATAGATGATATTTATTGTAAAATTATGAAGTAAGTCTCGTGACACTTTACGTCGTCCCATTGTACCGGACTTGTAAGTAGCTGATTATTTTCAATTATAACTCAAAAATTAGGCTTCGGATAAAATTTTGTAAAAGAAAAAATCGTCTCAGAATTCGCTAAAAAATATGACATTTTAAGGACATCAGATTATTTTGAATCACATTGTATATGAAAATTTTTAATTGAACATTATAATATATGTTGATCACATTTTTTGTTAATACTATGTTACTATTAGAGGATTATTAAGAACTAATATTTGAGATGTCTAAATTAATTAATATAACATAATTAAATGTCTGTATTAATTATTATAACATAATTGTAAAGTAACATATTAATATATATAAATAATTTTAATATAATTAATATATTTTATATTAAAATAGTTAATAATATTTTTACATGAATCTTACAGATGGCTTATGGCAAGAGCACAAATGTGGCAGACCATTAGGATTGAAATTTGATAAGAAAGGCAATTTATACGCAGTGGATGCTTATTATGGAATTTTTAAAGTAAATGTTGCAACTGGAGAGTACAAAAACATAGTGAATATTTCTAAACCGATCGATGGGAAATTTCCACTAATTCCTAATAGTATAGAGATAATGGAAAATGGAGATCTTTATTGGACCCATAGCAGTACAGACTTCGCTCTTTACGACTTAGTCCAGTTATTTTTTACAAATCCATCAGGAAGGTAACGAAAAAACAGATATAATATAAAATAATTCTTATTTTACAGAAGATATTACAATATAATAATACAAAATATATATATAAACATATACACACACACACACACAATTGTTTTTCTCCTATTTTTTCTCATATAATTTTTATTTTGTATAGGCATATAGTAGATGCATATATACAAGATGTCCCATAATAACCATATCACCTCTCGAGTATAGGTAGAGCAAGAGAAGAAAAGTTCTTTATTATTTTACGATTTTCATAATAATTATGGAGAAATTAATTAAAAAAGATCGACCAATTTGCGTGAGTATAAGCGCGCAGAAAGAAGGGACAACCTATTAATGTGTAATTGCTAGAACGCGAGAATCCATCGTTATGTATCACTTGTACGTAACCGTTATCATTTATAGAGCGCTCCTCTCAAAACTTTGTGCCTAACGATCGCAAACTTTTGGCTCTGGGCGCGAAAACTTTTGAGAACACTTGCGGAAATTGATCGATCTTTTTTAATTAATTTCTCAATAATTATTACGAAAATCGCAAAATGGTATGTGGGACATTTTTGTTCATCTCGATCCGTTTTGCTCACGAGCATTGTCTAAGGTGCCTTAGGACATCCTGTATAATGCACAAAATATAAATATATTAATTATAATAAATATATATACAGGCTTATACGTTATAATGCAGCTAAAAAGAAAAACGAAGTATTGCTGGAAAATCTTGCATTTGCAAATGGAGTTATACTAAGTGATGACGAAAATTTCATACTTGTGGCAGAATCGCTAGCATGCCGTATTATAAAGTATCACTTGAAAGGACCAAAATCAGGTCAGCACGAAATTTTCATCGAAGGCTTGCCAGGTACACCAGACAATCTTCAAAGTGATGGTCAAGGTGGTTTCCTCGTGACTACAGTTTTTACTATAACCTCTGAACATCCTCAACTTATTGTCACTCTTACACCACATCCATATTTAAGAAAAATGCTTGTGCGATCGTTACTGATGTTTGAATTACCATTTAAATTATTGCATGATATTTATCCCAGCACCTTTACGGAGAAAGTTATGCATGCAATTGGATCACATCATATCGCGGGACAATTTGATAGTTATGGGAAAAGTCTTGTATTGAGAATAGATGCATCTGGTAATATTATGGAAGTCCTTTCTTCGGACGATAACACAATCCGTAGTATTAGTGAAGCTCATATACATAATGGTTTTGTATGGTTTGCCAGTCCATGGCGAAATTATCTTGCAAGAATTCCGTTACAACAAGCTTTCCCTGATCTAGCTAACAATGAAAAGCAATCTTCTCGTATAAGAAACGAGAATGCTGCCGCTTCGAATGTAAAGTCAGAAAGAGCGAAGCGAGACACGATGACATCTGCATCAATCACATCTAAACCAACTCCTACTTCTACGCCTAAGCCAATCGATGCTCCTACAATATCTAAGCCAACTATCGCGCCAAAACCGTCCTCAATTCCTAAAGATAAACCTACTACTACAGATAATAATTATGCAAAACCGTCGGATGTTAAATCAACTTCGACATCTGCGAATGCCGAAGTAAAAAAGAAGAGTACAGAAACAATTAGCGACGCAAAACTTAATATAAAATCAAAATTGCCGAATGCGAAATCCGAAACAGATAATAAAAATGAGGATGTTGAAAAGAAAAATATTAAATTTAGAAAAAACATAAAAGAAGAACAAGATGCTTCTATTAAAGAAAAAGTACAAAAATCACCTCCTGAGAAAATTAAACCAGTAGAAGCAAAACGTCCAAGAGATGATCTCTAATAAAAAAATTAATAAACGATGATTGCATTGTGATACCATCAATACTTGTTGAAAAGGTACATTCCATTTTTCAAATATTTCAATACAAAATAAGTTAACGGTTATAGATTATATCGATTTTTCGCAGTAATTTGTTTTGAAATACAATTATATCAAATTTGTTGTTACAATAGGCGATTTTTGGCGATCGTTTGGTATATGTACCAATACATACTAGAATGTTTTCGTGTGTTTTTGTTTTGTAGTAGATACGTGACTAGCCAATTTGGTATTTACCTGGTTGATACCATGCTATACTGAGCAGTGAAGCAGGGTATATATTGTTAGTTGGTACATGTATCAAAACAATCGCCAAAAATCGCTTATTATATCAAAGTCACAAGTGCACAATCAATTATGTATATAAGATGATTAATTATTGATAATACAATCGGAAGGATAATTATCTTAATAATTTTATATTGAAAAATAATTTACTTGTAAGAATTTGTTTTACATATGAGATTCTGTTTTTGAGGAAATCAAAACTATCTTTGTCATACTTTTTTGAAATTATATAACTTTTAATTGCACTTATAATTGCAACATAAATTATTTAGTTTACGTGTTACGTATTGTGATATGTTAATTTGTATATATAAATAATCATACAAGTAAAAGTTGGGATTACATAAATTACAAAATATATCAAGAATATTCTTATTTTTTCAAATAGAATATTCTATTTTTAGTTGAATGCATATATATGTTCTATTGACAAAACAAAAGAAATCCGCTGTTGAATTAATAAGATCAGTGAAAATCATACAAATCTAGCGGTCAAATAAAAAAACATTAAGATATAAAAGATATTTACTAACTTTCTAATTTTTCAATTCATTTTTTTTAAACAAATATAAATACATTTTGTCATACTTTTTTTAGATTTACTTCTTTATATGGAATCACTCAATTTTTCCGATTGTACTATCAACAATTATTTGTATCATCTTATGTGTATTCCATAATAGAACAAGATAACGCAACAATGCACTGAAAAAATTTAATAGCTTTATTAAGTGATTAAATAAGAATAAAAGTTTAAAAAATTTTATATGTTAATGAATGATATATAATATATAGATATAAAGTTGAAAGTATTGTTCTAATAAATTTTCTTATATATTTCGACAATATATACTAATTTCATAGTATATACATATTAATTTTCATATTTATATATCTGAATTGTGTATTCTCAAATTCTTATAATATATAAAAAAAGTTATTTTTGTTTTCGTTTTGTTTTTTGTTCTTTTTTTTTCGCGGCGTTAATTATTTTGGGCATTACTTTTGTCTTTATATCGTCTTTCAATTACAGACTCGAATATTAGAATTATATTAAAATAATTAAAGCTGTAACATAAATTTATAAGAGAGAATTAATAATATATTAAATTGTTTAAGTTTTGCATTTCTATTTGTGCAATAAATAATCTTGAATTAAGTTTACACTTATTATTTTTATATCTTTATTTACAATGTATAGAAAATATTCATAAAAATTTATGTAAATTATGCATAAGTGAATAAATCTCGAAATGATACAGATATATGATAAAGAACCGATAATGAATATTTTTGTTAAGTTTGACTGGCAATTATGAATTGTAATAACTTTGTTATCTGGTGTCAGGTTTGAAATGTATGATATATAATTATAAGACCTATATAATTTAGCAAAATTATACAAATAAAAACAAATTTTTAAATAATTATGCCATTTGTGCAAGTATTTAAAGTTTTAATAATGCCATTTGCTTATATTAAATTTTTATGAAATAAATTGATATTCAAAAAGGGTGCTAGAGGCAGAATTTGAAAAGAGATGTAATTTATTTTTACATCTCTTTATAAATTTGTTTTATCTGAATGTTAATATGAACATTCTCTCAATTAAACATATAGGAAATTAAAATAATAACTTTTATTATAAAAAAAAGTATACACAAGTATACACACAATATTCTCTTTCAAAAAAATTGGAGTATTGAAATATATACCTATGATGAAAAATATATATATACATTTATTATCAAAAACCAACACTTTTAAAGATCAAGCCATCTTACTATGTAAGTAGGTAATAACATCTTCATTTTATCAATTAAAAACATTTGCATTTTCCACAGAATTGTTGGTTGTTTGATAAAATGCCAATATCCATTTCTTCTACGTACTGCCCATTTTTGTGCACTTGTTAAAGATTTTTTGTATGCTAGTATGGATTTATCATTTAATTTTATCCAAGGTTCATGTATTGTACCTAGACCTAATTTGATTAACTCCTCGCCAATCTTTAATGAACCCTGTTTGCAGAAATAACATATGAGGATACATAAGATCAGATGATATAAATGTTATACATTTACTCATATATAAATATTTATTAAAAATATTTTTGCTTCTCTTACTTGATCTTTCTGTGACATTGCAACTATACATTCCAGATATTCTTTTTCTTTGACAATAGGTATAAACGTTATATGTTTTCCACTGACTACACATTGTAACCAATTTATACCTAGAAAATTGATGTATTATTTTTCGATAGCAGCTACAAACCATAATCGATTTGATACACACCATTACCCATAATGTTAACACCACTAATCTTTACAGGCAAATAATTCTTATTATTAAAATTAAGAAAAGGCAATAAGGGTTGATGATTGACCATTAGTAGAGCGCCATGACTTGGTTCCACACGCATTACAGTGCCTTGGAGTGGAACTCGTGATTGCACGAAATGAGATGGGACATCGGACGGTTTCTTAAACTTTGTAAACTGAAAAATAATGGTAGAAAGCAAATGTAAGATTCGTAAGACACTGGCAATAGCGAACGCAAGGAAAAGAGAGAAATAGTTTATACTTACAGGTCTAATCCTGTATAGAGCAACCAATAAACCGGAGCTAGCGATCCCATAGGTAATCAGCTGGAAAGAGAAAGAGCAAGTGAATGACAATCATATGACAGCGCAGAAGAGAGAGAGGTTAGAAAGTCATATACTTTGCCCGGTCCCATTTCGTCCTCCATAAAAATCTGAAAACGTTCGAAAATTGTTTTTTCATTCGCCATAACTGATTCGATCTTATTAAGAAATGTCGTTCGTAATGTATCCTCTGCGGTTGATCAAATCAAAAATATTTGTACCCAATGATCGCAATCGTTCGGCCACGTTTATTGTCACAATGAGTATCGCGTCCCATTGACCTTTTTTAAATTGAACATTATCATTATTATTAATTATTATTATATTATTAAATAATCAAATAATAATAATTATACAGTATTAACAATTTTCATAATCGAAATTTTTTTTATAAAACGGTTATAGATGGATATTTACTATATCATCATCTGATGAGTACAATTTATATGAAACATTTCTATTAGCTGACACTGTACACAATACCGACTGCACTTAAAATGAAATAATATTCAGATATTCCAAAGAAAAAAAGAAAAGAAATAAAAACTTCAAAAAAATGCAGCTAAAAAAAGAATAGGCTTGAGAAAAACGAACATATGTATAATTATGTAATCACTTGCCGAATGCCAAAGTCATGTATAAATTCTTAAAATAATCGAAAGAGACTTGTTTATGAGTCTAAATCATCTTTTCTTCTCTCAGGATTATAATTCTATCCCATTCACGCGACAGCGAGCGGCTCGAAAAATCTGAAAAGACCTATAACTTGATATAGGAGAGGCACGAGACGAGCACTGATCTCCATCTTTCAAGAAATTGTTACACTTACTTATAGATTAATTTAAATAATTTTTGTTATTATAATTATTACAATTAACACATTTGTGGCATGGTCAATTTTTTAATAGCTATTGTTGTCACTTTCGTTTAGAGCAAAAAATTAGATATTAAGAATCCATTAAAAAAGAGAAACGCTTCGGTCAATCGTCGATTTATTTATTATGTATATTATGTCAAAAACTTGATCATAAAAAAAGATGTGACTTCACGCGTGCGAGATCGGACTCGCGCTCCAATTCCGCGCCGCTGTCCGGAGCGTGCGCCGAGAAGCGAGCGAGTTCGTGTGCGACATCAGCTCGTTCGGTTCCCCGATTCAGTTCGAGAGACACGCGGTAAAAGACATCGGTCGAGATACGACACTGTACTGTGCGATTCCTTCGGAACACGACGGGAGAGACTTAAAGCTTCCACGGATGCTCGATAATCGCGCCGTCGCGTTCTCGCACCATCCAATGTATTCATGAGCGCGAATATGTTTCGGGACGGCCAATATCTGGAAGTGATCAAGGTACCGCGTGCAACAGCTGTCAACAGCTGGCTGTCAAACGTGCGCGCGCGCGCACTCGATCGCCGCGCGTACGAATTGTGTGCAACATCTGTGAAGATGGAACGATTAATTAGCGACGATATTCTTCTGTATTAGCAATACTTATCGATATCTTCGATCATTGAAAAACATCGCCTGCCGCAACGAATGTTGAGAGCATATGTATTTATGTTTCAGACAATCAGATGTATTATAAGATGTATATATAATATTAAAATATTGTACCGTTGTTATGACAATTATTTTGATAATTGAGATACCGGAAATATACCGTTGACGCAGCACGTAACATCTATCATTAATTTTGCGTAACAATACAGCAATTTGTATCGAGTACATATTCTTTTATAGCAATGTGTGTTCGCAGGCTTCCGATGATTGTCTGGCAACCGCCGTAGTTACCGTGCAGGAGAAAACGGTGGAGATCAAGAAGCGAAAGGTCATCACCAACAAGTGGCTACAGGTCGAGGACTGGGCAGCGCTCTACAAAATATTGGAACGAGCGATCTTGCGAAACTATCGGGATGACGGGTCACGCGAAAACCGGTGTGAATGGAAAAAGTCCACTCGCCAGTTGGAAATCACGTAAGAAATGCAATATTGATTTGACGACTTCGGATTAATTGTTCTTTAGTGAGTTGATTATATCTTCTTAATTTTGTTAATCCAGATGTTCAATATATCTGCGAACAAAATATTTTCAATTAAATTATTAAATTTTTCGTCGTGAAGTGAACAATTTGTTAAAAATCGAAAAATAAATTTTATATATAAACTATACATATATTTCTATAAATAATAAAAAATTTATTATTAAAATTACACATTTAAAAAAAAGAATGATAGAAACGTGTTTAGTTTGCAAAATATAGATGAATTAAGAAACAAATTTCTGTCATAATCGAAAATTTATATTAAAAAGCAAGAAAAGAAAATACATATTTCGTATAATAGGTACACTTTCGAGCATTCGGAATGCGCAAACGATATGCCATCTTTGCCCACGATCCAAGTACATGTGTCGCCAGCACGAAAGAAATTGGTGAAGCGAGAAATAGATGACATCTCGAAGAAGAACAAAGTGGTAACAGATGATGATACGACGAAACGAACGAGAGAAGAAAAATCTCCCGATCGATTGAAGAGAATACTGGAGAAACCGATGCAAATTTCCCCGAAAAAAATTGAGATCCCATGTGTTATTGCGACGGAACAAGAGGACCTAAAGAGGAAGAAGAGTCGGAAATATATGCTTTCTGACGATTTGGAGAATGCACTGTTGGAGGAATATATCCCGGATGCACCGAAAGCGAAAAGATCGTGTTCGGATTTCAAATACGTGCCGAGCCGGAAGAGCGCATTGGAGAGTATGCATTTAACATTAAACGAGTACACGCCAACTCTTTGCGACAGCAAACAAGTGGTGGAAAACGTGAGCTACGTGCCGAACTCTATTGAGAAGCTGGAGACGATTCATGAGACTTACGAGCCGCGCGCTACTATGACGATTCCCGACGGTATCCTCGAGGAATATGTACCGAATTCCAAAGGAGTCAAGCCTTCCATAGAGGAGTATGAACCTGATTTCAAATCACCGAGCAAATTGATGAAGTTTGACGATAGTTATGTGCCATCGAGTGTACGACAGAGCACGCCGAACAATTCAAAAAAAACTCCGAGTAAATCGGAGAAATTCAAAACGCAGAGATTGGAAGCGCGTCGAAAGGGAACACTGATCAAGAAGAAGATGGATCTCTTTTCGTGATATATAATTCGAATGTTTGATATAGCTTCAAATGTTTTTGATATAGCTACGTGTCGATACGGAAGTCGGTAAAGCAACAAGTAAGGTGATCGAAGAAAATTCCGCAGGATTAGAAAATAGATTTTGGATACGAGACTGATGTTTGTAAAAAAAACTATAGTTTATATAATAAATATAGTTTATAAAAAATAAATGTTCAATATAAAGATTACCACTGACTTTTTAAACTCTCTTATTATAATTACTTCGAGACATAAAAATAAAAAATTAATGTCTTCATCATAATGCATAAAATCATTCAATTACTATTCTTTGAAATATGCATGTTTTAAAAAGAATCAGTGAGATAATCGATTAACAGAACATTCACTTAATTTATTTTAATACAAGTATGTAAGAAAACTTCTATATATTATTTTACAATAGTAATCTCTGTAAAACGCTTTTATATATTCTTGATATAGTATAATTGTATGATTGATCGGTAACCGACAATTAACAGTTACGATATACATCAATATCTTGAAGCAGATAATGATTTCATTTCCAAGATGTAAAATTGATTATTTTATTTCGTACTAACGTATCAGTCCTTGCGTGCGAGCATAGTATATCATGGCGTAATCAATTCAGCGGTCGTCTTCTACGTCACTCGGAGGATCTTCGACTAAATTCTTTATGGTCTCGTATTTGTTTTCTATATTTTCTTTTTTAGATTCTTTCATTTCAACGTCTTCTTGATTAAGTCCTTCCTCTTCTTCATCGGTGTCGTCATCGGCACCTGGATGAGCAGGAATCTTATGCGTCGGACTGCCCATTGTTTGCATGGTTCCTGGCTTCTGCCACATTTTCTGCGACCCCTGAAAATGATACAAAAGAGATCGTGATCAATATATCGAAGAGACAAGATTTATATCGTCAATCAATTTGTAATAAGTTTCGAAAATTTACCTTCATTCCGCTGACTTTCTCCATGTAGTAATCGTAAACAAATTTAGCCATATGCGGCATATCCTCAATTTCCGTTGGGACCATCGAAGGCACGGCATTGTTCAGTCGCTCGGTCGGATATAGTTCCTGCGGCAGTAATTGCAGCTTCAACGGTCTGTGCATCAGTTGATCGAATGCCGGCGTAAGCTCGAAGCAGTTCTTGAAGAGGGACACACGAGCGAAGACGTAAAGACCGAGACGAGCGCGCGACATTGCCACCACCAGACGTCTCGCGTCCCTCAGATGACCAACCGCGCGCGTTTTCACCAAAGACAATAGAATATAATCATTCTGCTGACCCTGATATTTATCAACGGTTGTCACCTTGTTCGGCCGACCTATTAAAGGATTATTTGCGCAACGGATGTTTATCACGTCCCTTATCAAATGCTTCTGACCGTTGTACGTGGTTAGTATACTGATCTTATCAGCCGGATATCCCAACAGGCGCATAAACATAAACACTGCAACGCAGTATTCGGCTTCAGCGAGATTCTGATAGAAGTAAGCGCTAGGCTCGCTCTCACCGACGCCATTGAAATCCTCGACATTTACCAGTTGGAAGTCGTACAGGAAACCGGCGTTCGCTACAAGATACTCAGGACTACGTTCCACATGCGCCAAATTGCCCAATTTCTTGTATCGCCAATTATAGAGATTACAGATACTTGGCCTGGCACGACCCTGGCCGTCAAGATCAACCGTGGGAACCCCCAGTCTCACAAATCTTGCGAACAAAGATTGCTCCATGTTCGAATACTTTTGAAAGGCCATATTTTTAATGACAGGCGGTAACTGATGGTGATCTCCTATCATTATCCAACGTTTCAAACGATTGTATCCATCCTGGGGATTTTGCAGTAGCAACGGTATAAAAGTCTCTATCTCTAAAATCTGCGCAGATTCTTCCATGAGGATATTGTCATACTTGAAACCCATGTCAACAAGTTCACGCCGTTTAAGTGCCGCGTGCGTACAGGTCATAGCAATTACTTTGGCCTCTTTCACGAGTAAATATTTTGACCTGTCAAGACCTGATCGCAGTAATTCGAAAGCGCGAAACTCTTCTAACTGCGTGAATATCCTTTCGATATACCTACGCAAATGATGTCTCGTTAGAAATTGTTCGATTGTTCATCTACTAAATGTTTATCGCGTGTATTTTTTACCTGAAACAACTGTACGCAATCTTGAGATCCTCTTCGTATGAATTCCGCTTGAAAAGCGGTTGCGGAGCATTATCGAAAAATTTGTGGAATGGAAACTCCTCATCGACTATGGAAGATAAAATGGACTTATCACTCGTGTGCTGTCTATGTTTAACTTTGGTTTCGAAGCGATCCCATCTCGTGGATACTTGATACATAAAGAAGTATCCCGCCGTTTCGCATGTATATGCAACATCACCCTTCACGTTCAGAGATTCCTGAAGAAAAAATATAATTGTAAGGACAGCTGGACATTCCATATTAATTTAGATAGCTTAAAAAGAAATAAATCAATACCTGTAATCTTTGAACTTCCATAAGCAGATCCAAACGTTTAGCGAGAACGTAATTAACTCTGCCATAGCGACTGAAATCCTTTTCAGTCTCGAGAGCCTCTTCTCCGTGACCGAGACGCAGTAGATGCCGTTCGTCAATATCGAGAGCCATTATCTTTTCAAACAATTGATTGAGAGCTTGATTGGAATGTGTCACGATCAGTGTTCTCTGATTGGGAAAATTGTGATATAGATTCGAGATGATTTGTACAGCGACGTCCGTTTTACCGGTACCGGGCGGGCCGACAACGAGCGTCAGACCTGGCTGCATTCCAGCTCGTATAGCTTCGACTTGCGTTGGCGTAAAGGGGATTTGATTTCTGCAAAGTATAAGACATGCTTTTTCCTCTGTTCAAAAAATAACACGTTCTATAATATATTTTATAAATACGAGAGAAAAAGAGAGAGAATAAACAAAGTGGATGCTAACTTTTTCGGTTCATTCGCTCTGTATGGACCTCTACTGGGCGGTACGTGTGGTTTAACTCTAATAATTTTCTTAATCGGTTCATTGTTACGTTTCGCTAGAATATCCTCGAAAGTCAACTGGAACGGCCGCACGAGAGTTCCTTCGTCCTCTGGATCCGTTTTGATTTCATATTGAGGAAAACTAGATCGTAGATGATCTATGTCAAGGAATGTATCGTTGAAGTCCATCGTCGCAATTTCATCCGACATTCTGACAAAGAATTAACATATTTTAACAATCAATTGAATTATGACTTTATAATTTATTGAATAAATTATTATAATATACGCGCAAAGTGAGCGCAGAAAATAACATAAAAATATTTATTTACTCTTCAAATAACACTAATGATTAATTACTATTATAAAAATATCATTAATGATGTAGCTATGAAAAGACACATTGTTCTTCTGTTATTAAAATATCAATAGATATCGTTCATCAATAAATATCAATCATATCGTTCAGCCATTTTCAATTGATGCTCTTTCTTAAGTGATAAAATAGATATATAGATTCAATTTTATTATAGTAATGTACGGAAAAAGACAGATATACATATAGTTAGATAATATAAATTACCTAGAATAACACGCTGCGCCAGGATCACCGTATCCAAGAATTATGTCGTGCAGCCAGTCGGGCACGACGCATTCAGTATTCATAAGCTCCCTTATAGTCTCTAAAACTGCTTTAAAATTGTTCTCCTTAGGTTTACGCCTCATAATAATATTAAATCCCTCGTATACGTCCTCGCCACCGTGACTCGCGTTGTCCATATCGATCCGATATTGATTGCAGTCCAACCATACTCTATAGGTTCGCGAATCGCCTGGTAGAATTGGCCTCGGCTCAGGGCCATCTTCTATCACTCTGCCATTCGAATCGAGCATACCTTCGACCTCGCACCCTCGCACTGTCATTAGACCCACTTGTGGTACGAAGGGGAGCTTGTGAGTATACTTCGTGCCTAAGATAGTGCAACAGTTATCCGATTATTTGTTATTATTATATGTGACTATTATATAGAAAAAAAAATAGCAGACAAAATTAATATCTTTAATCAATCTTTTTGCTATATCTTCGTATAAAAAATTTGCTACAGCATATAAAATATGCGATACAAGCAAATATTTTTCTCTATATATTTTTTATTAAAGAATGACATTGTTTCTTTAACGTTTTAGTTCTTACCAATAGGATTCGGTGGTTTGACTGTGATGAGAAAGCACACATCGTGCTTGCGAAGATTCTCCCATTCGGATTTAATCTCTTTGCGAACGCTGAGATTTATAGTAACATCGGCGCGTACCCTCGATGGCCTATTCTCGCCGACATTAGGCTTGGCTACCTCGACTACGGCAAATTGTGTAATAGGTTGTGCCATTCTGGCCCATCCGCCAAAGTAAACGCCGCCGTCTTCAGCCCGCCTGTGAGTGAAAAAAGAAAATTGATTTTTATTTTCACAAAAACGGAAGACAGTTAAATATGATGTAAATATGATGATATACCAAGGACTCAATCTGCTTACGGCATCCTCGATGTCCTGTCGTATTTCATCTGTGAAAATATGAGTAATAAATATGTAGCAATATAATTATTTATTAATCGTAAATATTTAAATATAGATAAAAACGTTGTTTTTTCATCCGCTCTACCTACACGTGGATTCCAAGCGGAATAAATTAAAGTTGCGTAAGAGATAATCGTGCAACGTGAGGAACTGCAGATTCAGTTTCGGCAGAGCCAGACAGCCCTCGCCAGAAAAATATTCGGTCGGGACGATGCTCTCGTTCCAGATGATGCCTTCGGTAGGGTAGAGGGGCATTTCATTCAACTCCTCAAGTTGCGACGGCCTACGCTCGTGTCGCGATATCTGAAATTAAAAACCGTTTTCTCAGAATCCAGCGTCGTATTCAATAATCTCTCGAATTTATGTTTCTCTCTTCTCTTTCTTATACCTACCAGCAGTTCGCGCAAAAACTCTATGTCTAGACGGTACCAATTCTCCTCCTTTTCTCGTTCCTTCGGCGGCACTAAATTCAAATAACTCGCGATAGATCTCAGTTTTTCCTGGCTGAAAATAAAAATCAACGTCACTCGTCCCGTTCCATCGATCCGCGTATGCTCGCAATGCGTTAAGAATAAAGAATTTTATATATAGAATTATTCACCTGAGCGAACCAAAATGCTTGTAAAGAGCGTCCCTGATGTCGACACTGGCTACGTTGGCCAACGCGAAGCTTCTCAGGTCCGGAAATTTCAAGAAAACCGCATTCTAAATAGAGTTTTAAACGCTACTTGTTAGTCTTTCGATTTCAAGAATATATAATTATATTTAATATACGAGCGTTATAGCATTAATGATGTGACTGGTTGCAGAATTAATTATGGAACTTCAAATTCCTGTTTCGCGATATTCTTCTTTGATCGACAATGACCGGTTTGTAGAAACCGGTATAATATGCGATATGATATATACAGAGTGCTCTCGGGTTAAATGGCCAAACTTGAAATATGAATGTAGGATCTTAAAACAAAAAAAAAAAAAAATTTCTTCTGTAAGTATGCTCGTAAACGCTTCGTTCAAGAGATATTGATTTCTTAATTTATAACTATAAAAATAATTTATAACTATAAAAATAATTAAAAGTAATTCATCGATAGATGTAATACTTATCTCCATGTTGGAGGCTATCATTTTAAACATTTAATAATTAAATTTTAATTACTGTAAGATAGTAAAAAAGATAAACTTAAATTATTGTGACATTTTTATAGTTATAAATTAAGAAATCAATATCTCTTGAATGAAGCGTTTGCGAGCTTACTTTGAGAGAAAAATTATTTTTGTTTTAAGATCCTAAATTCGTATTTCAAGTATGGCCATTTAACCCAAAGGCACTTTGTATAAAGTTGATATATATGCAAAAAACGAAGATTATTGTCCGTAAAATAATTTAGGATTGATGTATCAGAATTTAAAAATAACTTTTAAATACTTTCTAGAAATTATAATATATATTTATAAAATCTATGTACTTGAAGAGACGTGATTTTAGCGTAGTGTAACTGCGTCATGTCGTGATCCGTCAATGGGTTGCCGGTCTCCTCGCTGATCTCGAATCGGGCGTAGAACTTGAGCATTTCCAGAAGCTGCAATCAAAAATAGAAGTGATTGTTCTTCGATAATCAGAAATGGCATCTAAAATGACATTTATTGTTACGAGCGTTACGTATGGTCTTTTGTTCATAGAGAGAAACGCTGTTGGTTGCGACTGATGCGTGTCATCGATAAAATCACAATCAACAGAGTAGTTGCATTTAAAATCGCGTTTCCACATCACAGTCGACGAGAGAACCACTCTCAGGTATGTTAATACCAGTTTTCTTGACGGACGAGATTCTCTTTCCTCTTTCAACGATATATTTACCGGAGAAGTTCGAGATTCGTCAAGGAGTTCGATATTTATTCTCAACGTTTCATTCATTCAAGGCTTATTTTCTGAATCATTTTCAATATATATTTCTAAAAAATCGAGATGACACATTAATGCAATTTACATATAACTTTCTATTTTTTAAGAATATGTATTTGCTTTAAAGATATATTTAATGATTGTAATATAATTTTCGTCAATAATCATTCTCTCTTAACGGAAATTGATTAAATTAATCAATGAAGTAAGACCGCAGTTAACAGACGATTATTATGGTAACTCGTAACTCATTCGCATGTTCAACCAAGCAACTCTTCAAACGCGATTAGTTGACTATCCTTTGAAGACAACATAGCAAAGAAATTATGCTGGCAATTAGCCGTAGTCATCAAAACATGCTATTGGTGGCCTTCATTTATGTTATAAATATTGACTTTTTAAAAATATGGTTACATTTGTATAATTGTATATGTGTACGTATTACTGGTATATTTTAATTTTTAGATACATAAAAAAATATACCGCATAACGGTATACTCTCATCTAATATACATGCTTCTTCGCCGCATTCCTATTTACGCGGCGTAACGTTCATAAAGCAACACGATAACGTGCAGTATATTCGTCCTTTACCTGTCGATAGAGATAGTACTCGTTTTTTTTTCCTTTATAGACATCTATCCTTTTGAAGCACGCATGTGCTACCCCTTCTCTAAATAGTTTTACGAGCCGCATCACATCCCTATTTGATGTAACAGTACTTTAAATTTCTACAAAGAAAGCTGATGACAATTTGGCGAACCGGTTCTTCTGACCATTATCTCTGCATGCAATTGAATGAAACGCTAGACAGGACGAGAAGAAAAAAATGCACGATGCTGAATCGCACAGTCCGGACCCCGTTCAAACGCAAAAAAGTGGGAGTAGATATCTCCGGTCGCGCACTCCGCGTCGCCGGTAGACTCCGGTGAGCAGTTCGTCGTCGCGTTCAGTTTCGCTCGTAGCGTGAGTGCGTCTCATTGAGCTCGATACTCCAATCCATTTATCGAGATTCGATCGTATCGATCATATTAAACATCGAATTCTCCGTAAAGATTCGCACGAGGACTTTTCTCGCGATTTTGATAACATTCCAGATCGCGCGTTCTACATAAATAAGCGTGATTTTCCGCTTGACGTTCGTCTTGTCAGTTTTTGGAATTTTCATAGTGAAAATCAAGATCGATTGATAAAAGAATCGATAAGTTCGTCGTAGCGTTCTCGCTCTTTATTCGAGCGTCAGCCCTCGTGTGCGGTTTTAAAAAGGAGAGAAGAAAACGCGCCAACTGAAGAAGGTGATCGTGACAGATCGCGTTTGTTGTCATCGTCTAATCATCTCAGCGAAGAATTTCCCAAAGAAATTGCAGCGCAGTCTTTCTAGTGGCGAACGCCAGAGCGACCCGGGGTCGTCCATTGACCTCGATCGAACGCGGCTTTCCCCCCGGTTTTTTCCCCGAGAGAAAGGGAGACCCTTCGAAAAATTCATATCGTTGGATCCTCTCAGCTTCCCCTATCTCGACTATCTTGGCGAGAAACAGGCTTACTTCCTATAATAAGGAACGAAGAGATGCGGTAGAGAGCGAGAGACAATGTCAACGTTTGACATGAGTTACAACAGGCAGCTTGGCGCGTCGTCGATCAGAGGTGCGTAAACTTCCTTACGCGTTTGCTTTCTTCCTCGTCTTTGTGCACGTTTTTACATTTAGTGCAACTGACGTATTCTTGTTTCTATAGAAACCTTCTACTTTCCATTTCTGTCAATGCTCACAACAATTGCTCACAATATAATGATAATAATCGTTAAATTAATGAAATTATCAATTGAAAATAAAAATCAATGAAATTAATCGGCAAAATTAGCTAGCTTTTCATATTTTTCAATTCTATCTCCCAAGATTTGACTCGACTAATCTGTAAAATTTTTTTTGTGTGTGAAAAAAAGAATATTGCACTTTGCGTCAATCATCAGATATCCAATAATATTATGACGTACCGTTGTAAAGTCCGCTTGTAACAATCTTGAAATATTATGACTTTGTCACGTAAAAATATTGAAAATAATGGCAATATTCAGAAATCATATCCGCGCTGTAAGTTAAGCTACGATTAATAATATTTATTGCTTCTTGGTTATATTTTTTTTTATTTCATAAATGCACCTCGGTTTGTCGTAATTTTTATTCACGGCGTATGCATCAGATAATTATTGCTTCATTAATGAAGTGTATTCTATGCGATGTAAATTTTGTCCATACACAATTGTAGTTGTTTGTGTGGATATATGTTGGGAATAGAACACTCGAAGCTGATAATTAATTGACTTATCAATGATCAGAAGGAGCGATTGGAATAACGTTATACAACGACTTCGATTTACGTATTAACTGTAGGAAAATTAACGGACGTCTATAAAAATCTCTAATCGACAATATTTCCATGACGAGGAAGACACTACATTGAAGAAAATTATTGCTAGATAAGAAAATATCAATGAATACATTATATATATGTGAGCGTTTCTCGGGATAAACAATATTTCGTTGTCTCCTCGGGAAATTTAAATCTGATAAAAATCATTGAAAAAATAGCGGATACTGTAAATCGGTTAAAGAAATTGCAATCAAAGTCTACAAATAAATATAAACGATAAGATTGATGTCTTATCGTAATATTTTTTTATAAAAATCTGATTTAATAAAAAGATACAGACTGCATTAAGCAAACATCTTTGATTATCAATAGAACGCTTTCTGCTAAAACGAGATATTTAAACACACGACATCTCGTCACTCGTTTTCATTTCATTCGGAATATCTTCTTTTTTCAATATGCGCTAATCGTGAAACGTCAATGCTTTTTGCGTTTTTGCCCTATATAAATTACATAAATTGTATACGGATAGCTTATCAATTTTACGCGACGATCAAAAACTGAATGAATTTTTTTTACACAACACTCTTCCCTTTTTCTTCGTATCGATAAACGATGTAAATAACGCGTGCGACACGAAAACAATGCGTTTAGTCATTATATGCGTTGTACAAATTGTGCTTAATTAAACGTGGACGGCATTTACATCTGCGTTAATGAAGTCGTCGTCATAAGTAGCCGCGGCAAGTATCCAAGGTGACGAGCGTGCTCGTACGATTCACGGTTAATCGCGCGATTTGAAAATGAAAAACTTTTATTTCAACATTCCGAGAAAAACTTCCTAGAAGTTATGCGAAACCACGACTATGTAAAATTCCAACGCTTAATGATTATTTGTTCGTTGAAATAAAACACAGTAAAACACGATCTATAGACTCTGTTAATGACTTATGATATGCATGTAGTATCACGTTCTCAAAGTTTACAATCTTGATTTTTTACGCATTGTCGAGATAATTACAACGATCAGGTCAAGAAATTGACTCAGAAAACTCGAATAGTTCAAAGGGAAAGAGAGAAAGAAAGAGAGAGCAAAGTGTATGTAAAGATACTTGCATATCGTATTATTAATATAAATAATATTCTTCAATCCGCCAAGATTGCAACAGACTGATATCATTTTAAATGAAAAATGCAAAAAATAAATGAGAGGAGGCGTTTATTTTAACTGATAATGATAATAGCAATAAATCTTGCTGGGATAGCGTTAAAAAAATAAATAGAAAGAACACGTGACTCTTTAAAAAAAACATATGTATCGCACACATATCTGGTTAATTAAAATATAATCTTCTCTTATCTCACACAACTACAAACAATTTTAATACAACAAATCGAATTTCTTTAACATTTTAAACGAGCGTTGTAATTTTTATAACACGCGAAAACATTGACATTGCAATTTTTACAAATTAATCGCTGCACATCTCAGTATTTAGTTTCTCGTTTCTTACATTTTTCGTTGCTAAAAAAAAACATTTAACAATACGAATCGAAAATACAATCCCGTGCGAGCGGATGGACCAAGAATCTATACGTATATATCTGGTGCACATGCACGCGTGTGTGCACTGACGGGTCCAGCGCCGGTAATGAAATGTTAGCGTGCAGTTAACAGAGAGAGAGCGAGAGAGAGAGAGAGAGAGAGTCATATCCCTTCTTCTTTTATAATAATAGTCTCATATCGCGCATCTGCCATTAAGCGTTAAACTGGGTTACCATCCCTATTACGTTTCTTATTGCGAATTGCGTTCTTTAGATCGATGCACTCATTTCTCATCTCTCGCAGAGAAGAAGGAGAATCACAATCATTCGCAAACAAAGCTGCATTACATAAATATATATGCAATATATGCGACCAGTTTTATTATTTTCTCGTTGCAAATCTGTATCACTCGTATCCCCGGACTCTGATACACTCGCGCGATATGAAGCCTAGTATCATGGATGATTAAAAAAAAAAAAAGATTTTCGAATGCTAGACACAACATAAAAACGCGAGATCATTTTATCATTCGTTATATCGTTAAAGAGCTTCAACATTTTATTATTTTAATATTCAATATATCTTATTATAATTTTCCAACACTTCACGTTATACATATATAAATAAAATATTGTATACAAGAAAAATTAATATTTTAAAAAAGGAAATACTATATCTTTTAAAATAAATATTTTAAAAGAGATATATTATATCCTTGCCAGATTAAGAAAAAAATCCACTTCAAGATTATTACAATAATCTTTCCAAGAAAAGAATTACATTTGCGCGATTAATACGGAAAAATAATTCTTTATCAGTTTCCGCGTTTATAAACAATTTCTAGCCGATAATACACGGCAATACTATATCAAGCTAAATCTTCTCGGGCATGTGTGTCTCTTCGCAAGACTACGTATCAATTCTAACTACGACGCCTTTCAGGTTCCCTCTGGTTGCTCTGGCTACTTGCGAGCACGATCTCCCCGAGCCTATCCTTCGACGTATCATGCTGTCCCGAAGGCACGATATGGCAACACTCGACCAACTGCTCGGACGGCACGAAGATTCGTCTGCAATGTCCAAACAGCACCTTCCTGATCGACCCCGAGCAAAATGAGCGCGATAACTTCACTGTCGTCCACGAGAATGATACCGCCTGGCTAGTGCCGGACATAAACCACGAGAGAATCCCGGCTGACAGGTAAGGTCACCCCGCAATTTCCGTCCGGCTTATCACACGCATAATCGTGCCGGGAACTGCTCATTTCTGCGCGCGTTCATTCAAGAAAAAAAGAAAAAGAAACTTGCAGTTGTAAGCACCAGGATGTTGGGAAATACAAGGAAACTGCAGAAATTTCCCCAAGTTCATGATATCCTGTTATTACGACGCGCGATTAATTAATATTCGCTTATAGAGAATCTTTCATAATGGATCGTCGATAAATCCGTGATTGATAGACGGTTTTTATCAGAAATCAATTATCTCATTTTTTTTTTTTAGTTTCTGTATAGCCAAATCGGGGCGGAGCGGCGGCGAGATCGCCCTCGCGTGTTTCGACGAGGATATGCTAGATATGTCGATGATGTGGAAGAGCACGCTCATCTGTATCGTCAGCATCATCTCAGCCATCTTTCTAATCGCCACCCTGGCGGTTTATGTTATATTGCCGGAATTGCGGGAACTCCAGGATAAGGCGATGATGACCGCTGTGACCACTCTGGCGGTCAGTTACACCGTCCTTTCCATTCAGCATGTGCAACCGATTCTAATCGAAAATGATTACAACATTTGCGTATTTTTCGGTACATATACGTATTATTATACAATATAAAATTAAGCAGAGAGTGCTGATAAATGTAAGGAAACTCTCGCAGAACGCGCGGATATATAATCATTAAATTTTCTCGCCTCTCTCTCATTAATATCCAACTTATATCTTTATGCATTTGTTTTAGGATTCGTATTGTATTTTTCCTTCATGTCCGCGTTTTTCTGGCTGAACATCGTGGCCTTTAACGTGTGGCAAAGTGTATGGTGAGTGACAGACAAATAAATTACATGAGAAATACAAGATATCGCAAAATCGTAAATAACGTCAATCGATGAAATACAGGTTTGAAATTCCGCGTTATCTTCAAAGTTTAATTATTTGTAGGTTTAAGAACTTTAAGATCAAGGACCGATCACTCTACTACGCTTATTGCATTTGGGGATGGGGCGGTCCGGCAGTTTTGCTACTCACCACGCTGACAATGCACTATAGGCAGGGACATCATTTGAAACCTGGCTTCGGCGACTACAATTGCTGGTTTGGCGGTAAGTTATACAGAAATAATCCTCTGTCCTCTTCAACAACAAAAATCGACTATAAACTATCCACGGAACGTATATCGATGTCGATTTGAAAGATTGTTTCATTTGTTCTCATTTTCTAACACGAGATAAGACACGTAGCCTCGTTTATTTTGCAGGAACCGAGCAAACGTGGGCGTACTTTTACGGGCCGATCGGTATTTTATTATTAATAAACATAATCTATCTCGGACTAACCAGCTGGCGTTTGTGGCATCAATATCGCGATTACACGGGAAGTAACCTGCGAGTCTTGCGATTCAAGTGTCTATTGTACTTTAAATTGGTGCTCGTCATGGGCATCACCTGGATCTTTGAGCTACTGTCGTTTGCCATCGACACAAACGTAGAGATTTGGTAAGCAATCTTTAAAATATTTTATTTCCCGATGCTCATAAACATCTATCAATATATTATTAAATAAGAAATCGATGAATGTTTTCGTCAGGATTCTGACGGATCTGTTGAACGGTCTCCAAGGATTCATTATATTTCTACTCTTGGTCGTGATGCGGAAAAGAGTGCGAAAGCTATTGGCGAAGAAGCGACCTTGCGGTATCGATTTCCCAAAATCCTGGGCAGCCTATGAGAACGAGGAATGCGAAGAAAAGCTTTTCGAGGAAGTCGAACTGTCTCAACAGGAATAAGACACATTTTTACGTTCTTTCCTTCCCACCCAAAATATATTTCCCAAGATCATTTCACGCGGGTTAGATATAAGAAATATCGCTTAAGAGAAAAGACAATCTCAGATTATGTGTATATTATCTGACAAGTTATAAGCATAGATAATACGACCGTTGTCGTGCTTTAAAATTCATATGGTTTTGACAAGATAATTTATATTTGTAAACGCATTTCATTTTCTATACGAATTTTTATTCCCGTTATATATATTAATATCACGTTAGATAAATTATCTCCACTATGTTGATCCGTTATCAGTCTCGTCATTAAGATTCGCGAAATTAATGTTATTTCGACGTATCTCTTATTAATGTACACACATTACCTATTCTTGTAACATATATTCTTAAAAAAGATACGATATTGGCTGATAACGGATTAAGCAATAAATATCGTATGTTTCCACGTAAATCATCGATTATTGTGAATTATTATGCTTTTTTACGATTAGCGTAGCCGAATATGTTATTATTAAGCACTGACAAGAATCTCCGTAAATTAATTATATAGATTTATTGGACTGTGTGTGCGTGGAGGAAAAATTAAAAATATAATGAAGATTACAATTATTCATCGGTGGGTAATGTCATTTAATTAGCGTTCGTGATTCAGATTTCTCATTCGTGGAAACGTGACGACGACGAGTCATCCATGTCACCGCACATCTCTGCGATTTCCCGCGAAAAAACCGCGTAAATCCGATTCATTCACAAGAATGGCTTTTACTCGACTTCTACTATCAATCGTCACAAATTCTCACATCTCGTTATGTATTATGCAAATTTTTAGAGACACGTCGAAATCTTTGCATAAGGTAAATAAATTACGTAAGAGAATTCGCCGTGAATTAATCGAATTCGATTATCTCTCTGAAACATCTGGTAAAATAAGTATTGAGAAATAATTTATGATGCAAAGGTCGTTTGTACCTCCGAATTCGAAGGCTATTTGATGCTTTCACAAACAAACAATAACCGCGATATACATATGACACGTGCTAGTTCGAGTATATAGTATCCTTCTCGATAAAATCCGATCCGCTCAATGCGAATGTGTATGTGTATGACATAAATCTAAAAGCAGATTCATAAAAATTATCACCGCGAGCAGATATCGAGTGTTGTAAACATACGCCGCATCTGTCCTACTTTCATTGATTTCGTGCGTAATTTGTACACGTCATCCCGTAATTTTCGATATATGTATATTGATGTGAGTTATAGGATATCCCAGAGAGACCAATTAGCGGATCAATCTTTATTTATAGATTAATCTGAATCCTGAAATCCACTTCCGAATCCTCGGCGAAAATGTCAAGGATAGCTCATGATATCAAAATTATAGATCCCCATCGACATTTTTTTTTTTTTTTTCTAATAGAAAAATTGATTCTGTTGATTGAAGAATCTATCCGAGAAAAAAATGAATATAAAATTACATATGGCTATATGTGATTTTATTATGATTTAATTACGTAAGTCCAATTTTTCTCGAGCATGGATAAAAGGTGATCCGCAAGACCGGATTATTCCTCGTTATACTATTATCGTGCATCTCGTCTATAAAAAAAAACGACGTGAACGACGACGCGTATCCAAATGTAACGAACCCGATGACATTTGCTCGTTGGTACTGACAAGCTTCTCATGATACTGACGCAGATAGATAGTAGGTCACGATTGCATGACGCGGACGAAATTTGTTAAGCAAATCAGATCGTCTCGTGACAATCGATGCGGTTGGATGTAATGAGTATATACACATCACGTTCGATGCTCGCAACACAAGATGTACGCGGAATTATTCTTATGAGATAAGCATACAAGTATGTATATTTCCTAAACAATTATTCGTTAACGTTATTCACACAAATCACGAGAAACATTGCTATGCAAAAGAAAAAAATTTTCTTCTTAAGAACAGAATTTTTCATAATTCTCCGCAAACAAGTCAAGTATTTTGTTAGTATATAATGCTGATTCATGTTATTAGCGGAAATAGAAATATGCATTATAATGATGGAATTTCATTCGTATAGGATCTTTGCTTTTTTTTGTTTTCTTGTATAATAATATTAAGATGACTTAATAATATATAAAATAACGTAATCGGACGATCATTTGAATAGAGATGAAAAGATCGAGAGTATAATACGAAAATTATAAACAAAGAAATAAATAAAGACAAACAAACAAAGACAATGAACAAAGATAAAAACAGATTATAAACAAAAAAAAAAATAATAAACAAAGGAAGAAAGAAACGATCGATAAATATGTAAATATTATGTATATATTGTACGTTGTATTGATTGTTCGCATGTATGATTTGTATAGACATATATATACTACGTCATGATTGATAGCAGTATAATAACTGATTAGACAGTACACAATATAAAAATTGATCCAATCCCGGAACTTCATCGCATCTGCGTTAATAAGATATACCGTTAAACAGATTAGAAGCGATGGAAAAGGATATTGCAACGATTTTTATATTCTTCTTACAATCAATTGTCTTCAGTAGTACAAAAAGAAATTAGATGTCAAAATAGGACTCAGAATTTTTCTTTTTCTTTTATTTCTTATTAATTTTTTAGGTCAATTCACGCTGTAAGATTTTAAAATATTAAAAAATATTAAAAATACAATTGTTATTGATCATACTTTAGATGTGCATATACAATGACTCGATTGTGTTCAAATACGAAAGAGAAATGATGCATAATTGTCATGTATAATGCATTGCCAGTCTAAATAGAACAGCTCGTATGCTAACATATATTGCATGTCTTGAAAGGGAGTGGCTGTAAAAAAAAATATATCATAGAAGGGGAGAAGAGCCGCCACAAATTACCGCGGCTCGACGAACCGGAAAGATGTCCCAACAATCTGCTCTTCTCGGGAGAATCATTATTGATTTATCATTTTTTTAAATACATTCTAAGATCAGTTTCAAAGAATTTCAAAAAAAGTGTTTACTTATTCTTCGATAATTCAAAATAAGAATAATAATAATATAACAATAACCATTAAAAAGATTGAAGATGTTATATCCTTTCACATCTTACTTATATATATCGGGCAGAAAATACACGGTTTATTTCTTCTTCCTTACATGACTGTACAAATCTCGTATGTATACTGTAAAACACAAGCTGAAAATATTTTTTCATCTGAACCCAAAACCATTTCCGGTCTTGAAAATATACGACGGTATAGCTGTAATATACTCGACGGCGATTCAGTGTTTTCTCAGAGTATGTGACAAGACGAGCACGTGCTGTATTTACGCACGCCCTTGCGGTCTAAAGTTAACGCGTGTTCATCCAAGTAGCGGATGAGTAATACAAACACATAGAGATAAGAAAAAAAAGATGATAAAAGAAAACAGAAAAAATTACAGAAAATTATAAAATTTTCAACAAAGAGCACGACTGTACGTAAATACCGCGAACTCGTATTACGTATGTTAACTCTTATTATATTTAGAAAAAATATTATCTCCATAAAAAGTATTACCACTTTTGTAATCTCGTTTTGTCTAATCTTGTTTTATACATTGTGATATTTTTAACGGATAAAATATCATATATGCGCGAGGGAATCATTTTTGCGATTATATATTCGTATAATATTGGAGTTTGAAAAATAATGTTTGAACAGAATTATATAAGATAAAAATTGCTGCGTTTAAAAAAAAAATTATCTTGAATATTTTTGTGTCTGTGCGAGAAGTTGTATATATTATTCGAGAAAAAATATTAGATTAAAAGATGTTTATTCATTTGTTCATTTCTTATATATTGATAAATAAGAAAATAAATTAAGTTTATTCTTGATAACTTAGATATAATTTAGTTCCCATATCATTCACTTATTGATATCGTTATATTGTACATCGTATATTGATAATTCTTCGACATTTCAAAATTTCGAATTATCAATATTGTCCCATGATAAATGTTTATTTAATCTTTAATCACACATTGGCGCATTGTAAAATTATTATATTAATATCAAAGGCCATATATATATATGTACATGGCTGTGTATGTATAAAAGAATATCTCATTTATTTTAAAACTACTCCATTAATACTCAATGTATATTATACAATAAATGTTATGATAGTATTTTAAATTTGTTTACAAAAATTATTGTAAAAATTTTACTTTCTGTACTAGTGTTTAAGTGAATAAAGAATGCATTATGAGAAACGAGCGTATAGAGACACATGTGAACACAGCACACCGACGCGTGCTATTGTGTCTTTGGAGCCGCAGCTCCGCCGCAAAGGCTTGCTCGCTCGAGGTCGTTGAGGGGTATAGGGAGGGGATCGGGGGGTCCCCGATCAGCCCCGACACGGCTGGAGAAAGGGAATGTCATGGCGGCGGTCGCTGGCAGGGGTAGATAGGTAGGTAGGTAGATAGCCGCGGGAGGCATTGGCGACGTATGGCCAGGTATGGCGAAGCGAGTATGATACACGTTGTGATGAGTTGACAATGAGTGAATCACACATAGACGGTTCGCGAAATACGTTCGAATAGACGACCACTGGTGAACTGGTGAAATTTCTTTGAACGGAGAAAAGACGAGAAAGGGGGCACACGAATGTAAGGAGGAAGAGCGTGCGCACGCGTGTGTTTCGGCATCATGTATTCGAAGAGCGTGCTATTGTTGCTCGTCGTCGGTTACGGCATCTCAGGATTGAGGATCGCGCTCGCCGACGCCGAGACGCGAGCCGTCGAAAGCGACCAGACAGACGGCACGATTTTAGTGAACATCGGTAAATGTTGCGAGCCCGAGGAGCTGTTACTCGACGACCGATGCACGCCGGTGACGGAGGTGAACGAGACCAAGTGGCGACCGGAATTCGTGGCGGAATCGCGAGACGCGGCAATTGGGAGATCGAGATTCGTCGTGCCCAGATACGAGCTGAAAATAGGACGGCCAAGATGCAATCCCGACGAGCATCAATGGCACGTGTACTATTATCCGTCCGGATCGGATCGCCTGGCGATTCTGCCGACCGGCGTGTTACGTCACTACATCATCGATTTAACTAAAGCTGCGAACAAGAACAGCGGCGCCGTGATGCCGAGTCTCGACAGCAACGATGACGATGATGATGAACGTGCGGCCATACACTACGATTATCCGTTCGGGCATTATTGTGCTGACAAGGCGGTGCTCAGCGATAATCAGCTGGTGGCGACGTACGCCATGCTCTGTGTGCCGGATATCGGCGTGCGTTGGACCGACACCAACTACCTGATGAAACACGCGATCGATCCCGCTTTCCATGCCGTGTCGATGGCCTGCTATCTGATCGTCGCAGTGGTTTACTTTGTGCTGCCGCAGCTGCGAGACCTCGTCGGCAACATCATCAGCAGCATGACCCTCTGCCTCGTGGTCAATCAGTGCGCCTCCACTGTCAGGATATTCACAGAGTTCGGCAATCACATCAGCTTCATGATCGCCGGTAGATTTTTTTACTTATTGTTATGCGAAAGCGCGAATCATTAATTTTCTTACACGTGTCTGTGTGCGTAACTTTGCGAACTATCTCCTTTAAGCGAAAGGAGATGCAAATGATTCTCGGAAATCATTTCCCTGTGTGATCCAGCATATCAAAGCATATTCGATGTTCCATTGTTATTAATGACGCATTGCTTCTTTAATGATTGATCTTTTCTCGAGCATCAATTATACAGTAAAATTTACGGTCATAGTCCTTTTCAAGTCCATTAATACCGTTTATAAGACACAAAACAAAGTCGAGTGCTGCAAAGAGAATTGAATGAGTCATGATTCAAGGTACTCGCAACGGAAAGACTAATTAATAAGCGCGACCGCTCATAAATGGCCTTTCGCTTCGAAATTGCCAGACAAATTGCTAGAATGAAAATGTACACTAAAGTATCTCTTTTTCATCCATTTCTTTTTTCAGACTCTGTCATGTACGTTTCCCTGATGGCCACTTTCTTCTGGCTCAGCGCCCTGGGCTACTACGTGTGGAACACATTCAGATCGCGCAATGTTTTCCTGAGGGTAACTGATGGTAGGAAATACTGCTACTACTCATCGTGGGTCTGGTGTTTGACGATCTGTATAGCCAGTACCGCGATCTTCGCGCACTTCGCCCTCGAGACGAACAAGCCCACCGTTGGCGGCACGACTTATCCCGCCCAGGAAACCGTAGGCTGGCTCGGGATCTCGGTGATGTTCACGTGTATCGCCTTCACCGTCGTGATCGATCTCTGCTTTGTGCTGACGACCGCGGAGAGGATCAAACGGATGAGCACGTACGGCCAAATTCATCACAAAATGAAGTACAGCTTCCGCATGTTCGTCCTTCTATATGCGATCCTGAGCACCGGCTGGTTGTCGCTATTACTTTCGCGGCTCAAATACGATGCTCTGATATATTGCCATATCGTCGTGAACCTGCTGCAAGCATTGTTCGTGCTCTACGTATGCGTGTTCGGTCAGCGCAGGGTCACGTTTCTGCTCGGGAAAACGTGCAACTGTTGCAATTCTGGAGACAACACCGAGGGTCTCGATTGGGGCGAGGAGATGACAGCCATCAACGCGGGTTATTAACGCGGCATTAATTTTTTATAGATTGCGATCTATGACGCGTAGTACGATCCTAATCGGAATCGTGATAAAGCAATAACGATCATCGCGCGTTTAGATCGTGAACTTGCGCGCATGGCCATAAGTGAGGTAGACAAAAAATACCGGAGATGCATTTATGTACGAAACGAGAAACATTCTATAGAGTCGCTAAAGTATAAATTCGAGAATTGACGATATACATATTCTTCGTACTAAATCGAAAACTTGCCTTGAGATTTATCTTAAAATCACAACTCTTTCATAAACGTATATTTTTCACGCGTGATTTTTATTATATTTATATATATTACATATATATTAAGCATAAACACATGCATGTATGTGTATATATATATATATATATGCAATATATAACATACATAATATATATGCACATATATAAGTACATATGCATATATATTAAAACCAAAAGAAATATTCTTTATGGAGTGTGAATATGTATTTTATATTCTTTATAGAGCGTGGATATGTATTTTATATTCCAGAAAGAAACAGTATTATGAGTAGTAGCGTTATTATATAAAAGCAAACATAAAACGTGCGAAAATATATATAAAAAAAGAAATACGTATATATTCGAGACAATATTGAAAAAGATTAATTATATTGGCAAAATATTATAAATAATGAAAAAATCAAGGTGATCAAATCAATGTAGAAGTAGAAAACAAACAAAGGAAAAGTTGTTGAATCTCACACAAACACATACACATATTGAAGGAGATTTTAGAAATTCAAAAAATTTGTAGAAAGTTATATATGTGAAATACACAATCAATTAAAATGTTTGGATTGATAAGCAAATGATACGGCACTGATAAAAAATTATGTATCTAATATTTCATATTTGGTGATTATATGTGCCTTAAATGAAATCAATTTCTTGCCTTATAAAAATGTATGTGAAATGTTTTTTTGATACTTCACAATTTTAACACATCTAATATCTTGCATGTATCAATGTTTATAGTATATTATTTCATCATAGATGTACTGACGATAGGTTCTATATATAAAATCGATTATATTGTGCAATCAATTACCGTATTTAATTAACAAAGTCTGTTATGCATATGTGTTGCACAATATAGTTAATTATGTGTCATTGAGCCTTAAATGATCTTATATTTTTAATGATATTTGTATAGTATTTATATCTATATAGCATATGTGTTGTATATAAAATTCGATTTTTGTATGAGAAAGATGTATTAGATTCGATAAAAGAATTCGAAACGATATCCTGTATTAAATTATTTGACACATCTTATCTATAATATATTTTATGTGAAGACTTACCTGTCCAAATAAACTTCCCTCTGGACGATGTAATAAATTAGATAACTGGCAACGCACGACTAGATGATTGTCATCCATGACAGTATTGAAAAAACGTCTAGTGGGAAGTAAAGCTTCAAGATCAATGATCAATTCCAAAAATCTTTCGCAGTATCGCACTTTGTCCGGAAGTACAGGTCCTGCCAAGAATATTGTTCAAATTAAATTATTTTATGTACTTAATCATGTTATTTTTAATAAGGTTCATAGAAATTGAGTTCTTTTAAATAAAACAAAATTCAATTTTTTGCACAATACATAAAAATACTTCCTAAACGTACCTTCTACGGGAATTGTCTCCAATATTGTCATGAATTTTATCATGAGCTTGTGCAAAAATCTGCGTTCCCACTCAAGTTTCTCCTTTTGTTCTGGATTATCCTTCTTTCTTATAACCTTCCAATATTTCCTCCATTTCGGAAACTTTCTAAATTCAAGTTCTCTTCTACCGTGTTGCAAAGAAATCCACATAGACAGAGATACCAATCTTTTAACTTCCTCTCTAACTAATAATATCTCCATGGAATTGAAACAATGATTTAAAAACACTATCAACGCTGTCTGTTCCTTTAAATCAAAGTCCATTATGCTTTCTTCTAAACATGCTTCAAGAACTTTTTGGAAGAATCCAGGAAAGTGCGTTGGATTCTTTTCAAATGCTTCCCAAACTTGCACTCGCTCTCTAAACTTCTCATTTACCATGACAACAATGGACATGGTATGGGCTCGCGTTGCATTCTCCGCGTTGTAATTCGGCCAGAGAAAATTTTCCAGATACTGACTGAACTCCAACATCATGATTCTTCGAATGGAGAATTTGGAGGCGCATATTTCCTGTATATAGATATCTTCCACTATCTGAGGTTTGAACGATAGATGCGTATCTGTAGTGTGCGGCGCCCAATATTTATTCGCAAGCTGCACAAAATTATAATGTTACAGTGAAATAATATACAAAATCGCAATAAAAGAGTAAAGCAAAAATTTGTCCAATAACAAGATTAATATTGCTTGTAAGTTCAGTAGAATAATAATCGATGAAAAAATACCTGGGTGATTCTGTCCGCATTGATCTGTTCTACAGTCGGAGCGGGATTATTGCTCTTGATAGGCGGTGCATTTTGATTCTCCATCGTATTTACAAACTGTAATCAATTAATTATAAGCGAACATTAACCTCACTTTATCCACCGGCACATGTAATACAACATACAACTGTATGCAATCAGTATGCAACCGAGACTGCACTTGATTTGGCGCTACAAATGTTTGAAAGCATTTGATTGACCAATCAGAATAGAGAAATCCTTGTTCTTCATATTCTGATCAATAAAATCATTTCCAAAGCATTTATAACGCTAAGTAAAATACAATCAAACTCACAATCAGCAGGTATAAAATAAATTAGCTGCAATATCGGCAAAAAGAGTGTTATTTAGAGATAAACGCAAGAGAGGTGTCGGGTAGCATTGTTCCTAAAGTTATAAGTTCACTCGTCAAAATAAAAAAAAATATTTTATCCTGATTGGTCGATTAAACATTACTCTATCCGACGAGTAGATTTTTGAACGCACCCTTATATTCCTAACCTTTTTTGTAAAGAGTTTCCGTCAAAGTATTCTCTTCATCTATGGTGCAACGAGAAGCAATTCCTTCTATCGTTTTCCAGTTTTCCTCTCGAATTAAATGCTCCGCGACTGGGAGATCGCGACATCGCGATACGACGAGTTTCAATGATACGGTACAGGCAACCGATTTGACAAACATCTCGGAGCGACGTGTGCTGTCGCGACGAGGTTCGGAAGCACGAAAGATTTCGTGAGACACTATTACAAGGGATATGCGCGCCGCAACCGCAAGACGAACGAATCGCGATCGCAGTCGCGTTCTCTGAAGTGGTCCTCTGTGTCGTGATAGCCGGAGGTAATTTACGCTAAAAGACGACGAAGAATTTCTTGTTGATATGGCCGTCGTCGAGGAGTTCGATTATCTGTGCCGTTTGTGCGCGACCAAAACTGGCATCCTGATGGGATTGCCGATTTTCGAGGCCGGCGAACAAATGCGCAACATCGACAAGAAGATAGCAGCTTGTCTGCCGGTTCAGGTACATGATAATGTGATGAGCGATTGCGGGTACAAAAATTAATCAATGGATTAATTTTTTATTCCGATCTTGATTTTTTAATTTATGTAAAGGTTATATTATGATATGTAAAACGATTATCTTTGAAAACTCACATTTTTATTATCGGACTCGATCTATATTTATTAATAATAATGTTGACTGACTTTTAAAAAATTAATATATTATACATTTTTTTTTTAAATACATTGTGTATATTGTTTAACATATTTCAGGTGTCATTGACAGATCAGTTACCCAAAGTAGTTTGCGAAGAATGTGCGTTTAAATTAGATCAGCTGTTTGATTTTCGTGAAAAATGTCTACATACAGAAGGAATGTTTATGGAAATGTTGAAAGAAATTAAAGACGAAGCTGTGCATATATCAGAGCATCATTTGGCAAGAGTGAATAATATAGGCACTGTTCGGAGAAACTTGAACAACATACAGATTAATAACGAAAATGTACAAAGTCATTCAGCTATACCTCATGAGACTGTGGAACCCACCATGCATACAATGCAAGTAATAGATGAAATGGATTTAGCTGGTGGCGAACAAGTGGTTACTCAGGAAGAGATAGGGCAACAAGACACTGACATTCAAGTGGCGGGCATTGACTGTTTAGATGGCGATACTGTAAGAATGGTCGATGAACATATACGAGAAGTAATTGAAGCAATCTATGTTTATTTTTTTTGTAAAATTTGAACATTTGGGTAATGAAATATTGAATTATTGGGTAATTTGTAAGTTTTTGTGGATTACTTATATACACATTTGTGTACATGATATGATTATATTGTTACAATTAAAAGACTAATTCCGTTAGAATATGGAAAAAGCGCAAGATAATTTATTTATATCATTTCTGATATTTTGTTTGATTAAAAATAGGATATGCAATTTGTCATTTTTATGAGTTTTGGTTTGCAAGAAATAAAGTGATTTTCAATAAAGATTTTTTTTATATTTTCTAGGTTTCAAACCATCAGATTGCAATGCATTTGGAGAGTGATATGACTGTAGTGGGAAATTTGGATGGTCATTTGAGTCAGTTAGGCATAAATTATGTTACTTCTATCAGTCCTGAAGATCAAACACAAGAACAGATAGTGCATTATTGTGAAAATGTAAAATATGAGGCAGAACCAATAAAACAGGAATATCGTAGATTACAAAATAGATTAACTACAGAAGATTCGCAACATGTACTTGAAAATAATGTAAGTATACTATTTGAAACAATGTTTGAGCAACTTACATAAACAAAAATAATTACATAATTAAATAATAATGTAAAACACCTTAGCAAAAGTAAAAATATAAAAATTACTTATGTGACATTTGTATTTGTAATTGAAGTTTATAATTTAAATGTTGCAATTAAAATTTGTAATTCAGGTATCGACGGATAATTTTGGCTCTTCTCAAACTAACGCAGAAGCCGAGATAGAAGAATCTTGTATGAACGAAAATGAAATTCGCGAACATGTTGATTCAAAATTCGTAAATGCTTTACCATCTACAAGTCAGATAAATGACATATCTTGCGAAATAATGGTTAAATACACAAAGGAATCGAAGCACGCGTTGCTAGAATCTGCGCTCAATAATCCTACCATGGACGAAACTGGTTCTCATTGGTATATGTGCCCCTTCTGCAACGAAGCAACTTTAGAAACAACCAGTCTAGCCACACATTTCGAGCAACATTTCTGTCGCTGTTGCTGCGATTCATATTTTACCAGCGTCGAGATGTTAAATTTACATAAGGAGCAGTGTATTGTATATAAAGATAAACTAGTCGATAAGAAAAAGAAAGACATACAATTGAACATAGCGACACCGTCGCGAGAGAAAAGTGGCAATCAAGAAGAGCAAAAGAAACAATCACCGACAGCGAAACGAAAATGGACCGCGAAAACATGCGACGAATGCGGCAAGCAGTACAGAACGAATTATAAACTGCAAGAGCACATGCGCAAGCATACGGGCGAGAAACCGTTTCAATGCACGACATGCGAGAAGGCATTTCGCAGCAAAATTGGTCTTGCACAGCACACGGCCACGCATACGGGTCAATTTGACTACAATTGTTCCACTTGCGGTAAGGGATTCCAGTGTAAGAGCTATCTCATTGTACATCAAAGAGTGCACTCGGACGAGAAGCCGTATCCATGCAATACATGTGGCCAGAACTTCAAAACGAAGCAATCATTATTAGACCACGAGAACCGTCATCTCGGCGTGAAGCCATACATGTGCGAGATCTGCGGCCGTGGTTTCATCACCAAAGGCCTGTGCAAAAGTCATCAGAAGATACACTCGGGCACAGACAATCGCCAATATCCGTGCGCAGTGTGCAACAAGATGTTTGTCAGCAAAAGTTACCTCAATACGCATCTACGCATTCACACAGGTGAGAAGCCGTATCTATGCGAGGTGTGCGGAAAAGGATTCCTGACACGAGTTGATCTCAAGATTCATTCGACCATGCATACCGGCGAAAAGAGCTTCAAATGCGAAATGTGTGGAAAGGTGTTTGCCCGACGTGCGGCGCTACGCTGTCATCGACGATCGCATACGGGTGAACGTCCTTACAGATGCGATGTTTGCAATAAAACATTCACACAGTTCAGTCCGATGGCTATTCACAAGCGTTTGCACACTGGTGAACGGCCGTACAAATGCGACGCGTGTGGCAAAGGCTTTGTGTCCAGGTCAACCATGATGTGCCACAGAAAGAAGCATCACGATACAACGACCGCCGTGCAAAAGGATGTGCCTACAAACGAAGACGGGGAGATCAAAATCATTCTCTCGTCCGATATCATGGTCAGAGATTCACACGACGGAATTCAAATCAGCGTAGATTGAAGAAGTTGCAAAGATGACATACGAATTTCGCGAGAATCCGCGATAAGGTGCAAAGTTCCGGAGTGCTAAGGAAATTTCATCCGCATTTGTTACATAACAAACTGCTTTCGTCTCACCATAGTGTATTCTCTCTACCAATGTATATTCAAAAACTTTATATAAAACTATTTTTACAAGAAACAGAGTTCTGTATGAAAAAGCTATTAGAAGTTAAATTGGATTATTGATGCGACACATATGATTTTACATGTTCTCTACAACTGTATCATTTTTTAAATTCTTTTTGAAGCAACATATTGTAATTTCAGATAATGTAAATATAAATCTTTTATATCAATTTTTCTGTATTGTTTTTTAATACATTGTAAAAGTCTAACAATTGTTTTTCGAATAACTAGGATAAACAAATGAACATAATTTGTAATTTTTGGGAGATTATGATACAAATGAATTTAAAGATATAAATTCTTTTAGAAACACAATATGAGAACACATGTTTTATATAGAATATAGAATATAAATCTAAGTACTCAAACTTTACATAACTGATGATATTAATAATAAAGATTAAGACATGAATTACTTTTATGATTTTATGAAGAATAAGTTTGAAATGTGAAAAATATGAGAGTATAAAAAAGTATATTTTCGAATATTTAATTATATTGATATATAATATGTATATAAAATATGTAAAACGCGATTAATTTTATTTTGTTCACTAATACACATACACATTATTTGTGTATATTAAACTTTTCTTAAAATTATACATTCTTTTTTATATATTTCTGAATTTTTGTGTATTCATTACATAAAAAAAGAATGTTAACAGTGTTGTAAAGTAAGATATTTTCTTATAACAAAGTATTATTTAAAACAAATCGAAGGCTGATGCATTTTTACAGCAAAACATTATACGATGATTACGATGCTTCTGTAACGATAAAGATTTTCGGAATTTCAATGAAAGAGATTTCAAGGAAATAGATTTAATTATAAATATATGCTGCCATATTTTTATGTGTGCAACTATATCCGAAAACATCCCAACAAATATGAATCAGCTTTCTGTGTATGGCAACACAAACTAGAAATTGTGATATATAATAAAATAAATATATATTATTTGTAAGATTACAATATGATTGTAATATTTTATTATTAACACAAACTTTTCTGTAAGAGAAAATATAAAGAGCTTTACACATCGATATATGCTTTTATGACTGGCCGCATTATTTCTAAATATATATATCTATTGAAGTAGCATAAATTTTTCTGTAAAATAAGATCGATTACATATTTTTAATTAAAAAAATCGAATCAGCAAGGTATCAAAGTGAAATTGAACATAACTTATTTTACTAAAAATTCGTTTTATTTTGACAGTACGAAATAATGTGAATCATAGAGCAACCGCTCGATCCATTTCGGTTAGACTACCAGCAGCAATCACACGATGTACCAGAAAGTATGTCTAGAAATACCGGTGTATTGAAAAATGGATATAAATTTAACGTATATATTCAGAAAGTTTCTGAAATATTCTTTTTATTATCTCTTGAGTTGCGAACGCAGCTATTTTTGAATATATATATATATGCATAATGAATGTAACAATCTGTACAATAACTGCTGCTGGCTTTGCCTATTACCGTTCTACAATTGACAACAAATATTTATTCTATAATTTGACATTAACTATCTACCTATGCAAGGCATCGATGACATAATTTATTTAATAGTTCTGTTGTCTAAGTTATCTACATATAGGGGGCCCCTAAGCTATAAACGACGATAAATTATTATTTTTAATGCTAATTACCAATTACATCGCAAATTATACGGTACACATATTTGTATGACGTTGTGCCGTAGAGCTTCGTAAATATAAAATACATATAAAATTGTAAACAGCTTTATGTAAAAAAAACGTAAACTTATGTGATAGTTCAATAAAGTACAAAATACGTTCGTCGTTGTGTGTGTGTTTAATAACTTTATAATTTCGAGAATTGGCGCACTATCTCTTTATTATATATTTTAATCTTTTAGTTTTTTTCTTCTACATATCGTTCAAATATTTTTATAAGCGTGCAGGGGCCCTCATTAAAAATCGGTGGTCAATCGTATGGATAAATTCTCTAATCCTCTAATAGTGTTAAATATATATGTTACAAAAGCACCATGATCTAAAATTACAAACATATAGGGTGTTTTGTGTATTATCTAACGAATATATAGAACGCGGAATTAATATTTTTTTTCTAATACATTTCCTTTAAAGAAGCTAAAATGGCAATACAAAATGCAGTTCAAACATTGTCACATTTTAATATAAAACTTAATATATTTTTAACACCCTATACATTTTGGCTACTTATGTGATTGTAATATTAAATATTTACAATTTTAAAAATTAGTTTCATATATTTCATATATCGAAAAAAACATTGACATATTGAGATATTCGGTTAAATGAATACGTCTTTATTTGTCGTAAATATTATACTTATTGTATATATAAATAATGAACAGTATTTACGAAATTTCTGTATATATACAGCATGTATGTTTTGTGGAATATTTTCCAATTGTAATTATATTGATCCCAAAGCTGCATCTTAAATTTTAAGCTTATATATAAACCTAGCATAATCACAGCAATTTGTATAAATCCGAAATATTTACTCTAGACTCTCTAGAGAAACATGAAAAACAATATTAAAAATATTGAAACATCATTTTCCTGACATCAATTGTTAAATTGTTCAAATCAATGCTAAGCTACACGAGAAATTTGCTAGATAATTTCGAAAACAACAAATACACTTGATGAATATGCAGTTAATTTTCACTTATGCTTTGAGATCAGGAATAAAATGAATAGCAATTTTTTTGCACTAGCATAAAGTTATTTCATCACACTTTCAATTTCTATCTGCTGAATTACTGTTCATTTACCAAATACTCTCATTCTTTTTTTCGTTTTATTGTAGATTTATAAATTAATACAACATTTAGCAATGTATACTGTCAATATTCAAAATATTCGACACATACTGAAACATATCACTAAATTTCTTTTATATATGCAATACAAGTAGCTATTTTGAATTATTTTCTGAATAGGAAATTCTTTGCGCTGTTGTATTTGCTGTTATTAAATGGACAGATATCGAAATGTTGAATATTTGTGAGTTATTGAATTATTACTTAGCTGCAAACACATATACATATTATTATTTAGCAAACACATAACAGCCTGAAATAAGGATAAACATTGAAATTTATATGTGCAAAATAGAAACCGCACGATAATAGTTTAGTTATTTAATTTTAATGTGTATTGCGATTGTATCTATTAATAATAGTGCTTATATATGAATTATCTCAGACATAGAATTGTGAAAAAATGGAAAAGTATTATAAAATAGTGAATATAAAGATATATTTTATGCTCTGTTATTAAATAGTAATAGTGTACACAGAAGAAGCATAAAGTAGACGCTGAGTTTTGTTTTAAATATTTGTGATTTTAACTTATCTTGTTTTTACCACATATCAAATATTTTGCGCATTTCTATAAATTTGTATGTCTCACATTATATAATATTAATTTATATAAAGAATTTCTTTCTTCGATATTAAAAACTTAAAATTATAGTGCACATTATTAAATTCAAGCCAATGTTAAATTAAACATAATTCCTACAGCATTGTAATCCTTCAGTCTTTCTCTCATTTCAATTAACTGTCATGGTTCAATTCTTTATACTCATTATAATAAACATGCAGATTTATGTTTTTGATGATTAAACTGCTAACTGGGATAATAATAAATCGCTCCTACATCTTTCATTGTCATATACACAATTTTAACATATATGTAATGTAAATTGTATCGTAGTATAAGAGGAAAGAGACAGTTGGTCCTCTTTTTGGATTTAATAACACATGCGCGTATTGTACGTGAAACTTGTTATTTATATCCAAATTTCGTATTCACTTTGATTTTTCATAAACATAATATCTTTTAACATAGCTTCCAGCAGAATTTCTTTCATTGTCCCTTTCATTGAATTCAAGACTCAATTTACATGCTATTTTATGCAATGCACAACAATGATGATTAAAAAGCTTGCATTTTCTAGAGAATTTATATCTTTTTATATATCGAATCTTACAAATAACAAATAAACAATATACAATATACTAGTTTATACTTTATACAATGCCGGACAGCAGCTATTTTTAGTGATATAAGAGCTCTGCCTTAATTTACAATTATTGTTTAGCAATTGGACGATTGGGATGTTACAAATTCTTCATTTCGTTTCATTTATCGACATATACATCCAAGAGAATTTGAACGAATCGTTTTTACATTAATAAATTATCATTGAACCTATCATCTCATGCAGTTTGAAGAAAGTGTTCCGATGTGCATCACTTGAACAACACTTTTTCAGTTGATTGCTTTTGCACTACTTTTTAACTATTTATCCAAACTATTTAGCAAAAAATAAATATATGAGATATGTTGCCAATTGGTGAAATCGAACTTTCATAATAATGTATCACATATACATACACCTACGCAGTGTCATACTATATAACACTATATATTTGAATTATTTTCTAATGTCATTCGTAGTAATATAAATCATACTAATAAATCATGAAAAATTGAAGCTAATATCAGATCGAAATGTGAATATAAATTAATGATAATTTGTACAAATTAATTTATAAAAATCGCGTTTTCTTATAGCAAAATAACTTTGTGTCAATTTAAATAATTATTTAAATTGACACGTTAATTATATCAAAAATAAAATTAACATATTACTTAATTTTATGAAAACAATAATAATAATATAATAAAAAATTTAAACAACCAAAGATACAAATAAACTTATTTACATACTTATATACATACTATTATTGCTTCAATGTTACAACATTGATAAATTGATGCAAGGTTTCAAATGTATATCCAATCAAACCCAGCTTCATCATGAAAAATTAAATTAAATTTAAGTATTCCATCCTAAAATAATAAACTGTTCATTAAAAATATATCTGTGACAAATTATTTAATTTTTATATATTTGGTTTACTTTAAATTCTCTCTCTGAATTATAGCGACACATGTGCATCGACAAAAGAGTGTCCAAGATTAAATATACTTACAATGCTACTTCATGGCAAGGGTCTGCTTAAGATGGCGTATGAGGTGACTACCAACATCATGTACCTCAGGCCATTGCTTTAGCACAAACACTATGCCAAGCACAACGAGTGTAGTTGTTAATATACGCACCCTACACATGAAACAATGAGGCTTAGTACAGCTGTAACAAACATGTAAAAACAAAATAGAATAATGAATGAGCAAAATAAAATGAGATTTAAAATCACATGTGGTACAAAGATGAATAAAAATTATAATTTAATAAAGAGAAAAAGGAAGATTATAATTATTGTATATTGATATTTTATTTATATTGCACATTTTTTTAACTATTATGTGTAATTATCTGTGAAAATGATAAGAATATATAATTTAAATATTCCATTGATGAATAATTTATTACTACAATGAAAAATATAAAATAAAAAGACAAGCTATTTTAATAACAATTTTACCTAGTTCTGAGGAAAGGCATCATAATACCAGCACCCGTTGCAACAAGAAGCAAAACAACTTGCAATACAGTTAATACTACATTTATCAATTTTACAACTAATGCTCTCGCATTGCTATTATCTAGACCCTCTAATGTCACATATTGCTGGTGCTGTTGTTGCTGATGTTCCATTTTACAGATCTTAGTTTGACAACTCTCCAACATCTCGTGTATATCACGTAGTCTATCCTCGCTTTGATATTGCACTTTTTCCTCCATATCTGTAATAGTCTGTTTCAAGTTTTCTACTTCGTTTTGATGTAGTTCTGTTAAGTCGTTAATCTGCTCTTCCAAACGTTCGCATCTGAAACGTTCTTCTTGGAGGGAATGGGAAAGATATGTCACTTCCTGTTGTAATGTCTAAATAACAAAAAGAACATTATCTGTATATTTCTATTATTATAAAATTACACATGTAATTTTTTTTACCTCACATATACAATCTATTTAAAATATCTATTTAAAATATCAGCTCAAATATACTGAATGCATCATATAGTTAAGATTGAATACAAACCTTTACACTATCTAATTTTTCCCTCATTTGGTCAATATGTTCCCGATGTTCTTGTAGTTCTGCGAAAATAGATTTGAGACTCAAGGCTGCATTATTACTATGACAAGCGTGTGGCTGTCCTCTACTACCAGGACCGCTTTCACTGGTCACGCTAGAACATTCCGATCCTTCCTCAGACGGGAATTTCATAGCCGCTGCACTTTGAGTAGATCCTAAACTGCATCCACCAGGAAGTGTGGCTGAACCATGATGAGTTTTGTCTTCTTCAACGCTAGCGTTATCTCCATTACCTGCATGCGGTGTATCGTTTACATAAAAAGTCGAGCCATCTGTAGAGACACAGAGGTGGCAAGTTAGAATGTTATCCAATACCAAAGAGTTTAGCCTTTTGAGAAATGAAAATTATTTTTATTATTTAGTTTCCTTACATAAATAAATCGATCTTTTATTATTTTAGATAATTGTTAAAAAGTAAAAAATTTTTATTTTTTATTATAATAGTACATACATATTACAATTGTGATTATTTGATAAATTATATATTTTAGCTTTATTTTTTTAAGTATTGGATAACTAGTAACTAAAGAAAGACAAACACATAATCACAGAAAAAACAGCAACTTATATATATATATATATATATATATATATATATATATATATATATATATATATATATGTATGTATGTATATATATATGTATATATATGTATATATATATATGTATATATATATATATATATATATATATATATATATATATATATATATATACACACACAATAGATATGTGCAACATAAAAGACAGAATGAGATTATATTTAAAAATAGAAGAAATAAATTTCTTGCCAACGGAAAAAAAAAAAAAAAGTTAATAAGCAAAAGTTTTAAAAATAAGAAATACCTTATCTAAACAAGATAATTTTTAATCAAATACTTTAGATACAGCGATATTGTTATCATTTAATTTTGTAAAGAAGATAAGAAGCTTGAAGCAAAGCCGAAAAAATACTATGTGCAGAAAGCATATAATAAAGTGTAACAAAATTCTTTCACCCCTTGAGCAACACATTACTTACTACTCTCAACTGCCATGATAGCAAAAATGTTAAGAAAATGTTTATTTTTTCTTATTTAATATATTTTACATTTAAATTAATGCTAAAAAAAGATTGTGACTTTTATATTATAAAAATTATATAAAATTTTTTAAATAATTAAATATACAATATAAAAAACACATATGTGTGTAATGTTTAAAAAAATGAATTACTCCGGCTCAATGCTTTTTAACAGAGCGCTACAGTATATATGAATAAATGAATAAATGTTAATATATGAATAAATGTTTATAGTTATTAGTTAACATACTATAGTTATATTAATATAGTTATTAGTTAATTTAATATATAATATATATGTATAAATATAAATATATAAAATTCACTAGAAATTTATTTATTGATACTTACGTGATAAAGTATTTATGTTATCAGCACTTCCAAATTTATTCTTAATAAGATGAGCAAACTCTCTTGGTTTAGACATTACAGTTCTGCAATAGAGAGAATACAATTGTAAATATAAATAAGAACAATATTTTTATATATCTTTTGTAAACTTTTAAGAAAAGAGTAAATGTATTAAATTAATTTTAAGATACAGTAATATTAATGGCAACATGATTCTAAAAAGTTCTGTGATGAATCAAAGAATAAAAATATAGTTTCAGCACATTTGAGTATGGGATCTATTTTTAAATGAACATTCACCCTGAAAAACCAGTGATTCCGTCCCTTATGTTTCCTCCCACATGTCTGAAATGTAAGTCCAAATTAGCCAATGATATTATTTTTATAATATTTATTTTATAAGATATACAGTAAAATTTATACCCTTCATGACAAGACTAGATATAAAGAAAAAGTTAATCACACTTGTATTTGAAATAATCATCTATTTAACACTCACTTAAGTCCTTGTCCCATATCGCGTAACATTTCTCTCGGTTGTCTATGACTCGTGGGTGCGCCATTCATTTCGTAATTTCTCAATTTTTTCATATAACTATCTAACTTTTTTTGTAGCTGTGAAATATTGTGCGCCGATTTTTGATTCTTCTTCTCAAATACCGTTTTAATTCTAGTTAACTGTTGTTTGTCTGCATTAGCAGCCAATTTTAAATATTCATTGACGTTTTCTATAAAAATCAAATAACACATAATCTGTATATAAGAATAAAAAATTTATCAAAAGAAGAAAGGCAGATTCTTTTTGTTTTTGATAATCTACTTACAACTTATTAGTTAAATTGAGAAATGGTTACATACCATCACGCGTGGTTTGTTCTATTCTTATCAATTCTCGCGTCTTAGCGATTTTACTTTGTATATGTTCAATAGCTTGACGAACTCGTGCTGCACTAGAGTCAACATCATCGGCTATCAATTCAGAAGAACCATTCGATAGGAACGATTGGGTTGCATGGTATTGTTCCTATAAATACATTAAATACATGAATATCACGTACATATACATGAATCATTTAAAGATGTTTAATGTAAGATGTAAGTCATATTATATATATAATGTTAAATATAAAAATGTTTAAAATTAGAGTTTTATCATAAAAAAACAAATTACTTTAAATTCTCTTTTCTAGTAAGAGATTAAATAGAATAGTCTTATTGAAAACATTATGCGTGTAGTCTTACTATTTAACCTACGACTTAATGTATGTAAGTAGTTGATAATATTAATGCATGTACAATATTATGTAACTCTCTTTTTATGTAAAAATGCAAAGTCATGTTATATGCTCTATGCATATACATTAGGTGCATAAAGTAACAATTTTCCTGCCAGCCTTATATAAACATTTATTAACTTGTACAGTACTTTATTAGAGAATTACGATATTTCTTCAAATTTTCGAATCAACAAAAACATTTTAATACATACTCCTTCATCATCAGTCGGTGGATGAATATTTGGCACAAACTCCTCTGGTTCGGCAGTGTTTGTAATATTACTTGATTCATCCATAGCATCTCCCATGCGAATTAAATTCCCTGGTGATCTTTGTCTACTGCTGCTCTTCATGCTGAAGCTACTTCCTGTACCACCACCACCGCCACTACTTCCACTGCCTGTGCTACCCTCCCCTGCTTGAGAACTAAAATACATATTTAATAAATGTCACTTCTATCTATTATTTTATTTTTTTTATTTTTTCAAATTAGCATTTACAATGTATTGAAATTAATACAAAAATATTATACATAGATAAATTATGAATATATACATACATATATATATATATATATATATATATATATATATATATATATATGTCTTGCTGGATAGTCTTTACATATTAAATATGCAATAAATAAATAATATCTAATCTATAACTATATTGTTTAATGGAGTCTTACATTGAAACATTACGCAATCTCGAAGTATGATCCAAGCTCACTGTTGATGGCTGCTGATGTAGTTGGGATGTCGAAGGCGCTCTACTAGGAGATCCACTACGCGAGCTGTTCTTGCTAGAAGTATTTACCATCAAGCTTGCCATGCCTTCCTTCCAAGAAGGTTATCATCTATCCTTTGTTCTATATATCGCTTTATTTCAGCAAGTTCACATTGAACCTAGACAAAGCAAATTATATAAGTATTACAGGAAAACTATGAAATATATAATATAATTTTATATAATTATTATTCTATTAATTAACACAAAATCTATTATTAATTTCATTTATATTAAAATAATTTATATAAAAATCATTTATATTAAAATTGTATATTCAATAAATATCAATACTAAATAGTTTTAAGTTAAAAAAAATTTTTAAATACGATTTTAATAATTAATATTAGGAATTAAAGAATTGATAATCTAAGAGATTCCTCATTATTTTCTTCCTGGTATTATTAGATAAAATTCTGGTATTATTAGATAAAAGTCAGTATCAGCAAAGTATATATCTTCTATGATAAACTTTATCTTGCTACAATTTATCATGATTCATAGCTTTTTCTAAGAATAAAGTGATGAAATAAATATTTCAATTTCAAAAATTTATTTTAATATATGTATAATTTTATTTTATTATTATATATATATATATATATATATATATATATATATATATATTCTTAATTTTATGCATCTTATTAATATTTATTAATTAACTTTAATCTCATTATATTATTAATATTAATTTTCTGAAACAGTACACTTTTTTATATTTATTCTTTCTATTGCAACAATATAAAACGTAAAACGTAAAAAGTAACATAACAAGTTACAGAACAAACATTCCATTGTGCCAAACCCCTGTGCCTATCTTGAACAGCAATTTTCTCTCTCTAAGAGGTTACATTATCTAATTTATATTTTAAATATACATTGAGCACAGTCTGTGCATCTAAATTTAGAATGTAGGATATGTCACAGAGAGATATATCAAACAGATAAATCCATATTTAACTTACAACAATTATTTAAAAGTCCTGCTTAATATATAAATAATAATATAGCACAAAAGTATTGCTGTATTTTTATTTTTATTTTAAAAGATTTAAAAAATTTATACAAAATTTCTAAAAATCTTTTTGACTGAATTGTATTAAAAAAGCTTTTAATATTGATGTTATATATATATATATATGTGTGTGTGTGTGTGTGTGTGTGTGTGTGTGTGTGTGTGTGTGTGTGTGTGTGCGCGTGCGTGTACTATAAATTTTTACATCATATAATTATATCAAAATTAAATTTAATGTATTAAAATTTGTTTTTCTGTTACTGCCTGCAACAATAAATAAAAAAGAAAAAATATATAAATATTTTTTCTACATTGCTGTTTTTAATTCAATTTGATTGAACGAATCAATGAATCAATGAATCATTGCTATATCATGACTGTGCTACTAATGTAGATCTGTAATTAAGAATGCATAATAAACAACATGACACATTACTAAAAACCATAGTCTAAAAGATACAAGCTTTTCAAAATATTATATTCGTTCTTATTAATGCTTAACTCGTTCTTAATGCTTAATCATTTTATATATACATATATAATGTGAGATTTAAAAAAATAGAAAACTTTAAAGCATGAGAATTGAGAGTAAAGATATTTATACTAAGATTACATAAAAAATTACATAAAAAATAATCAAAACTTTCTCTTAATTCGAGAATGAGAAAATCAAGAATGTGAGCGATTAAATTTTAGGATGTTCGTCGAATCTGTCATTCATCTGAGCGATAAAAAAATGCTCGCATTTGTTATCATACTTGTAACGAAATTAAACTTGCCGATCACGTGGTTGGCGAAAGTCTCGGAGATGTTCCTTTTTAGACCAGGAGTACCAAGAGTAGCTGGTTACACAATTTAACAAAACGTGCAATTCTGTACAAACGTACGCAACGTCTCGCGATAGTAATACAAAGCACACAGAGGCGATGCACTTTGCACGACACACGAGACAGTTCGTAGGACGATTGTAAAACGCATTCGCGTAACGGCGTACGTTTACTTTTACGTTACTCGACGATCTGAAAGAAATGCGAAGTCTCATGGACTTTGCTCTTTTGTCGATTTCGCTTGTACACGTACCCTGTGAACCGCAAAGTAGTTCGCACTGATATCGATGTAAAATCCACACCGTGTATTAACATAAGTAGCGCGCGCGTTTACAGGATCGGTGAAACAACAATGTCGATTTCTCGCTTAGGCTCTCTTCTTCTCTTACATTACAGGTTGCGTTCCTGCAAATATTAGTCACAGTTAATAACTTAATTATTATTTCTACTCCCTTTTTAATTCCGTAAATATAAATAAGAAAGGTAGAAAATTAATCGAATGTAGAAAGCATTCATTATTTATGGGAATAATTCGGTATTATTTTTATCTATAATTTCGCGCGGAAGAAATCTTTTTAAAATTGACTAAAATTATTTTTATCAAAATTGTAATATCGCCAGAAATAACGTGCATATATATAATAGTACTTTTATTCCCATCCAATCGAAAAAGGAAGAAAAACAATCGATCCAAGTACTGATACATGATAGCATTGTTAGTGTTAATTAGTCCCAGTTAGATAAGTTTCTTGCCATCACGCCAGCTATTTGTGTCATAATTCTCTTCTAATACAGAATGACAGAATTCGATTTGGCAAGGAGATATAGCGCCGAACGCGAATAACATCGCGTTCGGCGCTATATCGCAATCAGGTCTATAAATGCAACTCCCTGCGTTCATTCGCACTGCAATAAATGCAACTGTCAGAGAGACAGATGATCTCACACGAGAGTAAAAACATGAAGAAGTGTATGTCAGTGGGCACGTTCAGCGCGCGTGATAAGAATATTAAATGCCCAGGCTGTCGAGGCTGTGTCAAATTGCGTCTCCTCCGATTCGCGAGACTTTCTCCGCTCGTCGGACGCACGACGCGCGTTTCGCGCACGTATAAACAGAAGTTTGACGGGTGTATTCGGCACGTAAAATACACCGCTATTTAAGTCACCGTCGTTCGAAATGAAGGGACGTGCGTTTTTCTAGAAATAAACCGGTTATCAATCTCGAACCGGAAATTTTTCCCCTCGAGAAAAACCCGCAAGGGAGTGTCGAAGACATTCTCACAGGATACGCGATCTGTCAAAGTTACCTCGCGATTCCGAAGAACGAGACTTTCGTCGAGCACAGCTGTCTCTCGCGGCGCTTATCGCGCGACAAAGCGATTTTCTCTACAGATTCCACGGACACACGTCGGAATCACAACCAACAATCAACTCCTCCGAGCGATTCGCTCACCTTCACCCTCGTCGCTCGATCAGCCTACGACACGACCTCGGCCGCACCGATGCGCGATCTATCGAAGTGCATCGGCGGCGATGATGACTCGCTGCGATTCCGCCTCCTCGTCGCCTGTCCTCGTGGAGTATCTCTCGCATGCATCCGCTCGTGTAACCGTCGTTATGTCGTCGATCTCGATATCCTCGCGGCCACTATAGGCAGGATCGTTGCGCGGCAACACGTCGATTTTTCACATCGAACTCTATCTCGTTCGAACGTCGCTTTGCAAGGTTCAACCTCGAGTACACGCGCACCGAGCGACACGAGCGACGAGACTGATCGACTGGTCGCACGTCACACTGACGATAACGACGGGACGACGGCATTAAATGACTGCATGAGCGACTAGGGAGGTTCCGATGCCCCCGGTGATCGATTTCATCGAGACTATTTATTAAGTAATTTTCAAGTATTTACGCGGAGGTAACAAGTGAGACAATCCCAACGCATTCTTAAAATTCTTGTAAAATTTAAATAGAATTCTTGCGAGAATCATTAAAGATATTGAAATTTGATGTATGCATATATATAGATACGCCTTTGCATTTGCATCTAAATATTCATTTAAATTTTAGATATTTTTATTCATCTAGAATTTATCTGACAGTGGAGATGAATTACATAAAAATAATAAAAGATTTTAAGAAATATAATAATAACTATAATTTAAAAGATAAATAAAACAATTTGCATAATATTAAATCAGCCAATATAAAAAAATAGTTTCGATCTCTTTGACTAAGAAGCCGACAACCACGATTCATGAATAGAAATGTAGATGTGCTACATACATTCGTTTTAAAAGTGCCTCGTAGCTGAACGCGTACAAATAAGGTCTTTTAATGCGCGAAATTTGAATTCTTTTAATGCGCGAAATTTGAATTCTCGAAAAAAATAGTATTTGTGTAACGGCAAGAAAAAAAGTTGTATTTTATAAAGGCAGTCGCGTTCTCACTTTTCAACTTCAAAAGTTGTTTAAAACTTCCTTGATCCTTGAACGCATGCAAATTGAGCAAAAGCACATGTATTATGTAGAGATATTGAAATTTGAATTTGAGTCACATTTGAATAAAATTGTTTTGCAAATAAATGAGCGATTATGTATTCAAGAACCGTTAGAATAAGAACAAGTTCATGTAACCAATTGAATATAAAGTTTTCTCACTTTTTTATTGCTACGACTAATATTTTGCACATATATTGTACTATATCATATGTATGTATGATTTTTTAATTTATTATATTATATAATCTTATCTAATCTTTGATTAGATATATTTTTTCATTTCCTCATCATTCCTTATGTACCTTTATAAAATTATCATCTCATTACAATTATATTAGAATAACATACGATAAAATGATGTATACGTTTTGTAAAAGACCACTGATTAATACTCAAGAATATTATAAAATTGTTTTGCAGAAGACAAATTAAAATATGCGGTAAACTTTCGTGAAACAATAAATTGACTTTTGATAAACTATTGCAGTAATTTGTAAGTTTTAAATCTGTTTAATTTAACTATTATTTAAATAAGTTATATTTATAGCCTCTTAGAAATTTTTCTTTCTGAAAGAAAGAAAAAATTACACAAAATGCTGTCTTTTATGAAATAATTTATTTTTACCATATTGTAAGTTTATAATTTCTTCATAATAATATTGAGAATCAATATCAATTCTTTTGTCATGTTTATAAATAATTATATTTTCCTATACATATATATTTGCACTTGAGATAAACATAGTTCGTTCTTTCACAGAAATAAAAAGGGGAAAACATTTTATATTATAAAAAAGAGTAAAAAGAATAATTAAATCGAATATAATATGCACAGCTTATTTATCTGTCAATTTTTGTTCCAAACATTTCTGGCCTTGATTCAATGTACAATATTATTTCATTATCAGAGCAATTAAATATTAAAAATATATTAAATAATTCATATTCCCCAAAAATTATGATTTTAAACACATGTAGACAATGCAATGCTTAAAAAGATTTTCAAAGAATCAATTTTACAAATTGTCAGCATAATTATCATGTTTTTAAATCGCACAATACACAGGTATCTGAAGACTAATTAATTGCGGTTAATTCTAACCTATGTCAATGAAAACGACACGAGCATTTCGTATAAAATTTACTGTCGATCGTTTAGCTCCTTCAGTTTATCCAACAGCGAATTGCCGAAGGAGTTCCTGTACTGCGGACTGACAAAGTCCAGGAGGCTGTAGGGCGTCTCGAAGCGCTCGTTACTCGTGTTGGACGTGTCATCGTGCTGGTTGCCGACGATGGCGAAACCGGCCGCTGACAATTCCACACAAAATCTCAGACCCTCCAGCGTTGTTAGATTCAGATAAATGACCTGATTGGTGCTGATCAGCTGTTCGGACACCTTCAAATCTCGCACATGTTTCCTCACGTCATTGATCACCGCCTGAGCCTCCAGCCGCCACTGCTCCTGGTCGAGAATTCGATCGTCCGCGTCGTTCCACATCACGCGATTCGCTTCTTGCCTCAAGACATTTAACAGAAATTGCAGAGACTCGCGATTTTCTTATTCACAGGACTGAAAAATGACGATGAGTCTAGATTTTGTTTTCAGAGAACACGAGAGACAAAATCTCTCTCTCTCTCTCTCTCTCTATATATATATATATATATATATATATACATACATAATTCCCTATATATAATATATGTATATGTTACTGACGTCTGTTGCACTTTCTTGCGTTTTCCACATTCGATGTTTTAAATGGTGCATATAAAAAAGTTTGTTTAAAAATATATACATCAACAAATTAGATAAAAAGATGTAAAAAGATAAGAAGATCATATTCATTTATCCTGATATATTAATCAGCGATGTGATTAACAGCGAGAAATCTTAATCAATTACATGCATATAACAGTCTAATGATTGTTATAAACATGTATTCTAAAAATTTTTTCATAATTTGTTATGAAATTTTTACATGAATAAATACTCTCTCGCTCTCTTTGTGTTGTGTAATTATCATATATATTTTACATTTATTAAAAATATTTGTTTTAATGATATACACATGGTGTATTGTTGGCAATCACATATACTAGTTGGAAGTTGATAAAAATGGATACAACTAAATGAGCATATCGTTTATCATATAATAATCTCACTATCCTACTTGTGCAAATAATTGTCTTTTTACAAAGAGGTAGTTCACTGTTCTGCTAATTCATGTGTTTCATCTATACTCAAATCACTTAAATCTTCTGCCCAACCATTATCATCATGCTCTTCCAAAGCAGCACTTAATGTTTTTACATCAAACATACTTTTCGGTGATTGTACCTCTGGAATATGCAAGACCTGCGTCTTCTGTATCACAGGTTCCATATCTGTAAAGAAATCAAATTCTTCCTTTGGAGATTTCATTACCTTTGAATTCTTTATATCAAGTTCTGTGATGTCGGAAAGTACTAGTTTCTTTGTATACTTTGTTTTCATAGCACTTGACGATGATTCCGACAAGGGCGGCGATGATTGCGCATCGCAATTAACGTTTTGCATTTCCGTCTGCACAGTATTTGAAGGAACTTCTGCTATATCACAATGGCTATTTCCAATGGCTGTCTCTTGCGTTTCCCAATCCGACCAAGTGCTTTCCTCTTCGGCAAACGCAAATTCTTTTTCCCTCTTATCTTCGCCACCATCCGGTGATGGTCTTTCTGATAAATGCACATTATTCTCGTCTATATTTACAAAAACGGGTATTTCCTGCGCAAACGTTAAACTTTTCCAAACGTCGACATTTTTATTTTGAGTTATTATCTTATTTGGCCGACCATCTGTAAATAGTTTTCCCCGATTTCCACCAATAACCGCCGCTGCACCCAAAATCGGTACTATGTCAGCTAATGCCCTTAATGTAGCGCAGACGAGATCATCATTGGTGTCTTTAATTCCGACAAGTAATTCAGGAAGAATGTGATTCTTTAGTTCACCCACTTCGAATACATGTACAAACGAATTAAAATGGGATAATAGTAACAAACGGATGGAAACATCTCGAATGCAAAACATTTGCAAAAGTCTCGGTATTAAAATATTCTTAAATGTAGAAATGGTAAATAGACCAGTCCCCAAATCGTTTTTTTCTTCTGCAAAAATCAAGCATTTTATCAGATTATGTTTATATAAAATGAGATATAATTGTACACATCATACAACTATTATGATAATGATAACAAAGATTTTGATAATATAATCATAATAAATATGTTCTCACCTTTAGGTTTAAAAATAAAAGGTAAAAGTTTTACTTGGGCAGTGCTATCCAACAAAACAATTCTGGAAAGAAGGACTCTACCTAATTGTTCAGCAACAACAGCTTCGGGATACATCTGTAGCTGTTGCTTCAATTTTCTATAAAGAATATTTTAATAAATTACTTTTCTTAAACAGATCACATTTATTCACATAATATTACCATTTTCTTCGAATATTTACTTAATTACTTTTCTTGAACAGGCTATACACATTTATTCACATAATATTACCATTTCCTTTGAATATTTACTTACGTGAAAAATTCTTCCCTTTCAATATCAGTTTTTAATGGTAATTCTTCTAGAAATGCATGTATCCTTATAAATTCGTGAGTGAAAAATGAATGTTGCAATGCATTCAATAATGTACTTCTCAAACATGCATCTGGATTCTGCAAATTCTTTTTACAAAACTCTCTAAATTCTGATAAATTTAATGTTTCATCTGAAATTAAATGGACATGAAATTTAAAGCATTGTAACATAGGGTATGCACATATCATTCAGCATATCTATAATAAATAATTTTCAGTCTTTGCTTACCTGTATTCTGTAAGTTTTTCAAAATATCTTCTGCCAATACTCCAAATGCATATGAATCAATTGAAGTTAAATTATCAGATTTAATTAAATCAGTTATGTCTTCATTTGGCGATATCGCTTTTTCATATCTGTAACTTTTTATCCTTTGATAATATGTTGATGTTGCATCTGCCAATTTACATAAGCATTCTAATCCGCCCAACTTCCAATATCCTTCCGCAGTAACATAAATAGAACTGCTGCATATATTGTTATGCGATGCCAATGCAGTCTCATGTAGAAATATTAAAGCTCGCAGGATACTATGTAAACCAATACATATTTGTAATATATTCTGTTTTTCAATAACTTGAATCAATGGCCTGGCTTCTTCTGTGGCAAGAAAAAACTTGCTACCTTTGCTCCATGAAGAGATATATTTCAAAATGCAAGGATGCCGATATAACATAAAATTCTAGAACATAATATGACAGATAACATTCATAATTTTGATTTTATTTTAGTAACATACATATATTATATTTTTTATAATGTTGAGTGTATAAGAATGTTCCTTATCATTTATATAAAATAAATAAGAATCAACCTTTGCTGCTCGCTCTAACGGTGATGGTCTTCTAAATGTTGCTGTAAAATGCAAGGATGGTTCGCTGATAAAGATCGACAACTTTTGTAGATTTGAATCGTTTATGCTCGCGTCATAATGCATCCAATAATCTGTAACTTCGACAGCCTTATCTTCAATTTCGAGTCCGCGTAGAGCACTTTTTTCGTTCCCCATTAGTTGATTGACATATACGTTGGTGCAGATTGTCAATTATGTCAAATGTAGAAAAGGATTCTTCAGGAATATCGTGAATACAAAGCTAGAAGCTATGAATCCCATTTGGTTTATAACTTGTGTGTCTTAACAGCCAACACCAATAAAATCTCCACTGACAGATACTGACAGGTTTCGATAACGCAGATCACATTTACACTTCAAGAAGACATGTCAGTTGAGTTGGGTTAGACCGGGCGCGGATCTCGACCAATTATTATCGAGTATTTTCTTTTCTTTTTCCATATTTCTAACAATATGAAAGGTTAGATCGAGGAAAATATTCGATTATGATTAATCGATTCGCTTATTATTAAATCTTTTCATATTTTTACGATTTTATAGTTAAACTCAATCATTCAATAATTTTTTTATGAGAAATAGAATTCATTCTATCGATCAAAATATATTCTTGAACTGTCTTTATTTATACATTTTCCACTTTTCACAAGAACTCACTTTTGTGATAAAGATCAAGATTTTTTTTTTTTAACAAAAAAAGAAATTATATGTACACATTGACTTAAATTTTTTTTTTCATTTATTTCGTTAGAATACGATTTTTTCTTTATTTAAACCAAAGAAAGATAAAATACATCGATCGGACGATAATTAAAGATTTTTATTTATAATTTTATATTTTTTTTCAGAGATCATATATATTACATATAACTATTTTTATTCCAGAACATGTGAATATCCGAGATAATTATTAATTTATTCAATACTTACCACACTATTATATTGCGATTCAGCATATTTTTACGTTTCATCTTTCAAATAAAGTTAATGCGTGCACATGATTTAATTTACACAAAACATTATTATTAAACCAATCGTGCTATCTTTTTGATTCGATAGGAATTATATATATCGTTTTTTCAAGATATATACTTATGCATTCTATGCATCCCGCATTTTTTGCTATTGTATATTTTTTATGTATTATTATTGGATAAATCTGACAATTCTTTTAATTATTAAAGAGAAAGAAAATATACATTTTAAAGCTGCATCAATTGATAATCAATTCAGCTAATTTGATATTCAGTTTTTTAATTAATATTTTTCACGTTTTTAACAGAAATATATTATGATTTTAGCCAATACACATATTGCTCTTCGTTTTATAGTTAACTTTTTATTAATTTCCTCAATTTATATAGTTGTTTTTCTGGGTTGTATTAATTAATTATATAAATTAATAGTAGCAAAGTGCCGTTTACTATTTTATTTTCACGATTTAGCACGTAGGTGTATAAGTAGTATTTTCATATTTCTAACTACAAATCGTTATAATTACAGGCGCCCTGTGATGAGTTTGTCGTATTACTTTTATAAATTTTCGACTGTTAATACTTACAACATTAAATATATCGGAAAACGTACAAATCTTTGTCTCTTTATAATAAAATATCAACAATTTACAATATTGCCATTGAAAATAACGACTATATATATTAGAAAGTAATTTTTTACTTGCTACAAGAAAAAGGAAATCGTGATAAACACACAAAAGATCCACAAAAATAATTCTCTAATAAACAATAATCGCATTCCTATAAATTAAAATCGTGATCTTACGGTAAAAATTATTTCTATATTAAAATATTTTAGTACACATATTATTGTGACTATTGTAATACGACAGACCATCAACTCGGATTTATATATATATGTGATATAAACAAACTCCACTTCGCATTTAAGCTATATAATGAATGTTATTAAACAGATTTTTAATATTTTCAATAAAATTTATCGAATATTCTATGAGAGAGACATACCCATACAATTAAACATACTTTTAATTTACTTACTCTTTTTAGCTTACATTCTTCACCTTCATTATCCACTGAGTATACACGTGCAATAATATAATTATAATAAAAATAATTAAAATAACGATATAAAATAATAATAATAGTAGCAATCGTACTAATAGTAATAGTGATAATTGCAGCAGCAGCAGCAATAGCAGGTGATAGTGTGGTAGTAATAATAGTATTTTTAATAATATTAATAAAATAACCGTAATAGACAAATAATATATATATATATATATATATATATATATATATATATATATATATATATATATATTCATAATTACAATAACAGCGACAGGACTAAGAGCGACAATAATAATAGTAAATAATAACGATAAGAATAATAATAGTATTAATAATAACATATTTTAATATACAACAATAATAGTAACAATAATAATATTACAACAAATGATAGTAATAGCAGTAATAGGAACAATAGAGTATACAAGTAATAATATAAATTGTGATAATGATAAAATAACGGTGATCACATATCCAGCAACATAATAACATTGATAATAGTTACGATAACAATTATTTTTTCATAATATACATACATGTAATGATATATTAAATAAAAAAGTACAAAGCCATAAAAAATAAAAATAATGATAATAAAAGAATATCGATAAAAATCACATAGAAATTCTATTCAAAAAATAAAAAAAATAGTTTGTGATAAATTATTTCTCAATATTATTACTGTTACTGCTATGAATATACTGCTATTACTACCACTATTACTAGCATTGTGTACAAAGTTACTATTATCATTATTAATACTATCATTATATATCGCGTTTACTGCAAACACCAACTATCACCACTGTTACTTCTATTCTCCTATACTACTGTTACAATGCTGCTGATGATCAAAATAGTAGCCATTACGATAATATTTATGATAGAGAAATTGATTCTTCAGTATTCATATATCATGCTCTAGTTTGGCTAAAAATTATATTTATAATATAAATGTTTTTAAAGATTTGAATACCTTTGAATACTTTGAAATTTTGCTTTCCAGGCGAAATTTCAATATGTTTATATAAGAACATCTGAGGAAATCTCATATGCACATAATTAGATAGAAAATTAATAATTAGGGATACATTACATTAGAGAGCACGCCATATGAGTACTAAAGAATTAAGACAACATAAAAGAGAAGTATTTACTACTATTTTTTCGTGATTCCAATAGCTTTTTTTTAATATTGTATACATTTGCCCCCGTATTACTTGGCGAGATTTCACGAAGTACTCATTTCTTTACAACACGAAAGGAATTGTGTAGCCTCATTTCTAATTCAAGTGTGGCTTCGCCATTATGTCGATTTACATATTACACACTCATCTTTTATTTTTTTTTTTTTTTTTGTTAATTTCCACAATGCTTTAAAGAAAAGATGTTCGGGATAAAAAGGAGTAAAATTGCAATCTTCATCCTCTTTCTTAATCAATATTTTCTAAATTCATTGAAGTGTTAAATTTTTAACAAGTCTACATGTGAAGAGAGTGTCTTCTCTTTCTTTAATACATGTTTCATTATTCATACAGACATATCACGAATACGACATGAAAAATTCTCAGAGTTCAAGAATAATGGTCGTCGGCACGACTGGCAGTATATTTTGCTTCTGTTGAAAATTAACATCCTATCTGTCACAACGCCTTAGATTTCTTACGAAAACCAGGCAAAATGGGCATGGCCATACTGTCTCTTTGCTGAATAAATCTGGCAACGACGGGCTCCTGTGAATACTACTATTTATTTTTCATGAGCTTTATCTTTATAACAAAGCTTTAACTGCAACGAAAGCAGAGAATATACAATCCTTTTTTTCATACGTTGCGATAGTAGTTTAGGTTCGCTTGATCCAACATAATCTTTCTAAACGTGAAAAGACTCGATGTAATCCACCATATCCAGCTTTTCACGCTTGACAAGCAGTATCTTATATATCTAATGATTGAAACTCGTTGTGAGTAAAGCCAGATCATGATGATTTGTGCGATACCTATCAACAACGGTTTCCTATTCCGCACAAGTTTCGCCATGATCTCGCATCATCGACAAATATACATATAGAGCTTTTCCTTGTCGCGATACATAGGGGCGACATATGCGTAGATCCGATCCATGGATACACAATCAAAATCGATAAGTAACTCCATTTCTTATTGTTCGAATAAACGGAGGTCTTTATTACCGCCGTTTGTTTCAGTTCTTTCAATGCTACATACGAGATTGCAATAATTATAACTTTCCTTCGCTAATTGCTTTTTTCATTTCTTTCGCTTTCTCTCTTTCTCTCTCGCTTCATTTATTTATCTCTATATAATCAAGAAACCTGTATCAGGCATCTTAGGGTTCATTATCATTTGTCATAGATTGATCTGGGTATAGAGATATATCTATATCTATATCTATATCTATATATATATATATATATATATATATATATATATATATATATATACTATCATTTTTTTTATCTCTTTTCCCACAAATACAATCTCATGAATTCTTAACACATAACGATACAGAATATTTTGTTATCCGACTCGCATCTGTGATCGAGTAGCTAACATTTCACTCGACGACGACGTGTTTCTTCTTGAGTCAAATATTTAAACGTACAAGACATTTTAAATGTGTCACTTTTTGCAAGCTTTTTGTAGCAGTATCAATCAGCGCTCGTGATTAACTCTGCCATTCTTATAAATATATTCGATATTATATTTAATAATGGAAATACTTAATACTTAATATAATTATCTTTTCGAATACATAGAGACGAAAAGTTTATGTTGTTAAAACTAAAGAACGGATAGAGGTGCGTATAAATTATGTTATTTTCCTACAAGTTTTCTTCTTTCGATATAGCACAGAAATCAGATTTTTAATTCATCTATTTAACTGCTATAGTCGATTATATAAGCACGTGATTTCGTAGATAAACGAATTTCATTGTGTCACTGCGTGCTCCTTTCTCATGATATAAAAAAGCACGTCAATCTTTGCCCTTATTTTTTTCGACGAAATTATATCAAAGAAAGATGTTTTTCCACACAAATGGAAGAGCAAGTATGTTCACCTTCACGTAAATATTCACGTATTTCACTCGTTTTGCTGATTCACTTCCTCCTTATTGTTATCACTATCTTGCTGATTCACATTAGATTTGTTACCTACAGGCTGTGTTCCAGAGGGGCCATCATTCATCTTGTCATTATGATTATCAGCTTTGTCATTTGAATCCATCTTAACGTTTCCTAAAGAGATAAAGTACAATTGTAATTAAGTATTAATTGTATAATTATATAATTTCTGTGCACATATTTGTGTGTGCTCTTTACAAACCTTGCGATGAGTAATATTGCTGTTGCATCTTCATGTTACGTTGCTGCTGCTGCTGGTGTAAATTTGGTCTATGACGATTAATTTGAGTTTGTTGCTGCTGTTGCGTTGGCATACAAGCAGGCTGCTGCTGCGTGGGATTATTCGGATTTGGACCTGGTGCAAATGGTACTACAGGTCGCTGTATTGGAGGCGGATAACGTTGTTGCGATGGTTGGATACCAGCACGAGGCGGCATACCCATTCCACGTACATTCTGTTGCAAAACCTGCACATTTAGATATAAAAGTAAAAATTGCGGAATATATGTATCATATCATGTCATTTTTTGAATATAATCAGATGTTTTAAATGTATATATTTTTTTTATTGTAATATTAAATTATACTTAAAAATTCTTTTATAAAAAAACAATTTATCCTTATATATATATATATATATATATATATATATATATATAAGGATAAATTGTATATATATATATATATATATATATATATATATATATATATATATATATATACATAATATATAATATATTTATACCCATATATAATTCTTATTTCTTTACTAACAGAAAATAATTCCTATGTCCATGTTTAATTTAACTTGATAAGAGAAAAATATAGAGAGAAAAAAATGCATGCATAATATAAATAATAAATTTAATGAATAAATGGTACATACGTAGTTATTGTAGCTGCTTACCAGAGCAGACTGGCTAACGCCCTGATATTGTTGATATTTATGATGCTGTGTAGGACTTGGTTGTGGCTGTTGTGATGAAGATTGTTGTTTGCAATTTCTCGATTTAGGTGACGGTATTTGAGAAGCTAGAATTAGAATATTTACTTAATGCAATTTGACAGAAACTTCATTATCGAATAATTATTAAATTTTTTCAAAGAAACAATTATGAATTTATCAGATAATTTTGATATTTTAGAAAAAAAAAAATTTCTAAAAAAGGCAAAAAGTATAAAATTAAAAGAAATTATTTTTTTGTTATATTTCATACTTTTTGCATTTTTCAGAAGTCTTTTTTTTTTTCAAATAAAGCTATTTGTGATAAAACAATTTTTCATTGATTTCGTATTTTTTTGAATGATTTCGTATTTTTTTAATTGACAAACGATTGAATAATGAGCTTACTCGAGCCAAAAACTGATGCAAGTACATCTTGTTGATTTCCCGACGGGCTCTTTAATTGTCTAGGTTGTTCCTGTGGTTGGTGTTTACTAAGAAATGTAGGCGCCGCATTTCCTGGTCCTGGTAAACCACCAGTAGGATTGCGAAATTGTTGAGCCGCCGCTGCTATTTGCAATCCTGAACTAGACAAAAAACTGGGACCATAATTTTGTAGACCGACAGGAGTTGCATTACCCGTTGCCAGACTTTGGTTATGCTGGCCAAATCCTTGCAAACCGTAATGAGTTCCAGTTTGTTGAGTAGCACCGCCAGATTGATAAAAGCCCGTTTGTGATCCAGGGAATACATCTAAAAATACATTAATATGAATTAACAAAAATAACAAATAAAATACGTTAAATAAAAAGTAATGTGTGAAATATTTAAACTCATGAATGAAAACGTCATATTTACCGGCAGATGTGGCACTATAGTAACTATTAGCAGATGCTTGAACATTTGGGCCAGGTCTCTGTACTAATTGCGAATTATTCAAGTAACTGCCACTTACACCAAGCACTTGATTTGGATCATATGGTATATAAGTCAACTGAAAAAATAATAATAATTTTTGTTGATATTGTTAAATTTTTATCTTTTTTATCTTTACCAGAATAACTTTATAATAAAATTTCACCTGATTAGGTTGAGGAGCGGATGGAGTCTGGAAATGCGGAGCTTTAGTTCCGATAGCTCCGATTGGTTGAGACGATGGTTTGACACTTGCCGACATCAAAGAATTTGACGATGAGCTGATAAGTACCGTATTAGGATTGTTGCTAAGTTGTTGATTCTGTCCAAACGGAGGAGCAGCTGCTGCAGTCTATTACGAAAAATTTGTAATTAGAAAAATTAATCTATTTCCATTTCAAATATCAATATAATGAGAACGAAGTTATAAATTATTATAAATAATTATAAATAAAATAAAATTCACGTACGATGCGGTATTGGGATAAATTGTTTTGATACATTTCCGGTGTAGGGGCATTCGGTGCGTGAGGCGGCGGCGGTGGCGGTTGCTGCAGGTATACGTTTTGCTGGCTGTACGAGTTTTGGAGTGACGGAGCGTACGGCGTGTACTGCGTAAATGGCGATCGGCTTTGATCCAATTGAAATGCTCCGTATAAACCGCCCGCTTGAGCCGGCAATTGCCCCGAGCTTGTATTGAATAATACCGCCGGTGGCGATGGTATGGCCGACATGCCGCCGTATTGCGCCGCTTGCGAACCAGGATATTGCGGAAACTCCTGGAAAAAAAATAAAACCATTTGTTTTATTTCTATTCCATTCTGCATATATCATTATTCTCGAAATAATAAATGGAATAAAAACGCAATGTACCTGATAGTTGATGTGTGAGGGCTGGCCTGTAGAATTGAATGGGGGTGGGCTTAGAGGACCTTGAAGACTAACGGGAGGATGGCCGATAGGACTCTGACCAGCTCCAATGGGACTCGGCCCAGGCACAGTGGATCCTGGTTGCGTACCGCTACCCGAAGATTGCTGCTGCGGCTTCACCTGCGGGGGAACCAGCTGCGCATCAGGCAAAGAGTCAGCATCTTCCCACAAGGGACATTATATGTTTCAATATTAAGTTGCTATATACATCATGTAAACAGCCATTTTCAACAAACACATTCGTTGACAAAAAAGAAAATTGTTTTTATCTGTTTTAAAAAAATCTGGTGAAAATGTGAATAGGTTCATTATATTCTTTATAATAATACACATATCTTGTTTTCTAACTGATATTAAAAGATAATTATAAAAATTATAATTATAAGTAAATAATGATGAGCAATAATAATAATTACTGCAATAATTATAACATTAACATAACGATGAGAAACAATGATTACTGTGTTAAATCGTCTACTGTTTATCGACAAGTAACTGATTGAATATCCATCTTCGGCCAAAGAAATTAGCCACTTACCTTTCTCATTTTCACCACACTTTTATTTTTAATTCAATTTTTCAACAAAAAAGTAAAAAAAAAAAAGTAAAAAAAAATAAGTATGACAATAATAATAATAATGATAACAATAATGATGCAAATAAAAATAGAAAATATACTGGGGAAAACTATTAGTGATAACATTTCTCTATTGCATGCACAGTAATAATAAAATATTCGCGAAATGATTTCTCACCTTGCACACATTTGTGGATGTCGTGATTTCGCTTTTCATATTGTTTTGATTGTATTGCTGATGCGGGCTGTAACTATCATCAACATCGCCGCTTTCGAATGCCTGCGGGAAGCTAGTCGCGCTTCCGACTACACCACTACCGTCTTCGTGTTCGACTACAGTCGGCATTGGTGGCGCGTTTTCCCAAACCTTCTTCACGGATGCGATTTTCAAGTTGAGCTCTGCGGTCGACGGCGATATCGTGCTCTGGCCGCCGGTCATATGCATAGAACGCGGCATGCCTAAACTTTTACTCTTGTCCTCCGTCAGCTGTGAAAGATCTGAGTCAAACGTGAAGTCCAACTTCATGTCGGCATTGTCCTCGTTCTTGTTGAACGACAACGGCATTTGGATAGGTTCCTGATTCTTATCCTTTATCAAATCATTCGGTTTATTGGGGAAAGCGACGGAAAGTGTTGATTGCTGCGAATGTTGCTGCACCTGACTGTTGCCCTCTTCTTCCATTTCCGCACGCTTGTCAGCTCGCTGCTGTTGCGTTTTAATGTGATTCGAGAACTTTGATTTCACCGCCAGATCCGTCGGACCGGTCGTCTTCGTAGTCTTTGAATAATTCGTGTTTTCAAAGATCAAGGTCTGTACGGGAGGCGAAGACACATCAGACACAACGTTCTTCTCCGTCAAAGTCTCCTTCAAATTTTTCACTGCTTTCTCGCCACTCGGGGAATTTCGTTGACTACTATGTCCGGAATTAGCCTCATTACCTTCATGACTGTGATCATTTTGAGTTGTTAAACTCGACATTAGCTGAATATCCGTAGGAACCGCGGATGGAGAATTCGAACGCAATTGGCTAGTGAAAGGTTTATCCCAAGCATTGACCGCCGGTGGTGGCGCAGGATTGTTAGACGAGTCTTTGGCATAATTATTTCCAGAACTATTCAGCTTATTCATGTCGCTCGCATCGGTTGCGCACATTTGCTGTTGCTGGTGTTGTTTCACCAGACGTTGGAAACGCGGAGCTAATCTTGGATTTCTGGAATTTCTGTTGTCGTATTCCCGCTTCTGCGGTATGTTCGCCGGTTGAGGGATATTCTGTCCGAGTAAGGGCGGAATATTTTGTACTTGTTGCTGCAAAACTTGCTGCGATCCATTTGATTTTGACTTTGAGCGATCGCGTTCACGATCGCGATCCTTCTCCTTTTCTCTCTTAACCGGCTTTGCTTCCTCCTTCTGATTATGTCTCGATTCTTTCACGTTTTTCTTGGAACGTACTTCCTGGAAACCGTCGGCGTCTACTTTATCCTCCGCCGCCGCATTCGCAGTGTCTTCGGTACTGTTGGTTTCCATTTCTGAATCCATTAGCTTCTTATCTTTCGTTTGAGATTTTTTATTGAGATCATTCAGCGCTTGATTCACGAGGTTCGGATCGGCCAATTTGATTTCATCGATACGATTAACCATACTATCTTTATTATTCGATTTATTTGAGATTGCGCCGCTGTTAGTCGAACTCTGACTTCTAGATCTTCCGCCATTTTGTATCTGCGTATTTTGCATCAAGGGCGGTATGCCATCGGTGTTATGATTTTTTTGAACGCCGAATCCGGCGTTTTGCAGGTTCCGTTTCTCCGCTCCTGGGGCTCGCGACGCTGGATTGGAAGACTTGGGATTTTTCTCACGTTGCTCTCTGGCATTCGTCGCAGATTGTTCGTTCCTACGCGAATGCGGATTTGCGCCGATAGCATTCTGACTTGTAGCTTGAATGGCTCGTCCACCAAAATGCTTGTTGCGACTGTTACGAGACTCCTTATGATCCTCTATATGCTCTTCACTATTTTCCGACGTAGTTTCCCAATCCTCATTACCTACATCCGACTGGGGCTGCTTCGACACATTGCTGCTACTACCACGCGAACGAGCTTCACGGTTATCTCTCCCCTAAAAAATAAAAGCGCGCATTATTTGCATTATATATATTAGATAATCGTTATATTATTTATATTATCACATCAAATTAAAAACGAAATAAATATATGCGAGAAATATTTCTAACAATAATATTTAATGAATCTTATATATAACACTTAATTTTTTTCTATATAAAGTTTTATATTATAAAAATGTTTTACTTATATGAATCGGTAAACAAAAAGCGTAGATGTATAATATATTAGCAAATGAAAGATTCTCTCTCTCTCTCTCTCTCTCTCTTTCTCTCTCTAGGCCTATGTACAAAGCACTAGACAACAATATATAAAATTATATATACCCTTCTGCTTCCACTGCGAGTTCTCTTAGAACGCGAGTCTTCCTTTCGTATTTGCGCCTTTTGAGACAAAACGTTAGTGATTTGATTTGTTTCTTGCTTATTGGCGGACTGTTGAGTTTGTTGACTCGGGGATTTATTACGTCTGCCTGTAATACCCGCCGTAAGCGCTTGTTGCTTCGCTATTATCTTGTCATCGGTGGACTCGACTGGCGTGGATTGCAACAGGTTTGCTTCTTTCTCTGAGGTTGGTGTCGATGGATTTTGCCGCCCGGCATTCTGTTGTTGATGTTTTTCGTCCGCATTACGTTCTGAAAACGGACTCTTGCTGGACGGCGGTCCATAACCTTCCATGCGGTTGCCTGTTGCTGTATTCCGAATGCGAAAACCACCACCTCTACCCCGACGGGACGGTTCGCCTGATGGTGCAAAAGCCTCATGGCTAGGTTTTCCGTCGTACCCTCTCTTCTCATTGCGTGCTTGAGAATATGTCTCAGTGCCTCGCTTATCGTCTCGTCTTGACACTTCGCGATTGCGTTCCTCTTTCTCGACTTTCTGGGACGGCTTCGGAGAACGAGCGGATCGCTTATCCTCCTTTCCAGACTCAGTGGAGCCGGATACTTCATCAGCACTATTTTCGGAATCGGTATGCCCATAGGAACCGCTCTTGGCAGACATACCAGACTTTCCAGCAGCAGGTCGTGGCCCGCCTCTTCGTCCTCTAGATTCCGGACCACGCCAACGAGTAAAAACACTGAAAGTTCCGCCCCACTGACGTCCACCGCGAGATTCACGAACTCTGGAACTAGAGCTACCGCTGCTTGTTCTATTACGTGTATTCTTCTCTCGCTTCTCATCTTTTACTTGTTCTTTAACATCTTCAATAATAGCCTCCTCTCTCTTTTCCAAAGTTGGTTTATCCAATAAACTTTGCTTAATTTCATCATTTTCTTTGCCTTCTTTAGCAGTCTCTGCTATTTTTTCCTCCTCCTTCTCAAAAGTTGGCGATATCGCGTCGACCCACGCCTTTGGTGAATTATCACCTCGCTCAATTTGTCTGCTTTCCGAAGCGCGCTCTGTTTTTCTATTCCACACATCCGTATCTTTTTTTATTTCGGTAGAATTTTCCTTCGGTTGATCTTTTTTTTCTTGAAGATCAGAACTGCCTCTCTTCAATTGAGTCAAACTGCGCTTTTCATTCTTCAATTCGTCCGCTTCAATCTTTTCTTTCGTAACTGGACCAGGCGGTTGCCTTCTCTCTCTATCTCTTTCTCTTTCCCTAACTTCTTCGTGATATAACAAGTCTCGTTTCTTTTCCTCATAATCTGATACTTCGTTCACCCAGGAATTACAATCGCGTAATTTATGCAGTTCGTCATCGCGTAAAGATGTTTTCGATTCTCTGGAAGCGCGACTATCGCGTGAATCCGGTCTCTGCGGGCGTTCGCTGCGCTCTTCCTTTGGTGCGTCGCGGCGACTTTCGAGTTGTCTGTCTTGTCCCGCGTTACGTTCTTCACGCCACTCCGAACTTTCGGAACGCTCCCTTTGTTCTCGCTCATCAAAAGAATCCTGTGCAAAATGAGAATTTTACTAATTTAGATACAAGCGTAATCTGTGCCTTGCAAACAAAAATTAACCTTTTTATAAAACATTTACCTTGGAATAACTATCGTAATCCTTCTTCTCTTTATCTCGATCGCGTATATCTCTGATGTCTCGAGCGTCACGGCTGGTAGGACGAGAATCTTTACCGTCACGATTGTCTCGATTATCTCTCGAGTCCAAATTTTCCTTTGGATCTCGTTCCTTATCATCAAAATGTCTTTCACGTTCCCAAGAATCACGTGGATGTCTCTCATCATACTCATAATCTCTGAAATTACGGTTATATTCATCATAATAACCGCCCGGTTTGCGACTGTCGTAGGACCGATGCGAAGAATGTCGATAACGATCCTCTCTGGATGGCGGCGGCGCACCACCACTGCGATGATCTCGAGACGGGGGTCGTTCATCATCCAATGGTGCCGATGCGTCAGAATCAGTTCTGTTCCGACGTTGTGGTGGCATGGACTGCTTCATGTTGCTATCTACTAATGCAAGTTTCATTGTATAATTTTCTTCAAATTTTCTTCAATATTTTATCACAAAAGGGAAGATAAAGATCAAGATCAAATCATAGATTAAAAAAGTCACATTAGATATCTCATATTTAAAATACTTGCATATCCAGCATTTTTAATTCAAGTTAAAAATTTGTTTTCAAAAATTAACAATTATTTTTGTATCTTTATTAAATATATTTGTTTAATAAAAAAACTTTTCATTGTAAAATTTACAATTTTTTAATAAACATTTTAACAATTAAATTTTATTATAGTTTAATCGCAATTATTAGGATAAAATGTGATATAATATATTTTAATATAAAAGTAATTCTACATTCTAAAAACTTACTCAATGAGTTGTAATTGTGAAGCCATCTGCTAGGATCATATTGTTGGGAGAATGGAACAGATTGTGAAGCAGGTCTTTCTGCATTGGGTGAAATTCGATTGAAATTCGCACTGCTTCTCTCTGCCTGCTGCTTTTGAAATCTGGGCGGTAAATTATTTTGAAAATGTCGAGAAAATGCTGGTTGCTCGCGATCTCGCGAGTCTCTTTGATCACGATCACGCTCGCGTTCCCTTTCGCGCTCGCTGCGCACTGTATCCTGTTGCCGTAAGAAAGACTGTCGATCATTTTGACGAAAGTCCGCCAGTCCTTGATCTCGGCTTTCTCTTGCAAGATTATCGCGTCCAGAAGCAATAATTTTCTCATCCTTTCCTTCGGACGAAGTACGAGATCTTTCACGCTCTCGTTCTCTATTCTCTTTCTCCCTTTCCCATTCGGGTATAGGAAGTGGTACAGGTGGGATGCTGATCAAGCTTTTAGACTCGCCCGACTGTGTGCGTTCCTCGTCTTTGTGCTTCGCCTGTTTTTCTTTCATCTTTTGCTCTAAATCCTGTAATTTCTTAGCTGCCGCTTGTTTTGTCGATTCTTGGAAACGTTTCTCTTCTTCTTCCTTGCGCAATCGTGCACGTTCGACAACGGACGCAACTTCAACCTTGATTCTACGTCTTTCGTTCCACGTCTCGTCGTCTTCGACACCTATATTTATGATGAAATATGCATCATGAATGAAATTTAAATAGATCGTCGAGCTTGGTTTTTTTTCTAATAAAAATAAACTAACCTCTTAAAGAATGTACAGAGTGCAATTGCGATTGATTGTTGTAGCCACCATTACCATTCGCGCCATTTGATCCACGATAATCGCGATTCATAGAAGGTTGAGTCCAAGGACGATGTGACGGATCTCGAAGCTCCTTCGAATCTCGAGGATTGTCTCGAGATTTCTCCTTCTCCTCCGCGGCATTATTATCGCCTTTTTTCTCCTTGATCTCTTTTTTTTCGTCATTTTTCGATGGTTCTGATTCAGGTTCATCATCGCTAAAGGCCAATTTTTGGTTATAATCAATATCATCGTGCGCAGCCCATCCTGCATCACGTGAAATATCATCCATACGAGTAAGATCTTCTTCCTTGATAATAGGTCTAGTCAGAATCTCTTCCTCGACTACGCGCTCACGTTGAGGAGGTGGAAATCGATCCAGGGGATGATTAAATCTGGGTCGGGGGTTGTTGGATCCAGAATTTGATGAAAATTGCGGAGGAAATCCACCAGGAAAATTTGATCTATACATCTAAAAAGATTATACATCTTGTTACCACAAAACGTCCAAAAAAAGAAAGAACTTATACAAACTCAAACTTTCGAGATCTTAATAATAAACTTACAAATGGCGGAATAAGACCCCGAAAATGATGAAGATTCGGCCCAATTTGATGGGTACCAGAAGAAGGCGCAGAACCTTGGTTATTTACGGAATTATGCTGGCCTGCCGGGGCCGCGCCCATGTTGGGCGATTGGCCCAAGTTCGGCCGCCCTCCACCGGGTCCCTCTTGGGTATGTCCTCCTGAAACAGGTATATTTAAAGGGAGGCCCTGGCCCCCCGGAGTATTCCCATTTCCGGGACCAGCTGATGTTGCTGGCGCTGCGCCACTTGCCGTACGACTCCCGCCTTGAATCCAACTTCCTTCGGCTGCAAAAATTTACATAATCGCAAAATTAATAACATATACTTTCAAAAGCTAAAAGATTCTACTATAATTAAATTTCAAGAGACTTACTCTGTGGACGCAGACTCGGCCCTGGACCATATTGCGCATTTAACTCTCGATTCGATTGCTGTTGATTTCCCGGCGTGCCACCTACATAATTCATTCATTAGAGAAAAGTAATATATAGAAAATAACATAGTATGTATTTTGATACATAATAACAGTAAGATATCAATACTGATAAAAAATCGATATTTAACGAGATATATGATGAAAACAAGATACACGCATGCTCGCACGCGATTGTTCCACAGGCTGTGCATAAAACTTTCCCATGTATATATCATGCTTTACATATAGTGTTTCTGAATATAGTAAAAAACTGAATAAAACAAATAAATACACAAAAAATTAAGAATTCTCGAATATTCCTAAAATAAATAATTGCTTAATTTATTGATCTAGAATAAATATATAAACTACAAATTATTAAAAGATGTACTATAATTTCGTTTTATGTAAATATATAATTAAAATAATTATAAATATTGCTAATATACTATTAATGTAAATCTCAATAAATTATAGTAATTCTGTGATAATTATGTATGCTTAATGATATTGAAATAATAAGAATCTTTTTTTTATTTTTGTAGAAACGCATATAAACTTATTTAAGAAAAAGATTAACACGTTTTTTTTTGCATAATAGAATATTATAATGTAATGCTTTTCATAGTGCAAGTTTTAAAATATGAGAATAACAAAATTTGGGGCACAATAACACACCTATAAACTGATAAAAGAGATTCACTCAATAAAGAAGATAAAAAGTATATGTTTTTCAACATTATGTACCAATCTCGAATCTTTGTATACGCGTTTTCTTTTTCCAAGTTATATCATAAATATTAAAATATATAAAATCTGAGATTTGGTACATATTGTAATACTATCTAACAATTTTCTACAAACGTATAATGATACATATAAATATTTATAATCAAATTTTCTACATCTATGTCTAACATCACAACATGATCTATTTCAATATTTTTAACAAATTGCATCAAACATATAAAATCATAATTTAAAATTGTATTAATGACAAAAATATAAATATAAACTGCTCTGCACACAAAAATTGATTTATAAAATCTTGGTAGATAAACAAATTGTTCCATAAGAGTTTTTATTTTTACACGAAATCTCAATAAAAAAATATAATTAGTTATATATATATTTTTTTAAATATGTCTAAAGAGAGAGAAAAAATATTTCCTTCAAATATTATATACATGTATTTAATATAAAATCCTAATTCTTTTCTGTAGAATAGCAAATAACAAAATAATATTGTACAAAAAATTTGTATATGTGTAAAAACAATTCAAATTTTTTAATATTAGATACACTAGTATGTAAATGTTGTTATTAAATAGAAAATATCTAGAAATTATAAATATAGTATCATAAATGTAATTGAGATTGCAAATATTTTCATTTAATTTCAGATTTTTTTACCTTAAACATTTTTAAAATGTCATGTACATATTGTGTATATGTTTCTAATTGCATCGAGTGTCATAAGATATTAATAATAAAAAAAATTAGATAGATGAAAAATCTAAAATTCCGATCATATAATGTTTCAAAATAAAACTAATTTTGTTTCATTAATTTTATTTTATTATTTTTTACTATTTTCACTAATATCTTTTAAGACATATGCGAATAGTCTTCATTTAATATCCAATATGTAAAAAAATTTCTATTTGTCAAAGTACAATTTATTAGACCTATTTGTAACCAGATATAGAATTAAAAATCCACATGCTTGTAAATCTCTGTTGCATAGTTTTTATTACTATAAATTTATTATTATAATAACTTCCATGTTCTATTATTTATATAGTATAAATATTTAATCTAAACGATATTTAAAAAAAAAGCAAACATTGGGAAGAAGCACAGAGAGAGCACTACTGGCAAAGAGATAAGAATTTGATTCTAGCAGCAACAGGCAAGCAGCACCCCACCTGAGTGGTTGTGGGAGTATGGCTGTTGCTGCAGTAATGAGTGATGGACTGCGACTGAGATCGCATTGGATGTTGAGGACTGTTGAGTCTGGCTCTGAGTGGAGACGGAGGCGGAAGGCTGTCCGCTGAGACTGGGAAACTCGTGTTGGAACTGCGGGGACTGGTGGGCGAGGAAACTCAGTCCAAGGGCACCTCTTGTCCCCTTCGCGCCCCCCACGAGCCCCGCGTAACCAACCATTGCTGCCACAATGGGCGTACCTATCAATTAATTGTACTACCCCCAAAAAAAACCTACACCGACGCTCTGCTACATTTTGCTCATGCCCAACGTCCAGAAATGAATGTTAAAAGAAAATATATATATATATATATATATCGCAAATACCAACTGGACAATGAATTATTGTCACATCTTACACTATGATATATCATATTAAAATGATGAGAGTTTGCATTATTCTTTATCAATCCAACTTTGGACATTTAAAATCTCATAATATTAAGTGTGTTTATATTATTATGTGTTTTATCTCGATAAATGATCTTTGAAATAAATACTGTTTATATCGTGGCATCATTATAATAATATAATACAAATTGTTATGATTTATATAATCCAATATATATATCTGATATATAATAATACAATATAAATTGTATATGGTTTATATAATCAAGTAACAAAGTAATACTAAAATTGTTGCTGCCTTAAATTTTTTTCTATATATTTTCAATTTTCATTTTAGCATTGAAAAAGTATTATATCATATCTTACTGTATCAACAATACTGTATCAACTATACTAAAAATTAAAGTTCATACTATAGGTATATATAAATAATATACTATACCAATTGTTAATCCTAATTGATTAGTATATTAAAATATTTATACATATAAAACAGATTTTTATGTGAAATCAATAATTATATGCAAATGACTTTCACACATGCTGTTCCACCACTAATGTTTTTTTTTGCATTAGCAACTATAATTAGATATTTAGATAAGTTTTTAGAAAATTTTGAATAATTAGATATGATTTAAATTTCAGTCTTTAGAAACGTTTGAAGACACTTTCAAGACTTTTTTTTTTATTTTTTGAAGCTTGCCTCTGGATAAACGAATTCAAAAGTATTTGAATGAGAACAAAAAAAAAACTGAGTAAAGTAACATTAGTCTTAACATTCTATTTCAATCAATGTTACGCATTATATGCCAGTAGTGCTACAGTGTATGGAGTATATATATTTTTACGTACCATCTCCTGATCTGCTCATAATTGCGCTCCATGATGATTTGTTGTTTGTTTGATCCAAAAAAGGAGATTGTGATACATTTTGTTGTCCCGGTAGTAGCGAGTGGAGAGATGTTGAAACAGTGTTTCCTGCTGCGCATTGTGCTGTTGAAGAGACAGTCTGCAAGAAAATATTATGAATATAATATGCAATATAAATATAAAAAAAAGATAGCACATTTTTTGTGAACTTTTCTTATCAAAAAATTTAATTATTTTCTAATTAAAAATATCTAAAATAAACATGATATTTTTCACACATCTATCAAAATTAAGTTAAATATCTGACAAACTTAAGTTAAATGGCAGTTATAATGATACTAGAATAATATATTATTAATATATTATTAAACTTTAAAATAATTGTTTTCTATAAACTAAAAAATGATTCTATAGACTAAAAAATGATAACATACAACAGTATTATCAGGTGAAGTTGCTACTGTAGTAGTAGTAGTGGTCGACGACGTCGAATCCTTAGTAGTAGCCCAACCACTTCCTCCACTTGGCACAAGACTGACAGCTGGATCACTGCTACTAGTTTCGCTTTTTAAACTGGGCAGATTAGCAGGAGGACGCCGTGCCGAAGGCACCTTTCCAAGACTTTGCATTCCATGTTTGCGCGGTAATGTATTTTTTTGTTGATGCGGTTCCAAAGATTCGCCCTATTAAAATATTTGTCGAAAATATTTAGCTAGTTTAAATTGTAAAAAAATTTATCTCTCAAATATTAAAATATAAGAAAAAAAAAAGTTTATTCATGAAGTATGTCACACAGATATATAAGTAACTCAGAAAATTAAAATAATTCTTTTCTATAGTGTGAAATTATTTCATTTAATTGAACAAAATTGTAAGATAAAAAAAAGTATCTCTCAAAAAAATAATAAATAATAAAATGCGGTCAACACTTACCCTACTCACCCGATACAAACTATTGATATCTAGTGATTGAAACTTGGATTTTCCTTTCTCCCCCTTCGACACAATCCCTGACAGAGTAGACATGCTGTCTGCACGCAACCATTTAGTACCAATCAGACCCAAAGAACGAACCCTTTGTCTGTAAAGTTATACAAATATCTGTTTTTTTTTTATCTTTTATTTTTCTATAAAAATTAACAATGGCAACTTAATTGTAATTTAAAGAAATTATAGTAGAAGAAATACGACACTTTTATGTGTGTGTATATGTGAGAAAAAAAAATATAAAAAAAATTTTATGATATATTAATTACATCTTGATTTTTTCTCTAAAAATATAAAGTATATGTCTAGTAATTAGGTATATGGATGGGAACTAATACTATTTAAATTCAAAATCAGAAAATTCTCAAATTGAGAAAATAATTGTGAGAAAATTATAAGAGTTAGTAAATAGCTGTATTTGTCAATGTATCTCTGCTTGTTCTGCGGAACATGTAATCGAAAAAAAAATATACCAAGATGCACAATAGTACGACAATCATTGTGCACATATATATACAACACTTTGTTTTCTAAATGCTTTATGCGACTAAAACTATTTATAATAATGATAATGACAGCATAGCAATATACGAATGCTGCGATATTCGAATTTCATTATAATTTATATAATTCCAGCGTTACTCGAATGGGAATAAGAAATGTGAAAAAGAAATTTCTAAAACGCGCATTCCGTTCCGTTAACAGCGCATTAACGGTGGAGGCGAACAGCCTGAGAAAATGCTTTGTCTGTCACGCTGTCAGAGCAAGCCATCGCGCGGTAGTAAAGGAACTCGAATTATTACCTAGCAAACCCAAATCCGGGCACTGATAATATTACGAATGAAAAGCCAAGGAGGGCAAGTAATGCCGAACCCAATCCCTCTCTCGATCGTGCGCGATGTCAAAGCTCGCGATAGCCCAAAACAACAATCGCGCCGTCCCTAAATACGCGTCATGTTGTCGAATATTCGCCGTGTCGTAGGTAGAAAAATTCACGATATCGTGAATCCGCGAGTGTAATTTCGTCACGGTAACGGTATCCCGTCAACGAAGAAAGCAGACAGGGGGAAAGAAAGAGGAAGGCGGAGGGAGAGGGGAGGGGGGGAAGTGTCGGGATACAGCGAAGCATCCTCCACGTAGGAAGGAGAACTTCGGCTGGCCGGACATTAACGGATATCGACGAAATGAGGACTTACCTTGGTCCGTCCAAATGGGTTATCAATTCACAATAGGGTTAACTCCCAATAAAACTAGATTAACGCACGGATCGACGCGGATTATCTCTTCTGACCGGATCGCGCCGCGCCTACACAGAGACACAAGAAACTTCTCCACAATTCGTCCAAGATGGCGAATGCGCGACTCTCTGAGGGGCCCTTCCTCCGCGCGCGCGATCAATACAATTACGTCACGCTTACCAAGGAGAACCGCTCTCACACAGACGTGCCACTCGTCGGCGGATTTTCGCTGCCGCCAATGATGGCGATAGCGGCGTCTACTCTAACGACGCGATTCCTCCTTTCTTTTTTTTTTTCCTACGGGCCGCGCGATCGCAAACTCGACACGTTATTCCGCGACGCTATCCTCGACGATGTGCGCAGATCACTATTCACGGAGATACCGAACGGAATTCTCTCTCTATTCCCTTCAACCTGCATCCGTTGTGCGTGCGACAATAAGAGTGAACGCACGCAAACAGTACGCACTCATGGCCGCTCGTGGCGCTGCTTCGGAAATTCCTTTCATTCATCATGGTGGGAATCACCAACGGAATCAAGTTCACGATTCTTTCGAAACGAAATTTCACAATTCAGTGATTAATTTATTGATATTTCTCGAACGCCAGAAAAAAACACTATTTTTGTATATACATATATTTTTTTTTAATACGTAAATCGCATCGTGAATGATTCGTCAAATCTTATTAAAGACGTTATTTGACTCCGAAATAATTTCGCGCATCGCAGGTCTTTCAACTGCACTTTCTACACTTTCTCTTTAACTGTCCTTCAAGGCTATTCAGTTCGCACTGTGAGAACCGTTATTTTGAAGTTGTCGTTAAAAAATCATTTGTTTTCTGTCAACATACAGCCATTTCACTTTGAAATAATTTTGATTTTTCAAGTGTGCAATTTATACTGAAAAGTAAAAGTATCGAAGATGGTACGTAATATAAATCATTCATAATACATATTAGTTGCTTTCCGTTTGCACTCGAGTGATACTGAGTCACTCAGTTATGTGAGTATTTCATACTCAGATAAAATGTCAATTGTTTAATGAGTAAAAGGAACGCGCAGATGATATTGCAGGTTCATAATCTTACTCTTGTATGTGAGTCTATTAGACTCACTAAAGCACACGGTCTCGATCGTGTGCAGAAACTCAGTTGAATCTCACTTTCTCAGCGTCAAAAGGAACGCGCATTCAATTGAGTTATGACGTCATAAGTGAGAATTATCTGAGTTTTGATGTAAATGGAAAGCAACTATTGTATACAGTTTGAATAATATAAATATCTTCTTTTTTTAGAGCGTTACGTTGCATACGGACGTCGGTGACATCAAAATAGAATTATTTTGCGAGATGTGCCCGAAAACGTGTGAGGTATTGATCTGTACACATATTGATTTGTACACATTACACAACATTATATTATCGCGTATATTATGTCGTAACATTACTTATTGACAATGTATAATCTATAATATTCGTTCTTGACAATTTTGCATACAAGCTTCAACATATTTGTTTCATACAGAATTTTCTTGCACTCTGCGCTAGTGGATACTATGACAATTGCCTATTCCATCGGAACATAAAAGGCTTCATTGTCCAAACTGGAGATCCTACCAATACAGGTAAAGGTGGAACTTCTATATGGAATCGTAAATTTGAAGACGAATTCAAAGAGGAGCTGAAGCATAATACGAGAGGTCTTGTCTCTATGGCTAACAATGGTCCTAATACAAATGGGAGTCAATTTTTTATAACTTACGCACCGCAATCACATTTGGACTTAAAATATACTCTATTTGGAAAGTGAGTTTGCATTTATTTTTACTTTATAATAAATAAAATTGTAATTCTTTTATTAGGTTTTTATTTATTACAGAGTGATTGATGGTTTGGAGACTTTGGAACAATTGGAAAAATTACCAGTAAATCCTAAGAATTTCAAACCACTTGCAGAAATCAGGATAAACAATGTAACCGTACATGCTAATCCATTAGCTGGATAAAATCGTGAGTGATTGAATAATTATTATTTATTGTAATGACAAGCAATTTTTATATTAATTCCTTAAATAAATATTATCTTTTATTTGTACAAAATATTAAGCATAATGGTTAAAATATACATATATATGATTTTTACAGATTTTTACATTGTACAAATTCACCAGAAATAATGCTGCCGAAAAGTATTTTTACATTGTATATATACCAGATATTCTCTTATTATGTGGATCAAATGGACTTTTAATATACATTCTTGCAGGATGCCTTTTTCTCATTGCTTCAATCTGGTAAGTACCTGTTTCTAAAAATTCCTTTGTAATATTTTGTCCATTTGGTGCTGTGATATATCTGGATAAAAAAAGTAAATGTATAAATATATAAATTATTCATATTTATTTATCTCATTTACTTACGCCTGTCCAATACTGCTTTTAAAAGTATATCCATGTTCAGCTCTTCTTAGATAGCCAACTAATTGATCATTTCTATATACAGTTTCCATACCCCATAATGGTATATCACTAAATCAAATGAATATTTATCCATGAATAATGTGCATTCAAAATATTGATAAATCAGTAGTATTAGAAAAGAATAAATATATTGCAAAATGATATACTTACTCATTTATATGTAAATGCACTAGTCTCCTTTTTACTCCATTTTCACGACATCGTTTGACAGATGCTTTACCTAAATATTTGCCATTTTTGCGACAGACAGTTCCTAAAGCTGCTTCTATTGGATTGTCATCTGATCTTAAGTCTGCACCCCAAAGATGATTCCCTGATAGGCAAATTAACACATAATCCTGACATATAGATTAAATAATACAAAAATATTGAACTGCTGCGTACCTTTTTCACAACTTAAACTGTAGAGTGCTCTGTAACCGGCTAATTTCATATCATATTTCTTACTACATTCCATTAAAGCTTTATAAACCTTTTCACACGAACTTCTTGGAATATGTAATTCAAAACCAAGTTCACCCACGAAACTAAGTCTAAACATATGCACTAATTCACCATTTATTCGTATCAATTTTGAAGTGCTATATGGAAATGATTTATTCGAGAGATCATCCTCGATTAACATTTGAAGAACTTGACGGCTATAATAATATATTGAATGAATAATGTAAGATATATGTTATACATTTTTGTCATAATTTGTACATATATTCATATTCATATTTCATTTGAATACCTGTTAGGACCTTGAATTGATAAAATTCCTATCTGTTCTGTGACATTATGCACAGATACACTGAAATTTTTTTCTCTGACTATTTTGTTAATATGTGCCCAAATATGATATGATGACATGCCTCCAGTCACTAAAATCAGAAATAAAAGGGTTAATAATGTTGGATTGCAAAATAAAATATGTTCACACTCGATAAAATGTAAAAGCATAAAACTATACCTATATAAAATGCTTTTCCTTTAAATATGGGATCAACTACACCACCCAAGCCAGATTCTAGACCAGTAACCGTGCAATCACCTTCCACCCCTCCGTTTCTATTTAACATACAAGTATAAACAGTTCTGTTGATCTCTCGATCTACTTGAGATGTAAATATATAATCTACTGCCTGTTTTGCTTCTGGGCCACATATGTAAAATTTTCCAAAATATGACATGTTAAATAAGGCAACATTATTTCTGCATGAAAGCGCTTCCTCCCGTATCTATAATAGATATATAAAAAAAAAGGTTTTTAGATTTTATATATTTGCTGAAAAATAATTTTTGACATAATCCTATTCTAAATTAAAAAATTGGACGTACGATATTATCGTGTGGCGGAAATTGAAATGTCCGTTCCGTCTTTAATATATCAGCATATGTATCATTCGTATTTTTAGGTTTATCATAATAACCACCATAATCATAAGGTAAAGGTGCCACTGTTTTCTTATTTAGTAAAAACCATCCTGGACGTTCCCATCCTTGTCGTTCTTCCATAACGGCGCCTTCATTGATTAGTAACTATCATAAAAATGAACAGTAACATATTAATAAAAAAAAATTAAAAAATTTGAAAATTAATAATCTAACAATACGTGATAAATATTGACAAAGTCTGAATATTTGTGTAAAACATAACTTACATTATGAAAAGGATCTGTCTTCAAATTTCTGCCACTCAAATGTTCGTCGTGTGGAAAAAGAATCTCATAATTTTTTGCATAAGCTTCATGACTTCGCTCAGTAATCCAATCTAAGTTCTTTCTTTGTTCTGGTATAAATCTGGAAAGAAGAAGAAAATATAACAATGTAAAAAATGTAATAAATTGTAAATATGAATAGAATAATATTACTTATGTTGCTTATAAAAAAGAAAAATTATTAATATTTTTAAAAATTAAATCATTAAATAAATGTGATGTTACATTATATTGCATATTTAAGAAATTTGATATTTCCAACTTAAAAATGAATTTTTACCGCCTAATATCGTGACTGAACATGTGTTTGTCCGGTCGTCCGTTAATTATCCATAATGCTGCTTGTTCTCCACAACCACCTCCGAACATCATCCCGGCGCTATTATATCCACAGGAATAATAAAAACCTGTGCAACGTGGATCTTCACCTTTTAGACATTGTTGTACTTTAGAATTAATGTGCATGTAATGTTAATGAATGTAAACATCGATTATAAATTAATGATAAAATTTGTACCCATGATAGGTCTATGGTCAGGTGTGAAGCTTTCTGGACCGCACACTGTCGTTCTTATTCCTGTGGTTGCTAAAACGGGTATCAATTGGTTCATCGCTTCTACATGGGTATTGAATACATCCCAGTTTAGTTCATACAAACTAAAGGAGAAGTCTTCTGGTGCCTTTATATGGTATGTATCGTTTAAAAATTAATCAAGAGAATTCATTGTATCGCAAATATTTTTTCTATAATAGCACTTAAATCTTTGCATGTAACATGTATTCATACAACTTACAGATTTTAATATGATAGGATTTGATTCGTAACCTCCGATGCTTATAGTTCCACCTTGCACTCGAAAGTAGATACTACGATCGGGATCTCGGATGTTTGGCAATCCTTGTACATTCATTGGCTCAGTGACAATATATGCGTGTTTCTTCGGTATCAATGGAATATCCAGTCCTATCATTTGTGCTATCGTCCCTGACCATACTCCAGCAGCGTTTAATACAACATTGGTTTTTATAATACCGTAAGGCGTTTCTACTCCACGAACGATTTTATGACCATCATTATCTTCTGTGAGAATTTTAGTCACTGGACAATCTTCGATAATCTTGAAAAATTATACTTAATCGGAATTTCAATTTTTCGCAAACGTTGCAATTAGTTGCAAAACTTTATTTTAGCTTCAGTAAATTGTGAAAAATACATATTGCTATATTCTTTGAATACAAATACAAAGATTGATCATGCTATTGTGAATTACAATCCCAATAAGTAATATTTATTTAGACTAATATGAAAGAAAAAAAGGAATGAAATTACCTTGCAACCGTTTTTTTCTGCTGACTTTGTCAATGCATTTACTAACATGGCAGGATCTATGGTACCATCTGCTGGAGAATGTATCGCAGCTAGAAATGCATTTTCATCTATCAAGGGAAACTTTTCCTTCGTCTCGGCCGGATCAATCATATATGCATCGATATCAAAATTTTTACAACTAGTAATTAATCTTTCGTATTCGGCCACTCGCTCCTGTGAAATGTAATATAATATTCACTCTTTAAAAAAATGCGGATAAAGACATCAACCATGCGTCTGAAAAACTGTTTTCTGAAAAAAAATATTTAGACTCACGGGAGACTTCGCGATAAGAAGTCCACCGTTATTTATCCATCCTGGATTTATATCCGTTTCTTCCTGCAAGGATGCATAAAGCAATCTTGAAACTTTTAGCAACTCCATTTCTATGTCGCATACTCCGCGTAAACACCACACGAGACCTGCTGTATGCCATGTTGTGCCAGATATAAGTTTTGATTTATCCAAGAGTATAGCATTGATACCGCGTTTTCCTAATTGATAAAGCGCATTGCAACCAGCGCTGCCACCACCTATTGTAAGAATTCTTCTATATCATTATGCGAATATATATCTATGTCCAAAAATATTAATCAAAATTAACTCCTTCAACTGAGATTTCTCACGTTTCCGTAAAGTTTTATATATGAAAGGATACTGCTAAACCTCAGTTAATTTTAATTAATATGTGCATAATATAGAATGTCCAATTTATATCCAAATAATATAGTCCTTTTGTGCTTTTCCAAAAATACAAATTTAGTTACCTATTACTACAACATCTGCATTACTAGGTATGTCAATATTCTTTGTCATGTTTTTCCCATTGTATGTAGTGATTGTTCGGTTATTTCTGAAGCTCCATTTAGATAACTGAAAAAAGAAGAATATGCGATTTTACTCTTTTGCAAAAGTATAAGTAAAATCATTAATTCCATAATATATTTGCTGGACGTATCGGGGTCGATCATGTACTTTTTCCCTACGGCGGAAACGTGAAAAGTTTCACTTGAATTTCATAATTTCGCTCGATCATGTAACTTTTTCGCCATGAAATTTGGTGGCAGAAAGGTGGAAATCTAAGAAATTAAATATACTTTGGAATTAAAATAAATGTGTATTTTTGTTAATATTATATTAACAGAAAGATTTATCTTTTATATATTATCTTTTAATAATAATCCTCCTTAGTTATAAAGCTTAAAAGTTATGTTTAATGATTGCCACGCATCCAAGCTACATATATAATCGTTATGCATAAAAAGTTTCATGTGAAATTTGAATGAATGAAAAATGAAAAGTGGAAAGTTCCATGTGAAATTACATGATCGATCCCCCAGATTCGATAAAATCAAATATAAATATATACCTTGTTCGTCACTAGACGAAGCATTTCGTATGTTTCACAGAATCAGCTTGTGTATGACTGCAAGATATTGGCCAAACCGGACTGTAGTTCTCTCAGTCAAGATCGCGCAGCTTTATTGCTCTAATTGTGATTTATCTTCAGAATTATACTACTGTTTATAACGTTATATATGTTATCAAGAAACTTCTCATTACATTTTTCAACGTTTCTCGCGCATGATATCAGCTAGCGGTGAAATATATGTTTAATTAAGAAAAAAGTGTTTCCGTATAGTGGAAAAGAGATTACAACCGACGTCAATCGCGAAGCGACAAAACATTACCCAATGTGTTTGCATGAGAAAGAAAAAGCAACACAGAAGATTTAAGATGCTATATAGTTGTGTGATTATACTCAATCTGTTATCCATATTATTTTTCTTTCTAACTTGTATGTGTGTAGCGTAAATATTATTGTATTTTATTGTACATTAAAAATATCTATTTCTTCACACTGATAATATGAGGTAAAGGAACGGTAATTTCATCATAAAATTAGTTTTTATCATTTCTTACCAGATAAAACTTTTTATGTATTACCGCTTTATGTTTGTACATTTATCTATTTACTTTCCTTATACATAAACTCGCACTCAAAATAATCTCGTTGTCAAAATAATCTTTTCTATTGCCAACTCTAAACTCTGAGAAGTGTTTGTCATTGTTGGCATTTTTTTTTAAGTTTTATTTTGACATATTCTGTTTTGTACTTTCTTATTTATTGTTAGATTATACATAACAAGAAATAATATCTTTTCGATCTATATATTGCATCAAAATATTTCAATATTGACATGCTGTGCTCAAACATGTGTACGTGCGTGTGTGTATGTGTGTGTGTGTGTGTGTGTGTGTGTGTATATATATATAAGTATATATGTAGGAAATTTGTAAAACTTTATCAATAAGGAATTCAATAAATGTGTAAGAGAACTGATGATATTGCAATACTTCTTATCTGCAGTTTGATTATTTATTAAAAATAACAAGTCTGGTGGCTGTTCTCACTACATATTAATTATTTTAATATACAACATGCATTCATTTAAAAATCATGATAAAATATATAAAAATGCTCTTTGGTAATTTTGGACTTTGTAAACTGTGATACATTCTTTCTAAAATGTATTTCGAAATACATATATATATATATATATATATATATATACATATATATATATATATATATATATATATATACATATATATATATATATATATATATATATATATATATATATATATTAGAGAGATAAAATATATATATATAATGATTATTTATTATATTATTTATTAAAGAATTATTTCTATAATTAAAAGTGAAACTAATGAAAAATATCAAAATAAATAAATTAATTGTAAATTCGATATATTTATCTACAAAATAAAGGATATTTTATCGACTAAGAGAAGTCTGATAGACTTATTCTTAGTGGTTTATTTATGTTTTCTTATTATCATCTACTATACATTAAACTAGATATGCTACAAAAGCGATGCATATATTAAGTACAGTGTGATAAATATGTCGTGTAAGAAAAATAGGATTTTTTAGAGAATCTCCCCGTGAACACATCTATAAAGAAGTCAACAAAATGCCACTTCAAACACAAATAACACATTTCATTTAGCGAATGACTTACAGCGAAGTGTGCTCTTCGCTCGCTAAACTATCTGTATCTTCAGTGTCTGAATTAGTTGCAGCTTGCACTCGAGCATATTCGTCAGTATCGATGCTTTTGCAAAAATGTATTGCATACTTCAATTTTTGTCGTAAAACTGCTTTACACGAATATCTCGGCATTTTCAAAAGGAAAAAACAGGTATAGCTTTCAGGAAGAAACTGGTCTGGTGGGTTGTACTTGTCCATTACCTAAGAAAAGAACAATTGATAAAAGAGTGTGAACACAATGAATACTCGATATAAAATATAGATTGCAATTTTTTACTTGTAAAACAAAGTCTCTGCCTCTAAAATCTGCGATTGTGCGTGGTAAACGTGTTCTGCCCCAAACAAAACGAAGAAAAAGTGATCTTTCTTGATTGGAGAATTCGTCCATAACTTCCCAAAACCATTGAACAAGCGGTGCAGTCACTTCAATGCCTGCAAAGACAATTCTTAAGAATTAGAAACCATAATAAATAAATCATATAAATAAGAATCATATATATATATATATATATATATATATATATATATATATATATATATATAATTTTAATGGGCTCATTATAATGCAAAAATCTTATAGGAGAGAATTGGGATAAATTTTTGAAAGTATCTATACTTAATCCTTTCATTTCTTATATCAAAAATTAATACCATAAATATCTTGATATAATATAAGCATCAAAATATCTTACTTTTATACGTCGCAACAGATTTCAATAAATTCAGCGGTATATCTGGACTACCGCAAACCATTGTTTCAAGTTCAGCCCCGCTAAATAATGCTAATAAGGGCACCGGAACGACTTTCGACAATCCTTCTCGCACAGCTGCTACTTGAGCATCAAATTCATGTAGCCTATAATCTAATGCCAATCTTACATACTCATGTCTATTTTCTGGTGTTATCTTAAGATATCTGAAAATTTAAAGAGTAGTTTATTATCTATCACACAAATTTTTTCTTTTAAGTTTATATATTATTAAATATTAAATATAAATTGTACTTTCATGTTAAATATTATTTTGTAGTATAAGTTTGATAATTCTGAAGCAATAAATTAAATATATCTTATATTAGCAATAATTATGCAATTTTAAAACATAATTTATAAAATATATGTGTGTATATCTTTTTTCTTACATATATTTATATATCATTTATACAAAGTAATTTTATTTATAATTTTATTTAGGTTTAAAGATATATCGCTTTATCTATGTTTAAAATACTTTCTAGAATTTTGTATAACATAAAATATATATATATAAATAAATAACAGAAAATTTAAAAATATAGTACCTGTTAGATAATGCCACATCGTGTCCTGCAGCGGAGGGGGTAGAAAATGGCATTTCTAAACTCTGAAAGACTTTTTCGTCGGAATCCATATCCCTAATACAAAGTAAACCCGGAACATAATCTCTATCGACTTCCGTCAGATCTGCGGGTGTTAGAGGTATACCAGCAAGTTGTTTCCAAACTGGTTCGGCTAAATTTAAGCTCAGCGGACTGCCCGTTCGTATAGCAATGCCCATCAGAATGCCTAAGAATTGAAACATGTTCATATGCAATTTGGAGTCCGCTACGGGGTTCAATAAGAAACAATCTCGGTTCGTGCCGTTGTCCTCGCGACCGTTTGGCGTAGGTATAAATAGCGGCAAGGAACCATTTTGCAATTCATCACACATCTCTGCTATACTCTCACTATAACCACCGCCACAATCATCGACGCTTTCTCCTAAATAAAACAATACAAACGTAATTAACGAGTTCGCATATCATATCGCATACTTCATAGTAAGACCTAACGATTATATAAATAGAATACATACCGACAAACTTTACTTTCCAAACTCTGTGTGGTAGGAATAATACATCTTGCGTCAGGAGAGACATCTTCGACACCATTTGGCCGAAAACAGATTTGATACCAAACGGTCCAGCTAGCCCACCCTTCGCTCTAGCCCTTTTCACTTGTATCCTGTTTAATTCGATCACAGGTCCATGCTGACGGTCTCTAACCATCGTGGCTTGAATTACCTTGCGGAATGTCGCTTCCTTTATACTGTATACTAGCATAGGGGCTAGCTTACTCAGTCCAACATGACCGGTGATCGGAAACATAGCCAAAGCAGGGCACAAGAGTTCCGCGAAATGATGTAGTAATACTAGTCTATTGCGTAGTACGGAATACGATAGATCTTTAACTAAATCATACTCCATAGGCGTGGACGCCGGCATTCTGCTTTGTGAAGTTTTCGCGGTGCTCCAGGCTAACGTATGTGCGCTACCGCAAGCGACTCTCGTAATTTTCTTGCCTTGCAACGCATGTATCAATCTCGGCCTGTGAAGCGCGCTCGTGGTACCGTCGCCAAGTTGTCCCTCATCATTGTCGCCCCAGGTGAAGACCTCTCCTTTGTCGGAACACGCTACGCAATGCAACGAGCCCGTCGCTATCGAAATAATCTTCTTTCCCTGCAACGCGGCTACTTTACGCGGTCTACGCACATGATCATCCGTGCCGTGACCTAAACGATGATAGTCGCCTTTACCCCTGCACATAGATAAAAGGGATATAAAAAAGGATATAAAAAAATTAAAGAAAGAAAATAATGATCGTACGATATGAAATATATAAAAAAATAAATGTTATATATTGTTATTACCAAGTATAAACAGCTCCAGATCTCGTTAAAGCGACTGAAAATTGACTACCGCATTCGACTTTAATTACGCCGAGCCCAGCTAAGGAATCTATCTTCAATGGAACTTTACATCCATCACTGCCACCTCTACCTAATTTCCCATAATCTCCGTCACCCCAACTCCACACGTTATCGTCATCGGTTACGCAGAGCGTCTGCGCGTCACCACTTCCACAAGCCACGTCGATCACTTTGTAATCCTGTAAAGCTTCGACTACCTTCGGGCGTAATTGATCATCGCTGTCACCGTGTCCGAGACGTCCATACCGTCCTGTACAATCAGTTATTTCTTTTAGTGTGATATAAAACATGTCTACATTTTCAGTAACTTTATATATGTAAAGTCAGACATTCGATATATGGTATGCGCAGTATAATAATCTCGAATTAAAAATATAAAAACATTTTGGTACATTACTTGATTACTATTTAATCACGTTCTTTTTACCTTTTCCCCATGTATACAGCCAACCAGCATTCGTGATGGCGGCGCTATGATGACCCCCGCAAGCTATATCTAAAATTTCTACGCCGAGTAGATCCTCGATCAATTTTGGCCGATCGTACGACATCTTGTTACCATGTCCCAGTTTGCCATCGTCGCCCTCACCCCAGGAATATACATGACCTTCCGAACTTAGAGCAAGACAATGTTTTCCTCCCGAACTGACGGCCACTTTTTTAATAAACACATGCTGTATCGATTCCAACAGCGTTGGGATCATAACAGAATCCGTTCCTCCTATCCCAAGGCGTCCCGCAGCTCCGTAACCTGCAACACATAGCTAATTAGAATTTGACACACAGTGATATGTTACACAGTAAAATTATAATTAAGAGTTTTGTCTTACCCGTCGAATAAACCTTTCCATCAGCAGTTACGGCAAACAGAGTTTGTTCACCGCCAGCCAGCTGTATCGGTCTGAGCGCGGACAGACTTTCGCAGGGTGCAGGTAACTTGACCTTCGGACCCTCTAATCCTCCTAGTTGACCTCTGTGATTGTGACCCCATCCGTAGATCGCGCCCGAACCATCCCATGATAACGTCCAGTCCTCCGGTCTACGATTTAACCATTGTAATAATTGCTCATCATGTCCCTGTTTGAATATATTGTGATTTTCGTGATCCTTTGTATACTCGGAGTCTCCATCCATTGCCATTTCGTTCAGCTGCTTTGTGACTTCGTGACAAAACGCTTTCGGTAAAGAAGTGCGATCGACGAGCGATTTTGCCACTCGCGCAGCAAGGCAATACCTGCGAAACCAGGACCACTTGTGTACCTCGGAACAGAATTGCATTCCGTCCAATTCGAGATCGCATGCGAGCGCCACGAGAACTTTGAAAAAGTCGCTATGCATTAACTGCTTGCCGCCTCTGACCAGAGGATCTTCATACGTGTACTGCCGTAAAAGAGCTTGCGGTAGAGAACCAAGTAGAGACGAGAGTGCGACTTCAGGTCTTATACCTGGTCCATTTGTATAAACCACCTGTAATTTTCTCAACGCCCACATCCTCTGCTGTGCCGATAGAGTACTTAGTTGACTGCATTGGCCTAGAGCGGTGGCCAGACGAGAGGCAACATTCCCATCGGAATTTATCAGACTATTATCTATAAGTAGATGTTCGGCCAAAGCTATGGTTGGCTGCGACAGCACCGCACGATCGGATCCGAGCTCGTACGGCGCCATTTTCGCTAGAATGGGATATACGGTAAATTTCCAGCCCCAACCGTTGACAGATCCGTCTGAACAGAATCGCCACTTCAATTCATCACCTTGAATCTTAATTTCTGGACCCCACTCGGTCCACTCTCTGCCGGATCTGACGGCCACCACTCTACCGCTTCCATCCATTATTGTGAGCGGATCGTGCCGTTTCTCCGTGGAGCATTGTCGATCAAATTCCACTCGAAGCGCCTCCGCGCCAGGAATTTTTACGTGACCCGTCAATGTTGTGTCATCTATATAAGGATGCGGTGTCTCCTGCACTACGGGTTGTGGCGTATTGTTGACGCAGTTGCTATTCGCCGCAGTATCCTCCAATTCTGTTACGCATAATTCCAGCAACATGCTGCCGATGGAGCTATTGATCTTACCTAAGGCAATTAGTACCGACGATATCGTTTCTTTAGCCGACGCGCAAACTCTATTAGCTACAGCCAGTTTCAACAAGTCAACTAGAACTCTGGCATCATCTTCCGTTAATGCCGATGTAAATTCATCCAGGCCGAATGCCGCGACAGCATCCTCTCCCACTACCTGTGCGTTGGATGTTAAAGTAGCAGCTATAACACTCATCGCACTTGTCGACATTCTTGAAGCGCGCGAAGATAAACTAGCAGAACTTGACATAGACATGGCTAACATGGCTAATGGATAATCTTCCGATTCGGGAGTCATCTTGGGACTAGCAGTTACTACATTGACCGCCTCGGCAACGTTTGCCGGAGCTTCACCTCCGCCTTGTGCAATGTCACCAACGTTTTGATAAACTGTGTGTTCGGTACTCGATGTCATAATTACCTCCGACGATGGAATGACATCCATTATTGGCATCGGTGCGTGCTTCATTGACACAGAGTTGTTCAGTGTTGAATGACTCTGCAAAGCCGTCACTATCGCTGCTCGTGCCTGCATAATGAGAAGAGCATTAATTACATGCTGTAAGGCTTGCTGTTTGGCAACATTACTCTCTAGCGAAAGTATTATACTGGCGAGGGATGGCCTAGTGGTGCCGACATTATTACTCGTGGCGACAGTGCCGTTTTGCTCCGACGCGTTATTCAGACCTAGACACATCTGGCCTAACGGGTCTCTCGCTGTTGAGAACGTAACCGGTTCTTGATTTCCACTACTTGGCTGATCGACTAATACCCAGGCTATGCTATGACTCGAGCCACAAGATACTCTGTTCACTCTCGCATCCTCCAGCTCATGTACCAATGATGGTTTTCGATTGACGCTCGTCGTGCCATTACCTTGTTGCCCGTGATCGTTATCACCCCAAGCGTACACTTGACCTGTGTCAGTCACCGCAAGACAATGCAATGCACCAACGGCCACATGAACAATTTTCTTGCCTCGGAGACCTTCAACCAGCGTGGGCTTTCGAACGTGATGATCGTTACCATGACCTAAGCGGAAATAATCTCCTTTTCCCCATGTCCATACTTCGCCGTATTTCGTCAAAGCAAGGGAAAATTGCGCGCCGCATTCCACCTGTACGACGCCCAAACCATTCAACCGATCTATCACTAAAGGTGTATAACAACCATCACTTCCACCACGACCAAGTTTGCCAAAGTCACCATCGCCCCAGGAATATATACAACCATCAGTAGTCAAAGCCATTGTTTGTGCATCCCTGCTACCGCAGGCTACTTGGACTACTCTATGTCCGACTAAAGCCTGTACTAGTTTCGGTCTCGTTTGTGTAACAGTATCTCCATGGCCTAATCTACCATACTCGCCTAAGCCCCAGGTATACAGTTCGCCGTTACTCGCGATTGCTGCCGAATGACCCGATCCACAAGCGATATCTCGAATCCTCTTCGATTTCAATGTCTCGATAAGCTTCGGTTTATCCAGCGATATGCTATTTCCGTGTCCCAATTTGCCATCCTCGCCTTCGCCCCATGAGAATACTTTACCGTCCTGAGTAAGCGCTAATGCGTGTTTTCCACCGGAATGCACGGCCACTTTCTTAATCACAAATTGACTTAGGAAAGGTATGGGCTTTGGTTCACAGACATTGTTATCGTCTCCTAAACCCAATCTGCCATTTGTTCCTTCTCCGCAAGCATACAACTTGCCTTCTTGGCTGACGATAAAGAGAGTCTTGCTTCCTCCGGCTATATGGATAGGTTTTAATTTTGATAGAACTTCGCTGTACACCGGTAGCTTAATTTTAGATCCCTTCAGACCTCCCAATTGATCCTTATCATTCAAACCCCAAACATAGACAGCCGATTCTTGAGGTGGTGTTGTATCAACACTGCGTTGTACCGCCACTTGTTCTTGCAAGACTTCCCAGTCGGATGCAAGAAAAGAGACCGAAGTCGTCAGCTGATTCTCAAACATATTCTGACGACCGAGTATGCGCAAACCGTGTATCTTGCAATCTATGCCTCCATTTCGACATTGTTTGATCGCTATTTCTACACAAGGATAATATTCCTTCATATCTTGAAGCAGTGTAACAATAGTGTCTGAGTAACGTATGGTTATCGTTCTTAATTCTACTAAATTGGTGAAGGAATCTCCTACATTAACCGTTATTACAGAGGGCATGTAACTACTATCTTGTGGATTGACGATAATCTTTAACGAGTATATCAGGATTCCGGACAACATCTCAAGACGAATCCAATGTTTCCCTTGCGATCCGCAACTTTGCCAATATTTTCCAGATCCGTCTACCAAACGTGTGGCCCAGTTCTCTCGCGAAGATACACTCAAGGTTCTAATACACTTAGACCAATCATCGATTAAATATAACTCTAATAAATCTTGCCTGTGATATCTGCCTGGTTTTCCGGCGTAAACAGCCGCCGAACCTGGTTCCGCAATCCTATTGAAACCGTGTCGATGTGATCGCTTGGTATAGAAACAATTCTCGCATAAATTGTAATTATCGCAATACTTGCACTTAAATCTGGGACCGGAAATAGGTGACAGGCAGCATGAGTTACAAATCACGGAATGATGACAAGACGGCACTTTCTCCATCTCGGAAACGCAACCAGTCCAACCGTGTTGCTGCGGAAAATCTACGGATACGTTCTTGCCGTTATTAGTTATCGCTGTGACTACTCCGACACAATGATGATTTACAGATCCCCAATTATACTTTGGTTCAATTACCGATGCTTTAACTCGAACTTTATCGCCAACTTTTAATGCAGGCGGTGGACCTGGCAAAGATGGCGGATAGCCAAGCAGTTCTATATGAATAAAACGAACCCAGTACACAACGCCTTTGCGTTGCCATGCAACTTGCGCATTCAAATCGTGTAAGTTTTCCATATCAATCTTCATTACTTGACCGACATCGCCGTATTCCACTTCCTCGTAGCTCTTGCAGCAACGTACCAACATACCTGGAACTACATTATCGCGTATATATATGGCGTACTCGTCGACTGATAGGAAGTCCGAACGTTTCATGTATATCGGCGGTGTACCACCCGTAGCACCACCCTCTTGTCCCGATGGAGAGTCGTCCAGATCCTCGCTAATTGAATCATCGCTACCATCAGTTAATCCATCCAGGCTGGATAAAGTCTCTGTGTCGCTGAAGGCGGCATCTGGATTTTCCAACAACCAACCTACCACGTTTTCCGCCGTTACGCTGCCTTGCTCGGCGACGCTCATGCTCTTGATAGCCAATTCGACGCTTTTTCTGTGGAAACCCATTTCAACTAACTGAGCTACCAGAGGAGTCGCAGGCGTTGCTGCGGAACTTCTTCTCGTTGCCGCGCTGGTTTTACAATGTTTTCTCTGACTCGATGTTAAGGAAACTAATGAGCAATCGGATGTAGGAGTAGTAGGATCCGAAGTCATGCCCGTTCGTTGAATAGGCGTATGTCTCAATTCAGAAACCAAATACTGTGAGACTGCTAAAGCGGCCTCCTCTAACTCTTTACGTTTAAACATCGGTTTCAGTGGTTGCGGTTTCGTAGCGCGCAATAGCATTTCTTGCAAGAGTATAGAGGTACGTCTGTCATCGTCATTGATGTCATTGGCTAACGGATATTTCAAGATCTTCCGTAATTTCGATTGATAAGCAAGCATTGCTTTACCAGCATTCAAGGCTGCGAGTTGTTGCTGTTGGCTCCGCAATATCGAAGCGTTGACAACGCCAGCGATAACGGGCATACCACCGGGTCGTTTATCCATCCCGCAAGTAGCGCCTGAAAATAAATTGGCCCAGATAGATATAAGTGTTTCCGTTAAAGGCATTTTGTCCAACTGGAATTTTTCATTAATTCGCTTCACTGTGTGAAATGGAACTATCTTTCGCGTTCCGTTGCCGTTCCATAGCTGCATAACGATCTTCGAGTGCTTCGTAAACTTGCAGACCATACCCATTTCACCGTCAGAATTCACCAAACCGCCGATTCTTATTCTATTATCCAAACCACCAATGACAATGAGAGTTGCCATAATTGTACGTTGAATACATAAACCGTTTTCGCCACCGTTCTCATTCATTTGTATGTGAAATAACGGACTATCATTCCAGAGATCCACGGTTAAAGTCAATTTTGCGGAGAGAAATTTGTTTATAGCCTCGTTCCAACCGGGGAGAGAATGCAAGTATCTAATTAACCATATTAATTCCTCAGCTACGGTAGAACTGTACGACGCGGTTAAAGACATACGACATTTATTCGAATGAAGCTCTGAACCGGAGGTAATATCGCATGTGAGTGCTACTTGACCCAATATCTCGAAGGACTTTTGCAAAAATTGTGTCATATCGTTCGGGACTGTTTCCGTCCCCCATGAGGGCAGAATAGCTGCCAGTAATTTTGTGATCATAATTTGTTTCTCGAGGCAGGGCTTATTTTCATCAACAATGATACTCAATAAAAGGTCAAGCCAAGCCTGTGAACTTAAAGACTTGCATAATCTCGTTGATCTTGCGATCGCCCTTAAAAGACTGAAAGTAGCCCAAGTTTCATGATGCTGTCTCGCTAGTTGAACATGCATGGTTGATTCGCTGGATTTATTTGCAGTCGATATTATACCGTGTAGAGTGGAAGTAAGAATCTTGATAGATGTAGCGGGTATTTTATCCGCTTCTATACCGCATGAGAGTAAGATTATTCGTAGTAAAGTCGTAGATGCCGATTTGAGACAAGTAGTCGGATGTAGTTCTTCTGCGCGGAAACCTGCAGTGTTCTCCGTTTTATTCCCGTCGAGCGGAGCATCGCTATCGGTTTCATCGCTGTCGTCATCAGGAGGTGTCGGCGGATCTGCTAATTTTAAATCGTATTTACCTTCCTTACCCATACGATACGAGTTCGTTGCACCGTTGTCCCATTGAACTCTTATCCATCCATCGCCGCCAAGTTCACTGATTACTCTACCTACGCCAGGCGGTGGACCATCCTGATCGCCCCACTTCCAATCGGCCCCTCGTACAACTCGAGTGCCCACTTTCATTAATGCTGCCAACTCCATTCCGCTGAGCTGTACGGTCGGTGGTTTGTTCTTTTGAAGAGAGTCTTCGTAAATCGCTGTGATCTCAGTCTTAGCTTTCGGCGCCTCGGCATTGTCTCCGCTTTGCTTTCCTTGACCACTTTCACCGCCTTCGCAGAAAGTTGCTGACGATGGTCCGATTTGTCTTAATAAAGTCAAGATGCTCGATAATAGGCCCGAATTAACTAACAGCCCGATCTCGTTGGCACATTGATAACTAGTTAACATACCGAGGATAGTAAGTAGGAATCTTGCTCTTGGTAATTTTCGCAGCCAGGTATAAGTACCTTGATTCAAACTGCTCTTTCCGCTGACTTTCTGTTTACTCGGCAGTTCCGCCTGTATGACATAAGTTCGTAAAGCTTGTACCGCCCATGAAATTACTTCGGCTTCAGCCAGAATAACTTTTGATTTTTGATAAGGAGTAGTCAATTGTATATTATACAAACAATGCGCGATTCCGTCGCTAAGAGACTTGTTTTCATAGGTCAAGCCGAGCCAACCGTTGAGCAAGGAATATTTCACCGATGGTATCAAATAATCCTTCTTCAATAATTCGCGCATCATCAAGATACCTTGTTCTCGCACTCGAGCACGTTGCATTTGACAGTACATCGCGCGGCGCAAAGTCTCAACATCTCCGCCGATGCCATCGTTGATGACAAATTCGATGATGCTCGTCATTAAACCATTATAATCAGTAGCCCAACGTATCGGTCCATACCGAATCTTTTCCGTCATTTGCATAATTTTGTTTTTTATGTCCGATATCTCCTCTAACTTTGTAGAAGAAGAAGAAGCCACGATGGTCAAACTTTCCTTGGAAGAAGACATTATATCCCCGTCCGTTGATTTATTTTTCGTTTTAGCATTTTGTATAGACGCATTTAATATATCTTCCGGTTTACCACCGGCTCCGCTAGATGAATCTTTGTTTCTACGAATATCCGCTATGACTGTACGAACGGCTCTCTTGAATCTAGGGATTGTATGCAATAATTTCAAGTCTTCCAGTCCTTTAACTTCGTAACTCGTTGCAGATCGAACCTCGTACAAGAGAAATTTACATCTCTCTTGTGCGGGCGCGCATACTTCCTTGTAACTTCTGTTCTGTTGCTGCCTAATCCGTATCAAGTTCCACTTGGTCTGATAAATCGCTCGGGCCATATCGGCTAATTGACTGCTCAGTTTTGCACTATTAGCGGTTTTCAATTCCTGTTCTGCTAATAAAAATGCTTGTTGTCCCAAGCCAAGATGCTTGACAATCACAGCCATTAGGACGCGACTAATCTCCTCGACTGGATGGTCGCCGCAAAAATCAGCGTGAGAAAATAGATTATTAGCTTTGGAGTATCTGTCGATTATCGTTAAGAACGCTCGAACGTGACTGTCGTCGGTTTTATGCGCCTCTGCTAGTGCATGTATAAATGCAATCGTTCGATCATCATTTTCTTTTTGCTGTTCGTTCTTTGCATGTATTGGAAGCGGTGGTTCCGTGGGCGAGTTAGCAGCTGTCGATGTATTGCTTCTCGCCTCGTCCTTTTCCTCCTCGTATGGATTTGGTGGTTGCAGAACTTGCAGGCCGCCACGCAAAAAATTTGCAGTAAGCCACACGCCAGCTTCTTCCTCCGCTGATTGAAGAGTCAAACTCTGTCGCATTCGATAGGCGTGTAGGCCCAACAAAAATCCTAAAGCTCTCTCCGTGTCCAGAAGGGATGAACAGACATCAGTCACTTCGATTGTGACTCGAGTATTTTCGTCGGGCTCTGAGTGGCAATAATGACCGACGAAGCAGGAATCCATCATACCTCTCGGTGGCGATAGCTGACTGTACGGTACACTACATTGTGTTACTGCTGAAGTCTCGTCCCGTCCGGCAACGTATCTCTGAAGTACCTCATAAGGAGACCAGGAACCTTCATTTCTGATATCTTGAACGTCGTAAACATTATTATTCACTACTACCCAGAGGCCACCGTCGCGATTGTGATTCTCCAAATCTGCCCAGCGTATCAGTGTGGGTTCTTCCTGGATAGATATCTTATTTCCATGTTGCGGCGCAATGATTCCTGGCCAGGACAGATCGTCCGCCTCGTTCTTCTCCATCGTCGGCGCCAATTTTACGAAATTATCCAGTGCATCTAGAATCGGCGCAATCATCTCCATCCAGTTCATATCGATCAATAGCACAGGGCAATCCACTTGTAACAATATCAGGCATGTTACCAGCTCGGAAAGTAATACATTAATTATATCGCCTTTTAAGACGCTAGCGATTGAAATGAAATCTTTGACGGAACGACCGCCTATCTCGGTTGCTAAAGGTAATATTTCAGTTGCGTGATCGCAGATTTGCGCGATGTACTTCTTCAATAGGGACTCCGCGCCCATCATCTCCTGATCATGCAGATCTTCCGTGCGAGATTTGCGTGTGATACACTCGTATACTTGCGCAATTAATAACCGTTGAAAGCGTAACAAAAGGTTTAAGCTGGGCGAATTATCAAATCTTCTTAGGTGCTCATTTCGATCTATTTGTTGTGATGAACCTTGTTGCAATCTGGATTGCGTAATGCACGTACCATTTCTAATTAATTGTTGGATAAGTTGCAGCAACGAGATGGTCGTCATATTCTTTCCGGAATTGAAACCGTCTTTCATTCCTTGTCTCGTATCAGTCTTCACTTTGATGATGTTCGACGATATTCCTATATCGAGAAAGTCTTTCTCATCTGGCATGTCCGCTATTTCCGCCTTGATTGCAGCTTTCAACGCTAGTTCCAATCCACCATCCACCATTAGACTGGATACAAGTAAATCGGCCATAAACCGCTGTCCACTATTTATGTATATATTTATTGAACTCGATTGTTCCATATTATTTGATGTATTTGGTAGAAAACTAGACAATGTCTTCGCACGTTCATTAGCTGTTGGCAGCAGTATGCTCCAACCTGTTTGTAGAACTGCTTGCGCTGCTTCTTGTATCGTCGCTAATATCCCAGTCGCGCTCGCTAGATTAACACAACGTTGCTTTAGGGAATTTAAGAGGGTACTACTTGCAGCGAGTCCAACAGATTTAGTATCGATATTATGCGTCAACATCGTATGTAACTGTAATCGGAGCAAATTCAGCGTAGCTACAGCTAGACATTCACGATCTTGCGTAGGTGGTCGTATTCCTGGTAAACCTTCGCAAGATTTAGCCAGGAGTGTATCGAGCAGTTGAAAGGTTTCTTCACTTATATCAACAACAAAGGCCACTCTACTAGCTCCACCTGACCATGCCGACATGCACCATGCGAAGCTCTGAGTCGGACCTGACGCCAAACCGATGACAGTTTTTGAGGATAATGTCGGACATAAAGTAGGTTCAGAAATAACAGAGCCTAACGTGGAATCGATTTGACCATAGTCGTTTCTACCCCATCCGTAAACAAACTGATCTTCTGTTAACGCTAATATATGTGTTGCGCCCACAGATAAATCTTTGATTTTCTTATCTCTCAACGATTCGATGATTTTGGGATATCTCACGTGTTCTTCGCTGCCGTGGCCTAAACGATATGTATCACCCTTTCCCCATGTGTATACTTCTCCATGGGCTGTTAATGCTGCTGAAAATTGACTGCCGCAAAATACCTTCACGACATTAATATCGAGCAGCTTATCGACAATCTTCGGCGTCTTAGATCCGTCTGTGCCTCCTCTACCGAGTTTCCCATAATCACCATCACCCCAAGAAAAGACTATGCCGGATGCAGTGACACACAAGGTCTGAGAGTCACCACTACCGCAGGCCACATGCACAACCGTGTGACCTTTCAACGTTGTCACTAGAGTCGGAATCATAACGTCGTCGAAATTGCCGTGACCCAATCTACCGTAATTTCCTCTTCCCCAGGTATATAATTCACCGCTGACACTTAATGCCGCTGAATATGTGCTACCACATGCTATGAACACGATATTCTTCTCTAAAAGCGCTTCGATCAATTTTGGTTCATCGTACGAGACAGTATCGCCATGTCCAAGCCTACCTCCATCTCCGTTGCCCCAAGAATATACGCAGCCGTCTTGTGTCAATGCTAAATGATGCTTGCCGTCCGAATGAGATGCAATCATCGTGACCGGCTTATCGGAGAATCCATGTATTCTCTGTGGATATTGAGTCTCGGATCCGTGATACATATTGTAAACGTTGCCGTTTAATGATAATATCATCAGCGCTCGCTCAGTGCAACATAACTGTTTTATGCCCAATTCTGCAATTGCGTCGCAATAAAAGGGAGTGGAACCATTTCCAAACTTTACACCACCCCATGCCAATACTTCCTGAAACGTTTGCCTACAGTTTCCGTTCCTCGAAAACCCGTACTCGGTATTAATCGGCGGTAAGAGAGGAGAGGCTAATCTGCTTAAATTACACATAATAATCACTGCGGCTTTTCTCAAATCAACAGATACGGCATCATCGTCTGGCAGTCGTAGATATTTAAGTAGCACTTCACATGGTCCCGGTGTAACATTTCCGTCGAGATGTCTGCGAGATTTTGTCGCTGGTATCATATTCAATCGTCGTAATAGAGGGACAAGCGGTGCCGTGCTTCCAGGTGGCATGACTCGATTGTCTTGATTTTTGTGTTTACCACTGAGATGAAGCAATAAAACCACAGAATCCAATAAACTAGAAAGAGTGGCTCTTTGTGCGACTAATTCCAATAACAGGCAAAGAGCTGTATGTTGATCTGAGAGTGGCACTGGTCGCCATGATCGTCCAGTAGTTACCTCTCTAAAAATAAAAAATATGTGATGTTATATTATATATAATAATATTAAATATGACATTCTATTATATTATATATAATGATTAAAATATATATTATTCTCTCTCTTTATATTAAAATTATATTACATCTAATAATTATTATATTACTATTAAAATTACATATTACATATACGATTGAAATTAAATTGATAAAGCATACATACCCCGTGACAACTTGTCTCAAAAATTTGGCTGATCTTTCTACGACTTCCAACCAAACTTGAGAAACATTACTTTCATCGAAAAGAGTCGCCTCGGGTAATGATTGCAACGCCTCCAATGATTCGGTCAATAATTCACTACAAAATTCGACGTCTTCCCCAGATCTCCAAGCCCGTCTTAAGTACGCGAACGAGAAATTTAGAGCCGCTCGTGAACCAACGCGCGCTAATCCCAAGGTTGCCTTTTCGTTAGGTCTTGGTCTGCAAAAGTTTAAAAAATGTTGAGCATTTATAGGGACAATTTGTATTTTATTTTAAACAGAACACAAAAAAATAACGTACTCTGAAGAGGATCAAGATACAATTGTATATCGATACTCTGCGTGCACAAGAAAACAAATCAAATCACTTAGGAAATTTGGCCTGTGCTGTATGTAATAGGAGTTTGCACAATATAATTATGTTACTTAAAAAATTATATATATTATATATCTAATATATTTTTTATACTGTACGTTTTTTGTATTTTTCCAATAGACTTTGGTACATTCACGGTGTCTTTGATTTCTTGTGGCTTATGTCGAGATAAAGCTGTAAAATATCTTCTAGCGACTATTAGTCGTTGTCTCAAACGCGTCGCCGATAATGTGCTATTTGCGACTTCACAACATAACTTGCGTTGTTCCTTTATCGATAAATGGATGCATCCTTTTAAATCTGTTAATGCTAAAAAAAAAATTTGAAAATATTACTATCAATATTACTATCAAATCTAACAAACAAATATAAACATAATATCCATTAAAAAAATTTTTTAATGAAAACTTAGATATATAAATAACTTTTAAATAATTTAAAATAAAATACTAGAATAAGTTTTTTTTTTTAATATATATGTATATAATATAAAAATATATTTACATGGTTGCGGTGCCCAAAGCCATGAATCCATTATCCGCCGTGCAGATGTAGCCCTTTCAACCATGGCTGCTGTTCTTGCAGTTTCTTCGTCATCCAGTTTCTGACATGGAGTACAATTACATCCATGTTGTGGACCACAAATTCCATCACAGCAGAGACAAGATAATACTCTCATACCACAATAGTAATGCCCATTCTCACCTGAAAAAATACATATAAATATGTTAATCAAACACATTATTCAAAATTTATTAATATATAATTATAATTATTATAACCGTTCTTTTAATTTACATTTTCAAATCTTTATCTTTTTTGAGAATAATACAAACATCATACATTGATATTTCCTTTATAAATATTTATGTTTATAATATATTAAATATATAAATTAAATAAGTTTAATATAGCATAAGAAAAAGATGATGTAGATGTAAAAAGAATTTTACATTTTATCATAATTAACTTTTATATTCATACCCTTCTTTGCTACAATTCCTGCAGCATTGATTAAACCATCGCTGAAAGAACCAACAATTTCACCATCTCGCACCATTTCATTCCATAATTCAGCCAATCCATCGCGATAAAGAAATCGTTGCAGATCAGTTTTCAACCACTTGGCATCCAATCTTACTTCAGGTCTAACTGTTATGTTTAATTGACTACTCATTTTGTCTATAATTTATGTAGATCTTTTTCTCTCCGATGTACAGTCTAATTTCTTAGAAATAAAAATATAAACAATTGCATGAAATGCAATTAAGAATAATAATTTCGCTTCCTTTCAAATAATTTTCATTCTTGCCTTGATGTGATTGCATGACAGCTATTAATCTATCTTTTGACAGATCAATAAGTAGAAAACGTCTCTCACAGTTGATAAATAGATAAATATCTAGAACTAAACATTCAGCTTAAAGCCATGTTGATACACAAACAAAAAGAAAGATAAAAAGAGAGAGGAGACATACTTTGCGCAAATTTTCGAGACTGCTAAATGTATTTTCGAATGCGGAATTTGTTTTCGAAGAAAGGAAGGTTAACAATCAACACAGTTTGCAATGTTTCTTTCAGAGCTTTTGCCCTTTCCATCAGTCCCGTCCTCTAATGTTCCATCCAATCTCGACGCGATGAATCGACCTGTCGAAAACTATTATATGTACCTATAAGTTCTACCACATTTGGTAGTTGCACGTTTATTAACTCATCACGATATTTTGAATCTACTTGTCAAACAATACCATTCCATTCTATTTACATTTAACGCATTTTCATATATATTTAAAATTGCGAATCGGTGCATACCGTATGCACGACATGCACGTATTGATTGCAAATGACATTACATACACACATACACTCGCCCTCTTATCAAGTGTATGTTGGCATTGGACGTGTGACGTGTGAATTGCATGACAGAGGAAGAAAGAGAAAGAGAGGAAGAGAGAAAAAGACATATTTTGTTTTAATTTATTATTAGTTTATATATATTTTTTATTTATATTATTAACCGATATATTTTTTAAATGTAAATATTATTTAAAAAACTATTATTTCTGAAAAACGCGGCATCTTTTACGTAAGCTGACGTGATTGGGCAATTTCTCGTGTGTGAGTGTATGTGGCTATGCAAATTTGACTTAAAGATGTTTTATAGGTTATGTTTTACATTGTTCTATATCAAATGTTATAAAATATTATAGTATCTATTACAAATAAGTAAAATACGAAGTCGATAATAAGCATCAATCATCTCTACGCTACAAACATTTCAAGAAAAATATGTTTAATAGCATAAAACATTCATTAAGATATAATCCAAGTAAATTTGGTGAGAAGTTCATTTATCTCGATATATTCATAATACTTTAATATGAAATAAAGTTTCTTGTTACCGCGGTTACATAGAATTGCAGTAAATTTTATAGTATCTATTTTGTAGTTTTTTAGCAAAAAGAATAAATCAGTGTTCAACATAGTAATTTTAATTTTAGGTTATCAGTTATTAGCACATTTCTCAGCAGAAACAACAGTTAAAAGCGATACAACGCAACGAGAATGCACACGAAATTCTTATTCACATATCATGTGTGGACAACCTACGTCGATAACACATCCCCACTTAATAAAACATGGAGAAGTACTGCCAGGTATATCGCTTCAGGAACTTGAGAGAAGACGTTCCAAGTTAGTAGAAAGCGTTACGCTAGCAATGCATACTAAGAATATACATAGGCAACAAATTGTCATCATACCTGCATCGCACAAAATCTACATGTCCGACAAAATACCATATGTCTTTCGACAAAATACAGACTTTCTGTATTTCTCTGGATGCCAAGAACCAGATAGTATCTTAGTGCTCACATGCAAGAAAGATAAGTCCTCATTCATTTTATTTGTGAGACCAAAAGACGAACATTCAGAATTATGGGATGGTCCAAGAACTAGCGTTGAAACAGCAGCTGAAATATTTGGAATCGATCATGCTCTGCCGATTACAAAATTTGAACAATTTATGACTTCACTCATTCTGGAGGATAAGAAAAGCATTATATGGTATGATCACGCTGATATTATTCAACCGATTTTACATAAGAAGCTATGCCAATTGATTAAACTGACGGACAATCAAATATTTGCTTCTCCTAAGACTTTGTTTCATCAAATTCGCTTGATCAAGAGCACTTGCGAAATCAATTTGATGCGCGAAAGCTGTCAAATAGCCTCTGACGCTATTATAAAAACAATTCAATCTTCAAAACCAGAGATGAATGAACATCAGTTATTCGCTACTGTAGATTATGAATGTCGTATGCGCGGAGCTGAATATTTGGCGTATCCTCCTGTTGTAGCAGCGGGCAGGAATGCAAATATAATACATTATATCAGTAATAATCAAATTATTCGAAAGGGTGATTTGGTTTTAATGGATGCAGGTTCATATAAATATATATAGAACTAACCATACAAAAACTTATCAAAAACTTCCGTTTGAACTTTATTTACTTGCAGGCTGTGAATATCATGGCTATTCATCCGATATAACGAGAACATGGCCGATTAGCGGAAAATTTTCACCAGAGCAAAAAGTCCTTTACGAAATAGTGCTTGATGTGCAAAAAAATTTAATAGAGACCTTGAAAGACATGCCTTCATTGGACAATGTATTTCGTCAAATGTGCTTTCTTCTGGGGAAAAGATTACAAGAAATTAATTTGATACCGAAGAACTTAGATGAAGAGAAGTTGTTAACAGCCGCGTACACGTATTGTCCGCATCATGTCAGCCATTATTTAGGAATGGATGTGCATGACACAGGAAAGATATCCAGAAGCATAAAGATACAACCTGGAATGATAATAACCATAGAACCTGGTATGATTTATAGCATATACTTTGAACAACAATTTGTAAAATAACTTATGCATATTCCTTTTTGTATTAGGTATATATATAAGCCCAAAAAATCTTCATGCACCATCACACTTTCATGGATTAGGTATTCGTATAGAGGATGATATCTTAGTGACAGAAAATGGTTCAGAAGTTTTGACAAAAAATTGTCCAAAGGAGATAGCGGAAATTGAAACACTAGCAAGTCAAAATCAAGAATTTTAATGCTGACAATTGAAATATCCAATATACATGCAGTAAGGTGTTTTTTTATTCACATGTATATAAAAAATATAAGTATAAATGTGATATTTACATATTAATTGTGTACATGAAAAATTGCAACCTTATATAATTTTTTTTTTTATACGTGGATATATCCAAGTTGAAATAAATTCAATTTTCCAAATTTCTTAAATTCCTTTTTTATTTAATCGTAAAATATCTATTTATCTCATAAATAACGTTAGAGAAGCTAATATGTGTCAAAATATGGATATTTTTATATGTAAATGTGTATATATATATATATATATATATATATATATATATATATATATATATATATATATATATATGTATATAGAAATTATTTACGATTTTTCAATCAGACGTAGTATCTCTTTTATATTTATATAGATATTTGTAACATATTAGTGATGTATTTACATAACAGTTTCACATTACTCGAAAATTTTTTCAAGTGGAAATAGATGAATATTACATAATTGAAACCAGTAAAGAATTATCAGAATCAATAACAATAAAGTGTATATGAAAAGAGCTAACACAAGCATTGATACAATAAAATTCACAGTTGCTTAACTTGCAATCTATAATATAATCATATATGAAATATTAATATTAATATTTTTAACACAACAAAAATCTATAGATCTATAGATCTCTATGAAACATAATAATAGATTGTATATATTATAAAGCAAAAAAATCGAAAATGATTACATTATATAAAATAACTCAAGAGTATATAAAATGATCTAACAAAAATTCAAATATTGCAAATAGATATCAAAGAGCATATCAGTTCTTCTCACAATTACATTGTGCAAGTGTTTACAAGACTCTTGGAAGAACAAGAAAGAATGTTGTGATAGCTTCCTAACAATATGATATAAATGATGTCATTCTTATTAAATTGTTGGAATATTACATTGAAAAACTTGTGTAACTTACTGGATATGTTAGATTTGCTGTTTCAAGCAGAGAATTAATTATGATTTTCGTAATTTACTATCGGATCGTTTCAAACTTAAGAAGTTAGCGAGTTGTTTTGCTCGCAAACGAGACCAAACCAAATGATTGTGCATTGCATGGATCTGCGCTGCAGCAAGCGCAGCAGCTTCCGGATATACGACTGTGGTACAACCAAGTCCTGTAAGTTATATTTAATTTTAGATTCTTCAGGAGATATAAATGCTATTACATGCTATGAACATAATTATTTACCTGATGGAACATCAAGCGAAGACCACACGCTTCGTTCGATATTATCTGATCTCAGAGGCGGGCAATTTATGACCGGCAAGACGGTATTGCCGGAGAGCACTGGACCCAAGCCATTGCTTCGACCGGCTACGGCTATCAACACTACCTATAGAGATAAAAAAAAAACTTGTGATAAACGGAAATAAATAATCTTTTTATAACTCATTTCTTTTATCATAACAAGTTTTTGAAATTAAGATATAACACAGGTCATTTCAATAGGTCAATATGAATTCAAAGATATGTAATTATCCATCTGCTATCATATTTGCTAGCAAGTTATTGTGATCAATATTGTGAGAAATATTATGATAAAAAGTGTAATATTGAGACATATTGCTACCAGTATCAGTATTGCGTAATTATATTATTCAATGTTTGATATTAAATAAATATGCAAGAGTAATTGTTGAAATAAAAAATTCTACTTCTAGGAATAAAAACAATTTAAGATATTAAGTGATCTACATATAACATGATCTATTTATTAAAACTGAAATTCTCGAAATATCTTTTTTAATTTAATTTTAATTAAATAACAAATCTAGTTTACTGAATCTTTATTAGTAATTCTTTGTATAGTAATATCGTTATTATAGTAAATTATATAAAAAAGGTAAAATGAGATGAAACATACATTTTCTCCACTGCCTTCATATTCAGCGAGAACATTTAAAGTTTCTAAAGTACCCTTATGAGCACTACAGATTCGGAGTTGTGGCTTCAGACCCAATGCTGTAGCATGTTTTGCAATCTCTTGGCAATATAGTTCATCAGAGGGAGAGCCCATAAATATAACAACTAATGGACTAGGTGCTTCAATAATATGATCCAGCTGTTCTTCTACCCATTTAAAATTACGCTTTACTGTCTCTAAATTCTGTTGTGTTACATTGGATAAATCCCTGTACACCTAATAACAGATAAAACAATCTTAGAAAATCATAATTGGTACTATTGATGGAAACATATCAAGCTGCCCATAAAAAAGATCTTTACCTGCTTATCTTTCATCAGTTTCTTATCTCCAGAAGGCCAAAGTCTCCAGGAATCACTATCAATAATATCAGCAACTAAAATTTCTCCATTTGAATCTATGCCAAATTCTATCTTCATATCTATCAAAGCGCTATTACGCACAGTCCAGGCTCGCTCAAGAATCTCAAAAACGACAAGAGTGATGCGTTTCATAATGTCCACTTCATCTTTTGTTATTTTTATGCCACCCAATTCAAAACCTGCAGAAACAATTTGTTCATCGGACCACTGTGGATCATGATTAGCGTCATCTTTAAAGAATGTTTCCTGCAGAGGTGGATTGAACCTATAACCCTCTGGAACTCCTATAAAACACAATATACATATCATATATATTATACATTCTGACATACTCTTAGACTTATTAATTCCAAAAGAACAGTATATTCAAATATACCTGGATGTCTTTTTAGAAAGCTACCAGTTGCTTGTCTTCTGGTAACCCATTCAATTGGTATCATGTCACATTTTTTCGCTATGAAACATTTCGGACCTGCAGGTTTAACATAAGCTGTCTTAACACCAGCTTCATTAAGCAGTTTGAAAACCTTTATGGTGGTAGATGTGCTAATTGTTGCTTTTCCCTCCAAATCATGAGATTTGGCACCGTCGCCAGCAGTAATACGATCCTTACTTTCCAACAAACATAATGTAGGATCATTTAGAAGTTCATAAACCTTCTTTGTTTTTCCTTCGTTGATAAGTTTTCCAAGTTTATAATCTGAAACAAAAAAAAGTGGTGTCGATATCTTAAAGTTAATAAAAAAGAAATTTTTTTCTGGTTTTATATTTATGAATAAATTAATAATTCTTTTTTTTATTCGTGAATTGCAATCACATACATATTATATATGAATGTTTTTGTACAAATAGTTTATTAAGATAAACACAAAAAAACGCGCTATTCCGAAAAATGTACGACTAGAATTAAGTGATCTAAAATAAAATGTTTGCAATAAATGCTATATCAAAGATGAACGGAGCACTTGCAAAATGCCGGCCGGCGAATCCGAGATAAGCCATTGCAAAATGTATTAGGCAACCACCTGTTGCTTCAGCAAAGATGTATTTATCTTCTTGTAGAATTATTTTAAGTAATTTTTATTCATATAAATTATTCATATAAATGTTTCATATGATATTCATAGATGCAATTATTATACCAATATTCATATGAACAAAAAGAGAGTTTAATCAAAGTTCTAATAAGCTATCCAACTCACCAGCCATGTTGTCACTGTAACGTCTAATATTCGAATGGATCAGAATAGATGTAATCGAGAGCCCGATGACTTGATCCCGTCCTTTTCTTTGACCGTCCCCACTTACGATCTTTGTCAATCTGATTTGCGATTGGTTCAATGCTTGGCCCCTTATTACAGTATTACATCAGAAGCGAAAAATCATATACAAAAATATATTTTCTCGCACTATACATCAAAATAAATCCTTTTGCGTATTACCATCCACATATTACGTAAGAGTGGACCGAAGAAATGCTCTATTTTTATTTTCTGTATAATTATAAAAATTAATGTGATTCTTGCAGTTTTGTTATTATCGATTAATCTGTTTTTATTCAAATCGCAGATTTAAAAGTACATCGGTAAGCTGAAAGAAGCATATTTTGTAATAAAAATTGAAATAACGTCGTAATCTGAAGATTAAACAAGCGAGCAAGAGGAAAATCAACTCTACTTTGAAAATTTTTATATTTGAAATCCATATAACACAGTGAGATTACGCTGCATATTCTCGTTCCAAGTTACTTGCGTTATCAAAAGGCTATATAGGTATAGTGACACATGTAGTGACGAAATATCGTTCAGTAATCTATTTCAGTTTTTTTCCTATAGTGTTTGTGTATTTTTTTGTGCACTACGTGTACACAATTCTTGTTTGTACGATTGCGTGAAAAGAAAAACGCTTCTTTGAAAAGATGAATAACACGCACACGTCCCTCATTTATGGGGCAAACGCAGCATGTGATTCTTCACCTTCCGCATTCCCCCTTTTTTCGAAAAGGAAAGCAGAGATAATAATCGTGCCGGCTATATTCGAATGCCTGTGCGTCTCCAAACAACGACGATTTCTCATTGGCCCGGAGCATCTATCGCTCCATTACTTCACGACGTCTTAGCCGTTAGCCGATCATTTCTACAACCAGAGAGAAACGTCTCTCTGAAGAATACGATCGCGTTTCTCAGCACGAAGTGCGTACACATGTATAGCGCAATATAACGCGTTCGGTAGAGTGGATGGAAATTTAATAAAAAAAAAAAAGAAGACAACGAAGAAATCACACACAGAGAGGTATGTGTTTATCGCTTCTTTTACCACCGATCTCTTCCAACTCTTCGAGCTCACGTGCTCGATTTTCGATTCCGCTTTTATACTTGTGCTTTTGTACAATTATTATGACAGATGCGAGGTAATCTGGAACAACGCACAAGTTACGCACAATTTCAGTTCTCTTATCATTGAAACATCGAAAAAAAAAAATAGTACTTTTAAAAGGAGATTTTATTGAAGCTTATTGTGCAGCGTATGTTTATCTTTATACGCTAAGATTTTCTGCACAATTCCAAGTTCTTTGTCATGCTCTTTTCGACTTCAAATTAATCGAATGAACAAATTACAAATCCGAAAATTTGCGTTCGAATGAATCAAGTGTCGCGACGAGATTAAGATTTTCGTAGCGCGTGATCGATATTGTATGAGAAAAGAAGCTAAGAGAGAAAAAAAAGTTAAACACCTTTTTCGAAACGTGTGATATGAAATATTTAAAAGACTACGAATTCCGACGTTTATCGTAGTCTTCCGGTTTAGAATATCGTGTCGAATTACACCGAGCATATTCTTGTTCAACAGGTGGTCAGACCACTCGCGGAAGCTGCGTAGAAACGTTTTATTTGATCTCGATATCTCGGCTTAATGAGTGAATTGTTCGTAGAATAAATCTATACGCAGTAAATATATATTTAATCTTACGTTATTGGTTTGAAAAAGAGGGACAGCCAATTATATTCTGTAAGTAAAATAATATTTGCGCCTTTTTGTTTTATGTAATCATATTAGCTAACATCAAAATTCTCTTCGGAATTAATATCATGATCTTTTTTTTTTTCAATGGGATCATTATTATTTCAAATTCGTTATATAATATTTGATTAATGACGTTAATACAGTAAAATCCAATTTATAGCTTGCTATAAAAATCGAATTTATTCATTAATTTCTCTTCTTTGCCTTGTAATAAATAATTTATATCCCGAATATTTATTCTTATAATTTATGTTCATTTTGTTTAATTTCAAAATCAATTCTATGTTATGTATAATATAACTCTAAAAGAAAAGAGAGCATTAATTTTACTTTATTTCCATATATAAATTATAGTTATCACAGTAGAAAATTAACTTGGAAATATTATTTTGTGTAACATGAAATATTATTTATTAACTGGAAAAATATTATTTCATATTTTTTTTTTTTTGTGACGTAAAAGATTAATTTGCTCTAAATACATATAACTGTTTTCATATTCTGACATTCATGATGTAAACACGATGTAAGATGATGAAATCAGTTGCGAAATACAGATTGAGCAAGCATGAGAAGAAAACATAGTTGTAATATTGAACAAATGTAAGATATGTCGATTCTATCAGTCTGCTGGGGGTCAATAGTTTATAAGGGCAATACAGATTATATACTTGTTGAAAAGAATCTCATAGATATATTTCAATGAGATACACAATATCTAATTTATATGTTTCAATTTATACATTATCTATACAGTTTGTAAATTCGAATATAATATATAAAATTTATTGAGAGTACATCAAAATCTAAAATAATTTCAAGCTCTATATAATATTTATTATATAATAATTTGAAAATGATCAATAATAACAGTTAAATTATAAATCTTTATGATAAAAAAATTCCCAATTTAATTCTTATCTCTTAATTACACACTAATATGTTTACTAATTGTAAATGTAAGATTTCACTTACAGGCATTATACATTTTGATCTTTCCAAATAACATCCTTTAAAATTCATATTTTATTATTATAATTTGTGTATAAAGAAATGAAAGAAAAAGATAACATTTGTTTTATGTTTTACAGATTACAATGGAAATGTCTCACAATAAAGATAACAAGATAGAAGATTCTCAAGTAATGTCTCGTCTTTATACGGAGGAATCAAAATGTATAAGGCCACGAAGCAAAGGTGAAACCAGAGGACAAAGGCTTACTGGTCTTACTCATGAATGCGGTGTTTTTGGATGTATTGCTGCAGGGGATTGGCCATCACAAATTGATGTGGCCCAAGTTGTTTGCCTAGGTAAATATATTAATTCTTTATGAAATAAATCAATAATAATTAATCCTAGAAATTAATTTATAAATATAAATAATAATACAAAAGATATAAATGAAAAAACGAAAGAAAAAAGTTAGTAATTTAAATTAAAGCAGGATAAAAATATTTTTGTTATTTCCATTTAATAGGTTTAGTGGCATTACAACATAGAGGCCAAGAAAGTGCAGGGATTGTTACAAGTGAAGGTGTTTGCTCTAAATCATTCCATGTACATAAGGGCATGGGAATGATAAATAATATTTTCAATGATGAAGTTATGAGGAAGCTTAGAGGAAATCTTGGGATTGGTCATACTAGATACAGCACAAGTGCAGCCAGTGAAGAAGTTAACTGTCAACCATTTGTGGTACACACTGCACATGGGGCATTAGCAGTTGCTCATAACGGAGAATTAGTAAACACTGAATCTCTCAGAAAAATGGTAAACAAAATTTGTTTCTTTGTACCAACTATTATATATGATTAATTTATCATTAAATGTTTAAATTGCTCATTAATACATTGATTAGAAAAATTTAAACTGAATATTATTTAAATCTTGTATCTAGGTATTAGGGCGAGGTGTTGGTTTATCAACGCACTCGGATTCGGAACTTATAACACAAGCGCTCTGTTTGAATCCACCAGAAGGCGAAGTTAATGGACCAGATTGGCCAGCCCGTATTAAACATCTTATTCAATTAGCACCATTATCATATTCCTTGGTCATAATGCAAAGGGACAAAATTTATGGTGTCCGAGACCCTTATGGAAATCGTCCTCTTTGCTTGGGGAAAATAGTACCAATTGGCAATCTAGGTACATATTAAAATATTTATCTTATGTCCTATATTTTATTTTTTCTTTATTGATATTTTATTAATGCAAAGTAATAAAATGAGCGAATTTAAATCTCGCAGCATGTAATGATTCTGACAATGATGATGATGAAGCAGAAGGTTGGGTAATTTCATCGGAATCTTGCGGATTCTTGAGCATCGGTGCGAGATATGTCCGCGAAGTGTTTCCTGGTGAAATTGTCGAACTGACGCGAGAAGGTATTAAGACTATTGATATAGTAGAAAGACCAAATAAAAAACCGCAGGCATTTTGCATTTTCGAATATGTTTACTTCGCCAGAAGCGACAGCATTTTTGAAGGTAAATATGATATAAAATATTAAAAATTGATTAGATAAGAAGACATGTTTAAGAACATTTGTATATATTGTATATATGTATTATACTAGGACAGATGGTATACTCAGTTCGTATGCAATGTGGACGAGTATTAGCGATGGAATCGCCGGTTGAAGCAGATATAGTAAGCTCGGTGCCCGAATCTGGAACCGCAGCAGCACATGGATATGCCAGACAGGTTATTAAAAAAATTAATAATACAAAATAATATATATATATATATATATATATATATATATATATATATATATATGTATATATGTATAAACATAGGAATGAATACGTGTATATAAGGGCGCAATGTTACATTCAAGAAGCATTTAACTTGAATGAAATTTATTTTTGTTACAGTCTAAAATACCTTTCACGGAAGTGCTATGCAAAAATAGATATGTGGGTAGAACATTCATTCAGCCGAGTACGCGACTTAGGCAGCTCGGAGTAGCTAAGAAATTCGGAGCTTTGTCGGAAAATGTAAAGGGAAAGAAAATAATCCTTATTGATGATTCAATCGTCAGAGGAAATACAATCGGTCCAATTATCAAACTACTACGTGACGCGGGCGCCAAGGAAGTAAGCTTTCTTCATCTCATTATCGTATTCTTTTTCCTAATGTTACATTTGTTATATTTATTTGCTATTTATATGATTATTTAGGTTCATATTAGAATAGCATCACCACCACTGAAATATCCATGTTATATGGGCATCAATATACCAACAAGGGAAGAACTTATCGCAAATAAGCTCGATAGTGTAAAATTGGCCAAGCATGTAGGAGCAGATAGTTTATCGTACCTTTCGGTCGAGGGGCTTGTCGAAGCAGTCAGATATCGTATGGACAATCGTGAAAGCAATTATATTGGACATTGTACTGCTTGTCTAACAGGAGAGTATCCAGACGAACTTCCTGGTGACCTTGATTGGTGAAAATGTCACGATTTTATTCTAGAAGCAAATAAAACTCCAGTTTTTTAAATACATGAATAAAGAATCTATACATTAAAGTTGAAGTGAAGTTATATCAATTGATAAATTACTATGATGTACAGATGCGTACCTAAACATTACTTCATATAGAACTATTCTATAAAATATTAAATTTGACTTAATTTGATCGGAAATATTTGGACTTAATAACAAATTTATAAAATAGCTACAATAAAAATTATATAGCTACATATATATGAAGTCATTATATAAATAAATTATACATTTGGGTTCAATTCAGTATTTTACAATTATATACTATATCATGCACAATATATACGTATAACGTCATGCACGTATAATAAAAAAGTGTATGAAGAAAAAAATCATTTTTTAAATGTAGTGTATATACATGACAATAATATGAAATTTGTCTTTTTTTGCTGTAAGTATGCTATACTTTACATTAAAAATTAAATAAGCATTATGAATAGAAAAAAAATTTGAAAGCGATAAGTATAGATAATGCAGTTAAAACAAACCTTTGAAGTACAAATATAATCAATTCTCTTCCTGAATCTTTAGTTTAAGCAGATTCAAATCAATTTAGTAATAATTAATATCTGTATGCAATATAGATATTAGTACTGTACAAATCTTTTTTGAGCTGTTTATATAATATTAGTAAAATAAGAATAAGGGCGAAAATTGACAATATATAAAATGATACATAGAATGATATGAAACTAATATTACTTATGTATTAATATCGAATATTTTATTTTTTATAATTGAAAATATAATTTATATCGTTGTGCATTTTAATATATGAATAACGAATCTATATACATTTCATGAAGTCATATCAATTGATAAAATACTATTATTATAAATGTGTAGATACATATCTAAATATTACTCCATATATATTCTATAAAATGTTAAATTTGATTTGATTCGATCGGAAAATTTGCTTGGATTCAATAACAGATCTACATTTATAAAATAATTTAATATAAATTCTATATATATATGGTCATTATATATTTCATGAAAATAAATTTACTTATTTCTGACATTTGATATAGATAATTAAAACACAAACGTATATAAATATATATTTCCAACAACATTTTAAATGTAGCTATATAATATTAATAATTGATAAATATCGATGTTAATGAATATGGTACTTGATATTATATATGACAAGTGATTATATATGTAATAAAAATTATATATACCATTGCATATAAAATATATTATAACTTTATCAAATAGAAATTGAGCAATTTTTTTTATCAGAGAACATTCTTCTTGAAATAATGATGTGATATATGCAGTAGTACATAAAATTTCTGTCTATTAGTTAATTGTTTATAACACTCGAATTTAATTGTTTATGATTACATGAAATTATAATTATTTGTAAAAAAAATAATTTGTATATAACTAATGTGACTTTTCGTATCACAGTATTTAAAGCATTAATATTGTTTTTGAATTGTATCAGCTTCATTTTCTGGGTATGCATAATATTTATGACATAAGAACACTAACATGCCTAAAAATTAAAATATTTAATCAGAAAAATTAAAATATTTAATAAAAAGAATTTTAAATATTTCAAGTATAATTTAAAATATTTTACATGTTCCTGCTAATTACTTCCACTTAAATATAGATTTATCAAAATTAGAAGCGTTCAACATACTAATGATTAAAGAAAATATTTACTCTTTCAAATAAATGGGTTTTCACATACAATCACGTTTTTTTCTGATTTTTCTTTGATTTTATATGATATAAAGTTATTCTTAATCTCTGAATCTAACTAAATACCTTTGGATTTCTTTTTCTTCTCTAATTTTTTGCTTCTCCAAACATGTACTTAATTCTTCCAGTTTATCGTCACGTATCTTATTCCAATATTGGAGCGCTAAAAATTAATTTCAAGTTAAAATTCAAAGCGGAATTTCAAATTTAAAAAAGTACTTAAAACTTATATAAACAAATTCATACCTTCCTCTTGATATTTTGGAGGCACTCCAGCTTGTGATAAAGTATCTGTATTCGGAATACAACTATCGTGTTCAGAATCACCAAAAACCTCGACTCTTGGTTTTGTAAAAACTCTCTGCATCTTTAATACCTTTCTGGTTTTAGCAAAATATTTTAAAGTCGGCACTTTATCAAATACAACATCATCCACATGTGGATTGTCATCCTTCTCAAAGAACATATAAGTACCCACAGCGTCTTCATAACATCCCTCGTAAAACTAAAACAAAAATATAAAAATTGTTAGAGAAATAAATTTGGAAATTTAAATATATAATTTATATCTTGTGCATGTGCATTTCACATGCTATAGACGTCATAAAAACAAGCTCGTTTTCTGTTACAAACAAAATTTGTAACGCCGTTACCGTTACAGTTACCAAAAAAAAAAAGAACCGTAACGATAACGGCGTTACAAATAACACGTTACTTTCCAACATAAAAACATACCCGTCCATCAATTTGCATTATAGGATGCTCCGTGTCTATTCCAATCATATCTAATTGAAGTTCTTCATTATTAAATACATTACTACCGACAAGCCCCTCGAACTCTACGTAAACAAGCATTTCTTCCTCATCTTCGGACAGCTTATCGTCGGACTGCATCCTTGTAATGAATTCTTGTTTACACGTCTAATAATAATCCACATCTAGAAGTCGTACTTTCCACTGCTCCATCTAAAAAGATTGCTCGATTGTTTATGCGCGTGCGTGTATCTTTAGCCATGTTCCAAAATTCACTGCCAGTACTGAAAATCTATAGTTCACGTAACGTATATTATAGATTTCCAGTACTAAAAATTTTGGAATACTACCTTTGTTAATTATTATTAGAAAACAATATATATTGCGAGTAATTTTTTGTTTTCGTTTCGTCAAATATGCTCGTGCTTACATATCAAATAATTTATTTTAGAGAATGAAAGGTGACGAAATTTTGTCCAATTCAACAAAACGCCCAATCGGATCATAGCTTGAGCTTAAAAGACAGTGTGGGATACACTTGGCGTGAATAATACCATAGAGTATGGTGACGTGTTCTTCGCATACCACGTGGATAAGACACATATGACACGTTGCCTCCTACTCTTGCGTCATATCGTCAGTTTGTGTTGGAATCGTCTGCTCTTTGTCACACGTCACAAGCTGAGTGACGATTTGTCCGTCGAGCGTTTCATTTGCGTGTTTATAACGAGTGTCTGAAGATCAGAATAAGAACTATCAAGACACTTGATGTGTTTTGCATCAAAAGTCCGCGAACGGAATCTATATAACGTTTTTCGTTGAAACGAAAAGGAGTCTTCCACAATTTCTTGAACTGTTTGCGACAAGAGCAATCACGTAAACAATGGTGAGCATAATACTTCGAATGAAAGCGTACAATATTTCTGAAGAAAAGAGTATATTTGTATATCTGTCTCTCTCTTTTTTTTTTCTTAAAAGCCTGCTGCACCTAGTGCTACTTCCGTTGGCTCGGTTGGACGATCGCCTAGTAAAGCCATCGCACCAAGAACAGGTGGTAGCGGTACTGTTAGGCAAAGGAAAACCACTGTGACCTCCTCGGCTAGGAATAGAAATACAGGCACAAGTTCCGGTGGCATGTGGAGGTTCTATACAGATGATTCACCAGGTATCAAAGTGTAAGTAGAAGTTTTGTAGATTGTTGCTTGTTCCATATGTGCATTGAATACCAAAGAACTTATAATGTACATTTAACTCGTTATAATATATTTTAAATATATATTGTAACAAAATATAATAGAAAGATGTGGTATTTTATATATTTATATAAGATATTTTTGAATTATTATATTTCTTTTTAATTATGGATTAACAAGAGTTATATTTTTTTATAATTGATCCATTTCCATATAATTTCTGCGTGTTTGATCATGCTTTATTAAATGTTACAATTTTTCTATGTTACAGAGGTCCCGTACCAGTACTTGTAATGTCACTTTTGTTCATTGCATCTGTATTCATGCTTCATATTTGGGGCAAATATACTCGAAACTAGAATTAAGCATAAGATAGAACAAGATTGGTGTGAAAGAGTGAAACAATGGATATAATGCAAAAATAAATTACCATCTTGAGCAGATAAGATGTAGATTTTTATATGCTATCAAGAAAAGGTGAATATATATACATATTATAATACATCATTGAAAAAATTATCATAAAATTCATTGTAAAGTGCGCTATATACATCATTATTGTTATACAGTTGAAATGTATTCAAATTATGGAATAATACATTAAGAGAGTGGTTTTTTATATAAATCCATGAATTATATGTATTGTGCAAAAAGTGTGAAAGTATTTAATTTGCATTTGTAATATTAAGGATATAATAATATGTAATATTGAAATATAGTTTATTTTTACCCTAATCTAGCGATATCATAAGTCAATTTAAATGTTATTTTTATAATTTTCGTCATATAAATCTTTACTCCATAAGATCTTTCGATCAAAAATCAGCGATTTCTTTTAATATTTGATTTTGATAAATAATTTTTATAGCGTATATAATTCCTGAAAAATTCTAAGGATCAAGATTGGTGGAAGAAATTCTAAGTACAAAACTCTAATTTGACTAAAAAACTTTAATAAAATTAAAACTTGAGTTTTGTTCGTGTGACAAAGACAATTGTTAATAAAATTTTGTTCTTTTAATTGCTTCAATTTATCATTAAGCTAGTATAGTCATTTGATTACTTTTTTAAAATAATATTGAAAGTTATTTTTTTCCAATTTGAAAATAACTTTGGCCTTTTAATATTGTTACTTTCTTAAAAACGATTTTGAAAAAATGAAATTAAGTTCTTGAAAGAAAATAATGGAGGAATAAAGGAGTTAAAACATGTGTTATAAAAATGCGGTAATTCGATGTACGTTTTCTTATCAATATTACATACTCGTGGAAAGATATTTATTATATCCTTTCAATTCCTTTGTTTAAACCACGAATATATAAATCGATGTTCTTGCGTCCATTATTACTAAAAGTTTCCGCACCATATATGTCTTTGCCAGGCATTTTCAGCGAGGCGCCGGCGCATATCTAATATTGATTTTTGGCTCGATAGACTGAATTCCATTGCGACACTCCCGAATTGAACGAGACAGAGAGTTCTGAGATAATTGCAATAAAAAATATAAGATCGTTCATAAGAAAAACATGTATCATTATATTGGACAAACAAGCGATATCGAGATTGAGAAATTGCAAACGAGCGTCTCGAATGTAAATAGGAATTAAAATATGAAAAAGGAGGGGCAAGAATTAAATATGGAAAGCGAAATAAGAAACTGAAAAATAATGGAACGGATAAAGAAGAAAAAAAAATAACAGCTTTGTGATTAAAGAGAAAAGATCTATTTAGACAGATTCTTTGCATAATATCATGATGCATATGCACAAGAGAAATTGTGATCGATCTAGTATCTAATATAAAGGAAGCCATATCATTGCGTTCATATTAGATCTGATTTTTTTTTATGCGCATGCATCTGCATAAATCTGCTCGAATAGCTTTAGAGAGATGAGTAAAAAAAAGATATAGAAGCTGATGAAGATACGTGATTAGTACATGGGATAATTGTAGAACATATGGAGAACGAAAGAAGAGAGACGCAGAGAAACATAATGCAAATCAAAAAAAGAAAATGGGGTGAAGGACGCAGAGAAACATACTACGAGAGCAGGGTTGGTGGCAGCGAGAAAGAACGGGGCTGACGGCAGAGCCGTTTCAAGATGTTTAGGCACCCTAAGCTTTTTCTTAATGGTACACATAAGAAAATATATATCCAACAAGAGAATGCATATTCACAAGTCCGCTAAAAAGCCATCAATCTGAAATTTAAACAAAATAAATCATTAGCCGCAAGATTATATGAAGGAAAAAAAGCTGTTATCTAGAAAAACATATGTAAGACATTTAGAGTTATTCAAGACATATCATGACATACGAAACATCAATCATATTCAATCAAATATAACTTTAATTAACTTTAATTAATTAAAAGACACGATTCTATCTAAGACTACAGTCTGTTTAATCCGTGTTTAGTCCCAAGTGTCCCAAGATCGTCAGAGATATCCTTCGACCTGTAAGTTCCGCAGAGGAAGCGTGTGCGCGCTCTTCCAGCGCGCACCGCGAGAAGAACGAGAGGAAGGGAGCGGCACAAAGGTACCGCGGGGGCAATCCCGACGCGATCTTCGTCCACGATGAGGGGGATGAAGGGGGGTGGGAGGGGACGCGCGCGTCCCGATGTGTTCCGCGCATCGGTGGAGGGGGAGAGGGGGATTCGAGCATCGCCGAGCCGCGGACTCACACGTGATATCGTCGTGCGGGAGTGCGCGCCTCGTTTTAGACGCGCGGCGACATTAGACTTCCTGTTGGTCGCCTGCCGCCCAGCGGAGCGAAGCGGATCGGGGCGATCATCACGCGCGCACCGCTGGAAAAACGTCCCGAGATGCGGCTCTCCTCGAGAGAGGTAACTCTCCGTGTTTTCTTGTTTCTAAATCGGCGAGCACTTTCGAATCGTACGGAGTCACTCTCGTCGTTCTAAGAAATAAGGAAGTGCGATGTCGATAACGTTATCAATTTTGTGCAATTATTGAGAATGTTCTCTTAAGGATAGAGCTTCTTTCGATTTGTTTGAAGCATTTTTTCGACGATAAAATTATGCACGGAGATCTCTGTGCTCTTGGACACAGATATATCCTAAAATCGTTTCGTAAGAGAACAGTTTTCAAGGTAATTTTAAATTTATAGACTCTGTTCTCATATTATTCAAAATATTGCTGCCAAGAATGTGTATAGAGAGTGTCATATACTTCTTAGTAAATTTTTCTCAAAAATATCCTGGTATTATCTCTCTACGGATACATCTTCAATCCGTTAACATTTTCCGCATTGCGGAAAACGTAATATAACTACACGTTCGATATACATTTGTTTATCTGGAGCAGGTAGCTTTTGTTAATTTGCCAGAAAAAAAAGTCCAATGCTATATGAATGTTTACTTTTTCAATGCCAATTTCTTTGTAGTTTATAAAGGAAAAAGAACAAATTATGTTAAAAAAGAGATGCATGATTTATATATGAAAAAGTAGATTCGCTTTTTCTATCATTCTCAAATTTTTGAAATAAAAGGAAATTAAAAATTAATATTTTTTTTTCTGTATGCATTCACACAAATATAACAACTTAATACGGATATTGTTAGACACAATATTCATCGAAATGCAATCGTAAAGTATCTGATCCGTGTATCCGTACCGATAATCCGGATAAAGCCCAGATTAGTAATCCACTATCCTTTCTAGATTATAAACCTGCTTGTAATACGGATGAAAAAGAGAAAGATTCAATTAACATATTGTCTAATTGCTTGTCGACTCTTACGCGTGTTTGCAAATTTCATTTTATTTTAATAATCGCGAAGCATACTTTTTTATAAAAATTGTAATTTGAAGTTTTATTTATAGTCTACATTTTATCATTTTTTTTTCATCGATATATATATATATATATATATATATATATATATATATATATATAGTTAAAATACAAAATTATCTAGTTTAATAAATTTTAAACTAAAAATTCTTAAATTAAAGAGGAAATAAAAATAAAAATAGAAAAACGAATAAAGAGACGAGAAGCAATTAATTGATATCGGTGGAGATAATAAATCGGTGCGCACATTTCAGGATTTAAGATAATTTGACCGACGGTGACTTGTCGAGGACGCGATATGGCGGTCGACATATTGGACAAGGATCATTACGCCGTGAGCGCGATCGTGACCATCGGTATGCAGCTCATTTTCTTCACGATCGCGGCCACCTTCCAGTTGGATAAACTGACAGACTTTGCCGGCGGCACCAACTTTATCATCCTCGCCCTCCTCACTTTCTTTCTCGGTCAAACGGGCAAGGTATCCTCTCCAACGCTAGAACTGGCACCTCTCACTGTTCCCCTCATGCACGTGCGACGCATATGCGATCCCGCACGTACGATAGATAAAATCCGGGTCGGGTATCAAACGGGTATTAAAATACACGGGATATTTACGGAAGCATGAAGAAACTGACAAGTTATATACGATGGCGATCATAATGAACGAGTTTTCCGGGCTAATATATAGTTGACGCGTTCCAGGTGGCCTCTGCGTTAAACTAACCGGATGTTCTCTGTTTTGAATTGATTCTTTAGCACTTTAGGAGAAAAATCTCTTATCCCCAAAAAAAAGAAAAATTCAACAGGTTCTACGCTCTACAGCTCTAAAAATAGATGACCATGTATTACAAATTAGATGAAGATGTTATCACGTGTCATTGCATTAATTACTGTTCGATTATAAGTTAAAGGATTTATATTAACATTATTTCATTCTTTTATCGCAACATAAACTAATCGTAAATATTTAATAATAGTTATAATTGTAAAAAATATTTTTGCGAATCGGATCTGCATTCATAAATCACACTATATAGATAGATTTTTATGTGTCAAAGTCTGATGAATACATTGTGAAATACATCTACGAGATGAATTATGTTATATTGCAGACATATTATCATAAACGATTTTATCCTCAACGGAAATCCGATGTTATAAATAAAATGGCAAGATATATTTAATGTCTATCGACGGATGACCTATACTATCTATACATTTTTTATACGACATTTGCGTTTTATTTTACACTTATTTTTCTAGTTGTTAAGTATACAAAAATCCATTAATGCAATAATACCTTGTATCTTTCTTCCGTATAGACATATGACAGCCGGCAAGTTATGGTAACTGTATTTGTGTGCCTGTGGGGTGTACGGCTTTCCGGATACCTCTTGTATAGAATAATCAAGATTGGTCGTGACAAAAGATTCGATGACCGTCGTAGCAACATAATTCGTTTCGGCGTGTTCTGGACATTTCAGGTGAAATAATTTACGTAATATTCAGTCACCCCTACAAAATTCTTTGTAACCGCTTTTCTTACAAGAATTACAAGGTATTACAAGGCATCGATGGTGTTCGCAGGCTGTGTGGGTGTACATTGTCAGTCTGCCTGTGATAATAATCAATTCTCCACGTCACAAAATACCGCCCGCTCCGAAGACGATGACGACACTTGACAGCGCCGGTACGGGTCTCTTTTTGATCGGTTTACTGGCCGAAACCTACGCCGATCTGCAAAAATTCGCCTTCAAACAGGATCCAGTGAATGATGGCAAATGGTGTAACGACGGTGAGGGGAGTCTAGTCTCTAATTGTATAATTTTATTTAGCATTAGTAAAATTGGATCAAAAATAAGAGAATAATAAAAAAATAAATATACGAAATTAATTGAAAATTTGAAAAGGGAATAAAATATTATATTGAAAAGTGTTCATTATCAAAAAATTTCTTTATATTTGTATTTAATCTTAATTATTTTTAAGGCGCGAAAGTTTCACGATGAACCATTCTATTTCCCAAATAATTTGAGATGCATTATTTAAATATTAGAATAGAAGATTTAGTTTAGATAAAACAATTATACGCGGACTATATGCACTTTAATGCATGTCCATTTCCAATCGTGAAACTTTGAGAGAATTTCTGCACTCTATTTATTATATAACTACTTCAATTAATATATAAGTTTATGTTTCTAGGACTTTGGAGGCTCTCACGACACCCAAATTATTTCGGCGAAATCGTTGTCTGGTGGGGAATCTTCATAATATCTTTAAACGTTATTGAAGGACCGGAGTGGGTAGCTATCGCTTCGCCGATCTTCACAACGATTATTATTTTATTTCTATCGGGGATGCCATTATTGGAACAAGCATCAGATGAGCGTTACCGAGAGTGAGTATCAGAGCATTGAAAATTTTTACGATTCTAAACAAATAATTTTTGACAATCTTAAGTTTAATAAATATAATAATAAAATAAATTGCATTGTTTGTAGCAACCTATTAAGAAACTTTAACATAAAAATGAAAATTTTAATATATATACATATGTATTATGTATGTACATGTATAGACATATTAAATTTTATATATATATATATATATATATATATATATATATATATAAAATCTTATATTATAATTTAATAATTAAAAAAAAAAAAACATAAAAAGTATAAATAAAAAGGCAATGAATTCTCTGGAACTAAAAACAAATTATGATTAAAATCAGATTTATCTATCTTATATGTAAAGCATCTATAAAAAAATATTGTTTTATCACTTACAATCATATTATTGTTATAATGTGTGCTCTACAAACATTTCTAGTAATGCGGAATATCGCTACTACAAGCAATCAACATCGCCGCTGATACCGATACCACCGGCTATCTACGTCGAAGTGCCACGTTTCCTCAAGTGTATCTTATGTTGCGAATTCCCCCTGTACGACTCTTTGGATGTGAGACCGCGATCGGCTGTCACCGAGTCAACGTCCATCAGCCTCGCCGCGTCCACGTAGCTGTAGCCACACGCCGGACGTTCAACTTCCGAGTCCGGCGTGCAATTGACGGCTACGACAGCTACGACTAGCACAGCCTTCTAAGTATTACTTCACCTCTCGGTGGTCCCCGTCTGTCCGGGAAATCCTATCTCGATGATCGAATCATATAATTCTCAATATAGTATCCTCTTGAATCGATATTGGTACAAGAGACGTATTTCGTATGCAAATGTGCTTAATCAAGCACAACAAATTTGATATGCGGGCAATAGGTTTCAAATAGATTACTCTACAAGATGGAAAGGCTTAAGATAAAGTATTATTATTTTTGTAACTAAAAGTCCTTTTTGGCGAGAAGCGTAAATGGTACCGGCGATTTTTTGTATAGGATCGAACAGAATGCGAGAAAAAGAAATAATTATTTTTGTAGCGATGTTATAATGGGTACCAAATGTAAAAAAAGAACAGTTTGTTGACCAATCTGCAAGGATCGTTCCTATACAAGTCATCAATAGTGATTTCATTAGCAGTTTGATAGCGATTTCATTTCATTGCACATATTTAATCTCTTATTTTAAATACAAAATTGACTTGAAAATCAATATATGATAATTTGTATATCAAAGTAATATCTAGATCTTAAAAGAGCCATATAAAAAGTGTATCTTGAATTGTATAAATGAATAATATTATATTGTTCTAAAGGTGTAGTTCTTGCCAAAGTAAATTAGGCTGTCGTTATCAATATTTGTCGTTAACGAAAAATATGTGTCTTAAATATTATAGAAACAAAATTCGAAGAGATTCGAATGTAACATGTATTGGATAAAACGACGTAGTATATTTCTAAAACTAATAATAATGTCTGAAATTAATTTGTAGTGCGATCGAAGAAAGTTTGATACTGTATGCTGTTTGTTAAAGACAAAATAATTGCCAGAAACAGAGAATGAAAGAAAAAGAATTATATGTATATAGTACCTTAATTCTTGCAATTAGTTACAAGAAATAAGCAATATTTATCGCCAAAGACACATCAACGATGAAATGTAATCAAATTATCAGTTATGTCATAATCGCTATCCATTCCATTTTTTAGTTCATCATAGGATGCTTGCGAAGAGAAATGTTAGACGCAATACAAGTGTGATGCATTTATGTGTACGATTCTTGTCCCGTGGTTTTCAATCGAATTATTGAATTGTAGCAATATTAAACATATCTCTGTGCGAAATAGAATGTCCCTAAAATATGAGATATCTGAAAAAAGATTATAAAAGAAATCTATAAAATATAAATAGAAGTAGTGAAAATTGATGCGAATGGAACGCGGATCCCTTACGGATAAATGATTCAAATGTTATTTCTCTCTATTTCACTGTTATGTAAAAATCTTCAAAGTTTAGATAATAAATAATGATTAATTCTCCTGATTTATGCTTATTGACTGCATGTACACTTTCCTTTCAATGTTATGTATTGTACAACATGATGCCACAAAACGCAAATTATATTGATAATGTCTCTTAAGTAAAGAGAGATTGGACAATGGATTGCGCAATAAACATTGACAAATTTCGTAAAGTTCACTTTATATTTATAAACACATTTTATTTGTTCGTATGTATATCGTTAATAAATGGTGATATAATGACAATGAAATGTATAGCGCCGAGCATAAAACGAGCAGTCATATTATAATTATTAATATTCCTCTTATAATAATCTTACTGTATTGGGTGGGCCTATATATCTACTGTGCTTGCAACGTTATGGTCTTGTCCAAATGTTTCTTTCATTCTCTAATTTATATTATTTATACGTATGTAATAATCCATAATAATATATAACCACAGGTGAAAACATATGCGTCGTTCTATAGGTATAAACAGCATCATCCACTAATCTTTTTTTCCATTTTTTCCTTTACGCGTGTGTATGTGTGTGTGTGTGTGTGTGTGTGTGTTTATGCTTGATCATAATTATTAATATAATATAGTAAGTTACTTAAATTGTAATATATCTTCGTGTCTTTGTGGAATATGTTCAGCTGCCGTAGAAAAACTACTGCAGCTGCTACACATTTGTTCGTAGAAAAACTTCAATTCCCGTTATACATCAAACGTCGATTTTCGATGCGTGAAAGACACTTTGTATTACGCAAGGTAATTTCATTATCATTTCTTAACACATTCGAAAAATTGTATCAATAAAATACGTGGGCAGCACAGTGTTTTGAGTACCAAAGGAAAAGAGATCAAAACATTACCTGTGCCTCTGCTACAAGAAAGAAAGAAAAAAAACAAGAATACATAGGGAACACAGGGGATGGTGGATGAAGGGGAAAGGAGGGGACGAAATATTACGACTCCGCTATACGAATGGCATCTTCTTCCCGTCTGATCTAAGTCCGACTGCATTCGCGCGACTATGTAATATAATAGATATATTTATATAATATACAAATAATATAGTAATAATAATATATGTGTCGTTCATCGCGCTTAACGCGGTTTTATTATGTATTCCATGTCTAAAATATTATCGCAAAAAAATTGCAAAAAGAATTCCGTTATTCTCGTACAAAATATAGGAATAAGTATCGTCGTTGAAGTAAAATTTGATTACGCGCGCTTGATGATGCTGAAATGCAAATGGAATTGCGGCCGTACACAAGAGTGGATATCGAAAACTATGTACGACGACTTGTCAACTCCATTTGCATTCTACATTAGGCTGTCTGAGGACATCCGTTGCTAACTGGTCAATTGGCGTGACTCGACTTCCGATTCAATTGTTTAAAAGAACACGAGAGAAACAATTCAAGTCACAATCGATGACCTAATATTTGTTTCCGCGTATAGACATCGTATTCCATTTTCTTACTATTATTATTAATATTATTATTGTTGTAATTTTTATTAATATTATCGTTATTTTAATATCAATGCATTATTATTAATATTATCGCAATTAATAATGCAATTAATAATATCGCATCACTGACGAATCGATTACAAGACGCAACGGTATTTCCTCAGATGATTTCAATAGACAATTTCTCATTGATACATCATTAAAAATCTTTCAAAAATAAGATCTGTTTAAAACAAAAGCTTTTAAAAACTTTATGTAACATGATGAGCGAAAATAAAATGCGCGATATATGTATATAAACATAAAAAACATACGGACTAAAAGAAAAAAAATTGCGTTACGTTGCGCACAGAACGCAAGGTAACTATGCACAGCAAGGATCATCGAGAGAAGCGAAGTAGAACGCTCTTCACCTTTGAGAGGCGAGAATCGTTGTGATCCTACTCTCACTTCTTCTTCCACAACTACTTTATTTTATAGCATACGCTATATTGCATTTGGCCACTGTCGATAAAGACCCCAGCTGCGTCAGACTATTGCAGTTCGTATATTGCAATCCTACGTTTCTAATGACTTATGAGATAGCCCCGTTTTCGTTTATTCTTAGCAGAGCAGAGAAAGGGCGTGGGTTAAAGAGAATAGTCGCTCCAGTCGTGTGTGTTTCGAGTGTGTCAATGTGAAATAACGCGTGATGCGTATTGAACGTATATAAACGAAGTATTAACATTATGAGTCTATTAATATCTATACGTATAAGTAGAGAGCTCTAGTCCAGAACTTTATCTCTCTCTCTCTCTCTCGATCTCTTCGTTTCATTCTGACCCATTCTTTCTCACATACACGCACGTGCTCTCTTTTGCTCTTTCTTTCATTCTCTATCTCACTTTCTTTTTTGATCTTCACATACACTGATCGCTTGATTTGCCTTTTTCTTTGTTCTCGTCAACCTCCTTGTCTTTCTCAACTTCCTTTTCTTCCTTATCCGCCTTCTCTTTATCGCCCTCTTTTTCCTCCTTAGACTCTTTGGACTCCTTCGCTTCTTCTTTGCCCTCCTTCTCTTCTTGTTTTTCAGGCTTCGGCAGATGCGTGTTCATATCCAGACTGGAGCAGATTTCGTCCCAATCCGGGAAGCATCGTTCCTTGACGCGCGAGCAATGACCGACCAAGTTGGGACAGTTCTCTACCATGTAATCTCGCAGGCTGTAGGGCGTGTCTTTGTCGATGTACAAGATTTGAGCGAGATGCGCGAACGCTACTACATCCATCTGCACAAATCCGACATAGATCGTAAAACCCGTCGAGACGAGTTCGATTATACAAATTGCCGAAATTCTAGCTGATAATCGTATCAATTTTTTGCTTTAAAATAAACATAATTTATACGCGCACTGCTTGAACTTTCACAAATTACTTTTGGTAAAAAATTATATTTAAAAAAAAAAATTAGTTGCAAATAAATATGTATCCATGATAAACAGAATCTTACTATATGATCTTCAATTCAAAAGTTAATCATACGAAAATACTCTCGCTTAAAGCTAAATTTTTTAAAAATATTTAAATTATTGTTTCCCCCAACATTATAAATGAGATGTTTTCTTTTCGTTTTTTTTTTTTTTTGAAATATTCTTAACAATATTAAAAATATTGATTTTTTAAATTTAAAGAAAGTTTATTTATAAATCCAAATCCAAATCACTGATTTGCTTATTAGTCTGATATTTCATTTCTTAAAAAAACTTTGTTTTTCAGTATCTAAAAAACAAAGTGCGATAGAAGGCAATGTGTTTACGGATTAACGGATACTTACGGTAGTCGGCTCGTCTCCGAAGAAGAAGGGCTTGTCGGCAAGCGTGTCCGAAAGCACCTTGAGATCGGTGCAACCAAACTGAGACACCTCCTCCGGACTATGCACGCCCATTCCTTGAGCCTTCACTTTCCTCGCACCCTGCAACCAATCCAACTATCATCTCACTACAAATGGTCACGATGCTTTGTTCTACGCTTGCGTTTCCCTGTCTCAACAATATACCTCAGCTACCACATTCATAGACATCTATGGCCACAAGCGCAATGGTTTGCACTTCAAGCGAATACTATGAATGATTCTAAGGATAGCATGAAGTAACATTGTGATAACGTGTAAGCAGCGAAACTTGGTCGAAGTAAAATCCAAACAAATGTTATTATTATTTTTTTCGCATCTAGTAGCACAGATCTTAACAGATATTTGAAAACTTGTATTTCATTTTACATAAATGCACTTTTGAGCATTTCACACTATCATCCTTATATTCCATATTATTAATATCTAAGCAAAAACATATCACCTCGACCAGGACTCAAGAGTTAAATTAATTGTCGATATTGGCTACTTAAAGTCTAACACTTTTAATATCGAGAGGTATAGAAATATGTTCAACAAAATGGCAAAACTACAATTAGTATTTACACGAATATAACTGTGAATGCACATGCACTAATTGCAAATATAGATATGTGGAATCGTGCGTTTTGAAAAATGCGAACAAGTCGAGGAATATTTTGGTTTTTTTTTTTTCTTTTGCATACAGCATACATCATTATTATATGCATATATAATTATGAAAATACAATGTGGAATATAATTATGAAAATATGTAAATAAGTTATAAAAAACATAAAGAGATGCGAATGAGTTATTGCAGTTGAACAGTTAGAGACCGTGGAATGTGAAAAAATTATCATTCAGTGATCTAACGTCCAAGTTGTATGCTAGGTCACACCGATATCACACACGGCGAACGATAAACGAAACTTACCTTGCGTCCAAACGTGAGCTTGAAGAAGAAGTTCAGAATCGAATTGGGTATACGTGATCCCAGTGCAAGCTGCAGATTGACCTTGTAGCCCTTCAGGACTTGATCCAAATTCTTTGTGCGCCAGCACGCGACCACCCAAACGAGATGATTCTCGATCATGGATATCATGGCGTGGGAGACGCTTCGCTGCTCGGATGTGAGACCGGCGTCAAGATCCTTGCCGAATTTCTGGCTCAGTTCCCGCAGAATGATAGTACTATCGGCGATCTCCTCGCCGTTCAGTTCAACGAACGGCAATTGGCCCTTCTTAGAGCGGAATTTCATCTTGTGATCAACATTCTGAAACCAAGCCAAATAAATAGTTAGTATCTATCATCGATCAAAATGTAAATTAAATTACGATGGCGCTTGTTTACAATATATCTCGAATATAGAAACGCTAACTTTGCATAACCCAAATGTAAAAATTTAAATATATATTTTAATATATTGTCTTTCTTCTCCTTAGTTTCGCAAATTAGTTTTTATTAATATTGTAACGTTTATTTTTTATTCGAAAAATATAAAATAAAATTGCGATAAAATTTTCTGCTCGAATAATTTAGAATAAAATCACAAAATTAACCCATTTTTTTGTTTAGTTTTATTATTGTATACATTTTATTATCTAAAATATATTATAAAAGCTACATTGTAAAAACCCTTTTTCTCCTCGTTCTCTCTTTTCTACGCGATTCTTCGTCATCGTACGTAATAAATAACTTTGTGAGACGGACAGGGGCATAAGCACTTATACTCTCGCGAAGTACATGCTCTATTTATAGAGTCGTTCGTATCGTGTTAAATGTATAAGTGGGATATCGTGGTTTTCACAGGTGAATCAGCTTATTACATCTAATCTGCGAAGCTATTCCACGCGATGATATACAGGGATGTCTCAGATTTATCACTATATTTTTAACGACAAATATTTTTTGCAATAAAAATATAGACAATTTTGTCCTTAACGATAATTTCTCATGAGATTTTTGCTTGACAAAATTTATCGTTAAATAATATTTATTAAATAATATTTAATTAAATATTTAATACATAATTTAAATATTTAATTAAATATTATTAATATATAAATAATAAATAATATTAAGTAATAAATATTATTAATATATAAATAATATTATTAATATTATATACTAATATTGAATAATTGAAATGTAACAAAATAAATTTTAAAATAAACACGCCTTAAAATTAATTGAAAAATTGTGTCAAGTGCTTACTCAATTGTAAAAATTTAATTTGCAAAAAAATGTTCTCTCTTTTAGTAATGAACTGTTTCGTAATATGATTACCAAATAATTTCTCGCGTAAAATAAGGTCTTATTTCGTTAATTTGCTATTATTGAGAAAGAGTGATATATCCAAGAACTCAAATTAATTTATATATATATATGTATAAATTTGAGTTCTTGGATAAGTTACTCTTTCAATTTTTAAATACTTTCTAAATTATCACACTATAATTGTGATCAACATAAAAGAATGTAGTTCTAATTACTATAATTATAATACAAATGTACTTAAATACGCTAACAAATAAGTATGATTTTTAAATAAGATTTCTCCGTAACACTTAAATAGTATGTCTTCTCTCTTGCATAATTTACTATGTGGATCAAGTATTTCATGCTGATAAAAAATGGAGAGGAGTATTTGCAGTCAAAGTCAAACAAGTGGATAGGATATATGAACTACTAAGCCAAGACGTAAACAAAGACTAAAACGAAACCAGGGCCATAATGCGCGAAATCTAGAGCCGAGCTAAGAAGTAAAACTACTGGTATTGCGCGGGGAATCTGTCAACGAAAGCAACGATACACAGTAGAGATGCATGCATTGCTCCAGTTTTAACCCTTTCGAGTTAGACGCGACGACAAGATCGATGAGAACTAGTTGAGAAGCGTGCATATAATACGCGTGTGTCGCGGCTGTATAAGGGTCAGTCAGAATGCTGACACACGTGTATTTGTCCAAATGAGTCATCCTGCGCCCTTTGTGCCCATTTATCCTTTCACTTTATTTCCATCCCCTCTCGAAATATTCAAAAATTCTCGTCAATTTCAATATTTTTACCTACAAACGAGAATAATTCAAGCGAATGTAAGAAAATATTTAATTTTTTTTTTACTAATATCGCTTAATTAATTAAAATCATCAATATTCAATTTTAATTTTGTACGTAATATTATCCTTAATATTTGATCGGGTTATTTGCATTTTCAATGTTAATGTGTAATGTCAATAACGAGAGGTAGTTGTGCAGGGCGGGGTTGTTTGCATCGAACACCCTGCGGCCTGTTCTCGATGCAACACATTGACCTCCCTATTACGTCATGCTTATTATTCATCGAAATTCCTTATATATTCGACTAAAATGTAATAACAATAATAATGCGGGTTCATCAAACGTTTATATATACATTTTGGACATAACACAGCGAGATTTATACATTATATGCTATTAATTAATTAACATTATTAAAATTTTTCATTAATATGATAATAAAGTATCATCTCTCCATTGTTTGCAAAATTTTCGAAACATTCCTAACATTTTACGTGACTCTATTAAAAGATCAAATTATTTAGAAACTCCAACAAATTATTTGTCGAAGTTTCTCACATTTCTTAATAATTCAACGGATAATAAACGTTGGGCGATAATCCAAGACGAAGAAAAGATATCTTTATCGGTGCGAAAAAAACATTTTAAAATACAATTTACCCTTTCCCTCCCCCCCTCCTTCCCCCTATCTTTCGAATAAGAACAATATCGAAGAAAAAGTCATCGCCCTCGGATAAATCGGAGATATGCCCGCTATCAAACCGCGAGCGTATTATTGAAATACTTTGCATACTTCGATTCCAATTCATAAGAGCGTAGGAGCGGGAGTACTCGCGGGGCAGGGGCGGGTTCTCCTGCTCGACGCCGGAGAAGCCAAAAGAAACGGACGAAAAGGTGGCTAGAGGCTGGGATCGGTGCAAAGCGCAAGGGAGAAGGCGCGGAGTGCGAGCGCGAGCGCGAGCGCAGAGGACGATGAACTCGCGCGGCAGCAGGCAGCTTCCGTCGCCTGGCAACGTCCCCCACTTGGCCTCTCCCACCGGGCGCAGCGTCGACACCATCATCGGCACACGCACACATGTACCCACACCCACAGCATCGTGTCATCGTCGAGCGTATGCGCTCGTATCTCGTATATATATATATGTATAAGCCGCATGCTAGTAGTCGTGATGGTGTTTTCTCTCTCTCTCTCTCTCTCTCTCGTCGCCGTCATCGTCGTAGTCACCCTCGTTGATCGTAGTCGTGGCTGCCGCCGTTTGCGCTGATATTGATCGCGGGATGGTGCTGCGAACCGCCGCTTGCGCGATGTAAGAGCACGCACGTATCGCGTGGAAAATCGCCGTCGAAAAACTAGTCTCGATCGTCAATGAAGAAGGAGAAGGAAAGAGAGAGAAAAAGAGAGAGAGAGAAAGAGAGAGAGAGAGAGAGAGAGAGAGAGAGAGAGAGAGAATGAATCTGTCTGTATACAGGACAATGTTTCCAGGGTCAAAGTTCGGGGCGCTATCGATTAGCCGCATTATTTGCGTTAAGCTAGGTCCAGGTAAAGCATCGAGGAGCATGTATCGAAATGCATTGAAAAAAAAATACTTTTATATATATATATATCTTCTCTTTAAATTTTCTGAAATATTTACAATCAAGAATCGACTAAAAATCGCGAATTAAAATAAAATAAATTAAAATAAAAAAAAAAAAAAGATACAGATCGTACCTTTCTTTTCATCGTAATCTTATTTAAACAGATGTAGTAACGTGACAGTTTGATCATCCCGACCAAAAAAAAAATGTGAAATGGCGATAAAATGCGCGAGGAATGTATTTTAAGAAAAACGCAGTGGCCGAAAATGTGATAGGGAAATAAAACGACGTGATGTATAAGTTTTGAAAGCAGATGTGCAAAGGGAAATTTCTACGCCGTAAAGACGTCTTTGTTCGACGGAGGAGGCTATAAATCAGCTGGATCCGCGCAGCGACACGCGACACACTACGACGCGCCGCGCAATCTATGCATATATCCGATCCCTCATTCATCCTAATGGACTAGAAGCATACTGTTTCCACGTCGCGCGTTACGTCGGTCGATGCGTTCCGGCGCAACGGATGTCGCTGCAAGATTTGCATGTGCATTTATGCTATAGACGTGCTGCGCGTGGCACAGTATAATTGGCTACTTACCGCGCTGCCCACAGGCGAGGACATACGTCAAAATACCTATGTATTTCGCGAGGCACGCATACGATCCGCGACCGTAATTCCACGTAAGAATGCCAACCGATTAATCATTACGAAACGTCAAATTATAATATTCGCGCGAGAAAAGAATTTTCCTTTGTTCTTCCCTTCATCGTGCGGGATTATATCTTTCGGCTTTAAGTCAACGGGATTTTAATGCTTGACGTTTTTCCACACGTTATATTGTAAAGAAAAATCGAAAGATATCCAAGTTATCATTAGTGAGAAATTAATCGCAAATTTACTACGGAAACGTGACGTTTCAGAGAGATAATTTTTTGGATAAAAACTTTGTATCGTTTCTATTTATCAAAAATAGTACTCTCGAAATACATATATTCACCATCTCCGTGCGCGCATCGCTCGCAATATACATCCCTGCGTATCACACGTGACGCATGAACACTAAATACGTTAAAGCGCTCTTAACCAACAGCACGGAAATAAAAGAAAAAAGCTAGAGAAGAGTTGAACATGCATAGCATCGCGGAGCGTGTCGTAGAATCACGTCGCTTGGATCAAGTAGATTGCTAGCTCAGCTAGCTTACCAGATAATCCTTGGCTTCTTCTCGCTTACATACATTCAAAGTGTTAGGTAGCGAATATAAATTAATTTGTAAAGGAGATCCTGTTGCAGGTATTGAATTTATAAAAAAAAAATCTATTTTCTTGTTGTACGGCTATTATATATTATTACAAATAATATTCATCCTTTTATTCTCTTTTTTACCGATATTGTACGAAACTGACAATCTTTCTTATGTACACATATATTTTTAATATCATGTTTTCCCTTGCGAATATTTAATATCTTTAGCAGAAGTCGATAAAACATCCAAGAGGACAGAGAAAAATGAAATGTATATTTTTATATTACAAATACCGCAAAATTTAGTGCAATTTTTTAAAAATAGTTTTTCTTGTGTTTTATTGTAAAAATAATTTCGTAGTGATATGATTTATGGTTTGTGTTGGTTATCGTTGTTAGAGACAAATTAGAAACTGGGATGAAAGAATGAGTGAAATTTAATTTGAAAAGCTTTGTCATTTAAACGAATCTATTTTATTTTATTTTTTTTTTCTAAATAGGCCGAAATGAAAAAGATCGAATCTCAATTTGACGTTGAAATGCGCGCAGGCGATCAATAGACACCGACGGAGTGCATTCTTGTTTCAATAATCAGTCAAATTGAGAGAAACACCACGCCTTGCATTCACGGACGGTAAATTATCTCGACATTTAACCCGTTGTTTCCTCGAGCGTGACACCATAAAGTCGCACAATGAGGCCCGTTCATGCCGCGTAAACAATCTTATGAAACACGATAACCGCGTCGATATCCTTTCATGCAGTAAATATAGCCCTGAATAGCATCGTCTACAGAGCCCAAGGGAGCTTCTTTATTCAATATTGCAAGTTGAAAATGAGAGTTTGGTCCAATTACAAATTGACTCCGTTTGCTTATTTTTGTACGAAACAAAATAAACGAAGAACTGTTGAAAACACATTTTTTTTTTTTTTTAAACACAACGGATTAGAAACAATATACGATTAGAAATTCAAATAATCACGCTCTAGATTTTCAATAAATACAACATAAATATTAAAAAATAAACATGTTTTGATATTTTAAATGTATATATTGTATTTATAAATAATATCAATTGTTATTTAAATTAAACATTTTTTTAAGGATATAATAACAATTTGAGAATAAGAGAGAGCGAGAGAGAGAGAGAGAAGAGCATGAAAAAGGGAGAGAGCATTGGAGGATGCGCACAGATCAGTCGTTTATTTTTCTATGGAGTGCAATGAACCCCTATCCTCCTCGCCAATCCCCCGGACCCGGCGTGACAGAATAAATTTCTCGCAGATGAGGAATGTCAAGCCAAGAGAAGGAAAGAGAAAGAGAGAGAGAAAGCGAAAAAGAGAACGTGAGAGAGAGAGAGAGAGAGAGAGAGAGAAAGGATCAAAGTCATCGTTCTTCTTCCGCGATAAGATAAGCCGTAATGAGGTTCAATTGGAAGATTAATTAATTAAAACCTACGATAAAGGAGTTAAATTGGACAATATTACGGACGGTATGCAGGCGTACTTGTGTCGGAGAGAGCGCGCTGCGCTTATACGAGATCCCGGAGCGTGTGTACGAGTCCGCCTGCTGCTCATCGCCCGCGAGATGAAGGCGAATGAGAGAAGGAAAAAAGGCGAAGAGGGATTTACAGCTGCCGGGATATACCGAGACCCGCAATTATTGTTGCGGGGTCGTCCCGCGCCGTTGACGAACGCGAGCGTTCTTCAGCAGGCGGCGTCAAGAGCCCCCGCGACTTCTGTTACTACGTTTCCAAAAAAACCTGTCCCTCCCCCGATATTACTTAGGTATCTCTAGACATATCTTTTGAAGCATAGAATAAAAAATATTAATTTGAATTACTTATGTGCTGTTCCGTAGATACGATATGCATCTTTTTAATACCGCGGTATCAATCTCATATTATCATTTTATCAAGATATATCATTTCTTTTCGCGGGTAAAGAGAGATCGATTGTTACCAGCATCGTGATAATCACATTATTTACTAATATATTTTTTTTTAATAATCAATTTTTTCCAATATTATGTTTTAAACTTTTAGATATTTATTATTATCCGCATGATAATAATCACACTATTTATAAAAATTACGTTTTTCTTAAAATTCTTTTCAATAATCTAATCAATTTTTAAAATACTGCTTTTTGCGCTGTCCGAGATACTGCAATACATGTTGACATACATGTGACACTATCTATTCATCTATCATGTCTATTTATAATAGGTTTATTATTTTTAAATGAAAATTTAGTTTGTAACATTTAAAAATGTTTGAAATAATATATATATATATATATATATATATATATATATATATATATTCTACAATTAAACATAAATTATAATTCTTCCTATCGCGCGTGTCGACTAAACTAAATATTAATATAATCGTGCCTTCTGTAAAGTATCGTACGATTAAAAGATTAATAAATTATAGCGCTCGTGCAAAAAAGACCTTCGTTGAAATTCTTTCTCGGATCAGGCCGCGATATCGCGCGGTGACCAGCTGTAAAATAATTACGGCGAGTATCACGCCTCTCTCGGAAAATACGACGGGCGAACGCGCGACGCATTACGATTTCGCTCGGCAACGAAGATAAAAAGAACGAGACGAGAGGAGGACAATCGCATTTCCAAGACGGGCAATCTAGTCAACGGCTAATGGAATGTAATAGAACGCTTGCCTAGTCACCGCCTTGCCCTCTCATCTCGTTCTTCTGTCGTTCCTCCCATCGTCCTCTCTTTCTCACCGTCTCGTTTCGCTCGCCTCCTCGTGAGCCTCCGACGCATTCGCAGACTTTTCTCTTTGTCGCGCTTTGTTCCTGCTGCGAGAGATATGTACGATCGTGGTGACTTCAGAAGTCTTTCGCCGCGCTATTTTAAGAGTTGCGCTCCCGCCCCCGCATTTATTTCCGCCGCCTTTATTCATATATGTGTTGCCGTATTTGAAATTAGTCAGCTGTCGCGCTGCAAAAAATCCCGCGTCAGCTCGTATATTTTGGACTGTTATTTTCTGTCTACGTATCACGACAACGGTAATTAAATGTATCATCGACATTGTGACCAACTGTCTTAACGTGGCTATTCTTTAATCTCTAGCTGTGAAAATAATTTAATTTCACTGCAGCTCGAAAAGCAAAATAAAGAAAAAAATAAGCCAAAAAACAACTACTCGGTTGACGGCACGTTAAATACCCTCTTATAAAAAAAAAAAGTGAAAAATAATTTTGCAGCTTTATACAAATTGAAAATTATTAATATTAAATATTGTTTAAAAAAGTTTTCATAAAAAATAAATGATATTAAATATAGACAGGAATCGAAAGACATAAAGATAAATATATATTTTAAATGAATGTGATAGAAACTGAAACTCGAAAAGAGAACGTGCGACGAATGATAACTGCGATATTATTCGTCTTGAAAAATGCTGAACTCAAATTTTTGACATATCTTGTAACATAGACATCTTACTCTTTACAGCTGCGAAAGACGATAATCTAATTAGCTTGCACCTGGACTTCGGAGAATGAAATATTAGCCTCGTAAGCTTCTTCATCATAATTTATATAATTACGCTGTTACATACATTCGTATATATGAACAAAGAACTTTCTTAGCATGCTATTAATATTCTAATATTACAAATTGGACTGTTAAGATATACAGGCTATTTTATCTTCACTTTAAATTAAACTTTTCTGAAAGGTATATATAAACTATTTTTAAATATATATTTGAAATTCATATTTTTCTTTATGAAAAAATTTAAAAATATAGCTCAATTACAGAAATATTTAATAAATGTAAATTAAAGATATTTATTTAAAATATTTAATAGATGTAAATTAAGATCTCTGTAAATCAAATTTTTATAACAAAACGTCATATTTTTTCCGATTTATTTTTAGACATATTTTACTATAAAAAATTTAATTTAATATTTAATTACCCAGCCAAAAAGATGTTCGAAACTGAATAGTGGAACAATAAACCCATTGATTAAATCCTTCGATTAAAATGTTCGCTAAAAATACCTAACTTTAAATTGAAAATTCTCTTCTATTACTAAACAATTTATTAAATTAATGTTAATACTGAAATGACGAGAAGCTCTGTACAGACATTTTAATGTTATTAATGTAGATTAAGGAGAAGGGAATACTTAATGAGAATTATTCGATTATGTTCGTACGCTTGGGATAACGCTTACTTTGTACGGTACAGCTCCGTGTTTCCCGGTCGTGATTAATTTCTCCATGACAGCGGGCGCTCCGAAACCGCAAGAGCTCGCGTCACAGAATCTCGAAATGTTAGTGAAAAATATTAATATATACAGAGAAATTATTATAAAAAAGAAAATAGAGATTTATAAAATTTTAGATCACATTTTTGTTATCAAAAAAAGTCCAAGCATATCTTAGAGATAGAATTAACGCACTTGCTATATGCATTGAATCGCACGATGCAGATACTTAATGCGCAGTTGGTATGTTAGAAGAACAATATACATATTGTTCATGTATAGACGTGTATACCCTGTGTACACATAATTTACATGAACTATCGCGTACATATTCTTATTGCGTCTTTAGAATCACGCGAGTTAGAAACAAAGGCAATAGAGGTAAATATAGACAGTGTTTAACAGAATTCCTCATTTATCAGATTAAATTATAAATCGCATCATACATAAAAAAAAAAAAAAATAAGAATTCATGTATAAAATATTATAGTAACCTAAATTCTAACTTTATACATTTCTCAGTTTCAATAAGAATAAGAATAAAATTTTCGATAGAAGCTGCAGATACTATATACCGTTGATACCTATATATATAAATACGTAGAAAAATGCAATGTTAAAGAGCCAATATGATATTTTAAGCCGCATTCATAGAAAATCGATCGCGCTTCCAATTATACCTTCTCTTGTAAGAATCTCTTCTCAGAAATTCTACCTTAACACCGTAACACCTTGCCGAGGTGACAATTGCGCATCTTGAAATCCGTAGAACGAAAGTCGATCCACGAAAAGAAATCCAAGATTACCCAGGGGACAGCTTTTATCGCAGACACGCTTTATCGCGAAGCGTTCGCTTTGAAACCGTGCCGATAAATAAAACTCTGATAGTCCTGTCCTCGCTAGTGTAACGTTTGCAAATAAATGCGTGAGAATTGATAGAAAAACAAAGGCGATAGCTGCATAGAATAATGAATCTCATGGCTGATACTTTGGGAAGGATCGATTCAAGTGGATCTGCAACCGTGCATTTTCTTGACGATGACAACTATTATTGGGAAAATCTGGCCAGTTACTTCGTAACGATGATGCGCGATCCCGGGTGCGGGAAGATTTGCGCACCTGAAATGTCGAGCGGCTCAGGTACCGCAGGTAATATCGCGTAACGGGATCGATAATGTCAGGGAGCTATCGTGTTACGCGGATAAGATACGCATCGCGCGGACGCCTGTCCCGAGAGCGATGTTATTAGTGTCGGGAAACTGCGTATTTCAGAAAAACGGAGAGGACGGATAAGACACATAAGTCTTTAACATGTCAAACAGCATATAATCGCGAGGTTGCGCTGTGGTGCTAAATGTGACGATCTCGCGTTAAAAGGCTACATAAACACTGCTGATACGATCTCAAACATTCGTAGACACGCTCGTTTTAATAATGCAATATCTCAATAACATATTATGCAAATAAATCCAGAAATTAGTGTAAAATATCAGTATTAGTACAACATAAAATATCAATATCAGCATATTAGTGTGTGAGAAATATATTTAAATATAATTCTTTGTTTTTTTTGCTCTTAAATTTATATATATATATATATATATATATATATATATATATATATGCACAAATAATTTTTTAAAAATCATTTTCAAAATTTAGTATACATATGTAAAGAACAAAGAGAATTATAGGAGGAAGAATATATTTGTTTGGAGCAATGCTAAATCTCTGCGACTTTTCCTCCAGAAGATTACCTACCCACGATCTCGTTAATGCTCTGGTTTTCGCAATGGTTGGCGCATGCTGATTGTCCTCGAAAAATTATCTAAACCGACATTCCGAGCGGAATTCCAGCGGAATTCAAACGATCGCACGCTGCAATGATTCTCGCGCCGGTAACTATAAGACTCAATTCCAGGATATACCATTCCGGTGAGTCACTCGTCGGTTCATGAATAATTGCGCTCACTGACCGATCGTGTCGGACGATAAAAACTCATGCTGCTCGTACGCGTCGCCTAATCGTATCACATATACACATACATCGAAATCACTTAATTTACGATACTATTAGCTATGCGTTTACGAGATCATCGCGGCCGACCGCAGCTGATTAGTCAAGCTTGACTCGGCGCTGGAATACAAGAATTCATCATTGAAAGAAATTTTCAGAACTGGCGCCATTGTGTGCGTGCGCGCGTGTGTGTGATTATTCTTCTTCTTCCTTTCATTTAATGGCAACTATTACTGCTCTAGGGATCAGATAATCCCGGCCAACGACTTGTCAAGAGTAACAAATACAAAAAAATCCTCTTTAAGAGAGAAAGTTGAAGTAGAAACTCAAAAATAGGGTCCAAACGAAGGACACAGGCGTAACATTTGTTCCTGTCCGTGGGTGACAACTGATTATATATATATATATATATATATATATATATATATATATATATATATATATAGAGAGAGAGAGAGAGAGAGAGAGAGATTGACTGTTCTTTATATTGCATATATAATTATTCCATTTTCTATAAATTTATCAAAATCGAAGATAACGAATATTCTACAGTCTTTATGAGAGTAAAATATTTTCATTCTTGTTTTTTTACTCGTTACAATCGATGATGAAAATAGAATATGTAAATTTTTAAATATTCAAAATATTGTTTCTCTCTGTTACGTTTATTTTACGGAATATATTTTTAAATTTTATTTATAGACTCGTACAGTGTATATATTGTAGCAAAGTGTTTATCAATATTGTTTATCAAATGATATACATTTAACATCTACACCGCGCCTTCTGAAATAAGATAATCCCGCGCACTCGTAATCATATGAAAACATTAATCGGTAAAAATTATATTTTTCAATTAAAACATTAAAAAAAAAAACTGATGTAAAAAAATCAGAGCAAAGCACACTCTCAGCATATGTATATGTGTGTATATGTAAATAACATATCGATAAATATCGATATAAATACCAAGTATGAAGTTAGATAGAATGTAAGATGCTGTTGTCTCGCTCCGTAAGAATTAATCAGGTCGGCAAAGAGCATAAATCATCCGGCGGCCTGTGGTATGCACTAAGCGAATGCATACCTCAAGCGAAGTGAGAGGACGGGAAGGCGGGGAAGCAGAGCTGCGAAAAGTAATTCCGCAGTTGTACGCGTGGAAAATTATTTTCTAACCGAGCATCGGCAGCTCGTCAATATTCCCGCATCGCATTATTCCCGTTCGCCATTTTAGCATTATGGCATGGCGTTTCAGGGCTGTCCATCTTACGACACGCTCCCGCGCATCGCTATATAAAGGATCGTAGCCCCCGCCGTCCATGATCGGTCTTATACATTCCTCTTTGTCGTCGTCGCGTCCTGTCGCGAGAGAAACGCTTTATGAATACCGATTTTCAATCCGCGTGCGCTCTCGCAACGTCAAATTATTGACGTAAAGCCGGCCTTTGGCACGCGCTCGAATAACAATAACGCGATACGAGATTCTTAGCGAATGTAATATGGAATGCTCGACAATAGGCGTGAACTTGTTGCGTAGCCTTGTTGGAAATTGGAAGAGCCTTGTCCTCCAAAATTTATTTACACGTATATTTTCTCATGATTTTTGAAGATTTGATGCCAGATTGAATAGCTAATTGGTTTGTGTAATTAATTTTGCTCTTTTCTCCACTTTTAAAATAAGAATTTCATAAGAATTTCATTAAATTAAGGATTACTTAATTGAAAAGTTTGTTCATTCATAGTTTTACAGCAAAATTTTCTCTTTTATCTCAAATAAGAAATATTGACACGCGCACATAAAATGTTATTTATTATCAAACATTCCATATGCATCATCATTTGTCGATTAACATTTTAACAAAGCTACTATTTGTTTAGATACATCACGGTTAGATTGAAAATGAATCATCCGTCCTTTACTTGTGTGGAATTTAGTAACTTTGTAAAGCAAAAAAAAAATTTTTCTGTCTTTGCGTGTTTTTTTACTAATATTCTCGCTTAGAAATCAATATATTACGAAATAATTTAATTGCGCTCAGTGCTACATATCAATAATAAATTCGGCTTTTTTATTTTTATAAAACCTGAGCAAATAATTTAAATTTCTAAACGCAAATATATCAATGGAAATAGAAAAGTATCAGAGTTATTTTCATCGTTTCGGTATGCTGATAACAGATCGTTACAAAATATTTCGTTTATCTAACAAAACTTGACTCATAAAAAAAAAATAGATAATATTTATTTCATGATCGGGGTTCGGTTAAGCTGAAGCATTAACAAAGTATGCATGCTATTAATGACATTCGAGTTATGGAATGTGGTAATAAGGTATTGAGAAAAAAAATTAATTACAATATTAATAAGAAATCAAATTCCAATCGCGTAATATCAAAAATACGCTTAAGATTATGAAACATATAATTACTTCTCTCTATTCAAAACAAGTGCTACTTTAGAGTCACTTTAATAATCAGTGAAAAAAATTCTTTTTTAGAAACAGCTTTGAAAAATTTCAAAACATTGGGCATCTTCCTCTACTAATGCATCCTCCAGGTATGTTTACGTCAAATTCGCTCTAAAATAATTTTAATTTAATGTTCGTGGTAAAACAAAGATATGCATAATGTGTCGAAGACTAGAAAATTACACGATAAGTAAATGACGACAGTCTTCCAAAATCTCTCGTAAAACACTCGTAAATCCATCGTTAAAATTAAGGTCGCGATTTTAGTGAAACGCTCCGTGTGTCCCTCATTCTGCAAAAAAATTAACGCGTCATAGGATGTTTGACGTGACATCGATCGCGAATTCCTCGTCGTCGCGACGTGAAACTTTATTTGCAAACTTTCATCGTACCTGCGTGTATGTACGTATCAGATTAGCGTGTGTTTGCCAATAGCCATGTGCCGTGTGCGCGCAACGACGCACAAACTCGCGAAAGCACGCGCACGCGCGTATATGCGCGCGTGCATATGCACTCGGCTCTACTTGGCCGAGAGCGGCAGGTGAGGTGAGGAAAGTATGCACCTACTTTACGGTTGAGGCAGGTCGCGGTCTTTAAATCGCCGGAAACGTACGCGCGACTAGAGGAAAGAGAGAGAGAGAGAGAGAGAGAGAGACGCGTTCCCTCCTTCGTCTCCTTTCCTCCCCCTCCCCCTTCGTCCTTCCTCCGCTTCCCGATCGTTTGACATTGTATTTTCGTTGCCTTTCGAAAGCTTCTCGGAAGGCACCATGGCCGATAATCATGGTCAACGCCGTTATCCGACTACATATACACCTTAAAACTGGTTATGCCAGTGGCGTAGTCGGAATGCATGTCGGCTGCCTGCTATCCGTATTTTTTTTTTTTTTTCCTTTTGTCGAAAGAAAAGGAAGAAAATAAATGCAGATCGTACCCTAAACCTACCGGGTGTTCCTTTAGCCGGTGAAGACAGCGATAATTTCTTAGAAAAGTATGACGTTTACAGTAGTCGTTTATCTTTTATCAATGAAATATGGTGCTATTCTAAGTATTCTCGTTTCAATAAATATACAATACATTTTTTTGTCAGAATAAAAATGGAATTAATATTTATCGCGATAACTGATACTTTCAACGTTAAGTATAATTAAAACTTTAATTAAATCTTTATTTATTTAGATGGCGTACAGAGTTGGGTTAAACGTGTTTAAATTTGCATCTGCTTGCATTTGTGGCTGAAAGGAGAGTGGAGTAAATGGAGGACATCCCGTCACAAATATACTTCGTGTTTCAGAAATAGCAACGGAAACGTACCCACCGACTAATAATAATTTCTTGCTTCTCGCATATAAACATTATCGTAATGCCGTAAATAAATACGAAACGGCTATATTTTTACTCGATTTTTTTTTTTTTTCATCCAAGATAAAGAACTCATCTTTCGTCCGCAGTAGCAAGCCGTGGCACACCTTCGTTCATGTTTCAAGGAGAGAACTTGACGTTACCACACGCATATCTTTTTACATTCTAATAACAATTTTACATGTGCATCTCCTGTTAAAGTATGAACATAACACCGTTCTCTAACGGTGAATCGGTATGGTTCATAATCGGCAGTAGCATCATAAAGGAACGAGTGAGAAACGGTGGGAAAAATATCGCCGCCGGCTTCTTCTAACTTAACCGCGAGGAGGGAGGGGGCACTTTGTTTTTTCTCCCGTAGAATGTTGTTTAAATCCTATGACTCAGCTAATTTCACGGCTCGTTAAGTTGCAAGCGACCCAGCCCGTACCATAACTCGATCGTGTTGATTATGTCCTTTACTTAGTATCCTACAAAAGTAATCCCTACGAAAGAAATCGCAGCGCGTGTATAGTGCGGTCACTTATAATTGTAGAGAAAACTAACGATGGTAGGCACTTCCGATTGGCCCCATTTTTATCGGAGGTTTCCTAAGCGGTTGAGCATAACGCCGTAGACATCGTGAAATCTAGGTAAGAATCTATCCAGGAAACGATCGAAACTTAATCGCTTGAATCCGATTCGCTATCTGAGTTACAAGATTTAAGATACGATATTAAGATCTTTGTGTGTGTGTGTTTCGATATTTGTAGTATCAAATAATATTGAAATTAAATAAATAAAATTGTAACAGAACTCTCTTACAGATTTACAGATTTCTTTCTAAATATTTTCCGTTTTATGAAAAAGAATGAAAATTTAATTTAATTAGATTGGATGATGTCAATAAGACAAATTGTTGAATTATTTATTATTTATTAATTTTCTCCTGAGAAATCCACAATGACGTACGCCTATGCAATGACCGAAGGTCAAAGATGCGTGCAGCTGTACCGAGTACAGCGGCTCCAAGAGTCATCTCTTACGTCGCCCCGCCCTTTCCTCCCTCGCTCTTTTCTCTGCGATAAACCAGGATGAGCCAAGCGGAAATCTCATCGTGCAGTTTCCTTGAATTCTCGATGATACGTGTATAAAATGTTTAAAAATTGAGTAACTTTCCAATTATTATTTTGACGATATAAGCGGATTTTCTCGTATCCATCAAATATAAAAATTAAAATATAAACGAAAGAGTTAGAAAAAGAAAATATCCTTTCTATGGTAAATTTTTTTTTTTTATATAATTTCTATTTTATATTTCACAAAATAAGAATCTTTAAATATAAAAAATTTAGATCCAATTTTGCTATCACAGCTTCCACATTTCGGCACAGACGTATTCGATCTTCCGGACTACCTTGAGAAAGGCTACAATTAACAATTTTCACATTACAAGGAACTCTATTCTTATCGCACGTTACTCTCATTACGGCCGAGTTGCATATGTAGCAAAATCTAATGCCGGTTGAAAACTGCTTCACGCGTTCTATGCGCTAGTTGGTCGACGCTGGTGGTGGGAACCCCGTGACAGAGACGGGTGCAAAACACGTGTGAACACTCCGAGAGGATTAACGGGCGGATGCGGCACTTAATAATTTGCCAATTGTTTCTACATCGTAATGCAGTATTAACCGGTAAGTGTTTCGCGCTTGAGCGAACTATGAGCGTCCCGCGCCTCAGATGAAAAATTATTTTCATCTTACGGGCCGATCACACGAAATCGCTTTAGTACTTTAATCTGGTTTCCAATCCCTTCCATCTCATTTTGTTCCTCTTTAAATACAAGAGCACATTTTTCTTCCTCTCTAATAAAACCTTGATATCTAAAGTTCGTTCTAATTTCTCATAAGGATATAAAAGCACAGAAAATCGATCGCTAAAAAATTATAAATTACTCATCGTCCGATGCTTCCTCCTTCTTCTCACTTGTGTATCCTTTGCTGCTCCTTTATGGCACTCATATAACACTCGTGAAAACACAGTTGTTAATTGCAATCGTGCCGGCACTAATCAAAACTACACGATGATCGCACGATACTTTGCGACACTCCCGATATTAATCACAAGTTTATTTTTTATTATTGCGACGGAAAAATGTGAAGATTACGGTTACACGAAGATATCGTTCGATATTTAAAGAACGCACAATCAAATTCACGCGATGTTATCTCCGTCGTTAGCAAGTAATGTATGTCAAAACGTATTATTTATTATATTTCGAGAAATAATACGAACGTCGAATTTTGCGAGGTATGCCGCGCTATTGTTTACACCCCGTCACCTTGTTATCATTTCTCGGGTCAACACTCGAGCGAGAAGATAATGACGTAAGACGCTTCGTATTACTATCGCTCTAAAATTATGATTCGCAATTGATAAATATTAAAATATGGAATTCTTAATAATGACTGTCCTTATTAATTAAACGTTCATTAAGTTTTATATCCACAATATTTTGCTTAAATCTCAAACGCGATTATTCTCTATGTATATATTAGTAATTATCGATTCGCGGAGTTAATTAATTTTCACAATTATTGCATCCCAATTAATTCATGTAGTATCGTATAGTTATTATTTTTAAAAATTTCAGTCATTAATAAAATATCGGGGTTACAAAGTTTAATAAGCTTAATCCGCTTAATTAATAAATAAAAATATTATTAAAAACTCCGTAATTTAATATTTATATTAATCGCGCATCATAAATTCGATGCTTGTATTCTGCGGATATTTATCTTTAATTTTAACTTGTATATTTATTTGCGTTATAATAAGAGATAGTAAAATTGTCATAAAATGCCCAAATATATTATTCCTTGGGAACAAAGATATCGTGTGAATCCGGCCGCGCGAATTTTCAGTACCGAACAGATCGCAGCTTCATGTAACCGTCATTTTTTCACGTTCTCCGGTTGCAATTTAAAATAAAATATACGATTAATGTTGGGAATGTCGTGCAAAGTGCCGCGCGATCGTCGTGTTGCGCTGATTAGTGCGAGCGCAATTGTAATTAACCGGGTTTTCGCGAGTAGCATGTGAGTATCATAAAGAAAAAAAGAAAAAACATATAAGAGAAAGAGAAGGTTTAAGGCGGCATCAGATGATGATGGAATAAACACGAGATAATTTTATTAATTTCTCATTTGTTATACTTGTAAAATTAATTATTCGTCTATTGTTATGGTAGCGACTCATTAAAAAAAATAATCAAAAATTTATTTCGCAAATATTAAATTCAGAAATAAATGAATAAGAATATAAATACGGGGTAAATAATTGGGCCAACAATTTAATAGCAAACTGTTAATTATTGTTAATTATTATTTTTTAATTATCATCTATTCTTCAGTTTTAAGCACACTTTATAATTATAATATTCGTTATATGTTATAATTATTCGTCATAATGTTATAATTATAGTATTCGTGTTAGAAAACATACATTATTAAATAATGTTTTTAAAATCTATTAACAATATTTTCGAACAATTAATTTGCAATTATGCTTAATATATTTATTTTTTATCCACAAGCAATTTTTCTATAAAAAAGAGAGAGTACTTTCCCTCATCTTTAATATTAATTTGTTATTTATTGCTAATGAATTTGTGATTAAAGCAAATTAAAAACAGATTAGCATTTAATTAATATTGTCATACAATCAAATGTTTGATTTCTTGTGATGAGAATGCGAGCTTAATGACGGTTCACCGATCTAATATTTAATCGATTCCACACCAATGAAATCGGGTATGGAATTTTTATTTAAAACAAACATGCGGAAGCGAAAGAATTCAACGTTGGCACGGTTTCGTTGGTTGCTTGTGCAAAGCTGGGGAAAAAGCGAACGAAGCCGCATTCTTCGAATGACGATAACACACATTTTAGCGCTGTCTCGACGAAAGTCTGAAGAGTTTTACTTTTCTCTTTATATCGTATTGTACAAAGGCCACTTGAGCGATAGCTTCATCAAAGAAAAAGAATTTCCGGGTACGCTATATGCTCAGAAAATTAAAGCAGCGATGTATGTATCTCAAAATGTAGACATATTTAAAAAAAAAAAAAAGTGAATGCTTTGATAATTTTTTATTCCCGGCATTTAAGTGTATTTAGGTATCCGTGTTAAAAGTAAGCTTCCAAGTTTATCTGACATATATTGTTCGCACAAGGTTATATCTTATTCGGGCAGAGTTAAATTCGGAAACTGGGATAATAAAAAAAAGTCGTTTCCTCGATGTGGAGATGAAAAACGCGTCTGTCTAGATATAGGATGTTTTTCGTGCTATCTCCAAGCCGTGGAAATAATCGTCGGTGTCCTACTTCAAAGATGTTAATGAAAAATAGAAAAGAAATTTCTCGTCTGCGTTCAGAAACTGCGTTAGAGCTCGCGGTGTCGATTAGCGTTAACATATTCGAAGTTGGCCGATTCGATCAATTGATCTCGATCATTCCATCTCGTTATTTGTAGCTATCTTGGTAATGATTAGTTCAATAGGAACTTCCTCCGCATTACCTGTGACCTCTTTTCTCCCAATTCTGTCATTTCGCGGTCGGAATGATTATTCATTGGGAAAATATAATGGGGAAGAGGTGGACAGAGAAAGGGGACAGACAATATCTCACGATGCTACAGCAAGACAATTATCGTCTCTTGGCATGCTATTATAGTATATTTATGACACAGCTACTCGGCGAACGAAATAAATAATTAACGTGAAAAATCATGATATGCTTAGATGCTAAATACACGTGTCAACGTAAATCATATGAAAAGAGCATACTTAATAAATTTCCAGCAGAAATGCTAAAGACAAAAAAAAAATGATTTTTCGATATTGAAATATAACCATAATTTCGAAATTATAAGTAATTGCAAATTAAAAAATTTATATAACGCTTCAAGGCTATGAATTGATAACAAAATTTTATCCTTCATTTAAATAAAATGAAGCTTAATTTCATACAAATTAAAGAAACTTGCCGTTTAATTGTCAGCGATAAGAAATGAAATTGAAAGATGATTAGAAATAAAAATAACAAGACTTTTCGTTATATTTTCACAAATATAAATATAACTACTGCGAAGGAGAGAACAAAAAATATTGAAAACAAGTTTCAAAATATATCTGTCTTTCCAAAAGATTTTATAATCAAGACATTTGTATAATTATTTTTCTTCTCATCCTGTAATGATTAATGGCTTTTAATATCAGCGCAAACGTTGTATGCTACTCATATTTATTCATAAATATTTATTCATATATATGACTCCGAGATTGTGAAGTAGTCAGAATTAATAATGACAACAATTAAATACATTTTAGCACTGAAAAAATTCTATGCCGAAATTAGATACGACGATATTTTTAAAATAAGTATAAATAAAAGTATATATTGATAACAATACTGAATTTTCTCCCTAAAAATCGTCCTTCAATCGTAATTCAATATTACTGTCGATATAGTTGGATTAAATTATTGAGAGACAGCGAGTTTCTTTGAAGATTCCTTTAAAGTTCGTTAGGAAAGACAGGCTCGCGCGACTAACGAAAGGCATTCCTCTGTTTAGCGAAGCCTTGAACGGCTACATCGACGCTCCCTTGCGAAGCGTTATGTTCAACAGATGTCGGGGTAACGGACTCGCGGGGGTAGGCAACAGCGACAATGTAGAAGGAAGACAAATGTGTCATGAGGGTCGATAACCAGGCTAGACATCACCGGCGGAATTTCTCCACCGGAGTTTTAACTACGCAAAATTTTATCCTCGTACACACTCAGACTCCTCAAACAATTCAGAATCAGTAGTTTCTTTAGCACGCATGTGGCGCAATATCATAGTCTACGAAGCTAAATTGACGAGAGGAGGGAATTTTAATTTCTTGGCGAAATATCTTCGTAATATTTTAATGATACCGCAGTTTGCGCTTTATACTTTAACGAAGCTCTCGCTCGAGTTAATGAAAAAAAATGTTGGTAATTAAATTAAAAAACTTGCAGTTGTAATTTTCATTAGGATATATTCCATACCGCAGATTTTCCGAGGAATCTGCAAGTGAAAGAGAAAGAGCGGGATATCTCTAGCAATAAGATATCTTGCATATGAATGGAATATTTTTAGCTTGCGCAATAAGAGTGAGTAAAAGAGAAAATTTCGCGTCCCAAATTATAATAATTTTGCATAAAAATCTATTCATATCTTCTTAACATAATTTTCAAATCACGTCAATTGTATATGCTCATATCATTAGAAGCATTCAACGCGTATCATAGTCCGTCATCAATGAAAATGTGAAAAGCCCGTTAATCCGCTGCTCCTAAGCTAACGACTATATAGCAGTCGACAATGAAGATACAAAAGCGAACCGGCGAACGAATTCTCAATTGGCTATTATTCCGATCATTAGCGATGATTTTCGCTCACAATATCGTTCTAATGAATCGCGATAATTAAGAGAGTCGAATGGGAATGCTTGGGAAGAATTTCAACTTTCGCGCGAGAAAGCGTCCGGACTCTCGACGATGATGCGAGTAACACAATCGATTTTCGCGACGATTGGTTCGCGGAGATTCGCCGATATCGCATATCAATCTGTACGAACTGACGACGGTGGGAGAAAAATACGTTTTTTTTTTTTTTTTTTCTTTTAAGGAACTGATTATTAAATTTCTCCGGAAAGGAGCTGAAACGAGCGCGGCTCGTAACGATTACGCGGATTATAAACGGAACTTTCGTGCAGATGATTTTCTTGCCGTCTCGGAAGCGAGATGCCCCGCTTTCTATATCAATAAAATCGCGCAGCGAAAAGAAATGACCGATCAGAGGTAACGGATATGCCGTAAATTACATTATTCGCAAATCACCGTGTCAAATTTGCGCAAATTGACCCGTAAAAGTTGAATTCTCTCACGAAATGTTTCATCCCTTCTCTCCTCCCGCGATTTCTGTAATAAAGAATCTCGCGGATATAGATAGATAATCGTAAATATACGTAGAATATAATCTTAAAAAAAAAAATCTATTGAATTTAACGGGTAAGGGTTTATAGGTCTTCGAAATGCAAAAACACAAGCTTAGAGATATCTTACAATTTTTTCAAGCGCCGCGCTGAAGGAAATTTGATATTACCAGAAGTCTAACAAGTGTTTCCGAAAGCTCTAGAGATATCGATATTAGGGGGCTCGAATTTTCTCTACTTCAATCCAGAAACGCGGATGGAAGAAAAAAAAACTATTATTCTTATTCGCGTGTACATATATTTCCACAATTTCGATATATGCATATTTCATTCTGTGCTGTCATAATTTATGCGCAAAATGTCGTTGTATTATTTTTTTTTTTTTATCGGTAATCGTCCCTATCATTCTTTTATTGACCAGTCGGGGGATAAATTTATTTTTATTTCGGCAACACGACTTACTCTTTACCGGGGGTACGCCTAGGTCGAACGCACTGCTCCGAAAGTTGACAGCAGCCGCCATTTTGAAGCGATCCGCGCGAAGGCCGCCTTTATGTGCATGCATTTTTATTGTGCGTCGCAGCACGATTATTATCCTTATCATGTCGCGTCATGTATATTTTTAAGCGTGCGCATTTTTCGCATTTGTACGACGAAATTATCTCGAGGAATGTTCACGTTATCACGACGAGAACGGAAGAGTTGTTTCGAGGAGGTGAAATGGAAATGTCGAAGGACAGTCTCTTTTTGTGTCAGCAGCGCAGAAATTTCAAATGCATCGCGTATAAAAATATTATGTCCAAATTTGGGAGAAGACGACTATTTTTTTGGCTCACTTTCGTAGAGAGAATTCGTTTCATTTTCCTGTCAGGTCACGCTTTAATTTTGAAAATGTAGCACAATTACACAAGAAAATTATTACATTTCGATAATTTAAAAAAATACGATGTAAATCAATGCAATGATTAAAAATACGCCTGATAAATATTACGATTTCTTATTATAGCCTCGTCCGGATAACTTTGGGTAACACGTTTCTAAGCGCGTTACATTTACCAATCCATTTCCTCTGCCGAGAGACGCTCGAGAAACAATCACAAACACGCGCACGGTATGTAAACAGGCTTCTCGGCAGCCTGCATCAGGAAAGTCGAAACGGAGTCGAGTTATACGAGAGAGCGTTCCCTTCATCCACACCCTGATTCCTGCTGAGCGAAATGCTCCGAGCGCGCGTTTGCTGCGTGTCAGAGAAACCCGGCGACACAGATCATCCCAATTGCATCGATCTGCGCGAAATATTTCGTGCGTATAGATTAAACGAGGCGGACAGGGCAACGCGGTATAAATTACCGACGTCGTGCCGCGGATCGAGACTATATTACGAGAACGGGGATTTAAATCGCTATACTAATTCACGCGAGTACGAGAACGCCGATGATAAAGACGCGCGAAAATGATTCACGTTTAATTGCGAGAATGGAACTGTTGACATAAGGGGACAAGATTTACCGTTAGTTATATAATCGAGCGATTTTTTTAATCGAACTCATGGAAACTTTAATTTTCAGCTTCGATTATAAATTTGTATAGCATTTATATTCCGTTCGCGTGAACGGAGTTGAACGCGCGCGCGTCGCTTTAATCCCTGCTCCGTTCGTTCACACTTCGAAAGCGGAGCCTTACGTATATATGTATTTCGTATATATTGTATATTTCGAAAATATCTCGACTCCGAAAGGCGATCGCCCGCGCAGAGTCGGTCGCATCGTCCAATAAAGAGAGAGAAAAAAGAAAGAAAGAAAGAGAGAGAGAGAGAGAGAGAGAGAGAGAGAGAGAAAGAAAGAGACAACGGCCGGAGAGACTGGCGCTCGACGAGCAGGATAAAGAAAATCGATTCTCCCTCGCCGGGTCGGCAGACCGGCAGGCGGGCACAAATACACGCACGAAAGAAAAGCGAGGGGACCGATTTGGCCCACGAGGATAGAAAAAGAAACGAGGAAAAAGAAAAAAAGGAAAAAAAAAAACAAAAAGATGCTCGCGACACTTACCTCGTATTTGATGCCGTTCAATCGCAACCACGTCTCCACCTTGAGACCGTACGGGGATAAGGAGGGTAGCAGTGGCGTCCGCGGGAACTGATAGAGATAAACAACATCTTTCTCGTAATCGGGATGATGCACGACGTTGGCCTTCGCCGGCGCCGCGGCCGCACCGCCGGCAGCAGCCGCGGCGGCGGCGTCATCGTCCTTCTTGCCGGCCGTCTCGTCCTTCTTCGCCGCGTCCTTCTCCTCCTGCTTGTTATCCGGTGCGTCGTCCTTCAACGCCTCCTTCATCTCCTTCACGTCCTTGATCTCCTTGCTCTCGGGGCCGTTGTTCTCCGTCTCAGTTGCCATCGTCATTCTTGCTACTGCGTCTCTCTATTTCTCTCTCTCTCTTTCTTTTCTTCTTTTGCTTCCGTTCGAAGCTACTCGCAGTTACTCCTGCGCAAAGTCGCTCTCGTTCTCTTTTCCCTAAGAAGCCTCGCCTCCTCGATCGCGTACACTCTATGAAGTCTGTCTCTCGGTAGCGCGCACCACACAAACCGTACGCCAAGCACTCGTCGCTTCTTTCTGCTCGCCGGCCGGTTCCTTCCCGACGTCGCTTGGTCCGCTCCCGATTCCCGTCTTCCCCTTCTCCGCCGACCCTTTGCCGATCGTCGCGCTCCCCTTCACCGCGCATGACGGCCGCGCGCATGCGCAAGCGCCACACCCCGCGCCACGGTCGCCATATTTAATTGGTCGACCACCCCTGCCTGTCGCGTTTATACGAGAGCATGAGCGCGCGCGCGCGCGCTTGCCTCCCTTTCCCCGTAACAGAAGATCTCCAGGAAAATCGGCAACGTTGCTGCCGCGGCTAGCGATGGCTTCGAGTAAGGCGAAAAAGGGTATCGATACCTGACGCCTGAAAAGGACGATGCGCAAGGTTGTTTCTGAAAGATGCTCCCCTTCCCCTTCCCGGCATATCTCGAGAGGAAGGGATGTTTTCGACAAAAAAAATGTTCTCTCCATTTATAATCTTGCAGACAAGAATTAATGAATTTGCAGCATCGCATTTCTTGAGTATTTTTACTCAAATGCAAATATACGATGAATAAGCGCGATTATCAATTCTTGACACTGATATCTCCTGATAACTTCATTTTATATAATATCTTTGGGAACACCTCTAAACATGATAAATGTTGCGTCGTCTTTATTCTTCATGAAATACTACAAAAAAAGAAAAAAATAATAAGAAAAATATAAAGTAGAAAGATAAAAAAGTAAGGTGGATTTTATTTTATTTTGATATTCGGTAAAAGAGATTTTTATTTATTTTAAATCTATGAACAATTTATTTATGCAAAATATTTTCCTTCTATTATTAATTCCTTCCCGAAGGCTATGTCATTTTTTATTACTTTTTTATTATGTATATATCAGATCATTGTGATAATGTGCTGTCGTTCAGAGATGTTTCAATAAAAATTTATTATCTCATCAAATAAATCGTCGTTGAAACGATTGTTTTTTATCAATGGAATTCTCTCCTAATTGTAATAATATTTTAATACCTAAAGACGTGAAATTTTTATTATTTGAAATAAAAAAATGAAGAGTTGTATGTCTTTTTCCACTTATATCTTCTATCTTATATAACCAAATTTTCAGACTAATGTAATTGCTTTTTTAAACAATATTGTAAAACTTTAAAAAAATTGTGTACTTGATCATCAACTTTTAAACTACGAACTCAATTGATTTTATCATACGACAATGTACAATAATTATCACATACATGTGTCATCAATTTATTATATAAAGAAAGATCGCATCATCGCGACTTCTGACAAAGAATCAAATATTTCGTATTTACTTCCCGAGAGAACATTGGAGTCTCTCTTTTATGTACATTACGTACACACACATATATTTGGAGATTTAAGGGTTAACCTACACACTGCAGGCGCGCTGATCCCTAGTCACATTCCTAAGTCCTAGATCCATCGTTCGCATTTCGAGAATCGCTCTTGAATACATTCGGAGAGTCGAAAATCGGAGATCGGGCCCATCGCTCGCACACGTCCCGGGCGACCGATGTCGCGGCGCATGCGCGTGGCGATCCTGCCGGATGCTGCGCCGCGCGGTGCAGCGCAGTGCAGTGAAGTGCAGCGCGAAACGGCAACGCTGTGCCTGCCGAGAGAGCGCGGTGCAACAACGAACCCCTTTTCAAGGATTACTTTTTTTTCACTCTGTCCGGCCGACGGATTCTATTTGGAAAACTACTTGCTGCAACTTGCGCCGTCCGCATGAATCGCAAACTCGGCCCGATGCTCTCTCATCTCGTCCTTTGTCTCTTTTCTTTCTAGCTGAAATATCGTCGAGGGATCGTTAAAGCCTAGAGATTGGAACACTACACCCTCGCTACTTTATCTCGAAAATTATCGATATACCGGGTGACGATGGACGTGCACGCGATCGATAGGCACGACACTCTTTCGATGGGATGTTTAAACCCTTTGCGGTCTTGAGGCGTCGCACGGTAATATTTTAGCAATCTAGGGGGATTTAATTAATGCACCAAATTGTATTAAATTGATTTAATGAATGCACTAAATGTAGAGCTTTTGCAGATAAAATTCAAAATATATGTTTCTTGTTTTCAGGCGCTGAAAATTAACGAATATAATTTGCACAAATATGTGGTACATATTTTTTTTTTTTTTAAACTTCATGAATTTAAAAGACGTCGAATATTGCAACGATGAAAAGATCTCGATTCATAATCAACTTCCAACTTGAAATAAAAACATTACAGAGTTATTATTTTTTTTTATCACCTTATGAATGTAGAAGTAATTCAGATATGAAGGATATTTTTGATTTGATACATTCGTAATGTTTTAGAGTGACGATTCATGATAATTGTGACGTCAGATAATTAATCAGTTGCCTTTGGGAGACGTCATATCGCAAATCGCATACAGCTCTTGTTAATTGTGACCAAATGCAAAATATGTTATTGTGTGAAAAGAATATTAAATTTTCTTGAATAATGAAAATTGAGGTAAAATCGAGCAACGATAATAACTTAAAAAGGTAATATTATTTTGCGCCCTCTAACAAGCACAAAGTAACAGCAAAAACATTAATGTTATAATTTCTCATTCAATAATATAACTCTGTTACAAGGCATGTTATATTGTAGTTATATTGTTAAATGGAAAATTATAATATTGTTATGTTACTGTTACTTTGTGTTTGAGTGCTCTAATATTAGTATAGTAAGTTTCAACTGAGAGGTAAATTAATTTTCGTACCAGAAAGAAAATAACCGAATACTATCCAGTAAAAAAATATATATTACATTTCAGAAAAATTTCATATTTTAAAAATGACAATATAAAATAGAGTAACATATATATATATATATATATATATATATATATATATATATATATATTTAATAATTCATTTACTGTAGCATAAAAATATGATTTGTAAAAATTATGAAACTAATTGTAATTTAAGAAGGAATTTTAAACAAGAAATGTACCACAAACTAAAGTTTTTTTTTCCAACAGCATGGGTGGCTTTCTGAGATAGGATTTCTTTTCCTAATCACATATAACTCATCGGCATGGTACAGTCTATCGATATCTTATCAGTGCTTGGAAGTAATAGACAAAGATACACACGATACGTTTATGTAAACTAAGAGAATAAAACAAAAAAATGCTGCGTCACACAAAATCGTTATCACGAGGTTATCAACTCCGATTTACGGTAATTTTATATAATTTTATATTGTTAATAAATTTGTTTGCTATTCTCTTTCTTTTCATTTGAAGACAAAATACATCAAAGTACATAAATTATTCAATATCAGTTAGATACGTATACGTATGTGATGAAAGTGACTAATAAAAATACTCGAGTAATTGGAAAGATTGATATTTTTTATATTACATATTTATAAAATGGAAAGCGATATGAAAAATCTATGGTCCCAATGTCGCATGTGAAATTAAAACGTTACGAGTTGCATGTATACGAGCGGTTCTCCTTGCATGACAATACTTGAAAATCGATTCGTCTAAAATGAGGCTTTAAGGGTGCACCCTCTGCTTCTCTTTTTCCCTCTTTATCGGTAGTGTCGGTGGCGCGAAAAGAAACGATATTGATCTGTGTGCGAAACGTGTTATCAGAAAACTCACTCGTGTGTAAAATCTTACGATGCGTTTGTGCATTATTCACCGTTCAAGAGTTTTTTTCGAACTCGACACTCTATGCGTCCTTTTACGTTGATTAATCGTTTAACCTAATTCAACTCGGCACATATTAAAATATTGCGTTTTTCAAATTCGTGTAGCAATGTAATTTCGATATCTTCGACGATTTCTTCAATACAGAAATGTTAGAATATTTATCTATAATATTAAAATTGAGAAATGTTTACGAGTACATCTCATTAATAAAATCTATGTTGCAGAAAGATTCATTACTCTTAAAATTTTATTTCTACTTGTTTATTTCTTCTTAATTTAAAGTTAACTTCTGAATTTAAATTCACGATTTACCTCAGTCTGATTTATCTTTTACATATATCAAATTATATTCTTTTAATACTTGTGAATTTTAAAAATAAAATGGCTCGATTATATATACATGATATAGAAAGTGGAATAAATTTTTTAAAAATATTTTCGTGCGTCTCAATTAATGACAATTCATGCTTATGCACACACGCAATACATATTTTCACTTATTGACAAAATTATTGACAAAAATGCCAAGTATATATACGAAAGATAGATCTGTAGTTATATTGTTCAGATTTTTTAGATGCGTAATTTCCACTTGCGTGTTGAAAATATATGATGTAAATACTGTGCTTTATAGAGCATGATAATAAAAAGTAAAATATTCGCAAATTCGATCTCTCTCTCTCTCTCTCTCTCGTGTTTAAACTCATCACTACTAAATATTGAATTTTGTACCGCAACTTTTCAGTAAAAAAAAAATTCACATTATTAATAATAAAAAGAAAATTGCACTAACAATTGCAGATGTTCTAATATATCTGTCAACGTGTGAACAAATCAGGATTGTTATTGTTAGCATAAAAAAGGCGTGACGTGATGTTTTTAACGGAGTGTTTGTAAAAGCGTCAATTATCCATGTAATTAAAAAAAATTAAATATCATTTTCGTTCGATTATATATATACACACCATTTGCGCTACTTCGGATTATGCCGAATCAATTATGTCGTTATTGAAGAGATATCGTACCTGTCTATATATATATATATATATATATATATATATATATATATATATATATATATATGTATGTATATATAGTATATCGTTTCAACACGGGACAAATACGAGTTCAATATGCATGTTTAGTCGCGGCTTTCACACATTGTCACGCAATAACACATCGATACGGATTATTTCGTTTATTAGAGCCCGCATGTATGCACGCGTGTACGTATACATAAATACGTTGCACCGTCAATTGCGACGCAATAAGTCCATTATAAACCCCGCCTATCTCGAGGGCGCTAAAAAATACGGCGGAATGCCGATCGAATAACAAATCGATTCGAGACTAGATTAATCGTCCGAGAGACGTAACGCCGTCCGTTACAGATTGAGGAGAGCTAAATCGTCGTGCGCGAAGACCTATCGTGGCAATAAGAATGAACGCATGCTACATCTTGGCCTACGGTAGTCGACGTACGATCGAACACGCTGGTTTCCGCAGGAAAACGTGCGCTAAATTATTAATGGCATGGCGCGACGCATTGTAACTCCTGCTACATTTCGCGTTCTTCGAATACTGTAATGATAAGAATCGAGTATCATTAGAGAGACGTACGAAATTACTATATTAATTGTATATAAAATGTTTGGATCTTGGACATGTTTGATGAGAATGAGGCGGATAAAGTTTTGTTAAATAGATAATTTTATAGTAAAAGAATTAACGTTATTTATCTTCAATTAACGTCAGTTATCTTTATTAAAATTTCGAAATTGCACGATAAATGCACACATACCGAATTTAATTAAAAATAAATCTTAAGGAACGTTTTGTGTATTTCAATACAAAAATGATGATTAATAATAATTTATCTTCGCAAACAACGTGGTTTATGCAACTTAATTTATATCGTAATTGATATCGTTAGATGCAATCGTAGTCGCAGATTTATTTATTATTTCGCTTTTATCGTGCAGACGATCAATAATTCAATTTGGAATGGATTCATATCATATAGATGGTGTTCTCGACCTAGCGAACTGTATTTATTAAATTGTAACTCTTCAATTAATTTTATATCGACTTTTTCCGAGTGAAAAACTTTGATTGAAACTTATCGTTTGTCGCGAATTTTCGGTCCTTGACAAAAAAATATATATATCGATCTTAAAACTCTGGGAATAAAAAGAAATTAAAGAGAAAAAAAATTAGATTTACTTTAAATCATTTGAAGAACAATAATTTCATCGCTTTTAAAACTTAATTTCATTAAGTGTATACTTCTCAGTCTGTCGTTCTAATAATAAGATAATTTCATCACTATATTAAAAACTATAACATTGAATTGCCATTTCAATTAGATTGATTCCTGGTATATTTATAGCTGAATGATAATATACTCGGTAGGTCTAGGACAGTCTATATATACAGATTTAGTGACACAGAAGAGAGAAAGATAGACTACAGATATGTGTTATACGATACTACAACGCGGTTCACACATCTATCGATACTAAGAATCTATAATGATTAAATTGATTATTAACAACACGATTTTTTTTTAAATAGCATAATTTATAATGTGCAACAAAATCTGAAACGCCGTAAATATTTCTCCTAAATTCAGAACGCAAATACAAACGTCACTTTCTCTTCGGTCTTGCACATTTATTCCTTGTCGTTCTACTTACAATAAATACATTACTCGACACTATAACAATCAATTACTTGTGTTTTCTACAATTTTCGTTTAATTCTTAATTGATATCAATTTTGGTACCTCATTTAATGCATGTGCGGCTCATGTGGTAAAAATGAATTAATTTATTTATATTCAATTTTTTAACGCTATGCAAAATTCGCTGTACAGCACAGTAATCGGAAAATATCACGAAATATCATTTTGCTTGTATCATCGTTATTTCGTTAGAAAATACACTCATGCTAATTTGCACACACACATGCGTGAAATTAAAGGCGGCTTTCCTCAAAAGTGACTCGCATAATTCATTTACGCACAAATTTACAATGCCTAAAACATTAATCGATTCCAATCGTGTGTTAGCGCGATAAAAAGAATATAACGATTTAGGCCAAGCAAGAAAAGATGCGTTGCAAGTAGGCTGAGATGATTCGTTATAAAAGAAAGTAGCAAGGTGTTTCCGCGAGTGCTTATATTGAAAGTAATTATCCTAAGAAACCATTGTAAGGAACGTGAACTGTGCGGATACTAATTTTTTACAAACATTTCCGATTATCTCGTTCGGTTTCAGTTTCGACAATCCGCAATCGTTATAAATTAATTGAAAGACAAAACTTTAGCTTCTCTTCCTCGAAATAATAACATCGATTTTCAATACGATCTTATAATCCCACTCGAAAGTTCTTTAAGTAATTAAATTGCACACTTTGTGCTGTGCGCATATTGCATATTATCCGTAAAAATTAGTATTTTTTTATCTCTTTTTTTTTTAAGAAAAATTCATTAAATATATTACAAATGATATACATATACATATGGGACAACAATAATAAGAATTCGATTTATCCTCCTGTTCGAGAGTATAATGTATCTTAAACTTTAGATAGACAAATTTTTCAATTAGAATAACCCACGCTGTATGTTGCATGAATATCATGATTTGTGTATTGTGCGATGATCCCTCGTGACACACATATATAAATACATATATTTATAAAAAACGGTAATATATTTCCCGTCTCATCACGTTTGCCACGTTTAATATACAACTTCTTAAATGCGATTACATTTGGTATGAATTACAAAAAATACACAGAGTATATGATGCGTATAAAAACAGTTGCGTGTGTCACGAAATAGTCTATGATAATCTTTGCATAATCTGCGGATCGTAATCAAGCTTCGAGCAATTATTAAACAGTTCAAACCTTTAAATAAGAGAGATAAGAACTTTCCACATATTTGGGAATATTATATCATACATTAAGAATCCTACACTTATTAATGAGTAAATATACGAAGTTTATATACGGATCGATTAATTATTGGATTTAATCTTATTAATTAGGGTATAATATCGATCTTTTTTTATATAGAATGTAGAATAAATAATTCAACTGCGTATACTGGAGGCGAGGGTTTAGATATTGCAAGATGATCACATAAAATTTGCTTGCAACAAATTTCACGGAAAGAACAAATTCAAATCTGTAGATTTTAGATTTTGAAGTTCTTTCGAGATTATCATGTCTAAACCTCGATCGAAAAAGGATAATTGTTATGTAATAGTCATTTACTAACTAATAAACACAATTGTTATATTCTATATAATACTCTGTGTTGTTAAACTATGACGTTTCCCTATGCTCTATAATACTCCATGTAATATAATGTGTAAAGTATCATAATAATAATATATTGCTGTAGTAATAAACAATATTCAGCTATAGTGTTGCACATATAAAGTATTAAAACAGATTCTTATTTTCTGGGGTGATCGCTCTGAAAAAATGTAGCTTTAAAGAAATCTCCAAGTATCGAATTATAAATTACAATTTGATTTCTTTAAAACTATTGTTCCTGATTACGATCGAGATTACTTGGATCGATTACCGAATGTCTATCATTATTATTTCATTGTTTCGTTCATTATCGTTATAGTATTATTAATTAATTGGCTATGCATATTTGTTATATTTGGCCTAGAAGTAATACACGTATCTAAACAGGATTATTACGGGTCTACTCCCCCGTATATTACAATCTAAGCGCATATGCGTTATTTCCTACAGCGAAAGCCGAACGACGAACAAAAGATTCGTACGCATCGATAACGGAGTATTAGTTAGCTGCCTACTAATGGTCTGGTATACATAGAATTCTATACCTCGGGTGAGTTTGGCGTGGTCGTATTGATATGATCCTGTAAACAAATTCTGAGATCCCGCTCATCCAATTCGCTTTCAGTATCGACGCTAAAACTTCGCACAGTTTGCCCGCCGAGACCCGTCCATCGTTGCTTCCAGCTCTCTAGCCTCATGACCTGTGACAGATAAAACGTGACGTGAGACGTACTTCCAAGTAATTCAAGGGGAGAAAGGGGAGAAAGAAAAAGAGAGAGAGCGCTTTATATCTCCCTTTACAAGGTATACATTCAAATCCCATTTAAATAAAAAAAATTAAAATTTTAAGAAAAAATGAATCCTATCGTCAAATCTAAAATTTTTGAAATAACATCGACTTTAATTATAGCTATTTCGATTCTAAAAATAGTTTGTTATTAATATATTGTCGTTATTTATGTTATAAATTTATATTTTGTAATATAAAATTAAATTATCAAATTAGAAATATATTTTTTCTACATAATTTAAAAGTCATAATTTAAGGGATATTTAAGATCATAAATCTTTTATTGTATTATGTATCAATACATCAACGACGAAATGATATGTAAATATGAATAATGTAACTGTCTCATAATTGTAAGAAAGAAAAAACTCACAAACTTCGATCTCACACTGATTTAGTAAACATTTATGATACTTTCGCGGCTACTCTCACGCTTCTTTCACATTTACGTTTTTTTTCTTCTTCGGGCTAAAAGCAACAGCCGTGAATGTTTATCAGAACGAAACAATGAACTTAATCTTAAGGAAGCATGCAGTTAAACGGAAAGAATAGCCATGCTCACGCATCACCACACGTATAATACAGAAAGTGAGCCACATTTTATTTAAACCAGACTCATCCAAAGGTGCTAACTTGTGGCGATTCGTGTGACAATGAAAGATTTATAAGAGATTATATATTAAGTTAAATCAATTAAAATTCAATCCAATATTTTTCGTAAAACAATTCTGGTTCCCCGATCGAATTTAATTGAATATTTAAAATTAAGCTGATTACATTTAATACCATATATATTTATAATGCACATTTATAATGACTCTCATATTATAATTATGAATAACTAATATAAATCTGTTTACCCGCTATGTAAATGTACACGTTGCCGGTGACTATTAATAAAAATAAGAATTCCAAACCCAGATTATAGAAAGAAAACATATAACGCAATAAATAGAAAACCAGCTACAATGATAAATTTTTTTACAGTAAAAAAGACAAAAAAAAAACGAAAAAAAAAGAAATATCATGCCACACGCACACATACACACGGAGACGGTAGAAAATGATGCTTACACATGGGTAAAGACTTACTCGAGCCAGCGCCAAGGCTCAGTCTCCGGGCTGGTGATTGGCGTGGGGAACTGAGGAGAGACAGAGATAACACAGCAATAGAGGGTTAATTTTGCAACAACAATTAGTCCCTTCTGGTTAGCACTAGTCATCGTTCGGTACCTTTACACAATAAGAATCATTACTGTGCCTATTATCTCTCTCATTCAGCAACATCATGCGTATTCCGGTTAAAAAATTACGCGTACCTGCACACATGCGTACGCGTCTGAAATTAAACGCAATAACAACATTATTGTCCGCATTTGGCTCTTATTAGCCGGCTAAATTTAAATTTGTATTTAAACTCAATAAGGCGTCAATTTATTTTTCTGTTAATGAGATATTTCAGTTGATTTATCAAGGAGCCATATAATTTTGTTTACAAAATAAAACAAAATACGAATTAAAAACATTCTATTTGATTTTTCTGAAATAAGTAACTCGAAATAATGTTGAACGTATAATTCAATAGAATGACATTTAATATCTGCTCTTATATGACGTCTGATTATGCCTTAATTTCTATATTTTATATTACAAATGGTATATTTAATGCGGCATTTTATATCAATGATATAAAATATAAAGAAATGTTAGGCAACAGCATGACTCAAATTTATCCATCGCCGTAGTAAAATTAAAATTTTATCATTTTAATAAAACCTTTATCTAAGTACTTGATGTTAATTTGAATAAAATGCTACTAATAATTTGTGAAACACATGTATAGTTGAACATTTTTTAATTCATTTACAATTTTCAAAAATGTTTTAGTAAAGTTGTTTAATAATAACTAATTAATCCTCATGCTGTGCTAACTCTCATTTGCTAATTCGATTAGTTAATGCATATTCAAAGAAATTAAATTAATTTTACAGATTACTTTAATTTGATTCATATCTTGAATGAGTAAAATATCAAAAACATTTTTTATACAAATATAAAAAGATGATATTATGTTTCTCTGAACTATTGAGTAATTGAAAATTTCGATTTTCACAAGCATACGTCAAAGAGCAGTGCAGATATAAGAAGCTGCAATATATCAAGCACGAATACAAATAGTAATCGACTTTATCTTCGATCATGTAAAATAATGAATAATTTTTAAATGAATGTGAATTCTTAATATGTATAGGTACTTATACATGGTAAATTATTGCAATGTATAAAGCCATATGTTTTATATCCAAGAAGAAACAAAGCCATATTCTCCCAACTAATTAAGCATTGTTATCATCGGTGGCGTATGTAATAAATACTGAGAAGAAATATTTTCCTTATAATTTCTTCTAGTTATCTCGATATATATATATTATGTGATTAAATTAATTACAATTTTTTGGTAAATTAAATAATTAAATAAATTGAATAATTAATCGTTTAACCATCACGTATTTTTTCATATTTGTTAATAATTATTACTGATAAATTTAAAAAAAAGCTGATTGAACATCTTGTTACATATTTTCCATTTTCAAAGTTATATAAATGACAGCGTACCTTTTACCTTTACAGATATTTAGAAATATTATTTTATACAGAAATAATCGTAAACAAAAGTACATATTTTATGTAAACCAATAAGATATAATGAGTTATTGAAAAAATGAAATATGTTCTCAGTATTCAGCGGTAAAACAAATTTTAGTCACAAAGTTTTGTCTCCACAAACCAGAAGCGATGACGTTATGAAGCGTGTTGGTTAGCGTTAAATTGCAGTAAGAGGTGCAGTTTGTGCATAATTGTCTTATAAGTGTATATATAACACATCAATGAAAAAACGAGTTACAGTATTACATTTACAAACTTAGCAAAGTGGAATGTCTTTTGTGTACAGTAGGCATGAACTATAATAAATAAATTTATACGAGTGCAGTATGAGGTAGCACATAAAAAATTAAATGTTCAGCTTTATGTATAAAACACTTGTTAGGAATATATAGTGTAATTATATATATAATCTTAAATAACATATTTTACACTTAAACGAGATATAAATATGTAATATTTGACTTATTGAGATAATATAGCATATAAAAAAATAATAATCAATTCCATAATCTCTTAATATTTGAATTATTTAAAATACAGTGTCGTTTTTCCAAAATTAAGAGAACAAATACATAACAGTAATACATAAAGTAAGACTTTTATAAAAAAAATGTAAAAAAAAAAGTAATAGTATTTTATCTTTACTTATATAAAATAAATTTTTTTTCCAGAAAATATTCGAAAAGTTTCAATTGTTAAAAATTTCAACTATGATCACATAATTATATATATATATTAAATTTATAAATCACACTATTTCAAATTAATATTTTTCTTTCTTTGTTTGTAATAGAAACATTTACACACACAATAATATACAACATTTGTGTATGTGTAATACTTATTTAAAGAAATAAAAAAAGTATATACATATCGTAATATGTTCATCGTTTTTCATTAATTATTTTTAATTATAAATATCATATTTTATTAAATATAATAAAAATATTTAAAATGTATATAATATATATGTATATATTGTGTAATAGTTTATGTTATTTGTATATTGTTATATTTACATAGACTAAAAGAGAAAATTTATAGTTGCCTGACATACATTATATAAGAAAGATAAATATGTGTTATAAATAAGATAATTCTCCACCCCTTACTGCAATATTCCGAGATACTGCTTTTGTCAATACAATATAAAAATATGTAAATTCTTTTAAATTCCACATACCTCAGCTTTTAATTCAGCGACTTTATCCTGAAGTTCCCTTACTTTTTCACTGTCATCTAAATTATTTCTAAGTTCGCCCTCTGCATGCATTTCCTCGTTCTGTAAATATATCAAATATTTTACTCATTTTTTAGCGTTATAACATAAATATTTGATAACTTCTATAAAAGTTATATTAACTAACCTTCAATTCGAGTAGAGATATTTTTTGTGTAAGCTCTGCCACCTGTTGTGCATGTTCGGCATCGCGTATCCTGGCCATCATAGCCTCGTCTTTCATTTTCGATTCCAGATCAGAATACTTGTGCTGTTGTTCTCTCAGCTTGGCGGCCAGATCCTTTTCCCGAGCTAACGCAGCCTCCAAATCATCCTTAAGTACTTTCCCACCTTCATCTTGTCTACGAAGCTGATTGGTTGCCACCTGCACCTGAGTTTCAAGCTCCATAACTTTAAGTCGAAGCTCCTTAACTTCGGTTAACGCTTCCATTTCTCGAATCCTGGTCGTCATTAAGTCTTCTTCAAACTTCTGTACTTCGTGACCCCGATTTTCCCAAAACAGCAGCTTCTTTGGCGTAGAATCAGCGGCAGGTGCTGATTGAGCAGCACGATGTTCTTGTAGATGCCTCTGCCAGGCTGCGCTTAGTTCCATGACCCTCTGTCGTAAATCCTACATCATGCATAATTGTTCTAATATTAGCATATATTTATAAGAAATGTCAATATAAAAATTATATATAGAAATGGCAAAACCTCTTACCTTTAAGGATAAATTAGCTTCTGCCTCTCTAAGTTTAACTGCAATGAGTTCCTCTTGCAAATGAGCAACAGAGTTGTCTGGCGTCGATTCGCGCAAAGTTTTTTTATCTTGTTCCAATTCTTGTATTCTTCCTCTAAGTTCTCTAATTAATGCATCATTTTCTGCCTCGTGTAACCTAACTCTAACCAATTCCTCTTGCAAACACTGTATCATCTCTTCCTTTTGCGATAATGCTTCTTGCTTTACTAATATCTCATCGAGCGACGACTGTCTAGATGTCATGTTCTCCTCGAGAAGAATCGAAAGCGATCTCAATTCCTCGTGAGCTTGTTCGAGTTGATGACTCGTCTCGAGATGCGAATGTCGAAGTGCCGCCAATTCTCTCTGCGCTATAAAAGCAGTTTCTTCTTCTTCGGCTCGTGAAACTTGACCTCTAACTAATCTGTCGGCCAATTCCGCGGACTCCGCTTCTAGAAGTTCAGTTCTTTGTCTAAGCAATCTGTTATCCGCTCGAAGTCTACGTAGTTCGACCATTTCTTCCTGCTCCTTCATCTTTAGAATAGTGTAATCCTTTTCCAATTTCTTCATTCTTTTTGGATTGATTTTCATTCCATAAGCGAGTGTCATGAGACCATCAGGATCTTTTTCAGCCTTTCCAGGCAATTGCTTCTGGAAAAACTGCATGAAAAGACAAAATTATAGTTTTTTTGCGACTTTTTAAATAGACAAAAAACCTATACACTGCTCATTTTTGTGTATTTAAGAACATAAAATCATACAAAAATTTCTTAACCATACTAAACTATACTAAAAGTTTCTTATAGCACTGATAATAATCTAATCCAACAATTTAAGAAATTGTGAATAGATAACATCTTACCTTTAACATGCCTTCCATATCTAAACTGAGCAAATCTTCTTTGCCTAAATGTAACATCGCCAATGCGACTTTGAAGATAATTTCCATGCCTTCTGATAGAAAGACATCAAAAATGCGACATGCTAGAGGAAGACTTAGCGCTGTGGTAAATAATGTAAGAAACCAAGAGGACGCATACATCGACGTATGGAAACCTTGGGCTGTGAAGTGAGCATGAAGTTCGGGATGCGTGTCAGCAACTAAATGTTCCAATTGATACATGCACACTCCTAACTCAGCCATACTTGGTTTGAACATGTCTCGTAAGCGATATTCTTGCATAAGCGCTACTAGTACAGCAAAAGCTTCTTCTTCCGGCATTTGCTGCAACATATAAAATTCACGTCAAGAAAAATATATAAGAACATATTGCTTTTTCTGTTTTTTACTTTCTTTCTTTTCATATAAAATGTAAAAAATTAATAAAAATATGTACTTGTAAGAGATTTATGTTATGTAAGTTATATTGAGATTATAAATTTTCATGATTTTTTATAAATAATTTGTTTTTGTAAAAGTTTTTAGTTTCAGAATTTATTGAGGATGCTGTTCGAGTAGTTTACCTGCATTAAGAGTAATCCTACTATAAACCCTGAGCCTTGGCAGTATCCTACTTCACGATCGTGAAGGCTATACGCTTTCATAACATTAAACAGACTTTCCTGACCAAGACCATCTTTTTCTTTAAAAAAGTCATGTTCAGGATATGTCCTAGCGATATCTCTTCTAATTATCCTCTCACAGGCTGATGTTGCTTTAATGTACTCAGCGAATTGTTTCTTAATGGGAGAGTCATGGGCACCGCTTAATAATTGCCAAACAATGCCTCTAAAAATGGTATATAATTTATATAAATCGCCCGTATTGCGTCTAAATATATATATATATATATATATATATATATATATATATATATATATATATATAGTAATTAATTTTTTGAATTTTAAAAATATTGATAAAAAATCTTTAATAATATTTTTGTATATGTATGTGCTACCTGAAATGGTGAGGTATGCCTTGACGAACCAATTCCTTAACAAATTCTTTCCTCTTCTTCCAATGGTAATCCCAATCAGATACTATGTGACCCCAGAGAGTCCACGTATTTTCTTCACCATCGGCTGGATTGTGGCGTCGGGGCGCAGCATCGCCGTTACCTCCGCTGCCCCCCGACGCCACAGACACCTGTGATGTATCGGAGCCCTTTCTGCTATGATTACTTTGAAGAGAGTTCAGTGATTTTGCATCGGATTCTATCAGTCTGGAATTTAAAAAATCTTGAATTGTAATATCTGTTTGCGACGTTTACAATAATGCATAGATATATTGATTTATACATCATTTTTTACACAAATCAATATTGTATTCGCGATCTATTGTTTTGTATGTGAATCACATTAAGCGCAACTAGATTTTTTAAAAATTAGTTAAAAATTTTAACTATCGATATTCCTCGTAAAATTATACAGGTAAATTTCTATTTCTTATAGATATTATTAGTACATTCTTTGAGAATGTAATAATTCTTGTAAATTAAATCTTTTTTCTTTCAAAAAATATATGCAGATAAATTTATTAATGTATTTCCACAATAAATTAGCTGAATATTACGATGAATAGAGAAAAGCCAGAACTTACGCTTTTTCCCAAATTTTTCGAGATTGAGTTAAAAATGCAGCCTTATTTTGCATCATTTCCAAGCCAAAATGTGTAGTAAAATTAACGTTTAACATTTCTATTCTAAGCTTGAAATAAAAAGAAATCCAAACTATTTATCCAAATTTGCATGCACACGAGACGTTCCTCCAATTTTACCACAGATTTTATCACAGATCTTGGAAAGTGGAAAATGTGAGAATTTTGCGTTCTGAATTCATTAGACCAATTTGGCATTTCGATCTATCAGTCCATGCGTTGTTCAGTTTCATGCAATTCTTGAAAGTTCGAGAATATAGCGGTAACGTCAACTGATAAATGGGGGCCACTTGATTATTCACCTATTGGCTTCCTCCAGCTTAGCTAATAGAGCCAGCTCGTCAGTGGGTATTTCTTGCGAGGGCGTTATTTGCTGCTCGCAAAGGGTGTCTAACGGCGGACTCGGGAGTATCTTGCCGGTGTGCGTGACGTTACGGGTAGACTGGTGGATGCTGGAGGTGCACAAACACAGCACGCTCATCACCTGCGGTCCATAACGTGACAGTCCTAATTGGCCGACCGACGCGTTTACGTTGTCCCGAACGACGCTCTGGCTTCTGAAATGAAACGGGTTGCGGTTAAATTAACGCGGATACCAATTAACGCAATACGATTAACGCTTTAACAGGTCTACCGCGGTGATCTATTTAAGCAGTTATATATGCTCGAGTACGTCTTCGTAATCGCGCGATTCCACGAACCATGTATATTCGATCAAAAGCTATTAACTAAAATGGATTTTGATTTTAACCGTAAGACGATTAAGTGAAATAATTAATTATATTGATACGTCCCTAACCAGTCTACTAATTGCTGCTAATGTCTCGAAAAATCTCACACGAAAATTTAGTGATATATCACTCGTGCTTTAATTATTTAAATTTCAATATGAATCTTTCTGTTATTAATGAGATTTTATTATTCGAGTGGCGCTTTTTTATTTTTATTTATTTTCAATTTCAGAATTTTAGTCTCATTTCAATATAAAAATTATACATATATCTAATAAATGTAGAGACAAAATAAAAATTATATATATATATATATATATATATATATATATATATGTATACATATTTATCCATCAGTCAAAGCGCTTATTTTACCTTTTCGCAGTTTTATTTCTCCTCCAACGAGCTGCCGCAGGGGCCAACAAGCCGCGAAGAACCATCGAAGCGCTTTGTTCGTTTTCACTATCGCGATTATAGTATTCGCGGAACGTGTTCTCGTTTCTATTTTATTTTGGCATTGTCACGCGATTCTACATACAATAATCGCTGACGTACACGCCTGTAAAACTATTCATTTCTTTACGATTAACTTTATATACTTTGAGAAAGAAAGAGAAGAAGGGAGAGTGTCCTTTGAAAATTAACAATTGTCGAATCGTTTCAAAATACTTTAAAAGCCAGAATGACACAGTAAAAAGGAAAAATTATAGACTTTAATGTATTAATTATAAATCTTTTTTAATTATATCTTATGTATCAAAATTCTCCCGTCATATTAATTTACAAGCTATGTATAAAAAAAAAACATTACAAAATATGAGGAAGATTTCAATTTGTAGTTTGCTACAAATTATTTAGCAAAATTATTCTGCACAATATATTCTAATAAGTATACATATAGATTATCTTTATAGATTATCTTTACAGGAAATTTAATATTTTATAATAATGACTAACGGTATATTTTCAGAAGCAACGGCATTCCCGTCTTATATAAATGCCGCGCTCGGTGAAGCAACGCGCGAAGCAGCTCGACACGATACAAGAGATCAAGAAGGAAGCAATTAGTGCGTGTGAACGAATTAGCGAGTGAAAGAGCAGGTGAATCCGAGTCGGCTATTATGACTATGTATTATGTATTGTATGTGGGTGTAAAGGAGCAAAAAGAAAAAAAAACGGAAGCAAACGGAATACGCCGAGATACCGTTTTTCAAGAATCATCTTAATGATTTTAAGATCAAACTTTTATTTTTATATCTCGTCTTCTTTCTTTTTACATATCTTTATAGAGTTATTTGTTAAAAAATATTCTTCATTGCATACTATGTTTTATTTTGTTTGCATTAATAACTATTCTACAATTTTTATATGAAAAGAATTATTCTATTTATTAAAAATACAAAATATTTTTATTATCTATCTTCGAAGTTAATTGAAGTCTTATTTTCGGAAATTCCGAAAGATTTAACAAGTGATATTTAATGTACATTATTTTTCAGGATGTTAAATACGTTTTTTTTCCTCTATCGTGTACATATTTTGAAAAATGTAGCTAAGAAAATTTTCGGGAGAAAATTTTCTTTTAAAATATCGGCTTTTCACATTATCTTATTGTTACGTTGTTTGCAAACTACGATGAACACTTGCGTCAGAATTGCTACGTCGTACAAATTTCACTTATTATCAGGCAAATTATTGACCTACATGCCGCACGTGATTCAAATGTATAATGGCAATGGAATAACATAAGTTATTGTAAAGCTGTTTTTTACGCAGCTATAGATCAAACAAGGTAATGATTTAGATGAAAGAGAGTTAATAATTTTTTTTTAGAAAAATATATTTTTGTAAAAGAATGTTTAAAAAAATACCGTTAAACTAATTGTACGAATTCTTTCGTCATATTTGAAACAGTTAAGATGCAAAACGTGTATTTTTACTTATTTTTATTTTAATAAATAATGACATTTTAATAGATTATATTCAATAGAAATTATATCAAAATGTATTTTAATAACAGACGGTTCAAATTAAAATATCTATGGATATATTATAAGCAACATTTTCTACTTAATTTTAGAACAGTAAAGATTTATAATTCAATGTTGCTACAGCATAATGAAAGCGCTTCTCAGAGCGTAATGAACTCTACAGCATAGTGAAAGGATTTATAAGGCTTGTATAGTAACTCATAAATGATGGATTATCCTTGGATCACCCGTTACTTGAATAATACAGCAAACATTAAGTTATATTAAACACAAATGTGATATAATACACAGTATAAATTACACACAGTATAAATTATCTAATAATATACGGATAATTCAGTTTTATTCATATTAAATTAACTTTGATGTTACATTGCATTTAGCTTCTAAAATAATTTAGCTGCAAAATAACGCTGGTCAATAAACAAAGAGAAATATATAAAGGAAATAAAGCACTAAAAAAATATAAATTAGTGTCTAATAGAAGAATAAAAAACACAACCGGCATACTTTCAGCGTCAATTTCTGAGCACGCACGGAATGTCATAAATACACACTCGTTGAATCAAATTCGGACATGAAAAAATTACTTTTTAATTTCTAAATTACTTCCACGAGTGTGTGACACTTTAAAAAAAAAACACGTTTAAAGGGAACCGTCACATATACTCGAATAAAGCAGATAACGTAATCGAAAATGCATTCTCTCGGATGTCCGCAGTTCCTCTTTCGCCTTATCAAGACATAGGTTCTCCTCTCTCTCTCTCTCTATCTTTCTACCTCTCTTTTCTTCTAAATGGCGAATTGTCAAACGGTCAATTCAACGTGCCGATCCGATACGATATCGTTTCACTTATTTTCCGGTTACCCGGCACGATGGGTTCCGGCTAGGTATGTACTGTTCGAGTGTACAAAATGGGTTTGAGGGTCGATGCAGCCCGCGCAGGCCAGGACGCTTCACATGCGCAGCGACGTCTGCTTCGTGACAAATAAATAAAAGGATTTCCCGAGCCGATGGTCGCGCGGAAAACGACTGGGCGTTCTTCTCGTCATTAAATAAAATATTTAATTTTGCATCAAAATTGCAATTAAATTTTCGAGAGACCAATTATATCCTTTACATTCGAGTACCGAATGATGAGTATTCGAACGATCGAGATTCTTCTCTTTCTATCTAGCTGTAAATTGATTTTAAATTTGCATATTGTTTCTCTATAGTTTTCGTCGGAATTTTTCTGCCACTGTATAGCTTTATACAAATATTGGAAATATTAATTTCCAATTCCTTTCGTTAATCTACAACCGATTTTTTAGCGCAAAATTTTCCAATTAAAATTATATTAAGGTGCTGAATAAAATTATATCTTTAATAAAATTATATCTTTAACAAATAATTTAAAAACAAAAAAACATTTTTAATATTGGAAATTTTATTACTATAATGTGTATATATAAACCACTTTTTTATTATTAAACATCTATATGAGTAAAATTAACCGTCCAAATTTCAGTAAACAAATCAAAATGGAAGAGAATTTTATGGTTGAAAATGTACTTCCATAAAACAAAATATTACTTGCTTATCACATTGGGAAAACATACATTTCTTATATCTAAAGAGATATAATATGATACAAAAAGAATTCAATGGATTAGACTTTAATCACGATACGACAAGATTTTCCATTGCTACTCACTAAATTAGTGACCATAAAAATTATTATATATAGATTACAAATTAATATCGTAATATTAATAATACATACGCTTAAATAATATTCAAAAGTTGCTTCTTGCCATACCATAAATATAATTTTATCGCAATTTATCGTAATTTAACATAGAGATTCATTAATTAAATACAAAGATATATATGATATGAACTTTTTACAAGTCAAACTGATCAACTTTACTTTTTTACGTTTCTTCATTTTAATATCAGAATACATGATTAATCCTCTAGTTAGTTTGACTTCTGAAAGGCTCATATACAATACTAATGGTTGTATATAAAGAAATATAGTAATTCTGGTTAAAAGAAATCTCTGTAAAATAATAAAAGTATATTTGCAATACTAATAATAATTGTATCTGAATATTTTCCTAGAGAGAGTGCATTCATGTATAGCGTGCGTTCGTCATCATTTATTGCTGGAACGGTCGTCTGCTCGTTGACTAGATTATGTCATGGCGTAACAATTTCGCGGTCTTTCTTATACAAAATAATCCAATAACCATCAAGTAATATTTTAAATGTTTTCTGTAGAGTCAATTTTAGCAAGTGCAATAAAAATTAAGTTAATAAATTTCTCAAGAAAAAAATTTAAAGAATCTAGAAAACATGTTTTATTTTTTTTCTCCTTTGTAAATGTTTATGTCAAATCAATATTTCGTTAAATTATATAATAATTTTGCTTTAATAATCTCTTGTTTTAATGAGCATATATATATGTTCATGTACGGGAAATGGCCAATTATGTAATACTATCCCTTTAATTTTACACACCATTTACGTAGCCTCAAACGCTTGCGTATAAAAATATGACAAAGTCATTCATATGACAAAGGGATATAAGTTTTATATTTTTACAGCAGTTAGTAGTTTTATAAAAAAGTGAGTGCATTTGAAATACGCAACTATAGTGATCTTCCTAAAATAATGTATATTAAAAATACAAGTGCACACACATAATACTTTCAAAAAAAGGTATGTGTGAAAAGTCCACATGCACATATGTGACAGAAAAATTCTTATATATTTTTAAAATAAGCCACAATATAACTCTCGTTATCTTTAAGTTAATATTCCAATTTATATTTTAATTTCGACCTAATTAGATAAAAGAAAGATATAAAATAATCGTATTAATATTTAAAAATAAAATTTTGTTATTCAGCAAATAACAGAATGTAATCTACATTATATTTGTTCAAAATATTGAAGCAAAATTGTAATATTCATATTCTCTAAATTAGTTTTATAATAAATGTACAAAAATGCATCATATAAGAGATTATTGTGATTGATGAATTTAATTAAAAAATTCAGATTAAATACGGATTATTAAGTCTTTTCGCAGTTGTAGGTACGTTAATGCAAACATCTACATATACGTTAATTAAAAAAATTTAATTACAATGAAAAGTTTGATGATTCATTCGTGTGCAGACACACCTAGGTATTATATGAGCAACACCTGGAATTGGCGTCATTTTCGCGCTAAATCGAACTTTGGAAGGTCGGTAAATTCAAAGATACATTATTTTGCAAAAAAATCTAGATAATCTCATGTATATTATTTATGTAGAAACCTACATCAATAATTTTACTTGCTAAATAAATATGAGAATTTATTACATTATAGAGATAAATTGCTCGGATCCTGCAAATTAAATACATATGTAAAAAATACGCAAAACTTCTATTTGTCTACGTTTTCTGCATATTATCAGCAACACTATCAGTAATATATGTAATGTATAACAACAAAAATAGCACAAGTGACTATTATCGGCTCTAATTACAGCTCATATTAGAATACTCTCCACATAACTAGTCACATGATTTCAATGGACTAAAAAAATTAATATTTTCGATATCAGCACTTTTATATAAATTTCTGTATGCATTGAGATATGTCTGATAAGATAATCTTTCAATACGCGTGTTTATAAAAGAAAATTCTTTATTTTTCTCTAAAAATATATCCATTTACATAATATCCATTTTATTTAAGAATAATATGAATATATTAAGTGCAGTGAGAAAAATTCATTTATATTATTTCATTATAAAATAAATTTCGATTTTTAAATAATGCAATTCTTAAATAAAGATATATTCTGCTTCTAATAGATGTATAATAATATTATTCCTCATAATTTTATTATACATCTATTAGAAGCAGAATATATCTTTATTTAAGAATTGCATTATTTAAAAATCGAAATTTATTTTATATATATAATATATATATATATATTATATATATATATATATATATATATATATATATATAATATTAATAAATATTATTAATTAAATGTAAAAATCGAAATTTATTTTATATATATATATATAATATTATTTATATAATATTATATATATATATATATATATATATATATATATAATAATATTAATAAATATTATTAATTAAATGTAGCAGAGCTAACGAAATTGTAATATACATGGAATGGTAACATGAAGGATTCACAATCAAGGTAATGAAAAAAATTAGGTCGCATTCAAATTATTGTAAGGCTTGTATGTGAATGTGTAAAATCGACTCATTTTCAGTTTCCGCACGAAAATACAAATAAAACATAGATAAAGGAAGGAATGTAGATCCGGTATTCAGTTATTGACCCGTAATTTACAGCGATATTTAAGCGCTAAAGATCGCTATCTACTTCCGAGTTTCATTGACGAAACGCGTTCTGTATTGTTGCCTAAGTTAGGTAACAGGCTACCTAAAATTTTCCAAATGCATCATCCATTAGCGATATGATGTAAGACACATTTCAAAACAAAACTTACAATTAATTATGTTCCATTAATTCGATTAGAAATATATCTATAATGTTCCTTTTTATTAATTATTTATAATGCCAAGAATAATTATACCGGCAAAATAATAAATTAGTTACATACTTTCATTTGCAATTTAATTACATTTCGATTATATTAGTAGAAAGTATCCTTGAGTAATAATAGAAAACAGTATAATTCGTAATATAGATCGGTAAAAAAAGAGAGAAAGAACGAGAGATATACAGAATACTTTAGAAAATATATGTGACCAAATAGCAAAGATATTTTTCACAAATCCTCTTTTCAGTAAATATTTAATCAGACCTAAAAATTAAGAGATCTTGATAAATTGAATTTTAAGAACGTAGATAAAGAAATGACAAAATAATATTTTGCAATTAATTTCGAATAAACTATAATAAAGATTTTATATCGCACTTTTTTGCATTCACAAAAAATATTCAATTTTAAAACTAACTGAAGAAAAATTTCAATAAATGAGATTCAAAATCGAATTTTTAGTAATTGTAAATATCAATAATTTTTCAATTTACCGAAAAGATTATATCTCTTTGTATATTGAGTTATTTTCGTAGGCTTCAGCATACATTCTGCCAGACTCATTTAATAACGTATGCAGTGCAAGTCTTTTCACACTCCGAAAGATAATTCCACCTAATTAACAATTTAACGATGTGTGGAAGAAAGATGGGTAGAGCATCGACGCAATGTTTTTACTTCGAAGTATGATCCTTAATAATTCCGTGCGATTTTAAAGAAGTCTGCTGACTTTCACATAGTCCGATACCGTTTCACCTTACAGTTTCACAAGAGCACATGAAATAGCAGAAATTAGTATTACTGCTATATATTATATGCTTATTTCTTTTCTCACGCGGCAGTGCGTTAACTTTATTGTCGTGGAGAATCTAAACTTTTTGAAGTCAATATACTCGTAATAATTTAAAAATGTCAAAACGTGTTTATTTTTATTCTAATATTTATATATATATTTGAATAAAATTTTCGCAACAAGAGAAAATGAAATTAAAATTATATAAAAATTTTCAATTTTTTTTTTATACTTTTTTTATAGAGGGAAAAAAGATTTCCCTCTCCCATACAAATAAAATTGTCTTTTCCAATAATTATTCGCTATTCTAATAATAATTATTAAATATTTAATTTGTAAAGTAAATAACCAATTTCTAAAATTTGTTACAGAAATTTAATTGATAATAATTAATTACAAAATCTAATTATAAGACGGAGTATACTTATAGAAATAAAAATGATTATAATATTTTAATATTTCACCAAATATTTGACAAGTATATAATTTTTTAATTTTTAATATTAAATTTTAATTTTAATTTTTAAATATGTTGTTAAAAAAATTATAAAATTAGATCAATATATAAGTCAATTGCATATAAATTATTTTTTGCATATAAATAAATATTTAAATAAATCATTTTCATTTTACTTCTCTCCAATATTACTTTACAAGATTCATTCCTTTTTTACAGATTTTATGTCTCTCATTATTATTATCATTCACTATGTAAAACTACAAATATTTTATTAAAAAATACATTTTTTCAATTGTTGGGAGATAATAACTACTCGAATTCTGTTCACGCAAACAATTCCTGTGTTGTATTAAAAAATTACTTTTTTATAAAGAAAAAAAAAAAAAAAAAATACAGTTGTCACTGACATCTGTACAATAAATGCCGACAAAAAAAAACTTTTCTCAATCTCTACTCAAGAGAAACGAGTTATAATTTCTCATTCGGAAAAATTCACTTCGAAGAAAATCCCCTTCTCCCCGTTCTTTTCTGATTTTTTACCGACTTCTCTTCCGCCCACCTTTATCGCTCTTAGGTTCTTCGATTAATACAGACAGCAACTTCGAGTACTGATACATGATTACGTGAGTGTTCCGTGAGAGCGAGGAAGGAAGAGCGGCGAGGAAATAACAATATAATGACACACACGACAAGTGGCACACAAACCGGAAAAGCGATGTGTATACGGCTGCGTTATCCGTATTAGCAAACAAACTGGTTGTCACACAGGTGGATGGCCGTTTTTCGCAGCCATCTGGTCATCGTCGTGTGTCGAATGTTTTCGGGTCGCTTACCTCGAGCCACCTCGTGCTGCCGCGTGCCGTCGACGATCGTCCGCGTGTCGAAGGAGCGTCTAAGCGTCGACCGAATTCCCCGACTTGCTGACCGAACGGGATCAACTGACACGGTTACACGGCTAACGAGCGTATACGCGGCTGTCAGCACTCAAAACTGTCATTACGATGGATTTGACTGCGCGCAATGTTACCAACGAACGAGGTCGTTTTGTTACTGTAATCCGTTTTGCAAGCAAGAACAGTGTTGCGACAAATCACAAATCTCTCCAGGCGAAACTTTTATGCGCATGCGCGCGTATGTCATCGATCATGTGATCGATAGACTTGCTCAAACGTTCTTCTCTCTCTCTCTCTCTCTCCCTCTCTCTCTCTTTCTCTCTCTCTCTCTCTCTCTATATATATAAATTTACAAATTATTTATATGAAAATATAAATGTCATCCCTTTCGTCATCCTCAAATGTTTCTTTTCTTTTCTTTTTGTTTAGAATCAGTATTCTTTGTATCATGTAGACCTTACGTGTACATGAGAATAATATTCATAAAATAAATCTTTCATTTTTCTAATTAAAAGATCCACACATTCTAGTTCATTAGTATATAGATATCTCAATGCGCATGTTTTAATTAATTAGAATTTAAAAAGAAATTTGAAAAAATTTAAAATCAAACAAGTACGTACGTATTTCTCTGCGACGAGCGCTACATTACAGATTGATAAGAATTTAAAAATTCTACTCCGATGTGGTTGAAATTGGCGCTTTTTATCGGCACGCTTCCCCTGTCATCCGACAGGGAGCGCTATATTTCGTAGGTGTTTCTCGCGCGACGCGAGAAACGCGCTAGTGCTAGTGCGCGCAGCGAGCCGTCACATCGTCAAGATGGCAGTCGGTGTACTGGACTGATTGCTCGCAGTATGGATTTTGCCGCGTGATTCTTGACGCCGCAGTGATTCCCGTCCGTCTCCGTGGGGAGGAAGAGAAAAAGGAGGAAAAAAAAAACAGGGACAGCACGGGTGGTCGCCGGGTGCCGCAAATGGTGTCGCGTCGCATAAACTCGGCCGATCGAACACGGTAATGAGAAAAATATCACGGGGCAGCGTGCGGTAACGGAGCCCAGGGCCATTCTACAATGGTGGATAACAGTTGTATTATCGAGGGAAACGTGAAATTTCGCGACGGCAAGAAGGTGAGTCTCCCGGAGTTGTACCCCTCTGCGTACCCCGCCTGTTTCGCCTGTACGAGGAAAAAACACCGAGCGCAGAAAAATCGCGCGCTACACTCCATTTTCGTTCTCTCCACCTGCGACAATCACGCGAATATTTTCGCAATTTCGCGTATCTTATTCGCGACGCCTTGCCGACAGGCGTGTTGCCTCGTCCGTTTCGCGAATTTTCATGCGCGTGTTTCTCACGCGATGCTCGTCGATGAGAGTCACCTGACTCTTCTCTTGTTCGCGATAAAAATTATGTAACGATTACGGGGGCGGTTTATAGCGTGTATATGTGTACTTTGCACGACGCCGGTGGCTCGTTTATGTCTGTGTTTGTATAGAATGCCCCCGGAAAAGATGCGCGATAATAGCAGAACCACTTCGGGCTGTCAGATTTTACTTTTGGAAAAAAACAATGTACGGACGAGCTAGGAGATTTAAATTTAACAGTTGTTTTACATCTGTTTTTGCGATTATTTATCCAAAAATAAAAAGCATAAAATTACATGTTATACAAATATATTTCCTTTTACTTTTATATATTTTATATATATATTTAATATATATTTAAATATCGCATTTATAATTAAAGTCGAGAATATTTTATTATATTATAAATTTTTATATGCATGTTAAATATTTGAAAATATATATTAAATAATATTGATAAAAACTAAACAAAAAATTATTAATGAAAATATTTCTAATAATTTTTTTATTTTATGTGTATTTAACTTTTATTTAAACTTTTATTATATAAACTTTTATTATATTTTTTTTTATAATGAACATAATTCTTATATTTTTATAAACATATTTTTTAATCATAATATATAAATAATTTTTGTGACATCTGTAATTTTGTATATTATCAGTGTAGATACAAGATAGATACAAGATAGATTTATCGTACCTTTTATCAGGCATACTTTTATATTTATGTTGATAGTATGATTTTATTTCTGTAAAAAAAAAAGTTAAGAATTGTAAGATTATCTTTCCTCTAACTAATATTTTGTAAAAAAAATAGCAAAAAATGATTATATTTAAAAATATTATAATACGTGTATATAAATCTTAATAATGTTATTTATATATTATTTATATCGTTATTTATATATTATTTTAATAATTTTTATTAGTTTAATATTGGTACTGCAATTCATCTTTCAATATATTTAACATAAAAGAAATTATATATCTGAAATGGAGGAAATTTGATTACATCTAAAAAATGAAAATCTAATTTGGAAAAACCACATTATTGTAGCGAGGTTGGCGGGATTATATTATTTAAGGACGTGCTACAGGGAAGTAGTTAATCCAAGTCTATAAAAAGAGAGTGGTAGAATAAGGTATTTAAAAAGAACCCTCGTTTACTTTGATCGCAAGCTCAAAACGAATGCTATGTCATGTTTCGTAAGGTGCGCCATAATTTCGTTATTAGTTTTTATCACAATTATTTTTAACAATATATATATATATAAAACAATGTATTTTATGAATACAATTTATTTTGCAGTGGAAGACAAGATGGTGCGTTATGCGAAAATTATCACCAGTAGCAGGTAAAGTAAAATTTTTTATTCTTAAACGCAGTTGTAAGCAATAGCCTTATTGTTTTGTCATTCGTTTATCTTTAATATAAATTATGATAATAATTTGTCATTACTGACAATTAGATAAGATTGTATCAAAGGCGTGATATGTAAAAAATTTGCATTGTTGTATCGCATTTATATTATGTTATATATTATCGGAGCGAGAAAGGAAGAGAGGGAAGGGGAATAGCAAGATAATAAACAGGAAGCATTATATATTCTTGAAGCACATATTTTTTTGCTTTTGTTATCATGTTGATACGGGTGGTATCTGGCAATTTGCATAATAGATTCTGTGCTTCATATCTGCTTGCAAACTATGTAGTTCCTATTTTTGCAAGATATTTTTTGGGGATTTTATAATTAAGAAAATATGAAATTTATTGTGCGTAGAGCAAATTTCGTTCTAGCTTATTATGAGCTAATATATTCATAAAAATGGAACATCATCAACTATCTTTTTATAAGGATATGCAAAATTGATTTCAAAACATCGTTACAATGGAAATTGACTCTAATTGATTTTCATTTTTACGCATATCATACAATAATATTATAATAAAATATGCATTTAATAAGCTATATATATAATATTTTTCTATAAAGACCGCTTGTAATCAAAAAGGTTGTTAATTAGCAATTTAATGCAGTCGAGATATCGTTCGTCTAATTGTTTAATATCCATTGTCCAAAATAAACTATAGCGATCGGGAGGAGAAGCGGGGAGGGAGAGGACTGTTACAGTCTTCTGCATTCCATGTGTTACAAATTGCTGGAATTTGTAGCCGAAAAGTTAATTATTTCCACTTCTCTCTCTGTCCTTTTAAAGGGACCCTTCCTACTTGTTATCAGTACAAAAGAGTCCCCCTCTTTTTAGACCTACCTAGGGTGGCAGCTGCCACATCTGTTACAGATTGGTTGCTTGAAGCAACAAAAAATTTCCAAGAACAGCTTTGCTCCTGGCAATAACCATTAATACGTGATCCCTATAACTTGAGGATATTTTAGAACCAAGGGTCTCAGCGCTTCATAAATTTTTCTTAGGTAGTTAACGAAGAGAAAGTAAATGCAGAATATGTGACGCAAAACTTATTTCTGTATATCGGGGATGTGTGTGTTGCGTTTATCATAAATTAATATCTACCGGGAAATAATATGTAAAATGAAACGTATGAATATTTTTGTTTACATTTATATGTATTAATAAATATCAAGCATTCATTTATTATTTCGTACGCACATTTACGGCATAAGAAATAATCATCTCTAATTTATGAAAAATAAAGTTAGCGTTAAAAAATTGCAAGCCTTATGTAATACAATATTACTATATATTATATAAAAATATTAAACATATTTAAACGGCATTTAAATTTTTGAAAAATTTTTAAAAATCATGTTTCTTTTTATCTTTATGCATCTTTTCCTTAAAAGTGATTGGTTCGATTATTATCATTTTTTAAAGATCTGATCAGAAATAAACACATTATGATTTTTAATATAAAGAAATTGTAATTTTATCAAAAGTTAGGAACATTCAGAATTGTTTTAAAAATTGACTTATTATTGAAATCATATTAAAAAGAGCTTACATAATAAAAATCACTGATAAAAAAAAAGATAGCTAAACATATGTGAAAAAAGTGGAAAAAAACTATTCGGATATATTAAAGCCCAGTATTGAGAAAAAGGAGAATAAAAATAGTTTTGCCATATGACACAACTGCACTGTTAAAATACATGTGAAATAAATGAATATTTTTTTATTTCGTTAACAGATTGCTTGCATTTACAACTGTATGGGGATAGTAAGGATCGTTACAAGCAAGGCCAAACGAAAGCGTCTTTGAGCTTACAACATTTTCTGGGAGTGGAGAGCGGTTTTACGCTTGACAAAGAATCCAATACAATCGCCATAATTTGCCAGGATGTGACAGTCGTCCTTGCGTTCGACACGCGAGAGCGATTGATACAGTGGCAGGTTAAGATCTCGAACAACTTGGGCGAAGGTAAATTGCATGCAAAATATATTAGTAAGAAAGAGAGAGAGAGAGAGAAAGAGAGAGAGAGAGAGAGAAAGAGGGAAGCATATATTATAGTTATGCAGGATTCTATGCGAAGAGTTCTCTAGAATGGATAAAGTATAAGTTTGAAAAAGTTAATCGTACCTCGTATATTTAACTTTCCAATTTTGCCCAGCAGATCAGCAATTCTTGATACTCATCTCTTCGGTACCGTCAAAGGCAAAGTTCACTAATGGGCCGGCGCACTTGCACATTCAGGACCGTCGTTTTTGTATCACCATCGGCGTACCTCCACGCCTCGTCGGTATATGGGAGATCGCGCATCTTCGACGATACGGTGTGGTCGAAGGTAGATTTTGCTTCGAAGGTGGCTCCAGATGCGGTCGAGGCGAAGGGCTACACGTTTTGATAACAGATCAGGGAGACGACATAGTCAAGACGTTGCAATTGGCGGCCGAGGGAAAGCTCACAACGAAAAAACGATCGCCACTCGGTAGAGAACAATCGATAACGCAAGACAGCCCGGGACGGCGTCAATGTTCCCGCGCAGAGACCAGAGCCAGCGATTTCTTTCCCTCGACCGCTTTGTATTCGACATCTACGTACGAAGAGCAATGTGACAGCTGTAAGAACGAGAATTCGCCGTATTGGTCATCCGCAGAGAGCAGACAACAGACAACGGAACTCGATGGCGATTACAGTTGCAGGGATACGATGTCGATATCAGAGCTGCCCGATCAGCAGCCTAGCGGTGAGTGGCGCAGCTGTTCGCTTACTCGTCAAGGCGCGACTGGTCTCGAGAGATGCGCCAGTTGTATTAGCAAACTTGGCACTGTCTCGAAATCATCCACCTTGATTACGGCTACTATGAGTGGCATAAGCAGCCCAGCTGCTAGTACGTTGAACAATCTAGGATGTCACTTGCAACCTCGTACCTTTGATCGACTCTCGCTGTCCTCTTACAGCAGTAGTAGTCATGATAGTGATTACTCTGGCTCGCAGCAGATCGAATGCCAATGCGCACAATCAAAAACCGCCCAGTCTCAGACGGCGCAGCAGACGACGGTTCGTCGAATGTCACCGAGCCCGAGCACGCTGCCACCGAGACCGCCAAAACCGTCCCAACCACCATCATTACCAATATGCAATCAATCTATCACTGCCAAGAAGCCTAAAAAACCACCGATGCCACTGCCAACTGAGCAACAACAGACCTGCATACACACAATCAAGTCCCAACAAACTCAACAGTCTCAGCAACAATCACAGCAGCTCATGACTCGCAGCGCTACAGGGCCTTATGAGAACTACGACATTCCGAAAACAATTCTAGGTCATCATATGCTACTGGAGCAAGGCCCGCAACCGGAACAATATTACGACACACCGAGAAAAATCAAAGAATGTCTTACACTGCCGAAAACTTACCCCAATTACGACACGCCTCAGGTGCCACAAGCTGTAGTCTTGCAAGGATGCGGATGTCCCGCGAAACTCACAGTTCAGTCGCCCAGATCTTCGGGATGTCCTTGTCACAATGTTATGAGCTGGGCTGGCTTTGTCTTACCTTATTGTCGACGCGGCGCAGGAATCGAGCCCACCGGCGTCACGGTACATCCGGTAAAGCTTTCGGGTGAAGGCAAGATGCCAGTGGTGAACGCCAGTGGAGAAGTTGCCATTTATGCAACCGCCAAAAGGGTAAATAAAACTGACTTGACTGACGAGAAGGCTATCGTGGAGAGCTGCGGTTGTGTCACGACAAGTAAATCGAACAATTATGAAAACATTGAGCCGATAATAGACATGCAACCAGAATCGAAACAGGCGAATTATGTGAATATAGATTTTACGCAATCGCTCGAACATTACGAAAACAGCAAAGATGTATTAACAAAGAGCAGCATCTCGCAGGAAGAGATCGAGAAATTTGCGGATCAATTGAAGGAACCGGCACCCGAAGTACCAGTGAGCGAAAGCGTTTCCAAGGTTTGCGAAAAGTGCGGTCACGCAAAGGAAAGGGAAAATGATTATTTGGTTATGGATCCGGACAAACACACTCCGAAAAAACCATTCCCCAGTTACTTACCAATGCAACCGATTCATAATGCTTGTTCCAAAGAGATCTTGTCCAGGCTCTGCAGCGGCATCAAGAGTTCTAGCAATCCGACATTATCGGGATCCACATTACTCGAAGGGAATAAAAAGCGTTCTGACTCAGAGTATCGTGTGCCAGGTTCAGCAATGTTATCCAGTCCGTATCTCAGGCGTCGTTATTTGGACACAGGTAACGTTACAGAGTCCGGTAATAGTGGTATAAATATACTTCTCAGAAAACGCTCTTACTCCGCCGAGTCCGCGCATTATCTGGACGACGAAAGTCATACATTTCCGTCCACACTTACCATCCATAAGTGTTCGAGTGAAGCGGATAAAAATTCTTTGATAACCGGTGAGACACATAACCCGTGCGTAAGCTCCGAGAGTAAGATCAGTAATAGTGATCACGAGAACGGTCAGACATTGGTAGCCGGTGTTGCATCTCAGCCATCGTTTATCAAGATCCGACGCTCATCATCCGTACCATCCAAGACAGGTCACAATAGAGACTCGTCGAGTAGCAACGATTCTGGCGTTTCTACTGGTTCCTTGAGTCACCGAACGGCAGAATTTGTTGAATATGAGTTATCGTTGACGGGACCCACCGCTTCAGTGATAAAGCAGAATATGTTGTCGCAAGTTTGTCGCAAGAGTCCACCGCCCACGTGTTATCACAGCAGCCTGCCGAGAAAGTCCAAGTCCAGCGATCCTCTTCGTGAAATCTCCTTTCAATTTCAAAAAATCAAGATACCGACGAAATCTTCGTCTGCGGAAGCTGATATTCCTACGTGTTTGCCGAAAGTCGCGAAGGGTTTCAACAGTCCCGGTGAAGTCTCGAATACACCCTATATCGATTCTCGGAGTACCAGCAGTGGTACTTCCGACATGTCGGATTATATTGAAACCTTGTCGCTATCGTCACACTCTTCATCCGATACGCCCGACAGTCTAAGGTAATATTTTGCATAATTACAAATATTATAGAAACTTATTTTGTTTTTTTTCATCTTAATTTATATGATTTATCAAGAGACACAAATTACATGGAATACTCTTTAAACTTATACAATATATACAATATTTTAAATTATTAAAGCATTTTTTTTATAACTGAATTATTATGAAGTTTTTAATAAAATTTCAATTAATTTGACATGAAAATACGTTATCAGTTTTTGATTTAAAATATTTTGATAATTAAATTGTGGAATAAAGAATCAAATGTTTTATCTATTTATAATCTTACTGTCCAATTTGTTTAAATATTTTAATTGTATAGATATCTTGTTTTATAAAGAACTATCGTTTTAATCAGTTTCTATCTAGTAACTACATAAATTAATTTTTACAAATCAATTATATATATTTTTTTATTTTTGTAATTGATATAAAAATATATCATATGTGTACAGATTAGGAGGCAGAGCAGTAGCAACCACTCTACGACCTCGTAGTGGGAAGGAATACTATAAAATTGATCGAAGTATCTTGGTAGAGCAGGGACGAATTCTCACAACGGCATCTGCTAACTATGCAAATATCACTCCAGTGTTAGAAAAGAGCGAATCACCATCACCTGGTTACATGAGCAGTTCACCGTTCGAGCAACCACAACCAACTCGTGAGCACTTTCTGTTCCCTGAAGTAAGTAGTACAATATTATAAAATGATAGATGGTAACAAATTGAATCTTATGAATCTGTATAACATCGAACTCTAAAACAGTAAAGTTTTTTTGATGCATAAATGAAGCAATAATTTTCAATCAAAAACATAATCTTGCTTATATCTCTGTGACATTTTTATAGGCAATAATTATATCATATTTTTATATTATATTTTTCTTTATTGCAGGAAGCTTGAATGTAATATTGTTTGGAGAAAAAAAAAATTAAAAACTTGAAGTTCCTAGGAATTCCAAACAAAATGAGTAAGAATGAGTATTTCAATAATGGAAATTATAATTGGGGCATTGTGACTATTTACACTATACGCAGATATCTGGGATTACTTTCGAACTGTCTATAATCATTCGCCACATGCCAATATAGTAGTATAACATGCCAAATGACTGTATCAAATAACAATCAAAAAATTATAATTCTAAGAATACGAAAGCTCTCTTTAATCAAATTAAAGGTTTCTTTTATTGATGTTTTCGTAAAAGTCTTCCTCTAAAAAGCACAATCAAAAAAAAAAAAAAAAAAAAAAAAAAAAAAAAATGTATAAAAAGACAAACTTATACAAAAATCTAGGTACTAGCGTATAGTCGAAATAATGTCAGTAATCAATTCCTACAACGACTCAAACAATTTCTAAAATATGCTCAATAAGAAACTAATAGTTTGTATAGTAAAAATCCTGCCCTAGGATGTAAAAGATATGCATTTTATACTTTATATGAGTATATCGTTTTTTAAATACTTTCTTATTTTGTATGAGTATACTTCTATATATACTATTGTACAGTCATCTTCGAAAAAATTGAATGAGATTAATAACTCTTAGAGATTTCACGTCAGAGTTCTTGAAATTTTATGGATCAATTAATATGACATCAATGCTCATATAATACAACAGAGTTGTATCTTGAATCAAATTAGTTAGTTATTAGTTTTATCTCTTTTAAAATTCAACACTTAAAAATAGTAAAAACGTTAGTTTATATTCTTTTTTAGATTTCTGAAACGCTAGAGAGGAAAATATGGAATTGTATATTAAATAGGAAAGTAGAGTGGCTCCAGTGTAACAAATTTACAAAACATTGAAACCATCACAATTATAGTTGATTATCATATGCTATAAAGTTTTAAGAACTCATCTCGTTTAGAAGAGATATGATTAAACAATATTTGTTTGTACTGGTTGAAATATTATCTATCCATATTCTGTACAACCAAAAAATGCACTGAACATAGTCAGTCGCATAGCATTCACAGGGTTTTCACATTTACAAGTTACTTTTTAAAGATTAAGATAAAATGTTACAGCCTTTAAATGGTCTTCTTTCTAATGAGACATACATGGTAACTACCATAGTCTCTGGGCAATCAAAGACGGCACTACATATAGATTAAAAACAACTATTTCTAAGTAAGATTTACAAAATGAGTGTAAAGATCTAGTTCGGCATTTGTCATATAATGAACTTTTTCAATCTTTTTTTTTATTATAACATACATCTTTTTAAATCATTTAAGTCTTACATCTTTATTATTTTTTACTAGATCACTCGAGGATCTCGATATCATAAATTAAAGTAAAACGCAAACGTAACGCCATCTTTTTTTTTTACGTTCATATAATTATTTTAATTTCATTTATTGTTGCATTGTACTTAAAATAATTTGTAATGTATACTTAATTATTTAATTGTGATTATGGTACGTGCTTTATATATTTCTAAAAAGCCTTTACCAAAAATATTTATTTCTATTTTGGTGGTATATGTCTCACATATTTATATATATTAGATACGATTAAATGAAATATCAAATTGAATAATATATATTTACAATAATTATATTAAATCTAAAACTGTATTTTATATTATTTTTAGTATTATTTTTTACAAACATAAATATGCATATTATACATGAGCATATTTATAATATTTTGTGCTTCTTCCATATTCTTGCTTCTTTTACCTCTCTTTACTCTTCTTTTTTCACGAGAAGAAATTACAAATTTATGAGAAGGAATATAATTCATATAACATTGCACATACAGTGAATATATCATGCTGAGGAAGTTAGCATTAATAGTGATATTAAATGCAATAATAAAAACTTAGAGTTATACATTTATAAGAGAGATCGATCTAGATTATTTCATACTGAGATATAATTAATACATACACAGAATTCTGTTTTATATTCATCGTGCTATATCTTTGGCAAATAATCAAATTAATATTTCCATTTAAAAAATCATGGATATAAAAGATATTGTGGCCATCAATGAAAATTTATAAATATTGTACTTGCTGGACAATACATATTGTAGGATGAGTTATGGATTTCATCAGCATTAGTAATCAGCTTTGTGTCATACGAAAGTATTTTATTTTCTTTTGATGTCTAAAAAAATAGAAAAGTTCCATAATTTTTATTTTCTTAGATATTGTATGAATGTAAAAACTTTTTTCGAATATGGCATTAAAGTTGTCTTGCGTTGCTTTTTTTTCATCTTATTGTATCTTATCTATGTTATATTATCCTTTAATTAAACATATAGGTTCATCCCTATTCGGCCAAATCTAATACTGTTTTATACAAAAAGAATCTTTAGGTTTTATCCTCTTGTATTCTTTGTGTATACACTCTATTATAAAAATAATTAATCCATACAAGTCTATTACAATATGCATTGATTTAAATCGAAAACAGTGTTCTTTTACAATGTATAGATACATACATACAATGATTTTTATATAAAATTATAAAAGTATTAAAGCGTAGTATTATTACAAGACTGAGAAATAGTGGATGTAACGAATAGTAGAAAATATTCACAGCTAGAATGTATAATTTATATATGTACAGATCTAAGCAAAATATGAAATCAATCATTTGTAAAATGTTTAGTTTTTCTGTCTAAACATTCCTCAAGAAAAATATTCAATATCCCGTGTAACACCAATATGTGCAAACGAAGATATTCTTTTGGTCTTGTTTAAAGTGTATAGGAATTATAGCTTAACACTTACATCAAATAAACAGTAGAAGCCTTAATGAAATACTGTATACAAAAACGATTTATAGAAAGTGATACGAAGATACATTGAATTTCGCGACGAAGTTTACGTATATATATATACATATATCGTTTATTAAATATTTTATGCAGGTATTAATAGAACACGAAACAATATTTATATTCCCCTTTATCTGGATTTTACGGCCTCGAATTCATAGATTGTAATACCTTCAAAATATTATTCATAAGCTAAAGCCGTCATTATACCCCATGATCTGCATGTATGCGTTGCGTGCGCGCGAACATATACACATACGCGATAACGAAGACGAAATTGTGTGCATCCTGGGTATGAAAATGTGTTGAATGCGAATTTGCTTGCATATGTAAATTTATTGAGTGACTCTCTGTTTTTTTTCTTATTTTTATTTATTTTTCCATAGATTTGTTATGTCAAATATGCATTCATATATCGAACACAGAAAATCTGTAGAGAAGAAAAAAAAGAGAGAATAATGAGATAAGTTCAAAATCATATTATTAAATTTAATAATCAGATAAATATTTTCCGTTTTTGATTGTATGTATGAAGTAGAAAGTCACTCGTATAAACACATGCTAGTCATGAATCAAGTATGATATATTGTAGTCATGATATATTTTTACTGCAAAGGAATTATATATATTATACATAGCCTAAAAATTAAGCACATGTTTATTGATTTATTTCATTCTTGGAATTATCTTCTAGTTCAGTAGAATTATGGACCAAATATTCGTTAATATATGAGGAATTTTAATCATATTTTTTAACTTGATATGTAATTTTATGGCCAAACATACTATAGTAAGAGCAGATAAAATGATAAATAATCACATATTCATTCTTAAACAAATTTTTATTATTTTGTTTACTTTTATCATAATATTTATTCGCTCATGACTTCATTTTAAAACTGTGCAATATTTTTATTATTTAGTCGTCACTCTTTGAGAATTATTCATAATTATTTTTGGAGAATAAGTGTGTATTAAATATATTCATAAAGTTAAATACATGTGCTAAATTTTAAGCTACGAGAAACCATATCTAAGAATTTATTAATGATATACATTGATTAATAAAAAAATATGCATATATTATATATATTAATTAGAAGTAAGTTTTCAAAGGGTATTACCAGTGCTCTATTCAGAATCGATGTACATAGTTTTGGTGTAGCCTTAGTATATATTATATCTTTTATTTTTTGTGATTCGAGAATGATGTCATAAAAGCGAATTTCAATTGTACATAATACTTATCACGATGAAATGCGCTTAAAATGTGTCTCTAAATACTTTTATATTAAAATAATAGTGATTCAATTACATTCTGTGAGTACATTTTATAATAATATGCATTTAAAATCTGATTTAGGAGCATATATCTCCAAAATTCTCGGTGATGTAGAGATTTGTCGTATTTTTAATTTCATTATTTACCAATCATATTACACTGCTTCATTATATTTATTAGGTGGATATCAGAAAATAAGACTGGCTATTTTTTATCTTTTGTGCTATCGGATATGAAAATAGTTATTTTGAGAAATGCATTACTGACGATCCATTAAATAAATTATTCAAAGTTGGATCATTGATATAGCTTTTCATATCTGATAAAGATCATCTTTATACATTATTTATATTAATTGGTCTCATTTAGTGTGCAGTAATGTGTACTTATAATTAAAAAAATGCGTTGAAAATAATAGAATCACATGTCCGGAAAAGTAAACTAGATCTATTTCCTTTGACAATCTGTTACATGAAATAATGAAATTCTCCTCGTGTTGTAACAACATGATGGAATTGTCAAAGTGCTGGCGCTTTCGCACTGCGACTACTTGTACGTCAGTTTAATGAAAAAAGAAATATATAAGATAATATTTAGAGAAATTTTACATAAATTAAGAAAGAAATCGTCCGTCAAAAAATAATTTTTTCCTTTCTACAGGATTTGAAAGTGTATACTAATGGCACACATGCAAAATTTTATTCTTAAAATAAATTATCGATAATTTTTCATATTTCTTTGATTTATATAGGTCTCTTTAAAAAGTTTATCTAAGTCTTATTCATAGGTAGATTTATATCCGATTATACACATTGTAAATTAATATGGAAAATACAATAATATTTCGAAAGTAGAAATCATTTTTTATTTTTTATTTAAATTGTGATCTTTTTTTTAACAGAAACAATTAAAATAATAATGTATCATTAAATTTACTTATTGTTTCTAAATGAATCAAAATCATAACAATTTATACAAAGAAATTTGATTTGAAGAACAAGTGGATATTAATTGTTTTCTTTGAATAAATTATTAGCTGCTATTTGTATACACTTTTTGTATAATTTATAACCAAAAGTATCCATAATATTTGTAAAACAGGCACAATATGTATTCTAAAACGCGCTTTCAAATAACTGTTATTGAGAGATTGAAAAATATATAAAGACTCTTTATTTTCTGAAATTAATATAATGAAATTATAACACTCTCTAGGCCATTCCGCAAGATCGTAAGAAAAGTAAAATATAATAAGTAATGACTAATGGAGCTTAAATATCAGATTGTAGAATGCATTTCATGAAAGGGATAAAATTATTTACTTCGAATTTTTGTAATTATGATAAGAGAATAAGTAGGAAGATGATGAAAATTAATTAAATTATTATAGTACGCCATAAAAATAAATTATAACTCATACACAGTCCGTAGTAGCTGAAGTCATTAATTTATTAAGAAAGTAGAAAAAAATAAAGAATTTGAAAAATACTTTTGTATTTTTGTTACTTTTCCAAGCCAAATCCGTTTATATAATGATAATATCTTGGTTTTAAATGCTTATATATTATTAGTGAAATTTACATTCATATTATATCTAATTATGAGAACTTTTACAATATGTTGATATTTCTTTGAAATATCTGATAAGGATATCTATTTTAGTGTCTATAATTTTAATATAGACATATTAATATGCAAAAGTTAAAATATTCCAGTATATATATTTAACAATAGAAATATGTGAATGTGCTATATAAGAATAGTGATAGAGATATATAATAAAGAAATTATATGTGAAAGAAATATTATTTTTTATAAAATTTGAAAATTATTGGATAAGATATTGTAAAGAATTGATTTCTCTACCCTAATATTTATTGATGAAGGAAAGAAGAACCAGATGCTGTATTTATACAAAATGTACAGCTATGTAAATAGAAGTTTTATTAATCAAATATTCAACAAGACTTCTTTTTGGTTTATTAATGATATAGCATATAATAATATATATTAAAGCATGTTCACAATAATGTTGACAATTGTTAATAATTCATAGCTCATCCGATCTTTATTTCTCTCGCATTCAACTATATTTTTATTACAGATATACTTCACAAAAATACAATTTTGCATATTTCTTATTTTTATAGGAGTAATATAAGTAATAAAAATATTGTTTTACAAGTATATTCGATTCCATATGTATGTTCATTAGTATAACTTCAATATTTTCTTTTTTTTTTATCAATAAGCTTTTTTTGTCATCACAGTTTACTTCTCTTCTAATGCAGGATACATAACGCTTGAAATAAGACAATTTACATGATTAATTAGAAGAAAAGTCATGCGATGTCATAGAAAAAAATATAAGTTCATTAATAAAAATGAAAAGCCGTAAAATTATATATATATACATATAAAACGAATATGTGATACATTCTCTTAATAAATCACTTTCCTTCATATAGAAACAATATAACAATGCTTAAATTTTTGCTATATATATATATATATATATATATATATATATATATATATATATAATATAATCATTTCTATTTACTTTCTGGCACAAAATTTATAATTTTATATATCTTTACAAAAATAAATAGCACTTTCAAGCAGATTAAAAAGACAAAATCGCATTACCTCTATACACATTTTGATCCTTTTACTATTGATATAATCTTCGGTCAAGCTAACTTGCTTATTTTCGTACACACTAGTCTCCATCGTTGCTTTTTTTCCGTCTCTCTCTCTCTCTCTCTCCTTTCTCATTGTATATGTAAATATACAATTTATAACAATATTTTTCTAAATTGTAAGTTCCTCATATATGAAAATTTTCTAAAACAGTGAATGTATTTTCGTTTGCATAAAAATAGATTTATAACGAGAATTTGGAGCACAAAAATTAAACTGCAAAAAAGATTTTTACATCTTAAACATGTGAAAATATATGCACGTTAATAATATTGGTGTTCTATGCAATTGTCGTTTTTTTTTTATATCTTCTATTATCTACAAACTTAACCGAATTATAAGCCGTAGCTATTTAATTGCCAAAAAATTCATATATTTTCAAAATGTAATGTTTATAATGTCTACATATATGATGCAATATATGTGCATTGTATATGTAATATTAAAAAAAATTAATATCAATATTTTTTTCGGAGAAATAAATTGTGTTCTCTTTAAATTTTCGACATTTTTATGAGATTTCATGTGTAATATATCAATAAGTGTTATGTTGAAAATCAAATAATTGCAAATTCTGGTTTTTGTTTATATGTAGCTAACAATTTTGTATCTGTAAATATTTGTACATCAGAGAAACAAAAAAATAATCATAACATAATCTTAAATATAATACAAATTAAATAGCATATGGTTAAACAATTGTCATTGTCAAAACTTATTGCAAATTTACTATAAACTCTGATCACTACATTATACAATATACTACATAATAAAATATTAACATAATAAAATATGTACAATTGAAACTTTTTAATCCATATTTTCTCACTTGTCCACAATATATTCTGAGAGTGCTTTATGCTAAACTTTTTAATAAATTCAATGGCACTTGTATACTGTAAAGTTCAATAAAGTAATATGTATATATATATATATATATATATATATATATATATATATATATGTATATGTATGTATATACATATACACATACACACATAACATATATACAAAATATATTTAAAAAATATAAATAAAACTTTTCCTCTTTTTTAAATAATGTCAAATTTTTTTTGTAAGTGTTTAAACCGCAAAGTATAAAATATTCCTTTCGTAATAATTCCCTTAATATTAAACAAAAAATAATTATCTCAATTATTAAGAATTTAATTATTAAGTCGTAAGTTTTTAACGAAAAAATGAATCCAATAATGTAGTCGTGTATATGCCGTGTATATGCCTTCTTAAAGATATTTTGTATATACAAGTGTGTATATAATGCCTTCGAAACTTTGTACATCATTATATATCATTAACAACTCTCTTTGGCTTAAAAATGTTTTTCGACCATGTGTATTTAAAAGCTCAATTATGATTTATTAAAATATCCAATATCGAATTTATGTATACTTTATGCAACCTCAAATTTTTTCTTTTCTCTCTATAACTTACTTAAGTTTTTCGAGACATATCGCGTTTTATATTATATTTTTATAGTTTTATATTTTTTTAAACTTAACTTATAAATATATCAATAAAACAGGCAACAGTAGCAGCAAGAAAATTAAAAACAATTATTTAAATGCTCTATTATGCTATGCATATAGATCTCTTCATTATAAGAGGCTCCAATAAAATTATCAGAGGTTCACATTTTTATAAAAATGCAAAATAGATTTTCTCCTTTTTTAAACTTATGATTTAATGGAACCTTTCCTGTTGTAAGAAGATGGTTTCCTCGGTGGAAATGTAGCATGTATGTGATTAAAATTAAGATGCAAATTTTATCTATTTAGATTAATCTTATTAAAATCATTTGTGTCCGAAAATATTTGTGCACATAAAAAATATTCTTATACAAAAAATTATAACTTATATCTATAAAAATTTGAAAATACTTATTAATATATATTTTCTCTCAAATCTTGAAAAGATTCCAATAAACCATACATTTGAAAAGCAGAAAAATGATATACTTTGCATCATTCCAAAAATATTTATTAATGGGACACTCTGAATGTATATGTATTATATTGGAAAGAAATATAGTCATAATTTGAGATCTATGACTTAAACTAAACATATGTTCAGACAGCTAATTCTTTGTAAATAAAATAATTTAATATATTAATATCAAATAATTTTCTTTTCAAAAGTATTATGATTGATTTGTATAGATATGATCTTTTTACTGAATCGTGCCATTTATTCTCTCCTTTTGATTAATTTTTCTCATAAATAATAAATTTAAAAAATGAAAAATAAATTTAAATAATGATATCGTTAACTTAAATAATGATTAATAATAGCAGCTATACTGAAACAAATGCATAAAAATAATAACATACATCAATCTTTATAATTGAGGCTCAAATATATCAATTAAAACTAAGAATGATTATATAAATGTTTATCTACTAATCTTTATTATTACTTCTCAAATCTCGAATTATGACTATACCTTTCCAGATTTTTCGTAGACTATATATCTATGCAGACTAGATTCTAGGCGCTCGCTATCAGAATAAATCTTCATTTAATAATATTTTATCCTAAGATCTAGAATAACTCATTTCTTAATAACAACCATTTTTAATACTATTAGCATTTAGAAATTATAACCTTTCTGTATTAGAGGCCAATATTATTAAATATTAAATATGTATCTATGAAGTAACATATAAATGAAATATCTCCCTCTCATTTTTTTTATTCTATAATTTTAAATTGCAGAATCTAAAAAACAGTCTTTCTCCAAATAAGCGTACATGTTTTTTCTTCATAATTTGATTCAGCAAATAATAAAAAATACTAAAAAATCAATATAATATTATCTTATCTCATATAAGTACATAGGGCCATTTCACAAGCAATTAATTTTGTATTAAGCCTAAACATTTTTAATAAAATGTATCTCTTATCGTCAATAAATATTTCACAACGATATTTATAAGTAATTATGTATATTAAATTTAAAGCTAAAAAGGATATTAGATAAAATATATCGACTTTTAAGAAAAAAACTCTTCTTTTTATAAAAAAAAAATATTCTAAATATTAGGAATTGGATAAAAAATATTCTGTTATGTAAATTGAAAATAAAATAAGAATTTATAGATACTTGCATTATATTAAGTGAATAATGCAAACTACTGTATACAAAAGGCACAATGCAGAAAAATTGCCATATTACTCAATGAGTTATAAAGATATACCCTGTTTATAGAACCTTAATTAAAAACAATGATAATAACTGATAGGCTAATTAGCATGTATATAAAGTTATTATACAATGCAAACTTAATTTCGTTAATGCCAATATGCAATTAAAGTTTGTACATATTCTCAAAACAATTCTTATATGGTTACGACTTTCCAAATAATTTTATTATTTGTGATTTCTCTTGAAATCTCTTATTCCAGAATCAGAATTATCAATGATGTTGTACGTTCAGATATGTGATTTTAGATTTGAAAGAATAGTAGTATACAACGGTACATGTACAATATAATTTTATAAAAATAAATAAAAATACATATTAATAACGTAAATAATATCATAATTTATAATACAAATATTGAATGTTGTGAGAATTATCTCTTTACTTGCAACATTATGTTTAAGATGCTGAAAAATTAATCGCATAAAATCAAATTTATATTCAATTATAAATTTTGCAAAAAAAACTTCAAAGCACCTATATATTATCCCTAATCAATTTAACTTTGTTGTGAAATAAATTTGAAAATCTGTATATGAAAATCAATATATAGTTGCTAAATGCAATTATAGAAGAGTTGTGTAAAAATTATATGAAAGATACATAACAGAAAGAATAATACCGTTTTATAATTTCTTCATTAACAGGTGAATAGGATATCTTCGTCTATTTCTTGGTGTTCCGCTTGTGCTACTCTGTGCTATTACATTCTTTGTTTGAGAATGTAATAGCATCCTACATAATTTGTCGACCTCCTCGTCACTCGAGCTAAATCTACTTAAATGTCTGTCGCTAGCAGAACTTCGAATGTCGTCACAATTCTCGACATCAAATCTCAACCGCGATTCCATAAGTACGGGGCTGGATGCTCTGGTAGTGGGCGCGGTTCTGCTACGAGACTCAACATTTCTTAATGGAATTTTGCTAAGACCTTGATTATGATTTACATCCAATGTCGAAAAGTATCCTTTTATAGTTCGATGTACCGTTGTATGATCCTCTAGACTGTGACGTTTCACGTTTTGCTTCGTTTCTTTAGAATCGGATAGTTTCAAGCTAAAATTTGTGGAATGACGTTTCGTGCGATCTAGCACGCATTTGGAATTAGCAAATCTCAATTTATCCTTATCGAGTATCAAAGAATTTCTCTTAAATTTTTCATCCACAGATCTTTCTTGACTAGCATCCCATCCAAACCTAGTTCTTCCGTACGGCGCCGAATATCTTTTAGTTTTAGACGATTGCTGGTCGCTCAGATTTTCCTTCAACATATTATGCTGTCGCAAACCTTCTTCATAATCTATCGAAGTTTGCGTACTTTTCATTGATGATGGATCATCATTCTCACTCGTCCGTTTCATGCAATCTTCGTATTCAACAGAGGAATGTCTCTTGAACTTGACCTTATCAAAATTCATGCTGTTTCGTCTCGGAACGGTGCTGTTGTTTGGTCGTCTCCTCGTGGCGATAAAATCTTGCAAATGCGGGATTTTAGATGCGCTCGGGGACGCGGAAAATTGCGCGGGTATCCTTATACCGGCATCCACTAAGAATTCATCGTCCGACTGCATCACGGGTATTTCCGGCATGGAGCTAAAAGCCCAACAAGAATTATAGTGAGCCGCGTCCGTTAGTGCTCTCAGACCGGCAAAGTTCGGTGCTCTGTCCTTGTCAATGTTAGCAGGAAATTCATGCGAGTAATCCCGCCCTGTTAGTAGGGAATGCTGTTGCGACTCTTGCTTATTATCTTCTCTTACAAGCGGCAGAAGAAAAGGTTTTGAAGCAAAGGTGGAAGAGTTATTAAAATCGTTTGCTTGAATCGATTGTTCTCGAAACTTTGCGCGATCATTGTCGGTATCGTAATACGAACCGCATTGGAACGCATCACTACTCTTATACTCTTGTTCGCAAGTATCCGGCAATTGCAAGAGAGCCTGGAATACAGCCAACTTGGAGCAGCTACATTGCAGCTTTTGCGTATAGTCATTAGATGATTCGTTCTCAAAATTAAGAAGCGGCGTATTAGTATGCGAATTGAAATATCCTACTCTTTCCCAAGGATGTGTTAGTAGAATTCTGTTAGAAATATAAAGCGGATATAACTTACAATTAAACTTTTTTCTATAAAGTTAATGTTAATAGAATGCTAATTCCTATTTTAAAACATACATATTAGTAAAATATTATTTATATAATAAATAAACTATAAAACTAGATAAGATTTTGGCCACTTATAAAATTTGCTATATATAATTGTAAATTGTTTGAATTTGAGAGCACATATAAATAATTATGTTATTTTTAAACATTAGTTCTGCATTAGTTTTGTATCCTTTAAAATAGTTTTTTTTACGTTAAATTTTGCTTACCTTGTTTTTAAGCTTTCGACCATTTGACGCGATGGTGCAGCTCCATCTGCAAGATATTAAATTTTAGTATTAAAACGAGTTACAATAAGAATTATTACTATTAGTTATGTTATCAATTTTTTTTAATCAATTAATTTTGAAATAATGTTTTAGCTAAAATTCGTTTAATCCAGTTGCTCCCTTTAATAATTAACACAAAACAAAGATTTGTACTTTAAAAAATGGCTTGGGCTTGCAACACAGATGGCAGGATTACTTGGATACAGATTTCCGCTTCTCAATTTCTGTTATTATTAAATAATATAAGTTGCTTACATTTCATTAATAACAACTTTGTTTCATAAGATGCTTCATTATTCACTAGACGCTCACCTTTTTGCCTGAAACATAGATTGCATACATATTGACTAATAAATAATAATATACAATAATTTCTGACAAATATAGATATATTATTTTATTATTTTATATTTTATTTAATAAATTAATATATTCAAATTTCGAACTTACAATCCTCTTGCAGAAATATCATTCCCTGTTCTTGTCCAACCTGAAAAAATATAATGTTATATTTTACCAATACATAAATCTTTAACATAAAAATTTATTTCTTGGTAATGTAATTAATTAATAATATCTTTATTACTTTATAAGATTTTAATTGCCTTTAAAAATAAAAAAAAATTCTACTATTAGTTATATGTGTGTATGTCATTAAAAGTAGAAATATATATTTTACAATAAAAGCAAAAAAACATGTAAAATTAATAATGCATTTATGTTAATGTAATTTTTTTAAGTTACACATATATAATATATATGTATATATAATCATTTCTGTGATTTGTACATATACACAAATAAATATCTAAATTCTTGATAATATTTAATCAATAAAAGCAATAAATAGATTAATAAACGTTTATGTCAATACCTTTCTTTACTATACTTCCAGTCGTTGACTTTCCTGTATTTATACCCAACAATTTTTTTTCCTCTTCCAATTTTTTGGCATCTTCTATATCTTGTTTGGTAAGCTTTGTTGTTAACTAAACAAAGAATTGTATCCAAGAAATAATATATATATATATATACACACACACACATATCACATGTGATCTGCACATTTGTTATATTACTTACAGTCTGGCCTTCATATTTGACATCTATTTCGTCTAATTTTTGCGTAACGCTTTTTAAAATAAGTAGCACATCTCTATCCTTTTCATTATTAACCAAATGCCTCACAATCGACTCTAATGATGTCAGTAATTTCTTATCGGTTGGTATCCACAGCTGACTCTTTAGTTGTGGCAGTAAAGATACTACTTTCATTCTTATATTAGCTATTGGATCTTCAGCCAAATTCAATAAGACATTGAAAAAGTGTTCCTTAAAATAAACGGAAGAAAAAATTTCCAACGCTTCGATCATCATGCGGACAAACATCATTCTCACATAACAATCAGGGTTATTAGCTATATCCGTAAAGATTCTATTACGCAGTTCCGCTCTTTGTATAGATTTCATGTTGTATCGTAGAAGGACAAGAAAAAGTGTTCCTGCGGCAAGACGTACCGGTATCGGCCGCTAAAATTTTAGGATTAAAACTGTTTATTAAATCTATAATGTTTTCAATAAAAACAAAATTTTATGAACTCACTGCATGCAAAATTCTGGAGAAAGCCATTGGCACGAAATATGAGTATATAAAATCACTGGGAAAACATTTAGGTAAAATCTCTAGTTGCGCATGCATCAACGACGCCAATCTCCAATTGTATGTACCCGCGACTTTGGCTTCACACTTCAACAAGGCTTTACCTATTTCCATCAGAGTAGAATCCTATAACAGATAATACAATAATTTAAGATAATAAACAAATTATCTTGAACCTTAAATGTTTTAAAATTTAATTACCACTCTATCTGTTCCAACAGTTTGATTTTCGGCTAAATTTTCCAATGTCAATCCTAAATGAGGAATTAAGCCTTGAAGCACTTCCTCGGAATCATCTTTCAATAATTTTATTAAATTTCCCCTTATCCGTACACTTTTTGATCCTAAAACCTTCGACACCTACAAATTATTACTTTACTGTATATATACAATATTGCTATGGTAATCTAATGAGCATAACATACTTAATCTTACTTCGTGAATTCCACATGCAACAGTTCTCCGAACCATATAATAATGATCACTTGTCAGTGCATCAAATGTCGTAAGTAACGCATTTACATCTTCTGAAGAGCTTGATACAAAAATAAACATTGCAGGCAAATTAAATGCACAATGTTCTCTGCATTTAATATATCTTTCATCTTGTTTAGGATTGCTACTAATCTACAAAATTTAAATAAAATATAAATATGTTACAATCAAAAAATAATATGTCAATACTTTTTGGAATCAATTTACATAAGATATAATAATTTATAAAAATACATTTATTTATGATTTATATATATTTGCACAATACAAGTATATACATATACTAACTATTTACTGTACAATACATTATTATACACTGTAACTATGTGTTATATATAGAAAATTTATTTAATGAGAATTTTATATATATAGATTTACAAAATATACTTACAAATGTAAACTGTGGTTTCTCTTTTTTCAACGATGGTATTCCCATCTGTGCAAGTTGTTGAAAATACTTTAAGAACCATGTTTTCTCTGATATTGATAAGCATTCTAAAATTATTATTTCTATTATATTTAAGTATATATAATTAAGTATATATTAAGTTCTGTTTGAATATTATTATTTAAACATGCACTGCATGTATGCACCAACATAAATGCAAAAATGATTTCTCTTACTTTCTAGGCCAAGTACAAGTTTTCCCAACTGTTCAGCTATTATGCATATCACATTATCTTCTGATTTAGCTGCATTTTCACATAGTTTTTTAACAAGTGGTGCTATTATATGTTTTATTGTATCTATAAACAATTTGTTTCAGTTAATTTTTACTGTGTCAAGAAATATTTTTCCCTACTATGTAATCTATTCTTTAAAATTTGAAATAGCTCTTTAAAATATTGTTTATAAAACTCACCTTCCTGAAGATGAGGTAGTAAATACACTATTGTCTGTACAGAGGCATATCTTACATTGCTTTCTTCGTCACTTGCTAATTCTACTAAAGACGGTAGTAAAGCAGGTTTCACAGATTCAGCACCAAGATTCTCCGCAACAAAACGTAATTGCAAACAAATATTAGCGCGCACGTCGCTATTTACATCCTGACAGAGAGAGTGTACTGTTGGTAGAACCTCCTTTTGTATCCTGACAATTTTAATGGTTGAGTAATGATGCTTATTTATCAAATAGAACATACAAGCAATAAATTATAAATTATTTAAACATGAAATGTAAATCTCTAGTTAGCATTTCTTTTATAATGTACAAAAATAAGTAATAAGCAACTGCTTGATAAATATGATTTAAATTAACCCCATTAATGACACTTGAATAATTAATATATATTTATGTAGGAAATAGTCTTAAAAATTATTATTTCATTTAAAAATTTTGTATTGATTTATTATAAATGATACAATTATGAAAATTAGTTATATTCAAATATATAAATAAATAAATATACTCACATAGCAGAATCAAATCGTGTACAAATCTTTCCCAATAATCTGCTGCATGTTATCCTAGAGTAGACAGGTTGTGACAATTGTCCTTTACTTATAGTCAATGGAAGAATCTGTAAGAGAATATTCTTATTATTATCCATCTAAAAAAAAAAGAGCTATTTTATTACATTTAGGTAATGATTTAATGATTTAATAATTAAATTACAATGCTTCTTTCTTAATTCTCTATTTGAAAACTATTTGCATAATTGTATATCACTTTTTTTTATTTTATCTTTTTATGCATTATTTTTTTTATAAAATTGTTTGCTGATTTAAATATATTTTATATGCATTATACAAATGGAAACATATATGTTTCACTACATCTACTTGAATGTAATAAAATATTGAATATATCGATTTCTAAAGATTGCCTTTACCTGTCCTCTTACAACTTCTACCGGCAGTAACTCTATCACATCCAGTAAGGTCTCCAACCATGCGCGAGAGATAACTTTAACATTGACAGGTAAAATAAAAGCAAATTAGAATAAAATGGAAATACAAAGATAATATTTAGTAATCTTAACTGTAAAATTTTGCAGTCTATAAAATAATAATTATTGTTACTTTAATTAGTTAACAATTAGACATATGTTTACCTGGATCACGACTCTCCAGAGAATTTAATATACTTTGAAGGAATGTCTGACTAAAAACATTATGACTGACAAGCTTTTGCTCTAAAATTGTTTTAAACGTAGATGATGCTGCTATGTGAAACTCGGTTGATGCAGTAGCCAGAGACTGCTGCATCTTAGGTACCACTCGAGACATACATGATTGCGTGTCGGTAGCTAAAAGACTTGGTAGACTTTGTATAACACTAAGTTTTTGGATCTCTTCTCCCTTCCTGAAAAGATTTCCATATTTTCTTAAAAAATATAGATCAAAGTAATGAAAGATAGTTTTTGCAATATTTCACTTGTTTTCAATCTGAATGAGAAATCACATATATAAAACATGCTATCCTCTAGAGAGAAAGATGAAAGCAACAGAGTCTCACAAATTATACTTTCTACATAAAAAAAAGATTATAACTTTTTTATAGCAGATAAGTTTACATTTTAACACCCATTCAAACTTAATTGATGAGTAAAAAACAGAAAATCACTGATAACAAAATATATAAATTTTAATTACATGTGAGTTCATCTAAAGCAAATATTTATATAAGATATCGAAAGTTTTAAGAAATGTGATTCAACGTAAATTCAATTTCGCTTAAACGTGATATAATAATATAAGTTATCGATACTACAGTATCTATTATATTTTATTCTTAAGTATCATCTCTATATTATATTTTGATTAATTTATTAATTATCTATACTTTATATTCTTGTAAGTATACTAAAATATTTATTAAACTTGTTAAATATTGTAAACTATATTAGATACATTTAAAAAACGAGATAGCCTTTCGCGAAAAGCGATCAGTTAACCTAAAAATCTCAGGGTCTGTAAACCTCTTACAATCCTGGCATATCGTTCCTGGCATGTTACGATACTCGTACAGAGAAATGCCTCCTTCCCTTAGTCATCTCTTTAAAGGACTATAATTAGCGCGCTTTACTATGACAGGACAGCACGTTCCTCAAACACGCGTTATTTTTAGAGGTGCACGAGCGCGCGCGCGCGTGGAATGTGAAATAAGAAGGGTGACAAACTAACAATGAGAGTAAACCTACGATTGATTACGCACACAAGATTCTCTCTCTTGCGATAGAAAGATCGCATCATGTATTATCGCTTATTACTACCGCCAATTACTACTTACGGATCGGACGCGATCTCGTACAGGGCTTCATCTTCCTCTTGCAACATTTTCGAGGCGCATCTTATTCATCGATGTCGCAGCCAGCGTACGCGCGGAATAAATCGATCAATCGTGATGGGCTTCCTGTACACAGACACTACCGCGCTCCCATGACACGCGAGGAACGCGACACGACGTACGAGAACACGACTGACAGCTGACAGCTCGACCAGCTGGACGCGAGTGAGTAAAGTGAGGCAGCTTCTCTGCCTCTCTCTCTCTCTCTCACTCCTATCTCCATTCGCGATTTTCACGCTATCGATTGTATCTGATTTGCCGTCGTTGTTACACGAATGCACCCGAATCACGCCGAGTCAACACGAATGCGACCCACGTACTGGGTGGTGAAAAGATACATCGTGATGCATCGCGCGATGTATACATATATGTACGTTCTGTGTATGTATAATACGCCGAGGGCGCGTCGTTGCGTAATTCCCGATATGCGACACAAAAGATGGATGATTTAACGATCGCGTCATCCTGCAATCCGATGCGCTAGTACGACGCATCGGGAAAAAAAAATCCATCGGCACGAGCGGATCATTTTCACAATCACACTTTTCGAAAATTTGAATTAATAAAATATGATTTTTGAATGATTTAACATGTAGAAAAAAATATTCGAATATACGTTGAAATATGCATATATATAATTACAATGTATCTCTAGAGAGAGAAGGAACATATTAATTAAAATTCGTCATTCAAAGTTTAATTTAAAGAATTGAAAGTCGATTATAATTATCTTATTAAAAAATTTTATAAATAATTTCGGCAAAGTTATTTCTGTACGATTATTTTATTTCGGAATAACTTCTTATTATAAATAATAAATATTTTAAGAAAACTCATGTGTAATCGTGTATATAAAATTGATATAATGAATATAATATATAATGGAAAAATTGTGCGTACGCATAAAATTAAATATATCTATAAAAATTTAAACTAACAATTTGGATTATTTTTTTATACACATATAATTATATCAAAGAATCCTGAATTATATCGCATCATTAGAGAAATATCTTCTATTCTGAAATCATGCTCAGGTTTGCGAGACTTAATGCGTTGGCCTTGATTCAGTAATCGGAAGCGAATTACGTATATTTCCGATCAAGGTTTAACAAGTGATGTATATGCGTGAAACTCTCACGCGTACAAGCTCAAGGATAAAATTTTATAATAGACTTATAGGATTAAAATTCGTGTGTATCATGTGATTATAAAATTTTTAAACTTCTAAAAAAATATAAAATCGTAAAACATATATACACACATACACAGAAAAATTGTATAGGACATGAAAAGTATCTAACAAATAATAAAAATAATTATATTTATAATAAAAAATATTAATTATCATTATATATATTTTTATTATTATAAGTATATATATATATATATATATATATATATATATATATATATATATACTTATAATAATAAAAATATATATAATGATAATCAATATTTTTATTATAAATATAATTATTATATATATTTTATTATTATAGTATATATATATATATATATATATATATATATATATATATATTTAATATTTAATATTTAATTATATGGGGTCTATAAGCATGTAATCTCTACTTACAAGAGAATATGGAGTGCTCTATCTATAGGTCTCTTTTCTAAATTAGGATCCAAGGAGTGCTTTCGCAGTTGTTCTTCATCCTACACAAAAAAATGTTTGAATAAAAATTGATGAAGTGTGAAATTGAATCTCTGAATGTTCATTAACATTAATATCTGAGGAAAGTTTTTATAGCTAATAATAAAATTTTCTTCTAACAAAATTCACATGTATAAATAAAGACATGACAATCACTTGTATAAATGAAGATGTGAATATTAAAATGTTAATGTTAAAAAACCATTGAGAAACCATATTGATATTACATACTCTCACATCAGGTAACGGTTTATCTAACTGAAGACTTGCAAACTCTTCAAGTTCCATGATTATTTATGTCCATATGATTTTGCTTCTATCTTTGTGTTGTAATTTTATGTAACCTTATTAATATTTCATCCTTATTGAGAACAAAAGATATATTCACGTTAAACATAATCGAAACGGCACATGACGCGCATATAGTTGTAAGGATATCTGTCAAAATTTGTCAATGACAGGTTGTGAATATTGCAAGTAGATTGAAACAGTAGATAGATAGTCAGAAAATTATAAATTATGTAACATATTAAACAAAAATATGATATTTTTATAAAACACTATATAACTCAAATTCCAACTTATACAAACCTAAAAAGAATGATAGAAACAATAAGACATATTTAATTGCCATCTGTACTATGATTATACAATGATTAAATATCTATTAATCTATTTTGTAAGAAATAAAGATTAATTTAACTTTTAATTAATCCAATTTTCCTAACATATTTATCTAGAGTGGTGTTGTCATACAATAAATTATTCGTATTCTAAAAATAAATTTTGAAAAAATATCTCTTTATCAAGATTACAACAAAAATATATCTATCATTATAAAATTTGATATACATTTTTTGTTTATTTATACATAAATGGATTTATAATCGCATTCTTTCACACTTTCTTCACTCATATGTGCATTCTTATAAATGTATTAATCATACATAAATGTGTATACACTGCATTGTATAAGATGTACATTACACGTATAAAATAATAATATACCTATTCAGCTCATATACATCAATCATCAATGAAATGAATATTATAAAAATAGTATTATTGTAAACATCAACATAAAATAAGTGAAGAGTATATTAATAAATAGCCAAAGTATTCATACAGATATCAACAATTTTGTACCTTAAATTTAGAATAATCATTTGACTGCATAAAACTAAGATAAATGGCACATACTTAGATTAAGTTAATTTAATTAATATTTATTCTTTGTTTTTCTAAACCATGAAAAAATGTCAATTGTTTAACTATTTCCTTATAGCCATATATTACATATATTAACATTAACACATCTACATGTTCTTATATACGGTCATATATTTTAAAAATACATGGTATGCTTTCAAGAAAAAAAGAAAAAAAATATATATATATATATATATATATATATGGTGTGTAAAAATAAAAATGTCTATTCTTTAAATAAAATTGAAAATGTTGAAAATTATCATACATACCAGTCATCATATTACTGTTTAACTGTGAGCACTTAAAAAAAATTACTTGGCTATATTTGGTTATTACATTAAACATTTAAATTAATAGTAATTATTTTAATATTCATATAATATTAAATAGATGTTAAAAAAAAAATTGTATTATCTTATACAATAGCATTGTGTTTAGTACCGCATTTAATTATCTAATCATTTATAATAGATCAAATATTGGTAATTTATATGGAATAGTTTTTGGCATCATATAGTAACAAGTTATATAGAAAATCTTATAGTAATATATAATCTAATAGTAATCCACATCAAATAACTTTAGGACATAAAAAAATAAAATGAACACAATTAACGATCTTCTTAATTATTTAAAATAATATACTAAGTCAAATCATTATGAAGAGATATTTGTTATATCACAAGAAATACAGCTTGTTTTCCAGCTGCGTACTTGGAGGTCGGTGGAGAAATCGTCCTACTAAGAACGATAGCTTTTGCGCATAATGACAAGGTGCCGGTACACGAACGGTACTTGAACAATTGTAATACATGTGAGTTAATTTATAAGTCAAGTTTTGTATCATTTCTGGGTCTAAGCCGGTATTATCTGAAATAATATTGTACGAGGTTGGCGAAACTGTGCCTTGTCTAACACTTTGCGATACAAGAAAGAAATCGTATTTAAACGGACTAGTTATAACATCATCAACGATTGTACCAATCGGAGGATTCGTTCTGTTATGGAAAAGTCGAACGTTAACTCGTTTAGACACAATTATAAATATCATCTTGAAATTTGGACCATAATATACTTCTTCAAGTTTCTTTTTCAGACTTTCTACTTCATTCTCATAAACATGCGGTATTTGACCATCACTGACGCCATCGCGATAAATTACAAGATATCTGGGTAAAGCCTTATTTTGAGCGCGATAAGCTTGTATAGCTTTGCATACACTTGTACAGAGTTGCTCCACAAGCTCCTCGCTGCTGTGATATAAAGTAATAGAGCTATAGTATCGCGTTAGCGCTTGATCGACAGTTGCCACCATAGCCACTGTAATCACAAATCGACATACAAAATTAAATTTATTTATATTTAATTCATGAAAATGTGTAAAGGATGTCCCAGACCACCCGTACATCCCTTTTAAAATAAAAATAAATTACTTTTATCAAAAATCGCGAACATTTTTTAAGTAAATGGGGTATACTCTATCAAATGGTGATATTTTCAACTTTTGATTCCGACCGAAAATACGCCATCCGGACCAGAAATTGAATTTTTTGAGGGGAACATAATACTCTTCATTACAGATTCGAATTGTATGTGAAAAAATAAGAAACTTTTGTATCAAATATTTGATTATACTTAAAAAATGTTCACAATTTTTGATAAAAACCACTTATTTTCATTTTAAAAGAGATGTACGGGTGATCTGGGACACCCTGTATATATAAAATAATATGAAGAGGAAAAAAAGGGGGAAAGGAAATTGGACAGTAGAAAACATAACAAATATTATAAAGTTATTATTCCAGAACATTAAAATAGCACAATTGTCTCTCAAAATAATATTTAAATGATACTTACGAAAATCTCTGCCTTTGGTATTCGAATCATGACATATATCAAAACCAATTGTCATTAATCCTTTTAATGGGCATTCAATATGCCAAGGTGCGCCACCTAATTTACAGTTCATCTGTATTGCTACTTTTGTGGCAATAGTCATAGCATTTCTTCCATTTAAGTTTTTTTGTAAAATAACCTGCGATGGTACAGGTCTATCTACACAACACTTCTTCTTAATTGCTGCATAACGATCACTCCGATTATTGCTCACTATGCACAATATTAAATCTGGTGTATTCCTGCTAAGGATATGCTCGAGAGTCTCGGCATACACGCTCGACTTATCATCGCGCAACCAATGCATCTGTGGTTGTTCAAATCGGAATGATATTCCATATGACACTGTACTTAGGTTGTTCAAAAATTTCTGCAAAATTAGATTAACAAGATAAGAATAAACATAATTCACATAAAAAAATATAAATATACGATTTATTTTATTTTATATTATCCTTAATATTTGAAGTTTCGATTAATTACTAATTATTCACCTTTACAGCATCATAGTCTCTGTGATTTCCAATTAATACCCAATTTCTCAAATGGATAGAGTTGATTAAACGTGCTTTTTGCATTAGTCTTGTCCAATCTCCTCTTTCACAGGTAATCTTATAATTATTAGCAAATACAAGTTTTTCACAAGGTAATGTACGAGCAGGAACTTCAAGTAAATTTCTATCTAATTTCATATTCCAGTCATTAAATTCTTCTAAAACTTTTGTCTCTTGACGAAGTCTGCCATTAAATCTCATCAGTTTATCAATCCGAGATTCAGGAGAGACACGAGTATATGTAGCTAATGCTTTCATAAGATGAAAATTTTCTCTCATATTATCAGTTAAACCTATAACATTAACAATTGCAAACAAGTGCACAAAGAATTTATATATATATATATACATATTATATGTAAATTCTATTATATATATATATAAGATGTTCCAAAGTTTAATTGCAAAATTGCAAAACAAATTGCAAAATGATATTCCACAAGTGGAAAGAAAAAGATATTATATGGAGTTTGGATAGAAATGTTTTATTATAAAGTTATAAGCAAATATTGAAACAGAACATAAAATAGGTAATAATCTATTTTTTATTGTACAAAATCAATGTATATCAATGTACTTTTCATTTGACAACAATTGGCATTTTGATAATAATTCATACGATTGAAAACTAATAGTTATTGAAGATAGTAAACATGATATAAATACACAGATAAGATAAATGTTCGACTTTCATATTCTGCACAATGGAAAATCCATGGTCACTTATTTCATATTCCGTTTCAATATTTGCTTATAACTTTGTAATAAAGCATTTCTCTCTATAGCCAAACTTCATATAAAATTTGTTTTCTTATTTCCATTTGTAGAATACGCTCCTGCAGTTTGTTGGGTAAACTCTGGGGCACTGTATATAATTTATTTAAACATAAAAATGTTATAAATGACGTTTATTTGCTAAATAGAAAAAATTACGCATTCACAAAATATTCATAATAACATACCTGTAGCACGGCATAATTCAGGAACTAGATAAACCAAATCTCCTTGACCAGCAGTTCTTACTTTTGGTTTTGATCTTGTCACCAACATTGGTTGCGTGGCATTTGTTATATCAATATTGTATTTCCTCTTGTAATATTCTTGATAAGATATACTCTCACCAGACTTCATAGAAAATGTTGATGAAGGGCTTGTGTCAAAATCAACATCTTCGATACGATATGTGTTATTATTATAATCCGTAAGTGCAGTGATTCCAATCACATTGTTGCAAAATTCTTTCTGAAAATTCATATATGTATATAATTCTTCTAATATTTTCAAAATATAAATAAATTTGTAAGATAATATACAAAAAAATATATTATTAATTATCATTCTTTGACAAATATAAGATATTAATTTTGAGTCATCGATTGACATTTTGATGTTTATCTTACCCTATAATCTTGACCACGTCTGTAGCAATCACTTAATATATCTAGCAAAGTTTCTTGACGCATTACTTTATGCGTTATTTCGGCGCACATTAGAATGTCGCGCTCATATTGTCTGATGGATGTAATGTAGCCAGGCCATAATTCTAGTCTAAATTGATGTATGGCAACCTATAATATATATACAAATATCATTATATATGTAATATATAAAAATGATTATTAAATTTTGAGAGTTTATGATTTTCTTAATATATCAATATAAATTTTTATTAACCTTGTTAAGTGCGTCATAATAATCACGGCCAACCATTTGCAATTTTAAATGCTCTAGACATTTTCTCATTATTATATTAAAAAATTGTATATAATGCGGATCATCCCGCGTCATGTCTCCAACTAAACGTATAATAATTTTAACAGGTGCATCATCGGATTGTCTAGTTGATACCAATTCCACTTTCTAAAATTTTTCATATTTATTTATAAGAAACATATTTATAAAAACATTTTAATGATACATTTTAATTATACAAATAGCAATATAAAGATATTTATTGGTATATAATACTTACATCTGGTAAACGGCAGCTTGAGTATAAGATAGTACCATCAAAGATATATGCACCAACTTTTTCTTTATGAAGTCTAAGCAAACCTTTCCGAATATATGTACGAGTTTCTTCCGGTTCAAAATCAACTCGATATTTATAAAGGCACCAATCAGGTACAGTAGGCACTCTAAAGTGATTTGTTTGCAATACTATATGTCTTCCAGACGTTCCTGTAAATTAATAGAAATAAAAGAATAAACATTACAGAAGCATAATATAAATTTATTATATATTAGCTACTTCCTCCCATATATAATAAATTTTTTTTATATACAATAGCATAATATTAATATTATAAACAAAATTTAAAATTGACTCTTTAATATACAATTAAGTAAATGGTAAACTAATAAAAGTTTAACATTTTAAAGATCTTTATACAAACCTTTTTTAGTTACTAAAGTAGCTGGCCTGGTAACAAAAATAGTTTCCATCCTGCGTCGACCACGTGTTTCTTTTGTCGATGCGACATCTCCACTCTCTATAAAAATATAAAAATTTTAAAAAAGTTCTTTTATACATTGAGTTAAAAATTTAATTTCTTTTTTTTAGATCTTTCAAAGAATTTCTTTTTATTTCATTACTGTTTATCAAAAATGTAAATTTTATTGCTTATAAAATTAACAATTAAAATAAAGATGAAAAAATACAATAAAAAAATTGGGAACTGAAATACCTGACTTAATTTTTACTGGTTCAGTAGTAGATTGTTGTGAATATGTAGAGGTACTTGCATCACCTTTCTGGCTGACATCCTAAAAAAAAAATAAATAAATAAAATTAAAACAATGATAATATATTATGTTCATACATAAATTTTTTTAATTTATTTGTATGTATTAATAATCGTAAATTTCTTATTAAAAAGAGTAAGCATTAAACATTCTCAAGATAATATGTTTTTAAAATGATTCCACTTCATGCATTATCATACATATCAATATGATATGTTATGTAATATATGTTAGAATATATATATATATATATATATATTATATATATATATATATATAAGCATAAAACAGAATATATTCAAAGTTAAGTTATTCTAATATTATTAATTACTAACCTTTACTACTCCTTTTACTGAATATTCCTGCAAAAAAAAAATACATATTCAATTAAAAAATGCAACTAAAAGAATTTTATATATATATGATTCAAATGCGCTCTCTTTTTATCTCTCATGTAAACAATAAACAATAATTTTATTGAAGAATTCTTTAAGAATTTAATTGTTTCTAATAAATATATAAAATTATGGCTAAAAAACAATTATTTTAAAAAATTGGTATATAAAACCAAAATATCAATAAAATATAAAAAAAATATATTACAATCTTGAATAATACTTTAAAATATATTTTAATATCACCAAAATCAATATATAATACTTATTAATATTGTATACTAATTAAATAAGTATAAAAAATTCAAATTGTACAGTTGAAATTTATAATTTAATTCAAATTGTAGAGTTGAAATTTATACTCTATTTTTTACAAATAATACTTGAAAAGAAATGTAACTATTTCTTGCTTCTGATATTTTATGTTACTTACTGATTCTGATCTAGAGTAAGGTTTCTTTCGATATCCACTACTAGTTGATGGTTCAAAAGGATCAAAACCTCTATCTCCTTGTCTGGACATGTCTAAAATAATTTTGTGATAAAAACAAAAATATAAAATAAGATATTCCTAAAATAATTTTACTCATATTATTTTGATCCTGATTTAAATAAATAAGATATATACATTTAAAAATGTGATTAAAATATATCAAAATTTTCATTTTTTATAAAGTAAATAATTTCCTGAATATTTTAAGTTATGTAAAATGATTTTTATATATTCTAAGTGCCTATAGAATTAAATGTAACAATGACATTAAAATTTCTGAAATATTTTTTTATAAAATCATGTTTTTTGTTACTTCAACCTATTTAAATTTTTACAAAAAAAAAAAAATTATAATTTTAAAATCTCTTCAAAAATAAACTAGATTTTTCTGTTTAAAAAAATGTAATATCAAATTATAATTTAATTTGCTAAAATTGACCTTATTTAAATTGTAATTGAAATTCAAGAAGTTTAATTAGTAAATTTGAGAGATATGAAATATTTATTCAGTAAATTCAAAATATAAGAAAAAAGTGAAAAAAAAAATTATTTGTATATAAGAATTATTTGTTTATGAATATATGGTAATGTTGAATAAAAAATATAAATATATAGATTTATTATATATGATTTTGCAACTTCTAAATATCTTTTAAATCAGCATTTATTTGAGTAGAATGTTCTATCATATTTTGATATCATATGTATATATATTTTATCTTACGTGTGGTTATTATTCTGCAGATAAAAAGATATTTACTTATACATCTTTGAGTCAATTTATGTGATCTTTATTCTAATCTATCTCTAATTTTCAATGTAACTTTATAAGTAAAAAACAAAAAAACATTTATTCTCTTTATCTTTAGAATATAATAAAGGCTATTCTTAATATTTCTCTCTACATACAAATATATAAAAAAAAAAATATTTTTAAAAAATTTTCGAATCTTGTAATACAGCTATGTATTCATATGCACATTTTCATAAAATTAATATAAATTAACTAAGACTTTAATATATTTTCTCGTTCTTAACGCAATAGAATTAGAAAACAAAAAAATATATAAGTGGAACATTTGCTAACTCAATTTCCAAGCATATATATCAATAGTCCTGTTTCGTATTTTCTTATGTTATTTGTTATAAACTTAGTATGTCCTTAGCAGAAGCGCCTTTTGTTTGCTTACGTAGCCTGGCACGTGCTTGTCTAAGCAACTTCATAACATTGCCGCAATATTAAACATAAAGATAACTAAAAACTTTCAATTCTCAGGAACTATATCAGATATTCATATATCCAGGTATACTTACTTGATATCTTTGTACGATCTCAGATCTATTTCTTTTAACAATTGGATATTTTCTACAGAATATGTTGCAAGAGTTCGCGACTATCCACGAGTATCACTTGCATCGAAGCGGTTTGAGTGGTTGTCGATTCGTCGTGCGTCGGTTCCATCCTTGAGACTTCGGCTTCACTCGACACTCGATAAACCTCTTTTATTACGCTTTATCTTTCGTGACCAATCACGTATGACGAAGAAAGACACGATTGGTCGCATTTTCGAATAAGTTAAAATAATATATAACATATTGAAACGCAATAATTTTAATAGAATTGGATATAATGCACTTGTACAAAGTGTAAATATTAATGTACTGCAAGAATCTAAAAAAATGTATGAGAAGAAGAAAATCACGGATGCAGTAAAATAGATAAATAGCGCGCGGCTAATGCGACATGAATTGACGAATCAGCGAGCAACATTTTCGCGCGCTAAATAAATTCGAATGTACAGTATATACATTGGTATACAAGGATATGCTTTAATGTAAAGTTGATTTTACATATAAATTTTATGTTTATTGAAAGGAAAAATTCTTTATCGACTAAAAATTGGTTATCGACAATAATGATGGGACATCCTAAATAATTGTAACCAAAAAAATAATTTGTATAATAAAAATTGAAAGATACTTTGAAAAATACATTCCAGTCATTTTATCTTATAAAAAAATGTGTAGAGAATCATATTACTTGTATAGAGAATTAATTACACTGTGTAAGTATAAGCACTAATTATTTATAGGAAGTTATATCTATATAACAATATATCAAAGAAAATAGCAAAATATGTAATATTATATATATATATATATATATATATATATATATATACATATATATATGTAGACATATGATAATTTATAGATACATAAATAAAAAAAAAATAATTTTTTTCTTTCAAAAAGAATTTGCTATGCACAAAATAAGTGTATACTATCATCGAATACATTCTGTTGTAATTGACACATTTATGATACTAGAATATATAACTTACAACATTAAAAGTTTATTCTAGACATGTGTCACATTGTTAATAGTTTATTCTAGACAAGTGTCACATATTATGTAAAATGGATTGATATATGCATGTATATATAGGCATTGTGCATTTTCTCTTTGAACATTATTAAAGATGTTAAAATAATAACATTTTTTTAAGTAGCAATTCATCAATTTTTTAATTACATGATTAAGGATCAGAATTTTTGCCAATAAAAAGTGCAAATAGATACAATGCTTATTCATTATCTTCAAATAGAATTTATTTTAATAATTTTGATGTGGTGTTTGAATCTTTAGAAAGCTTTAAAATTCAAGATATAAAAATTTTGTACTGTAAATTCATTGTTGAGAAAAAATGCATAATGTGAGACATTTTATATATATCTATGTGGGATTTGCTTTAACAAATATAAGAATGAGTTGCTTCAGTCTAAAATTGACTTTTAAAATAGAAAAGATGATAGATTAATGAATATACTAAAAATTTACTACTATTATTGAAGTATTACATACTTTATCTTATGATAAAATGAGAATAAAAATGATATATATAATATAGAAAATACATAATTATATTTACATAAAAAATAATTTTTAAACCACTATATCTTCAAATATAAGGATATATTCACATCACAGGCTTAGGATCAAACATGGTCAAATGATTCTTAGTACGTGACATCAATATTGACAACAATATTATTTTCATAGTCAATGAATGAAACTCATTGTCAGAATCCCATGGCTATATTTAGTTCTAAACGATACATTGCATAGATATACATCAAATATTTTCTACACATATTCTGTTTTTTTATATTCAAGCCAATAATCCAATTATCTTTTATAAGTTTTCTATAAACACTATTCAATTACTTACAATATTTTGACTGTGTTACAAGAGTAGTTTGCTAAGAGTCTATCTTGTTTTCAGTTTTAAAGCTGGCTGTACAAATAGTGTATTTATCATACACACACACACACACACACACACACACACGCACGCACGCACGCACGCACGCACGCACACACGACACACACATATATATATATATATATATATATATATATATATATATATATATGTGACATGTTGTTTATTATCATGTTACAAACCAATATTTTTTCTTTAAAAATTTTGCTGCAATTTAAGAAAATAATGTAATTGTAATAAAATTAGTAATGTAACAAAGAATAATGCTATAATGCTCTTGTATTCTTTTAAATAATTATCTGTGAAAATAAAATTTAATATAGTATATAAGAGTAGATGTAAATATATAATAGTACTAAATAAAAAATTAATAGCTCATATATATAAATAAAAATTGAGCGAAATATCAATTCAATATGGATAATATAGATAAAAATAATTGAGCACAAAACACACATTCTACAAGTCAGTTTAAATATAATTTAAGTCTCACTGGTTTGTTTTTATGATGGAAAGATTTTGTATAGTATAAAATATATAAATAAAAACTATGTATCAAGCACATTTAACTTGGTCAGTTTTTGAAGAAAATGATACAATTCTTGAGTAAAACTATCTTTCGGAAAGACACACCTTTCATACTTTTCTAATATCTTTCTAAAAATAAGGAATACATCTATTCTAATCTGAAAAATATCTGTAATATATTAGTAATCTCTAAAAAGAACATGGCTCAGTTTAAATATAACAAAATAATAAAATATAAAATATATATAGGATATAGATTATTTTATAATGCAAGAGTTTAACATATTCATTTAATTTTTATAGTATTTACAATTTAATCAATTGATTAAATTGAAAAAAGTATTTGAAACTAATTGAAAAAATAAAAAGCTAGTATTATATATATATACACACACATATTACTTTACAATAAACTATATACTCAATAATTAAAAAAACAACTATTTACATTTTACATTTATGTTACATAAAACAAAGAGAAATATATAATCATATTATATAAAACAAAATGAAATATATAATCATATTTTAATAACTTAAAATAGTAATGATTATTTTTAATCTCTAGTTTATAAATCAAAAGAAAATATATGAATATGATATAATGCAAATTATACAAACTTTTAAAACCAAATAAATTTTTATTTTGTTAAAGAAGTGAATCTGTATAACCAAAATAGCAGCGGTTTTGTGAAATATATAACAATATAATTACATAAGATGATGCACAAAAACAAGTTACCTTAAATAAATTTTCTATATTTTAGTAGAGAGAAAAATGTTTCAGATAAATTCGTGATAGAAACAGAAAAAAAAAACTACACTCGATATTATTTTTTCACCACATCTTTATTTCTAGCAATTCAAACAGTAAAGTTTGCACTCCCGTACAATTGAAAATATAAGAAACAAGGATATATTAGAGATAAGGACTGATTTGACTTTTGTTAACTTCCTTTTCAATTTTCCAGGTTTTTTGGTATGTATATAACTTGTACAAACTATGTATACACTACATAACTTAGAAAATTGAAAAAAGTTACTTTAATAAAAGTTAGTCCTTATATCTCTGTTCCTTGTTCCTTATATTTCCGATTGTGCGGAAGTCTTAAGAAATTATTTAGGTTGTCTTGTTTTAAACATTGCTCTAATATTCTTATCATAGAATTAAAATGATTAGAGACTGTATATATTTTGACACATAAAACAGTGAAGTATATAAAAACATGCACAATCATCAAAATAAACTTATTTATAAAATTATTATATGTATATATCTGTTTATTTTTATTTTCTTACCTAGAAAAGACTGCATATTACACAAAACCGCTGACATATTTTTCATAAAAGACAACTTATAATTAAAATATTTTACAAATTTCTCTTTCTCTTACACATATATGTATATAATATCTACTTATTAAACAAATATTTGAATCATGCCGTAATTAAATATAATTTCTCTTTAACACCGATCATTTTCTGATATTTAAACAAGAAGTTAAACATATTCAAATATATAATAAAATAATATTCACAGCATGCAGTAAGTACTACATTGGTAACTCACAGAAACTATAACAATAAGAATCTCATAAGCACTGCTTTTTTTTAATCATTATTCCTTTGATAGGGTCCTTCATATTAAATTGTTGTATATAACTGCATTAAATCGAAGAAATGGACAAAGAAGATATATAATGAATCTGAAGTATATAATGTAATCATGTTTTGAAGCTTATTAATATAGCTTCCAAATTATTAATACGGATATTATTATTACGGATATGCTTTACTGTTGAGATTTTTTCACAGAGGCGTTTTGGGATTGTATAAAAAGAATGAAAGAATGTCAGGACTCATAAATCAATCGCTGATAATGAGGAAATATTTCCCATGTTGGCAGATGTAGACCAAATTCTAAAGCTACCAACACAGCAAATTCAGATGTAATTAAGTCCTTGCGATTTAAACGGAATACACCCTCAATTCTCTGTAAATAATAAAAAAGATAATTATTGCGTGCAAAGAAAAAATTTCATTATATAACGTAAAATATAAAAATACCTCAATAAGTGATTTAAGAATATCACCCTTCACATCATTCAATTTTGCTGCGAGAAGTAAACAAGCGCCAGCACATAATTTCCGCGTTTGCTTTGTCACGATATTTCGAAGAATAAGCTTCTCAAAGTATACATAAGCCATTGCAACAGTGAGTAAATCGATGCCATACTCTAATTTAGCTATTTTTCTCATTTCCCGTTTTAAACTGGAATAAGAAATTAATAGTAGAAGAGGGGGGAAGAAGAAAATGAATATATATAAATAATATATGAATTATATACTAACCTACGAAGCTTACTGAGAGTGAGTTGTATATGAGGAAACTTTTCCTTGAATTTATCATTCAACTCTTTCTTCAAATCAGAAGGTCTTACATAATCGATAACAGATGCCTATATACATAAATTGAGTTATATATTAAAATATATAATAAAATATTGTCTAAAACAATAAAAATTAAGTACAATATATACCATATATGATGTAAATGTTAATAGAGTTCTATGTTTCCCAGCAATAAGTTCTGGATCATCCAGTAAATTTGGATTATATTGAGCAGATTGCTCATCCCATTCATAAGCTGTAATGATATGCAATAAAATAATTACCTTAGTATATTGTACATTAATTTGATAAAAAACTTAAAAAAACATTTTTTTGTGCTCACCTTTGGAATCAGCACTGAAAGACAATGGTGGAGACTCGGAAGTTATGTAATGAGTTCGATTTGTAGCTGTATCATAAGATAGACACCTAAAATAAAAAACAAAATTAATATAAAAATATATATTTTCTTTTAATTTTCTGACATGCAATATATATTATATATATATATATATATATATATATATATATATATATATATATATATATACACAATGTATTGTAGTATTTCTCTTCGTAGATGTTTATAATTTAAAGAATAATATTAGACATACTTATAAAAGAATTAAAGAATGTTATTAATTTTTTAATATCAAATAAAAAAATATTGTAATAAAAACTTTTAAGTAGTTCTATTTCGATATATAATTTTTTCATGAAAAGTAAGCAAAATATTCAAGATGCTCGATTTAAGTGGACCATCCTTTATATCCTTTTTAAATACGTTTAAATTAGCATTATGTATACAATAGAATCCAGAAATCTCTAACACACTTTCTAAAGTACAGGTTTTCTTAATAAACCTATAATTTTTTCTTAGTGAAGAAATTTATCAGACTATCATTAATTAAACATGTACAATATATATATATATATATATATATATATATATATATATATATATATATACATATATTTTTAGAATACTTACAAATAAATAAGCATTTTCTGATACATATAAAAATATGAAATTATTCTTTATACAGTGCATGAATATTTATTAGATATCTTTGTAAATAAATAAAAAGATGTGTTTTTTTTATATGATAGACACATACAAATAAGTTGAAGAGATGACCTGAGATGCACATGTATAAATGATAAAAATTTGTAATGTAATTTGTTTATTGTTATAGCAATATTGCACATAACAATGATAATGTAATTTTAATGTATTTAAAAAGAAATTATTTTTAAAAAATTTTATATAATGTTTACATTTTATATATTATACCTATACGCATATATAAATATTATATGTAAATCATTATAAATAAAATTATAATATATTATCTACATTAAATTTTCATACATTTGCACAAAGAAGAAACAGTATTATATTTCTTATTTAACATAAAATGATTGTGAATGATTTGATGTTTGAGCTTTACAACACATCTTTTGCAGAATTATAACGAGATTTTAAAAAATAGACTTGTAAACTTTTATATCTGTTGTATGTCATATATATGTTGTATTGTTGTATTATTGTATGTTTACATCTATCTAACGCTTTTCTATATATCTCTTTACACATATATATTGTATAATAGTTTTTACCATTTTTTGTGATCCACATTCCAAGTAATTGTTTTTGTCCTGCAAAAAGATGGTTGACATGTTTTGTTATAAAACAAATATATGATACATGAAATGTATGTACACATTATATGATGCTGAAAGAGATGAAAAAAGACGTCTATAGGTATAGTACTGCATAAGTTATGAACTTGTTCAGATAAGAAATTCTTTGATAAATAATGAGCACTTGGCAATCAAGTTTTACTATCAATGAAAATTTGATTAAAATATTTACAGACATACTTGTCAAAATATATAATATGCAATAAGAGCTATAGACATCTTATATAAAGAAAATTAGAAACAATGGTTTGACATTTTTGAGGATCTCCAATTCATCTAAAGCTCTAAGGCTTACCTAAAAATTTGAAGGATGGAATAAAAGCACATAGAGGAGATATATCATTTGTGTATATACATAACTTAGTTAAACGGTTTGTGTATCAAATTAAACATAAAGAAAGAAAAAAGATGTTAGTAAAAATATTTCTTGTTATATACCTTTGTACCACATGATGTTTATTAGGTATAAAATGTGTTAATTCCATAGCTTCATTTTCATTAAGATTCAATTTTTTATCCCTTTGGAATTGTCTAGATGGTACAAGTAATTGCCCATAAGATATTTCCTACATAAAATTAATTATTAATTGAGCATTATTACTATCAGAAACATTTAAATTAAATGGATATGATAACATATCTCTAATATACCTGGCCATCTTTAGCATGTTCTACACCTAACAATCCAAATGGATCAATACTGTCATTAATTGCTGATAATGGTCTTTGAGATGATACATTTTTTCTTCGAGTTGTGTCTTTACGTAATTCTGACCTGTAAATAATGAGATATAAGATCTTATTATATTTATGTAAATGTTTGTTAAATTGCAAATTATTAGAGGAGAATAATTAAAATAAATTGATGCTACTTTGATATTGCTTGTCAATTTATGTACTCAATCATGTTACAAATAGAAATCTAGGTAATTATAATACATAAATTATTGTTATTAGTAAATTAAATTGTAATAAAAAAATTATAATTAAAAACGATAACGTATTCCTAGTATAATTTATATGTATATATACATATTTGTGTGTATTGAAAGAAGTATTTACCAACTGGAACGTTGTCCTTTGTTATATGGAATAGCAGAAAATACTACAAATGGTACATGCTGGTTTGATACCAAGACCAATCTATCATCTCCAAATTTACAGCCATTTACAGGCCGTTGTAACAAACGCAACTCCTTTGCAACTTCTGGTATTATGCTATTGTTTGTAGAAATATGTTGCGTACTGTTCAGTGCCTTTGTCTTTGGTTTTGATAATTGGGCTTTTGAATGTATAGAGCCAATGCTCTCACTGCTACTATCGTATTGATGCTTAATGTCTTCCGAAAGCGTAGATGTTTGATGACTTATGCGCTTTTTATATTGTAAAGAGCCCACACGTCTTTCTGGTAAAGAGTAGTCGCTTCCGGTAGTTCCAGTTCTGAAAATATACAATTTTGTATCAAAATAGATAAAATATTAAAATGCTTATGTATTAGAATATATATATTAAAAGATGAATTTGATTACACTTTTTTCCCCATATATTTAATTAGTTTGAAGTCAACAAGTTTTGTATTAGCAAAAACTTAAATACCATTTTTTCACAATATTTTATTTTAAATATTTTTATAACTAACATAAAATAATATGAGAAATATTATCTAATTTCAAGTGGAATAAAAAATAAAGTTTTATCATTCGCGCGTTTGTCTTTCTCTCTCAAAATTTCTTTCGTATATATAAAAATATTTTTTTTTATTGTGCAAAATTTGCCTGTGCTTCTATACTTTTTTAAAATAATTTGTGAATGAAGAAATGGTAGTTTTACATCCTAAACATGAAATGTATCCTAGATATGCATGCAATGAATGGAATGCAATCAAGTTTCTTGATGTTTTTCATTTGTGATATTGTATGCTTTTGATAATGTTATCTGAATCCAGAAGTGTCATTCAATCCTATCTGTACCAAGAATGTCTTCCACAGATAAAACATTATAGCGCAAAGATTTATGCATACCTTTAATATCTACATTCTTTTTATTATTAAATAAATTTTTAAACTGTGTATAATTTATATTACTATAATTTACATTAAATATTTGTAATATTTATAAAGCATAATAGTTATTGCTTAATAATATTTATATATTAATTATTTTACAAGGTTTATTTTACAATGTTTACTATACAGTTTGAAAGTATGCTTTTTAAAATCATCTATATGCTAAAAGTTACATAATTAATTTAATGCAAATATATATATATATATATATATACATATACATATATATATATATATATATACATATACATACACACACGTATATATATATATTTTTTTTTTTTTCAAAATAATATACATATATAGTAGCCATTTTACAATACTTAATAAATTTATTATTTAGACAAAAAATTATCAAAGGCTATTAGAACCTATTTTTCAAACAGATAAATCAAAAAGATAAAGTCTATCACTCTAATTTATTTTTAATAAGCAGCATTTTATTTAGAACAATTATTTATATATCGTAATCAGATGTTTATGATAAATATCTTGTTTTGTGGAAAATAAAGTTTATCTAATATAAATATTTTTTGAAGGTCACTGTATCTCTTAGAGAATTTAGATGCAAATCGTTAACTTGTTTTATATCATATCACTATCAGGACAGATTGTATTGTTTCAATTACATCATCTGCTATCTTCAATCAAACAATAGAAATACAATAAAGAATGATAGCAAAATTTTAATATATTTCTTCGACAGCTATTATTAAAAAAATTGTAACATAAAGAACCATTTAATTTTGAATAAATAATATTGAACAATTTAAAGGAACGATGGAGGGAGAAGATTTTGGAAGTGTCTCATTCGTTACTATATTATAAAATTTGTTTATTCTCACAGATTTCTCTCTTTACACAAGTAGTAACCTACACTTGAGTATAGAAAGAAAAGTGTCCCATGAATTAAAATGATGCTAAAAAAGACATATCATCTGTCAGAGCAGTAGACAGCTGATAAGCAAACATTTACCGTTCTCTAAACGAATGCATGCCATAAGACAATTGCATATGATTTCTCTCCTGTTCTAAGAACATGGTAACTGCTGCCTTGGCAGGTGTGAATAGTCCATCCGAATCAGAACTGTAAGAGTTATGATCGGTGCTTTTGTGCACTAATTGCGGAGAGTTGGTTTGCTCTATCATTTCATTTTGCGAGAAATCATGCGTCTCCTCTTCCGTGCAACCATCTAAAACCTCTTCCATGGAGACCTCAAAGTCAGCGCTCTGATACACTTCAAGTATTGTTTGTTGATTTGATTGGCCATCGCTTAACGTACGCTCGTGAATCGGTTCACTTTGTGACAAGACGGTAAACTTGGTGTCCCGGTGACTGCCGTCAAGAGAGATGTTGGAAAGGAATGTAAGGGCAGCCAATCTTCTGCGTGAATAATTTTTCTTTAAGGCCGCTGCCATTCCACGAAAAACCGTGTCGGGATACCGATGCCAAATACCGAGATAAGTGGCCCGATGATGACGGCGACGGCGGCGGCGGCGGCGACGACGACGACGACGACGACGACGACAGTGATAACAGCGGCGACGGCGGCGGCGACAGCGGCGGCGACGGTGGTGGCGACGACGGCGACGACGATGACAGCGACGTCGATGACGACGACGACGATGACGACGTCGACGACGTCGGCGATGACAGCGGCGGCGGCGGCGACGACGACGACGACGACGACGACGACGACGACGACGACGACGATGAAGACGACGACGACGACGACGACGACGGCGACGACGACGACGGCGACGACGACGACGGCGACGACGACGACGACGGCGACGGCGACGGCGACGGCGACTTTACCGAACAAGGACAACTACTAGGATCACAACGCATTGTCACTATTGATACACTTAGTTCTAACATCATAAATCACAATCGCAGCCATGCAGCACACGTAGAAACGTGAACCGGTATTGCTGATCATCATGTAGTTTCTTCTAACGAAACGCTTCACGAAACACACGTTGTCTACCGTATGACTTTACCTACTACGCAACAGTGCGAAGCGCGACCCATCACCTATCCTCCCGCTTCCCGCCTTCCGCCACGAACAATGCTTGGAACGAATGTAGTGTAGAAGGGAGCGAGTATGTACATAAATATATATAAAGAAATATTATGTCACACATCATGTTTTTTATGGCTTAATAACGCAAAGAGATTCAAAATTTGAACATTTCGAAATTAAAGCAAAGTATATTGAAGTAATAGAATTGTATTATAAGTGTAAAATTTGTATTCTATGGTTTTATATCGTAGTAGCACATTATGAATGATGCCTAAGAATGCGGCGAGTTATATGTATATGTCAGACTGTCGTAAATCGTTGATTAGATAAAAAATGATAGGGGATTGTGCACTCTAAAATTATATTGCGTATTTTTTTGATACTTGATTTTGTGTGTATACATATCTCTTATCTCATTTTTAAATGATATATAATAAAAGATTATATAAGCATCAGGTTCATAACATTACTTATATATTGATTTTACAAAAAGCTATTTTTATTATCTTTTTTATAACTTTTATAAAAAATAATAATGGAGAGTAATTATTTAACAAAATAATCGATAAATAAAATAATTTTAAAAAATTTCGAAAATCTGAAAAGCGTTTATTATTGTATATACATTCCGTTTACGAGATATATATAATATATTACGTAATATATGAACAAAAAATAATGAGAATCAGATTGCATCCATACGTATACATATGTATATTTTTCTCTTATTTCGAATTCTTTCAACTCATGTCCTCTTATTAATATTGAAAAATTAACTTTATGGATTCTTTCATATCCTGTTCTCCTAATGTCTAGAAATTAGCCGCCGAATTTGAATTCACAATTTACTTACGTCTTGCAGAAATATTCTAATAATTTTGATGATTTTTGGAAGATTTTCTCTCTGACGTATATAATATATAAGTATAGATATTCCTCATACTCACTATATATTATATATTTATATATAATTGTTTCCGTAAAAACAGGACGTATATTGAGAATTTTCAAAATTTTTGTTAATTTTTTTTTTATTAATGAAAAGAAACACTTGCCGATATCGAAAATTATGTTCTCAAAATAAATGTATATAAAAAAATATAATCAATATAAATTTTCATTATTAACATAAATATAATTTATACATTTTTTTACAAAATAATTAATGTAAAAACTCAATAATTCTTTTAAATATTCACCGAGCCACGTTGAAAATAATATTAAAATTTAATAAAAACAATTTATATATTTCTTATAGATATATGATATATGATATGTTTGCAAGAGAAACGCACGGAACTCTTCTATTATTAACTTTATAAAAAGGCTTCACACACACACCTTCCATCCCTTTATGTAATTCTAATAATAGGAGAATCATGCTTGCTAATTATATCCGATACAAGAACCTCAAAGAAGATTCACAAGTTGGAAAAGAAATGATTCACTATTTATATTTTCAAATAGACTTATTTATATACAAATTTTACAGTTTGCAATCTCTTCCATAGGTGTGATAATAACACGTGGCATTACTGCAATTTAGTTTATATTTATTTATACAATAATCTCATTATAATAAATTATATATATTTTTTAAATATATATTTATGTACGCGTGTACTCCGAATATGTATACAGAGTGAATTATGAATGAATGATACCATTACATCAAAGATATTTCAAATATAAACACATTACGTGTGTATATGTGTATGTGTGATTCACCCTGTATATACATACAGAATGATTCTAAAGTAAGTTACCAAATCTTATAGATATAGTCTGTGACCAATTGAAATTGATTTTCTTTTAACAGCAATTTAATTAAATATCATATTTTATTTTTTATTATTCAAATTTAAATTTTCTGTTAATTATATTTAAATTAAACCAAGAGAGACAGAAAGAAAGATTTCGTTATATATTTAAATATTTTTAGGTTTCTCTTAATTGTAAAAAAGTTTCCCTTAATTGTAAAAAAATTATAGATCGCTTATATAAATAAAGAATTATTGACATGTTTGCTAAAAAAAAATCGATTTAAAATTGATCCAAGAAAATATCTGCAAAGTTTGATGATCTATTTTAGAGTCCTATTGTACATATATGTACATATACATACGTTGCATAGAAATAATGTTTGACACAATTTTGGCAAATAGATTGGCTAGGACAAGTTATATCTTTACGATTTACAAGTTAATTGCAACTTTCTCATCACACATACGCTTCCTATTTTTTTGATTAAAATTACCACCAAGCCTCTATATCTTAATTTTGGACTTTGCTTTCTTGCACTTACGATTGCACTATGTACCTGTTAACAGACAGCCGATTGTGGATGGAAAAGTTGGTAGAAATGGCTCGGTATCATATAGAATTGACATTCATCAATCAAGATAGAAATCAAAACAACGATATAGAAAGATATCTGTTAATCAATATAGAGAAAAGTCAAGTGCCAAAACTGCACTAATATTTTTCTTTCAGAAAAATTATGCGCACTTTCATCTTTTCTCTTTTCTTTATATCTGATGACTGTTTAATCTTTACGGGAAAATAAAGATGAGAAATTATTCATGTTTTGGATATAAAGTTCTTTGGTCCCATAGAGATAAGACCAGATAAAATACCTATAAATTATTGAGAGTCATAAATTAACTTTCTCAGACATATTTTACCAAAAGTATGAAAATGTTGTTACAATCTTGTATTTATGTGAAAACGATCTGCTATCTGTCAACATACACAGTTTTTTTATCAATCTAATATTACAATATCTCTTAATAAACTTATCTAATAGAACGCATTTGTCTCACATTTAATATAGTAATAGTATGATATATAATAAATATACATAGGTAGGATATATTCTAAAGAAAGATATGGATCAGCAGTGCCTTATTGATGCATCTTTTTTCAAATAGAAATTTTATCGAAATTTAACTTAATTAAAATTGATAGTAGAAAATATAAACAAAAATAGGAACAATGTTAAACAGATTAAACGAAAAATGTCTGTTCAAACTTTCGTTGAGAATATATATAATTTCGTTACTGATACATGCCTTTGTTAGAACATCCTTTGTTAGAACATCCTTTATATGTACATATATAGGTTATTACAAAAATGGAATATAAAAAATATTACACGTTTATTTCAAATTTAATATTTTTAAATATAAATTTTTTTAAAATTATATAAATTATGAAACAGTTATCTATCCATGAAAATCGCATAAATGATGCTAGTGATCACACACCAGTTTTTTTTCTTTTTTTTTCTATTCAAATAATTTATTATCTTTAACATCTGATCAAATCATTTAGATTTATATTTAAAAAAATTATTGTTTCAAATAAAAAAGGAATTGTATTTTTTTTAAAGGAATTGTGCTTTTATGACTCAATTTTTTGATAATTTTTTGGCTGCAATGTTTTTATATACAATTTTTGTAACACTCCATATGTATACATATATGTATGTGTATATATACATATATATATACACATACATACTCATATTTATATTGTAAATAAAACTCTTAAGCCCGACGCAATAATTCTATATAAATACACTGATTTCTTTAGTAGATTATAGTACCTGACAACATTTTCCTTTTAACGAACGCACAGTCACATTTAATGTCATTGAGCTCATATCATTACAATGATCGCTTTCTCTTTTGTTACATTGCACATATAAATAATAACATAATATCTGGAGCAATTTTCATTCACTGCAATGTTGACCATCCATAAAAATATAGACATATGTGACATATATGTCTATATGGCATTATATGCATTTTATAGACATAAAAGGAGAATATCCTTTCAATGCAGCTTTTTTTCTACTTGCAGATTTCAATTTTCTCTTTAAATAATTAATAAAAGAAATAATATAAATACATATAATTAATAATCTAATCATTATCAAAACGATAATATATAATAAAATCCTGATTATCAAAAATGTTCTTGAATCAAAAGCGTTTTCTTTTTCTTATGTATAATTTTTATGCACATAATAATAGATATAATATAAATCATATTAGCTTATTCTTTACTTTACTTTGATAATAATTTATTTCACAGAATGCACTATAACTTCTATATCATGTTTTAACATCTCGTCTAATAATTTGTAAATAGTTCAAACATCACGGGAAAAAAGGAGAAGAGTTATATATAAGATTTCGCGTTATTTACATATTACTTCTACAAGATACTACTAAAAAAAGTAATATCTTGTTCCTAAAGACTACCAAAAAAATAGTAGTTTGCATTCACACTACATATCCCTAAATAAATAATTAAACAATAACAAATTGTGATATTTTCTTACATATACATAGCGCATGTAGAATCACACGCTACGTGCGCTAGGCCATGTTATACAAATTCATTTAAAAATGTTATATTACAAATTATATATGTTGTGTGTGTGTGTTTAACTGAGTGGGAAAAATATTAAATAGGAATCTTAAACTCTCTTATCAAACTACTTGGATTCATGAAGATAAGATGGCTTATTTGGCAACAGTTTGTTTAGATATTTCTCCCTTTATGCCGCTTATGAGCACAAATCTAAATATGTTACACACGCAACGTATAATATACATATATCTGAGTGACAAAGTGTTAAAATTTGTAAAGAAATAGATACAAAAAAATAAACATAATCACAGTTGGTTGGCAGGTTCGCGAGCGAGCGCAGGCATGATGCGTTTGGAGAAACCCTTTCGACGCAAATATCTCGGTTTTCTTTACATGGTTTTATCACTTGGTCGATATAGTACTTCAGTAGCCTGTTAAGCCCTCTGCGTGAAGACAGATTGAATCTTAAACATAATCGTTTGTTCCAGGACTTGTCAATGGTTCCTGAGCCTGTGTAAAAAAAAAAAGAAACAAGTAATAAGATATATCGTAAATTCTTTTAAATATAGAAATATAGAGAAATACTGCGAAATTTTTTTTTAATTAAATTTTAAAATATTTAAATAAATATTTAAATAAAATATTAAAATATTTAATTTTGTATTCCATAAAAATTATAAAAACTTTTCAAATAGGAATAAATTCTTGAATAAATATGTTTGAGAAAGCATTAATTTTACCTCCTCTCCAACTGTAGCTGCGGGAAGCGGAAACCTATTTTTTTCAAGACTAAACTGATCCTCCGTAGTCTTTCTATAGACGGGATTATCGAAGTTCATACTAGTGACATTACGATGAAGATAATGCCTGTAGCAAAGTACCGCCACAAGTGCGAGTAATAATAGTCCTAAAGACACTACGCCTATCACAATACCGGCGACTAAGCCAGGATCTGTTGATTCGGTTGCTAAATTTTTCTTTCCATTTGCATCTGCTGCGGATAATGGATCTATAAATAGAGTTATCAATATCATATATGAGACTAATACAAATCAAAATAATGTCATGATGTAACAAATGTGAATAAATTCTAAATATTTTTCTCTGCTTCAGCACATTCATTATTGTAACAGACTTAAAATAATTAATTAACAAAAACTCCTTAAATTCATTTTTAGCAATCATGATTATAAGAGTATCAGATAAGAATCTAAACACAGAAGATCGACTACGAGCATTCAATTAAATCATATTCTTATGCTATATAAAAGAGTACATGCACAATACATGACATATTCATATAATGCAAGAGAAGTGTGCTTAGTAATACTACCTCGACGATTTGTATTATTACAATTAAAAATATATATTTCTTATGTACATATTTATATAAAATTGTACATATTTATTTAAAATAAATAATCAAACTTATCGATTATATATATATAATCGATAAAATTTGTTAAACAAATAAAGATAATTAATTTGATATAATAATATAGAAACTTCAGATAAGAGTTTCTTTTCTTCTAGATCGTTTAATATACTATGTTTATGTTCTGGATTAACTCGAAAACAATTTTTCCACAAAAACACGAGAATAAGTAATAATTTTTTGTAATGTTTTATTTTTCACATTAAATATCTTTGTAATTTATTTTCAAATCACACACTTACTAAAAATTGAAATAAGATTTTAATCTCTCTCGCATTTTTAAAACTTAATTCCTTAGGATTCCAAAGTCAGAAATTGACTCAATATAAAATCAAAAATATCTTCCAGATAATTTAGAGAGATCTGCATTAGAACAAAATTTATTTTGTTAAAAAAAAATTTTTTTTTATTTCTATATTAAATGTTTTTCTTAGATAATAAAATTATGCTAATACATTCTTAATTAGCGTTTTTATGAAACCCAGCACAAAATATATCCAATTCAAAAATGATATCATGAATCACCCTGTTAATATATGAATATACTTAAAATGGTTAATTATAATCCTGTACAATAGTAAAATTGAATAAATGTTTAATATGTCCCCAAAAAAAGCAGCGCATATTAAAGAAAATATCATCCAACCGAACTTACTGAGAGTCGTTGTAACATTCAGAGGTTCAAGCCTCTGGAACGGCATCATTGCTGCTTGCGTGGACGGTGCTATGGTCGTAGTAACTGTAATATCCCAAATTCATGCAACACGAATGCAAATAAATGAAACGACATAAATAATGAGCTTATAACATCTTTCAACAACTACTATCGGGCATTAATAAAAATTAAATCTTTACAAATTCATAATAGAGGACACGATTGATTTTGTACTCTAACAGTTCGAATATATAGACTTTGTAATAATTTTTTCCATCCAAGCATTTATATATTTTTACAATATTTCACTAATAAATATATATATTGTCACACATGCGAGATGATTTATATAACGGTTTTATGAGAGATTAATGATTATATGCGCGTTATGCATGTAATGGTTCCCGAATGCAAGAATTCAAAAGATCTGAATAAAAAAACAATATTTTGTGCATTTTCCTTTGAATAATAAGCGGAAGTAAGAACGACAACATGCAACGCTCTCTGAGTATATATTTCATTCCCATTATATGTTACATAGCATAAGATCTATAAAAGAATGACGAATAGCTTTCCATGAAATAACTAAATTGATTTACTCATCTAGAGAGAAAGATTTTGTAATTCTTAACATGCAAATTTGTCATTCCAAATACTGATAAAATCTCATTTAAAAATCGCCTATTATTTTTTGTCGTTATACTAAACACGGTTTAATTATGTCAACACATTAATTTATTTGCTCCTCGCATATTGGCCACTATGAGACGATTGAAAATTACACAACAGCAATGATTCAGTGTTGGAAAGATATTCGTCAATCATAATATTCTCTCTTGTACTAACTCACCATTTTCCACGCACATCAATCCATCAGGCAATAGCCGTAAACCGTCGGGACACGCGCATGACAACAGTGGCGATCTGGAGTTGATTTTAGGTGCCGGCAAACATAGATGACTGCAATGCCCGTTGACAGCCTGACACTGATTCATTCCATCAGGCTGTCTATAAGGATGATATACATGGACTACCATCGGATGTTGAAGCGTTCTGATCGACGTTACGGCTTCCACTTCCTTCCCGGTAAATTTATTTGCTTTGAAAATCGTTTCCTTATCCCAATCGGTCCAGTATATATAATCCTCGAAAGTTGTAATACTGAAGGGATGTCTGAGATTATTCGGAGAATAAAGAACCGTTCGTCTACCAGTACCATCATAATTGCAGGACCCTATGATATTCAACTTTGCATCTACCCAATATACTCTCTTGCCGATCAAGTCTAGAGCTAAGCCATTAGGCCATTTCACATCATTGCCAACAATCACCTGTAATAGATACTTGTTAAAAATCGAAACAAATCGTTCGGAAAACATGTTCAATGCACTTTATTAATGATTCATTCTTCTTGTAAATTACGTTCGGAAAAACTTTCCGGCTTAAAAAAAATTCCAAAAAAGAAAAAATTCTCAAACTAAAAATAAAAAAAAAATGTAAAGCAAATGCACACGCGCATATACGCACAGATTAAATAATGTTAAATAGAAAATACATTTCTTTAATTTTCTCTCTTTCTCCAAATTAAATAACTTAATTTGCATAAAATGTTCTCACATTATTCAATAAATTTTATAATGCCAACACTCTTCAGTAATATTATTTATTATATGTTTAATCAACATTATTAATTTTTGTCTCTTACTGATCGATGAGTGCCATCCATGCCGGCTCGTTCGATGCGAGCTTCGTCACTCCAATCTGTCCAAAACATCCAACCTTCTAAAGGATTCAAAGCTATTGCTCTAGGTTCTTGAATGCGATCTTGTATCAGAGTCTTTCTCATATTTCCTTCAAAATTGGCCAATTCAATGGTATCTTTTCCAGAGTCTGTCCAATAAATGTGACTGTAAATCCAATCAACTGCCAATCCATCCGATGTAGTGAGATCGTTCTCGATAACGACTGTGCGCTCATTTCCTTCATCTATTGGAGCTCTAAGAAAAATCATTCAAGTTTCCGTTTTTTGATATAAATAAAAATAGAAATTATTTTTTTTTTAACTGTAGCACAATTATAACATACTTGTAAATTTTCTTTTCGCTAATATCGCTCCAAAAGATCATCCCAGTACGAAAAACAAAGTCCAAAGCTGTTGCCATTTTTGTATTATTAACAATGGCAGTCATTTCTTGACGGTCCAGAGCTACTTTTCGGATATCATGTCGACGAGCGAACAATAGGCTCGCGTGACCTTCCGCAGCTTTACAACGTGTCGAGTTCCGTGGATCTTTAAGATAACCAGTGGCACAACTACACTTGAAGCTGCCCTTCTCATTGTGGCAAAACTGAGAGCAGCTACCAGGCTCCAAACATTCGTCAATATCTGAAAAAATAAAATAATATTTCTTTATATGATATAAGAGCATATGATATGATTGCAATTAAAGATTAGAAAAGTTTTAAAAAAGTCTTAATATATTAATATTAAAAATGCTTCTTCCTACCATCGCATGTACGGTTGTTGATGAGTCTATAACCCGCGTGACAATCGCATCGATAACCAATAGGCAGATCGACACAAATCTGTGAGCATCCACCATTGTTTATCGCACATTCATTTATTGCGCAAAGCTCAGTGCTCTCATCTTCCCAGCCGATGCAATCTGGATTTTTGTTACAGACATTCTCCATAGGAATGCACGAGCCCTCACTGCATTCGAATTGACTCCATCGATCGCAGCTTACGATTTTGCTTGTGCAATTCTTCTCGTCGCTTTCGTCGGCGCATTCCGCTTTACCATTGCAATATAGGTGACCTATATGAATATATAATATAATATATGAATTGTTGAAAATACGAGATGTACACGGCAAGTCGCGCGATTATAGTAAAACACAAGTTTCTTATTGAAATCTGAGATATAAAAAAAGTTATTCTTTATAATAATTTATTAATTTTTAGAATTCGATGTCTTAGTAAATATAGACACCAAAGCTGAATCTAATTTAATTAGCTATCGTTTTATATATGGAACCATCGTCGATTAATGCAGATTGATAATTTATTTTGTTGATTTATTTTTAACAATTTTAATTTAATAACATTTAATTTAATAATGCTCATAAGCAATTGATACAAGTACCTGAGATGCAAGAACGTCGATCTTCGCATTGAAATTGATCAGACCTGCAGGTAACATTATGACATCTCTGTGGAGATTCGTCCGCACCATTCGGACAATCCTTCTCACCATCACACACCCATGTCTGATGGATGCAAGTAACGCCATCGTCGCAATCAAACTCCTTATCGCAATGGCTAATTCTCTCTTTGTTCGCAGATTCCTAAAAAAATAAATTTTAAAGAAAAATATAAAATATGTGTGCATCATATAAACTATATCGCTAATATTTTTCGCTTTCTTTCTTTATTTTTAATGTCGAAACAACTGCATAAAGTTCCATACTTTGGTGAGATACAAGAACCAAGTACCTTGCATCCTATTTCGTCGGATCGATCGGGACAATCATAATCGCCGTCGCATCTCCATCGCGAAGTTATACAATAATTCTCGGAACACGCGAAATCAGTGCCAGGATTACAAGTTGTCGGCCCACAAGCTTTCTCGTCGCTGTTATCCCCGCAATCGTTATCGTTGTCGCACACCCAAAGCTGCTGGATACAGTGCTTATTCGCACAAGTAAACTCGTCAGACCGGCAAGTGTCGTCTGCGAGTAAAAAAATTTTTTATGTGAGAAAAAATGCAATGGCATAAATTTATTTACAATACAAATTTTTCTTTCGTTAAGCGAAACATTAATATTCACATATAGACGTTTCATCAATATAGAAACACAAGCTTATTGAAATAAATGATTGAGATAGCAAATTACGGATATTTATGATCACAGATTTTTCTTAAAGAAAATATCTAAAAACGAAAAACTCGTTACAATTAATGAAAAAGTCAAAATTAACTTTTTTTTTTCAAAGATAGTATGTAATAACGTTTGTAACAATTAAAAAAAGAAAGATTATACGATAATTATAAAGTAACACGAAGCCTGCATTATAACATAGCTATACTCAATATAATCTAGACCTCAATAATATCTTAATAGTGCTCTTTTTCTTTATCTCTCTATAATTACACTATGAATTTAAAACTCAATAATATCAGCTAACGATAACCTTTCGTGATAATGTGCGTCTTTATTTAATTCCGCAATAGCTCTTTAAACTTTTTGTAAAAAAATATGCCGTTTACGATATCGTTTTAACTTTCATCTTATAATACAAAAAAAAATTCTCTTGTAATTAATAAAAGTTTTGAATTTGACAATGTATCAGTATATATATTTAGTCTATTTTTAAATATTGTGTAATATGTACTACAGAATTTAATAATTTCTATATAATTCTTCCAAAATAAAATTTTCTCAAGAGAGATCCAATTTAATTTACTGTAAAATACATTATTTTAAAAATAATATAAACTTCCCGAATTTTAAACAGATCATATTGGGTATAGGTATTTTTACTATTAATTATCTTAATACATACATTAAGAAAAAAAGTCGTTAACTTAAGACTTAACTAAATATGCTTAATTATTTTTTTAGTTAATATATTTAAATATTTGACTCTTAAATATTTAATTTAAATACTTCAGCTAAAAATATGATAACCAACTAAACGCATTTAATCAAGTTTACAACTTTCTTTTCAATGCAGAAAAATAGATCATTGACTGAGAAATAAATTATATCTTAACATTACAGCTTTCACATATCAACATATAATTTAGCAATGATGCAAAGAATCTATGTCAGGATAAAAATGATATAGACGTGCAGATTTGACGTAACAACTTGTGGACAAGTAGATTAATTAAATGAATCGGATATGTGTAAGAGTGCAAATTTTTTCTTTTTTTATTGTGCTGTTATATAATCTTGTACTTTCGATTTCCACGGGGAATTAGAGGTTTGAGTAGATAGCTACTCGTAATTTCAAGCGAGATAATTATCTCCTCCTCAATGTACGACACGACTCAACATCTAATAAAAAATCTACCGATTAAATTGCACTCTCAAGTATTTCAATCAGAAATTTTATAATTAAAAGAAAAACAAGATAATAAGTGCAATAAGACACTTACGGTTATCATCAAAGGTATATGAACAAAATAAAAAATAGAATTACAGAGTACAATATTGGATTGTGAATAATATCTGTTTTTGACTCGACAATTTCTTTCTTTAGATAAACTTGTTCTTGTCAATTCAATAATTATAGACGAATAAAAATTGACATATCAAATAAAAATATTATAATCGAATAAAATTATTTTAATAACATTACCAACAATTTCTTGACTTTACGTATAAAACTACTGGTTCTTAAATTTTCCGCATCTGTGATGACTTATATATATTTTTACTTATATATAATATTTCTACCCACTATCCATTATTGTAAATCTTAATATTATTTACCGGCGAAGTAGCAAGGAAAAAAGAATCGGCGAAAATCAACGCTGAAATAGCGACGACAAATGAATGCAATAATTGCCTATAAAAATATAAGTAATGCAACTTGTGCAATCCATTTTAAAATAAGACTTGGGAATGTGACATAATATGTGCAATTTGTTTATGAAAAGTGTGCAATTTGCAGCGCAGCTTAAAGCACGACTACGATTATTTTATTATCATATTAAACCTTTTTTTTCACTCTATTCGTATCTTACGAGTCCCTTTAACACCTTAAGCACCTTCACCAACCTTCACCAATAAAAAGCAATTTTATTTTTTTTTTTCGAGGAAATATTACTCGATCATCAATTTAATTATTCGACACAATTGTTTTCGATTAAAATTGTCGCTGAATTTATGTGTTCAATATCCTTCGTTCACATGATATTTAAGATTTTATAATTGCTACTAGTTTCGCAACTTTAATATGTAATTGTTATAATTTTCACAGTATTTTATAATCAAATTTATTTGCTCTTCTTTAAAATTTAGATGAATCTTTAAATTAAACTTTTGACAGAAACTTTTGTACAGAAAATAACTTGAGATATTTTTTTCTGATTATTAAAAAAGTTGCGATATATGTACATTACTCAAAGTTTCAGAAATAAATACATGTACAATGTCTATAAAGTTGCATGCGTTAGTATAGTAACTAATAATCCATACATATAAATATCCATATCCATACATAAAATCAAAAGATTTTAACTATTCGTCATGTAACGTGCAAGATACAAGACGTAAAACATATAGAGCTCGAAGAGAGAGATAACAAAATGCAAGGGTATGGAAAAGGTAGCCCACGTGCAGAAGCTTACTGCACTCAGCCTCGTCTGAACCGTCCGAACAGTCCGGGTTGTCGTCGCACATCCATGTTAATGCCACACATTCGCCATTTCCCGAATGGCATGTGAATTGTTCCGGCGTACAGCTCTTGGATCCTAGACAAGATGACAATTGTGTTGAACTACTTTTGAACGCGAATGTACGATGCACTCGTTTAAGTACGAGCCTCACGAGAGACGAACTCTGTGATTAATAGCGAAGGATTTCCAACACTTAATTTGCATCCTTGCATCAAGTGCACACGAACTTAAAGTGTATGCTTATATATACATATAATCAAAAATGAAAATGACTAATGAATATAAAACTAATATCAATGTTGATTTTCTTGGAATTATATCTTAAAATTTACATTCTTAATTTGTTATATAACATATATACGTGTTTATAATTCTCTGCACACGCGTGCGCGTATACATTTATTTTGTTTTTAAAAATTCATATTTTTAATGAAAGATTTCGATAATTAAATGGTATGCGCAAAACGACGGCATATAAAAACACCATATAAATAAAAATTCTACTTATTAGTTATCAAAATAGATTTAAAAGACGATTGTTACATTTTACAATTTTTTATACATATGTCACACTTTATCGCATCACCGATTCCACCGATTAATATCTCTTTTTAGTCTTCATAATATAATAATACCTTTCACCGATTAATATATACAATTAATGCGAACGAATGCAATTAATTAATCCAAAACCTTCTAGAATTTTGTCATATTGCAAGCGATAAAGAGTATCGAATACAAGGATGCAATCTGCGATACTGCAATTTGCGTTTTGTCGTTTCATAGCTTTCCGGCTGATCTCCTCCTTGGCTGCTTTCCGGTAATACCTACGCTAAGATACTTATCCGCGCGACTTACTATGACAATTCTTCTCGTCCAAACCATTGGTACAATCTGTCTGATGATCGCACAACCAGGTCTTCGGAATGCACTCGCCCGGATTGCACTGGAACTCCGTTTCGCTGCATGGTATCGCTCCTTTTTTCGATTCAATATTTTCGATTAATGAATGATTCTTTTTATAGGACAAGCATACAACTTGGAAGATTTAAATTTCACGTCTTGTGGATACTAATGAATCTCGCACTATACATACATAGATATATCTTAGTTTGTCTTGGAATATTGATATTTTGCTAATATGACAGATAAAATATTAATATCAGAAATATCAAATATCAGAAGTGAAGCGCCAATGTTTTGATGTCAGTGTTTATACACCATCCATGATGCTTGGCAACAAAACAGTGCGCTCGTTCTTTGACACTTGATGCTAATTGTTTTCAAATTCAAATTGGAATAAAAGAATTACATTTGTGCGATCACATTTCACATGTAACAGGACAGTGCTGGTGTGAGATAATTCCTCATTTTATGAAATACTATTACAAACACTTATATAACAATTTTTGTATAATTTTAAATCGATTTTTATTTGTAAAAATATCGAAAGAATTCGTCAATTGCCGCGAAACATTTTGCTTTTCAATATATCATATATCTTTGTAACTAATTTTCAAATTAAAATGTTATCGAGATGTAAATTTTATCTAAAATTAAATGAAAATATAATTTTATTATCTATTAAAAATATTCATTAAAAGAAAAATAATTCATTAAATAATCGTTTATTAGATAAATAGAAAATAGAAGTGAATAGAAAAACAGTAAATATTACACGCATGTATACAAATCCTATATATGTTCCCTTGAAAGATTATCGTTTTTCTATTAAAATTATAATATATATAACGTCGCAATGATGAAACTCGATTGCGTCTCTCTATTTTATAATGTAAAAGAATTTTTAATGATCTGCAACATAATTTGCATCATAATTGAAATGATTAAATACACGCATAATTATATCGGTCAAAAGGGTTTTGCGTCAGCACATGCGCTAATTAATATTAAACGCACATTCCACTACGTAATTATGATCGCCTTCAACCTTCAAGGATCAATCGGGGTACAATTAAATTAATCGATTATCATCAATACTAGTCTCATATATACTAGCCTCATGATATACCTAACAGGAATATGCAAATATATACAAAAATCGTTTAAAATGGCTAGCGATTTACAATTCTAATTAAAAAGTGCACGTTTGCAATATCCACAAGGATTTCATCAGATAATCGAGTAATAATATTAAAATCGCGAATCTATGAAAAATAGGAAGTGCCCTTATTACTGGAGAACAAACTGTATATCTCAGTACACTTCACCTGCGTGAAACCGGTCTTCAAAGTTGCACTTTCACATACCAAAACCTTTTATAGCCGGGATGCACTATATTCGATTAAATACTCACTCTGCGTGTCATATAATGTAACAATGTATATTGATCGTATCATTTATAAAAAACTAGTAAATTTTCAAGTATCTCGGTATTTTCAAATAGATGTAATTTACAATTAATAAAATAAAAAAAAAAAAGATACAACGTGAACAAGAATAAGTACATAATATTATTCTTATAAAATATTCAGAGGCATTTTTGTCTTTTCGCCCTGCTTTTATAAAGCAGAATTTATAAAGCGTAATTAATAGGTTTTCATTTAGACGCGTAAATTGCGAGTTTCATGTTTTTGCAAACAGATGCATACAAAGCGTTTCTCAAAGGAATAAGTGCCGTGTATATTTTAGTAGCATAGAAGTAGAAAGATATTAATTTCGTATCTACCTTTTACTTTAATAAATATTTAATCTGCGACGTAGAGTCAACTGGAATATATTAACTTAAATATAAACCAGTAACTTAATTAAAATCAAATTGAACTTTTACTAAGAATACTTCTCTTGATGTTTTATAAAAATAATTAAAACTCTCTCTCTCTCTCTCTCTTTGTATTCCGGAAATCTCTAGTTAAAATTTCATCAGATAAATATAGAGCAAAATACACACTTTCAAATTCGGAAATCATTACTGATATCTTGTTTCAAATCTTTCAGGAAAATAGTTACATGTATATATTTCTCGCCTCCTTGCATATTTCTCAATAAATATAATAAATTAGGGAAAATCAGGTATTAGATAAAAATATGTTCACACATGGAGTAACGCGTAATTAAAAAAAAAAAAAAATGCAACTTACTGCAGACTGCAGGATCCTCGTCGGCGCCATCCGGACAATCTCGATCGCCATCGCAATGCCATATATTCGGTATGCATCTGCCGTTGGTGCACTTGAAGTCCGAATCCTTGCATTCCTGGGCGTCTGAAATGTTCATATGGGAATGAGCGACGGCGCCGATCGGGATGATAATCGCGCACGCAAGCTGCAACAGGATGCACGTGCGCCGGGATGCGCCTAAGAAGCGCGTTGAACTTCTGCCGCGGACTTGCATGATCGCGAGAGAGGATCGCGTCTTATTTATTGTGCAGATTGCACCGTGCAAAATCGTGACTATAATACACTTGAGAAAACCCCAATGTCTTAATCAGAAATTAATCATCAGAAATTAATCAATTCAGACGTCATTTCAATGCGCCAAAGAGATCTTCGAACTCGAGACTCTTTCGCAATGATGATCCCCGCACGAGTCTGTAAGAGTATCACTGGTGTAGTTGGCGAAGTCTCACCGACTTCGATATAAGAAAATATTTGCTATTTAAATTTTTGATACTTTAGAATTATCGGAGCACTTAAAGAAGAACTGGCCGATCGGCGCTATTACTTTATTGGAGTTTCGAGACTCCAGCAAGTGTACGCGAACGACGAATTAGAGCTCCTGGATCAGCAACTGGCACGACGATACACTCGCGATAGTAGCTGCGGATTCTGTAAGACCGCAGCTTGGCAAAGGGACCTCTATATAAGGGGCTTGGCACACATGCGATGGTGGCGGCAGCAGAAGAAGAAGAAGGAGATACAAACACGAATCAAAATCGTGACTGTGATTCTTATAACGCTTATAACACGTTTCTTATGTTTTCCTGATGCTTTCCTTCCCTTTGCGTGAGGAAATTACACATGTATATACCTAATAATGCTCTTTCATCAGTCAGGACTATCTCGAGAAGAAATACGCGAAATGTAAAATAAGACAATTTTTTTAATAATTTAAAATGTATTAATTAAATAAAATTTTTAGCTAGGATCTATTTTATAGAGCTCTTATTTTATTTTACGCTCAAATTGTATAAGTGCCAATTTCAAATGCCAAGTCAGATTATTTTTAATTATAAAACATGGTAGTGTAAGTAAAAAAAAGAATTTCCCTTTAAAATAAAATTGTTCCTTTTAAAATAAAATATAAATATATATATACATAGCAGTTACACAATAGTAAAATATTTTAAATGAAGCAATTCATGGTGCAAATATAAAGAATTAAATTATCTACACGTTCAAAACGAATCGAAATATGCAGCATCAATACTCGAGTTAATTTAATAATTCTGCTTTCGGCTCAGTATATACAGTTGCAAAAACACGATAACTTTAATAACGTTTTTCATTCTACAAAGAATAAAACCTGAATTTTTTTTAAAGTGGAAAAAAATTGTAAGTGTCCTTAATTGCGCTTGTTCATTAATTTTGCATAATACTTTGAAAATCGTGCTCATTTATCAATCTTTGTTTTAACAAGCTTTCCAAAACTGTTAAATATGTATATGTATGTTAATTTACTGTTCTGCTTTCATCAACTGTAATATTTTTTCTCATGTAATATTTTTGTACATTTCGCAATATTATTTTCTAAAAGACTAATATATTTTTATTTTAAATATAAATAATAACAATATATATATATATAAAGTAATATATGCATCCATTATTTAATCTAACGCAAGTGCTTGAAATATTATACGTTACAAGAAAACCATATAAAAGCAGCTAAGGAACAATTATCTTGTTTCAAACAATTTTGCGAGTGCAAAACTTGCAAATTTATACACCTGCGTATTTTGATAAAAACTATCCTGTTACTTCCATGATTATATCCATTTCACTACTCTTACTATTTTACAATATTGATACACATTATCGATGAACTAAAATCCGAATATTCTGCGAATGTAAATATACCAAAGAAATCTAGACGAGAAATTGTCATAAATTTATGAAATACACAGTATCAGTAGTTACTTATCAAGCGTTCTCTTGAAAGCATATACGCACATACGACATGTTGCGAACTGTGCATAATGATAACACGAGGGTGGCATCGATAACGCGTGCGGTCACATATTGACACAAAAATATGAAAAATACCACAACGGAAGATAGCATCATACTCCAGAAAGATATCAACATCTAGACAAAAGTTTTAAATTGATTAATTGAACATAACATTTATTTATCATCACATATTTCTTAATTCGAAATAAATAAATCATAGTAACGATCATATTTCCCTCTTCCCTCCTTTATGTTTTTAATATTTTATTATAAAGATATTAAACACACAAAGAAAAAGAGTGATTACATAGAGATTATTTAGAATATTCTATAAGAAACATATCCCTTGAATAGATTCTTTGGGAATAATTTGTTCTCTAGTAATAATCTCTGGTTTTAGAAATCTTTTTTTAAACAAAAAAAATATTGTTGATTTATATTAATAAATATTTAATGATATTATAATAATTTAGTGTTAATATTATAATCATCTTTGTTTAGATATTAACCATTCATAATTAGCTTTTTATCAATCTCAAGCTTCAAAGGATATAGATAACTAAGCACACATTATTTTTTCACAAAAATTTTTTTAAAGATAAAACATGGCATAATAATATATAATAAAAGTAGTATATAAAATTTAAAAATATTAGACACTATTTACGAAATTATCATATTTTTAAAATAAAGATTAATATCGAACAACGTTACTACTAAGACTGGAAAAAAAATTTCTTTGGAATATTTCTATTAAAGAAAGCTTAACTTAAAATCATGTGTGGATTAATCAGAAATGGTAATATTGCTGTGTTTTGATCAAACAACTAAAGACGATCGAAGACCTGAGTAACGCTTCGTTTGCAGAAACATGATTCTGAGATATTTGCATCTAAAGCTTTTGGCACATCGAATGTGAATGAATGAATGCTATTGTTCTGAATAATCAATATGCAATATAAAATAGAATACACAATATTCAATATAAATATATAAAACATGCAATCCATGTATACAATGGCACAGATCGACTCGTTACTCCATTCTGTGTTTTCGTTCATTTTTATTTAATTTTTATTTTATTTAAGAATTCATTGATAATATATATCGACACATAATTTTTCTTAAATAATGGAAAAAGATATTTACAATACAGTTGATTATTTTAATCAATTGCTATTTCAAGAATCAAAAATATAAATATATTTCTGTCAGAATTGCAAACATTTCTCTTTGAAAAATATCGGTTATTTAAAATTAACAATTGAAAAATTATTTTTGTGATTGCTGTAGATATTGCACGTGCGTATATAACATGCCAAAAATCGAAGCATATGCACCAAGATGCACATGTTGGCATGGACCGTTAAAAGGTGGAACATATATGAGATGAGAGGAACGCAGCCAGTTTCTGATCGTAAGAATCTTGTTCCTGATTAAGAGCAGCCCTCGTCGAGCAGCGTCTCGTCATTCCCTTCTTACGCGCTTGACTTTCTGTTCCACGATTTATTGTTAGATCCCATGCTTTATCAAGGATCTTTCGATTGTGCGAACAAATGAGACATTAATTATGTGCGAATCAATTATTTCGTTTCTATATTCACGATATATTAGTATGTAATTTGGAAATATGTGACAATTTTATTTACTGACAGACGCTATTGAAATTAATGACTTGTGGCAAAAGATCGTTCAGAAATTTCAAGAAAATGATTAAAGTTTTTATCAAATAATTATTAAAGTTAAACAAAAGATAAAGACATAATTAATTTTTTCCAATCTTTTTCAAATTTTTCAGAAACAAAATCTCGTGTACAAAAATTTTATTCTAGATTTTCTCGTTTATTTCAACAGTTAAGAAAAAAACATCATAAATATTATCTACTGATGAAAAGCTACAAACAAATAATGAAAATGTTTCACGAGACTATCTAATCTAATAAACTTCTACTATATTCACGCTAATTGTTGGATTTCGAGATAAAGCACAGAATTCAAATATAATATAAAAACAGAAAAATTTTAACACATTTAACAAATTTTAACACACATACAAAGAATGAATATCTTCTTTATTTACGTCCACAATTGACCGACGAAAAATTATATTATATTATTTTTTTTTTTGCTTTTGTAAAAAAGAATGTATGATTGATGTAATGCGTAGAAAACAGTAATTTCGATCTGAATACAAAGTTAAACATCGCACGATATGAAATATTAATGTCATAATTATGATTTCGTTCTCATCATAAGCAATCATTTGTATCTAAAATGCATTATATTTACTGAAAACAAAAAGAATTTCGCGGACGGCTTCACAAGAGTTAAACGTGCAAATGATTAATTAATGAACGTCATGTAATTATTGTATCAAATTACGAGATGGTTATTATGCCGCGAGTTGTTGTCACATAATAATCCATGCATTTCCGAGCTGGTAATATTAGATATTAACAGGAGATACGAGGATATTTATTATTCTTCTCTATGTGTATATGTAGCGCGTGCGCTATGGTGGTGTTTGCAATGTATTTCTAATAACTTTTATTAAAAACATTGTCAAAATATTCTATTTATATATTTCTCATGAATAAAAATTTTCTATTGCATTTTTATTATGCATATCTAATTCTAATGAAAAAATATGCATTGAGTTGAGCAAAGTCGTATGAAACTTCAAAGTAATCCTAAATATATAATGATAGTTCTCCGAGTTAAAAGCACAATTGATCAAATATTGAAATTCCAAAAGCTAAATTCGCTGCTACATTCTCTCAACATGAATTTTATGCAATATATTTGCATCATTATCATCATTATCAAGTCAATATATCTTTGAAATCTTGGCTATGTTTTCATTGTATCAAAATAAATCAATTTTTATATAAAAAAAAAAAAATTGGCACATTATTAATTCTAAAAAATGATATCATTTACAGTAAAATTATTATATCCAAAATAATTTTAAACGATCTGTGTATCTTAAAATCTTTAAAATCTTTAAAATATTTATTGAATTTTTTTTTGATACTTTTGCAGATATTGATTTGATAACAGATTTAGTAATATTGTATTAAGTAATATTTGTACATATCCACATACATATCGCATGTAGATATGTAGAATGTTTCACAGCTGTAATAAATAGCCGTACAATGAAAAGAAGATGGCATTGACATTCTACATAAATAAATCAAAAAGATAAAAAAATTTTTTTAGGTGTTGGCTTGGAGATGACATTAAAAAATTTCAATCCTATTAAAATGCTATATACGCAATATCTCGCATGCGTCATTTTGCGAAATAAAAATTTAAAAGTAAAGAAGAAAAAAACGTCATATGTCCGCTATTCAATAGCCCGAAAGATTGAAATAGACTGTGCAATGATACGCTCGGTACTATCACTGTGTCCGATTGCATACATTATGCATTCATCGCGAAATGCGCTATATTTCCTGTAAATATCGCTTTTCGCACATCATGTGTTGTCACGTGTGAATCAATATTTACTACCACGGGGCATTATTACGATTATATCGTTCAAATTTATGTTTTATTTATACTTCATTCGCTCTTTAAATTCATTTTAACTAATATCAATTCAATTGCATTATCTACTAAAAATAAATCCCGTACATCTCCATATTATCTCTTTGGCGTTTTTTAGATTAATACATTAGCATATAAACATATAAAAATACGATTTAAAAGTAAAAGATAGTTAGATATAATATATTCTAGAATTAATAAAAAATTATACATTATTATCCTTCATGAAATTTAAAACCGTATCTTTTCTTTTGAAAAAATTTTAAATCAGTTTTAAAGAATTTATTCACAATACAGTTTCTAATTTCAATTCTATAATATTTAATTACAAAATATATTTATTAATAACATGCAATAAAAATGGATTCACTTGAGATGATACTGAACAATGACCAATGATTGTCGAGATTTGCTGGTACTTTTTCAATGACGCAAACCAGTCGATTGATTTCAATTGAATTAGAAATTATTAAGCAGCAATTGGCATCTAAATACGAAGGCATAAGATAAAGTTCGAAGATTCCCACGATACGATATTGCAGATCTTTTTTTCTCAACTTCTACAAATAATTTTTAATTCTTTTTTTTTAGCTATAAATGCCTTGCGATTATACAACTATTGTATATTTCATTGTAAGAATGATTAACTCGTTATCTATTTATCTATTATTGATGGATATTAACAAGATTTGTCTCATCTCTGCAGTGCGTAATCGCGAAATCTCGGTTCGACGCAGTCGATGTGAGCCAACATTCGAGAGCAAATTATGCGATCCTATACACACCATGTCGTGACTGGCTTTCACCATAATTATATGGTGCGGCGATCAGTAGTCGCCGTGCAACCGAATCGGCTCTTGTCGACTGATGCAACCGATGCGGGCCTTGCGCTACAAAATGCAACGACCCTAAGCGAACGGATGGAGAAGAATCGCTGATGGCGGCGAACGAGTCCGATGTAAAAAGAACATATAACGATAAAAAACGAAATAAATTCAAGGACATGATGCAACATCGTTTGAGTCTAGCGTGATGACGGTGTTGCACTCTGCCTTGACGGCGAGATCAATGTCATTAATAATTGACTTATAATCTCACTTAGAATATTTAAATGTTTATAGATTCTTAGCTTCGTTTTTGAACATAATGTTTATCAAAAAATCTTAAATTAACATTTTTCAATCGATTGCTTTAATGCTTTTACTAGACATTAATATATATGAAATTTCTTATTAGCTAATAAAAAATTTTATTTTAATTCTCGATTAAAATTCAGAATCGTACAATTCTAATTAATGTTTAATTGATGTTTAAAATTTAATCGTAGAAAGAAATAGTATGTTGAAATATTAAAATGATTTTTATCGAAAAAAAAGGTAAAATTGATAATCGAAACATTTATACAAATGAGAGAAAATCGACTAACCATAAATGGAATTCGAAATTTCTAGCCAAAATAGCAAACAATAAACGAGAAACTGACTAAAAAGAAAAGACAAGGAATTGGCGCAAATTAGTGGAATCTGCGTGATCGCAAGATGCAAACCCTGCGAATATTCCGAGAAACGACAAAGGGCAAAGTCGGCTCGGCTCGTTTGGTAGTCTCGTTCGTTCTTATTGCTCCTTTTCGCTCGTTAAATAGCACTCTTTCTCGCGATTTTCCTTTTCCTTTGCCTTCTCTCTATCTTATTATTTCACGTCGTTGCACTATCCTGCCACAATTTGTCTATTTAGTTGCTTATTTAACTGCTTGTTTATTTCCACTCTTGTAGCTCGTGTAATCACTTTATATAAATGTAGGAAATCTACGGAAAAAGTATAGAATTTTATAAAAGTTCATTACAGAGAACATAATATATAATCAACTGTACGATAAAATTAATTTCAAAATATAACCAAGAGAAAGAAAAAATTATATAAATGATGCGACAGAATATCAACTTTTTTACATTATATACAAACTGGTTGGTAATAAATACATTTACTGAACGGAGCAATATTTCTAATTAATTAAAAATTTACAACTCAAAAGCAATCAATATCTCAACGTTGGTGTAAAAAAAAATTATTTCAATTTTTAATAATATATTATTTAATAGAACATTGTCTGTAGCACTTCTCTTTCAACGTGATCGTTGTTAGATATATTATGCTTGATTTCGACATCTTTTATTTCTCATTTAAGATTATCTAAATCACAAACTTCGAACGAATAATTAAATTATTAGACAAATGAGACAAGATAAATGCACGAGGGCACGCACTGCAATTCCTGTTCTTTGATATAAAATATCAAATTAGATCATTCTGTCTGATGCAAGATCAATGAGGGGCTACATCTTGCTTGGCGTCGATAACTTTACGTATTCGATCGGAAAGATTATAGGCGCACTTAGGCAAGGACAGCGAGTTTTTTTATTGCAGAACTCTGCGAGGTGGACTTGTAATCATTTATAAAATTATGGTAATTATTGTTCCTTGTTCTTGGCCTTTTTTCACTATGAGGCTAATTTCTGGACTTAAAGCGCAAAAAAGGCACAAAATTATTGTGCGTTGCAAACATTTACATTTTCTGGTTGCTATTTTTTTCATTATACATATGAGTTTTTACGAAGCCAAACTGATCGATTCGACTTTTTGTAAATTTCTTAAATTTAGTATCACAGAGAATACATGATTGGTATCCTGGTACTAAAATTCAAAGATTTACAAGAAGTTAAATTGATAAGGTTGGCTTCTGAAGTCTCATATGTCGTGCAAACATTCACGATACAAACTAGAAATCACTGCTGAGAGAACTGTATAATCTTTTCGACCATTCACGTACTATAATGCAGAGATGCATTGCACAGGATTCAACAAAAGCTTGGATGTTGCATATAGTAATATTCCTTCTTGCTCATAAAACTCTCTCGTGTCACTAAACACATTGTAAAAGTTTCTCGAATAATTTACAAAGCAATGTTGACTATTGTTGTGTCGAGAGATAAATATACATTCGCGAGATTTAGAAAGAATTCTAAAGATCGAAGATTATATAAGACTATTATGATCTTATCGTTTGCTCTTAATCGAATTTCAATAAATCAATGAGTACTTAAATAAATTGCGTCAAAGAATAATAGGTCAATGGAAATACAAGCGAATTTCAGATATAACAATTACACAAAGAGCGATTTATGATTGCATATTTGCGCAAAAAATATGCTCGCATAAGAGTGCAATGTCACGTAGTTTATAAAATATTTATAGAAGAAAATAAGAGGTGAATCTAGTACATATTAATAAGATTCGTATTTTTATCATCGTATTTTTATCAGCATTTTTCGGATTATCTGATTTAACATCGCTTATTAATGCAGTTTTTTTTTTTAGCACAAATCAATAGAAGCGCCGGAAGAAAAAAATAAAATTTTTCAATTAGACATATATTTTGTTCGCTGTATCGATATAAATTTGTAAGAATCGAGTGAAAAAAAATCATAAACCAAAATTTAATTAAAAATTCATAGTTTACCAGCACATTTTATTCCAGCAAAGTGCTTGATCAAATGAGCGAATTATATCACCCCTAATTCATGCATACTAACATAAAGTAATATCATCATATTATTATGGTTATCAAGCTAATTTAATACGTCATTCGGGATCTCGGTTGACGCACAGAATCTCGTAAACAAATCCCGAAGTGTGCGATCGAGATTGATTAAGGCAAGGTTTTAAATCACAGCTGCGGAAATTAGGTTTCTCTCGCGTTGAATTCTATACGGAATCAATAAAACGCAAGAATGCGCGAATAAACACGCCGATGGCTTGCTTGTCAACAGATCACTTCATTTAATTAACGAATACGCGCGCGTGCGTGCAATCGTACATTTTCGCGGCAAATATATCTGCAATCGTACATTTTCGCGGTAATATATAGCGCGAAATATTTCCGCGGAATGTCTTATCACAGCTTCATTTCGTATTCAATAATACTTTCGTTATTGACGCTATCATGACTACACAGTTGTAAGGAAATACAACTTATAAATATTTAATGACCCGCCAAGCAAAGTGCGTTCCGATACTCATATCTCTGTTGCACTACGCAGTTTTTGTAGCAAAATATTTCCTTTCCAAAAAAAAAAAGAAAAAAAATGAATGGACGTATTTCAATTTTATCTGATCACCAAATTCCATATCTCAAAATAATGATTATTACCTCTATTGCAAAATATTTCGGTGAAACTATAAAATCTCCTGGTATTCATTTTAAATCACTACGTAAAATCAATTAGAAAAAATATGTGATTATGAATGATGAAAATGAAAGAAATTTACAAAATGCTCACACTGAAATGACCAATGCTCCATTCATTTACGCAATGCCAATATTTGTTATGTAAAATGATGTTTGTGCTTCAGTTCTCATATGCGAATTTGACGCGTCAAAGGATTGCGCAAATTTACGCTTGGTCATATGGACCGCGTCGACGTCATTGCCGTTTTGTATCTATAATTCGATCGTATAATTTTCGCATAATTTTACACATGACTTACATTTACACTCCTCCGGGCTTTCGTCGGAATTGTCGGTACAGTCGTCCGATTTATCGCAGACCCACGAGATTGGAATGCATCTGCCATTGGCGCATCGAAATTGTCTCAAAGGACAGGCTAGTTTACCTGAGAATAAAAAAAAAAAAAATTCATTGACAAAATCTCAACAAATCGTCAAAATCATAGAATATCACAAAAATGTAAAGTGTAATACATAAAGACAATATACAGATCGATCAATTTTTAGTATGTAGCTTACATATGCAATTTTAAATTTCAAAATTGCAGTCCGAGAATAGCCAATATTAATGATTAGTCGATTTTCGATTACTGCTCGAGTTCTGCTATTCTCTTATATATCGCGGGTTTTATTATTTTATAAATTTATACGTCACATAAATGAAAGAATTGAATGAGAATGCCAAGATTTGTAGCTGGTTATATTTAGAATGATTCGCTATTTTAAAAGAGACCCAACTACGCGATATGAGAATCGTTTAAGTAATAATGACAAAATCAAATATAATCTCACAGCTCATTTATGTTAACTTGACTGAAGGTTATCTCGCAATTCTTGTTAGCGACAATGGAGATAGATATTTTGTATGCACAGATAATTGAGCACAAAATTTATAAAAAACCACAGCAATTTTCATCTCTGCAAATATATGATATCGTTACTAAATTCACATATTATCATATAATATGTTACTGGTTTTATACAAAATTATATAGATTATTTCCTTATTGACAATTTTACGTTTGTCTAATGCCTAGCGATTTCTTTCTTGGTATCTTTATATATAATCATTTTGAATCATATCTCTTTACAAAAAAAAAAAAAATGATAAAAAATATTTTTTTGTTGCAGAGTAATGTGATTTTATTCTTCGAAATAATTGTCTTAAAAAATATTTGTTCAACGATCGCTACATATGATAGAAATCTCCTATCAGTTTACGGCAATACAAAAATTGACATAAAATATATAGCGTATACGCGAGGCGATTAACGTAATCTAAACTAAATACACACAATCTCTGATCGAAGTTTCTGTAAATTCATGTACGGTTTACGCGTCGGTTCGCGAAACAACTTGACAATCCCCATCGGGAATTGTCGATGCGGATTTATCACGCGAACGTGCGCCGCGGCTATTTCCACCGCCTCGTGAATTCCTCGGTAAAATTATCGTGCGATGCTAATAGGGGCTAGCAAAAATCGGAATCGAATGTAGAGAGAACCGGCGAAATAAATCGTCTAATCACACAACGAGTGTGATTAGACTCTATCTCACCAGCTTGGCGTGGTGCTTGGATTCGCCGGAAGAATCATTACGTTAATCGCACTTGCATACTCGCGCCTAACGAGTACGCATCTCGATTCTCTCTCTCTCTCTCTGCGAGGCGTACTAAAATGTACATATTTGGCGAACGCTCTAAATCCCCCACGGTAGTTTATCCCGTGTGGCCGTGGTGAAACAAATATAAACAAATTTTCACGTAAAGCAAACAAGAAAGCCAGCATGATTTTGATAAATTTTCTTGTTTGAAAGCTCCAACAATTTCTAAAGTTTAAATGATGAACCGGAGATCTCAATCGACGTAAATCTCAAATTTGACTTCGTTTAAAATTAGAAACAATTTTCACTTTTGGCAACAAATACTCATGTCTCTCTTCGTCACGCGCGGGATGTAAACAAAACATCATCTCCTTATTTCGTGTGTAAGCATTACTCATTTTCACAATACAAATTGAGATTTCGGATTGAAATCCATTTAAAGATATATTTATATTTATATATTAACAGAGTAAATATCAATCATTCAGTCTTTCAGATTTACCTCATTTTTAATCTTTTGAATATGTATGAAGTGCATAATTGTACATAGTAAGATAAATAAGACACTTAGAAAGAAGGATTTCTTCTTTTTCTTTTCTTTTTAAGATTTTATTTAATCGATCTGCAATATTTTATTTAAATCTCAACCTTTACCTTGTTATGCATTCACATCATTAATCGATGTATATATAATGTACTTAATAAATCAAAATATGAATGCTTAATGAAATTCTGCTACATTGAGTTTCAAAAATGCTGAAAATACGATTCAATCGAAAAATAGAAATAAACTATATCATAAAATAATTTGTATATCAAACTAAAAAAATATAACACAATAATCTTTTATTTACACATTGTGTATACGAAAAATAAAAACTAAAATTGCTTTATCTCTAACAGAGATAATTTTTTGTTGATTTTGTTAGTTGATTGTTGTTTATTTACTATTCAACGATAGTATAAGGTGTTCTGCGAAATTCCTTAACGCAGAAGTCATAAAATGATATTAAATAACTAGCCGTCACTTTCTCTCTCCATTTTCGTTTAATAGCCTTAATATCCCAGTCTGTATACATTATACAGTCCGTCTCGGCGAGGTAGAAATGTACGTGAAGACAATGAGAAGCAGCGAATGTGCACGACCATTGACAAAATGAGGGCCGATATGATTGCGCGTCTACTTATATAATATACATCTTCGCGCCGGCTGTCGAATCGAACGTCCTCGTCGCATTGCGAGGTTCGCGATCCAGAGAGGGATGCTGCGAGCGATTCGTCACGATGAGTACACGTGAAAATCTCGACACGTTTCGCTCGATCAGATATTTGTCCGTACAATATAAAAACCAATTATATTTTAAAGATAGTTCAAATATCTAATGCCTAAACATTATTAATTTGAAATGCAAATATGATATATATATATATATATATATATATATATATATATATATATATATAATATTAGGCACATATGTGTGTGTGTGTGTAATTGTAGCATAATTTATAAAAATTTTCACTGTTTACACAGTGAACGTATTATCAGACACGATGCATTTTCGATGAGAGCGAAAATTTCGGAGATAAAGGTGAGAACGGCCGCCATGAAACTCTCTTCCGTGTCCTTGAAGGTGTATTTTTTAGAAACTTCACGAGAATTTTGTCTCCTTCGATGTATAATATGATTATATAGTACTATTTGCGTTTTTAACGCGTCTCTTTCGTACAAGAATTAAACAATAAAAGATAGATGAATGGCGTTGACAGTTAGTTATAGCGGCGCATTCTTAACAACGATCGTAAATAAACCAATTACATCTTCGCGATATATAACGCGGGATAAATATTCGTCTTTGAGAAAATGTCAATAGCACTGATCTTAAAATCTACATAATAATCGTCAACTTCGACAAAGATCAGTTTTTTGTTTGCACATATCGAAAAAGAGAGGACAGCGGGAAGAAAGTCATAACTGAACAAATTCGCCAAAGAATGTCACAATATAGAAAAAAAAAAGAAAAAAAAATATCGATGAGAAATACGAGAGATGACGGGTGGCGGATTTCTGCGAAGGACCAGTGAAGCTGGGTGTACAGGACCAGCTTACCCGCCACTCCTCCCTCCCTCCCTCTTGCTCGCTTATTCAACCCCGCGCGCGTCATCGTTGCTCCGAAAATATTTCGCAATCATATAAGAATTTGGACTTACTGTCAATTGAAAAGGCATCCGCGGCTGCCAGCGCGGCCAGTGCGACAAGTAACAACACGCCACGGAAATCTCGCCCCATAACAACCCTCTTTCTTCTCACGGTCGTGTCCTTCCTGCCTTCGTTCCACCACTGTGTCAGGGCGCACCACCACCACCACCACCCAGTATGCAGCAGCCGCCACCACCGTTGCCAACCTCTCGGTATCACGAGTTTCTTCTCACCGTCTCTCGCTTGTCCTCTTGCCGGTTTTCTCTCTCTCTCTCTGTCTCTCTTTCTCTCGTGAATATCGATCAACAACAACAACAACAATACGCACCGCTGTCGGATGAGATGGTCATTGCTGGAACCTCACAAGACCACGCGGTCAAGTAGCCTTCGTTACATAGATATTCGCGAAGCTGCAAAGTTTAAAAACTCGCTCTTTTTCTCCCTCGTTCGCCTTATATTTTCCCGGCAAAGCTTGCCTTTGCTCTTTCTGTCACTCACTCTCCTTTTTGCGGTTACTGCGCGGCAAGAAAAATATTCCGCAAAGTGGCGAGACTGACCGGCCCGCCCCGTATGCAGCCACCTTCGCGGGTCTCACGAGATATATCTGTCCTTCTCCCTCTTTTCCCTGTCTTTCTTGCTCGCCTATGTCGATTCGACAGTGGTGGATTATCATGCGAAGCGTCCAGAGGCTTCAGGGAAATCTTCAAGCAATCTTTAAAATTAAATTAAAAATTAAATATTGTATTTGCAAAAATTATGTTGAAAATACGATGATGTTTGAAAGTTTTCAAAGCAAGAAATAAAATCAATCCATAATCGAAAACATCCATAAATTTAATTTTTTATATTTCAGCTAAGTCAGAAATGATTTCATGTATAAATATAAGAATAAAAATTCATTGCTATTTCTCTCCGATATTCAAATATTGGATAATATATCAATTTCAATACCTGCTTCAAAGTTTTCTCTATTTTCAATTTTTGCTAATAATTTAGTGTCACTCCGCTCCTTACTTCAAAACGTAAAACTCCCAAAGCGCGAGAACTTTCTCTTTATATTTTTTACTTCTTTATTAAAGACAGTAGTGTGTATTCGATAAGTTTTAATATATTTAACTTTAGATTTTTACCGACGATAGAGAATGTCACGAAATAAGTTCGTACTCCGCGTTCTTCAATCCACTACTGTGAATCAGCCGGTTTCTTTCGCGCTCTCTGCCGTTTCGCTCTGTCGCGTTCAATCGGCCATCAACTTCTCTCTTTCTCGCTCTCCGGGCGAGACTGTGTCGACCAGTGAGACACACGGCGCGGCGAGTGGTCAAATCTTGACGTACCGACATCGCGCCACCTGCGCGCGCAGATTCCCCACTCTCTGACCTGCGAACCGGCGTACTCTCTTTGTTACACCAACGTTAAAAGACGTATGACATTCAAAAGTTGACGTATATCGCACGCGTGCGAATTGCCAAGTATGCATTGTTAAATACGTACGTCCCAGCTTAACCCAACTCATATGCACAATTATAAATCAGATACGTAGCATGAAATTTTTTTACAGTCGCGTAAAATGCGCATGCGCTCGCTTACATGTTGCATTAGGCGTTATATCGTGGAATTTTTGTCATGTTAATCAAATAGAAATTTTATTTGTTTACCTCTCGTAAACTTTAATATTTGACTTTCTAAAAGTATATATTTGTTTTTATAAAAATGTATATTATAAAAATTGATCTTGTACAGATGTATATGTATATTAGACTATATAATGTAAATAACAATATTCGCTGCTTAATTCTTTTTGTAATATTAAATAATAATTTGATTTATAAAAAGAATACCAAGATTAATCTTTTAAGAAAAAATAAAGAAATATCTGGAATAATTTTTATGAAAATTATTAAATGAACAATTAAATGAACATGAATTATTAAATAATATATTAAAAGACAATTATAATGTTATAAATGTGTTATGCACAGTTTAAAGCTAATTATTTATTACTGTGCAATATTTGATAATTTTATTTTGCAGTAAAATTTATAAAATTGTTTGGAAATTATAAATTTTGAAAGCTTACATTATTCATCATCTGTTTGAGAGGAGGTACTCCACATTAAAACATTAGATCCATTGGAGGCTAAAAAGCAATTCTTCTGTGGATGAACACTTATGGATACAGTAGCATACTTAGTTGGTTTAATTCCTGAGAGTTTTGCAATCACTTTCTGAGATACAAGATCCCAAATCCATAACTTTCCATCCGCCGAGCCCGAAAGAATTTTTGTATCTTGATAATCTACACTCGATTCCAGACAAAGATCTTTTCCAGTATGACCTCTGAATTCACCAAGTAGTTCTCCCGAATCTTTATCAATCAATCTAATTGAATCATCTGCACAACTGACAATTAAACATTGGCCATCTCTGGTAAAACTGGCACATGTAATTGCATCTAAAGAATTTATATTTTTATATTTTAATCAATAAATTATAAATATGCTTAACTATACCTTATCATTACTTACCTCCCATATAATCTGCACATAGTTCTCCTATACGTATATCGTAAGTACGTACTTTGCCATCATAAGAAGCAGACAAGATTTCGTGATCTGAAACTCTTATACTTGAAATAGAATCTTTGGCATCATTAAGTGACTGTACTGCTTCTTGCGCTTTGGAACGTGCATCCCAACATCTAACGCTGTTATCACGAGAACCAGAGATTATCATCGATGATTCTTCATTGAATCTGTGGATGTAACAAGAAATATCAAACTTAATTCAGGACTGTAAAAAGGATTAGTGTGAAATGAATATATTATAATTTGAATGAGAGACAAGATATCTACCTTACTGTTGTAACTGGACCTGCATGACCTCTGAAACGGCGTACAGGCGTACCAGTTGCTACATCCCAGAGAATTACAGATTTATCCAAACCACAGGACACGATTTGGCTGCTGTCACAGGATGAACAGGCATCCATAACCTCGTCACCATGTCCACCATACGTTTTTAATGTAACGGATTTGTACGGATTCCATAATTTTAATTTTCTGTCCGATCCGCACGTTACACAGTAAGAACCGTCAACTAAGCAAAAAAAACTACTATCAATATGTGAGACTTGTATATATGTGACACGTTATTAATAACCTCAATACATTATTAATAACCTCAACAGCAACTTCCTTACCACTAAATCGCACAGATCTGACAGCCCCTTGTTTGCAATCGATTTCTTTCAAGAATTTATAGGATTCATTATTCATCTTTTAAGGCTAACTTAAATACAATCATCAAATCAAATTGCGAATATTCGTGTACTGCGTCTTTCGTGACTTTTTTGTGAGTAAATCACAGATGATATATACATGGGATAAAACAAACTGAAGAAATTGCGAATTTATATATTCAGTGACTTACTTCTCGATATTAGGATGATATGATTTGGAAGAATGTTCAGATAATCCACGAAATTAAATTTTGAGAATCTCAAAAGACACATATTCTATCACTTAATACTTAAAAAAAAATGTGTATACATATAAGTAAAATTTATATTATTATGTCAAATAATAATATAAATTTTAGTTATATGTATGTTACTTCTTTATTATTTTTACATAAGTTTGTATAAACAAATAGTGAATTTTTATAAAATTAATAATAAAGAAATTATACATCTGTGCTTATATCAATGCTTGTCTTATGTCTTACAAGATATTGTGTACAAAATACATAAATATTATAAATATATATAATATTTATTACAAATATATTTTATTATCTCCTAATTCATATATGGACACTGAAAAGAATATAAAGAATGTAAAGAGATTATAAAAATATTTTTTTTTTATTTTACAAAATTATTTTTCAAATAACATCAATATTATTACATAAATTTATTATAAATAGAAGTGAGTATTTGATAGTTTTAAATACTTTATCAAATTTGTACAGAGGTAGAAATAATGAATAGTAAATGAACAATCACAATATTCTAAAAATTGTATCTAGCGCATTATCTTTCATCCGATATACACACAATATAAGAATACTTAATTATAAGAAATATTACTAAATATACATCAGCATACTCTTACCATAATTTGTTTTACAATATTGTTATAGGCTAATATAAATTATATACATATCATGTATGATATATGTATACAATTATTTATATGTATATAATTGATATATCTATAATTCCATTACAACTGCGCAATCATTATTCTTTAAATTTGCATAATTTATTAGTCTTTTCTCCTATTTTTTCCAATATTCTGTTTTTATATTAAAGAAAATCAATTCTTTTTGTATTAATAAAAATAAATTTTCTCTCCTTTGCAAATATTAATAATTTTAATAATAAATATTAATAATTTTAATATTATATTAGACAAAAAAGATTGTTATTATATGAAACAAATTTATATTTTTTAATTTATATAATTATATTTTCTTATTTTCTTTTATATATTTTATCTAATTTCACATAAATAATTAAACAAATAATTAAAGCTTATATATTTGATGAAACTATATCTCTCAAAATGGATCAATGGCAGTGACAATATTGTAAATCAAAGCAGATTTGTATAAAAAACTATTTCATTCATTATATTATGCAGATTTGTCTAAAATACATATTTTTCTCTCTCAAAAGATTACCAATTAAATTCATTCGACGGATCTAATTACAATTATTTTCCTATATTAAAGTTCTATGAGATTAACTTCCCTGGTTATTGTATTCAATGTGGATGATGATCCAACTGTTGTTGTGAATGAACGTACATGAGATCTGAAGCTAGAAGCAGGTTCCCAAGCTTCGTCTCGCACCACACCTTGATTTCTAGGATACATTAGCAATGGATCTTTACCTGTTTTCTTGCACAATCTTTCTTGTAATGTAATCAAGCGAGATCTCCAATATTCATAGCTTGCTTGTTTAAGTGCATTAATCCATTGCTCCACTTGAGACTCTGATCGACCGCTCAATACATGCCGTTTCTCATGTTCATCACGAAATGAAATGCTAAATGCAAATACTCCTTCGGATGAAGTATCTATGTTAATGCTGCAATTTTCTAGAATAATGACACCAGCAGGTTGTCTTCTATCAATTTGTCCCAAATCATTAATATTAAAGTAAAATAGTAGATTGTACCGCAGCTTGAACCATTTTTCTTTAAACACTGAAAATAAATATAAATTACGTGTTAAAAGTATATATAACCTTGCTATAATTATTTAAGTATGTATACATTTATTTTATCATTCACACAATAAATTGCATAAGAGTGTCAAAATTTATGATAAAATAATCATTATCCTCTAACTAATTCTATAAAATAATAAACTTTCTGATATGTGATGACTTTTTATATCGTTTTTCTTTGTTTTTATGCAAGAAACTGCATAAAAACAAAAGACTCCTGAAGTTTGGTCAAGTATTTTAGAAATAGTATAGTATTATATATTTAAAAATTTCTTTAAAATTTATCATTTAAAATTAATTTATGTCACAGTAAAATAATGTGGCAATTTTCTTTATAAACCGGAAATATAAATTAGAAGCATATAATTGTGCAAGAACACAATAATAAAATATATTCTTTTGTCAAAAGGTCAGGGTATACACAGTAGATTAATGGAAGGAATTTTTTATCTCTCTTGATATCGAATGACTGTCAGACAACAGGATAACAGATGACAGAGATTAAGTCGATCTGTTGTGCGTGTACTGCATAAAATTTATTAAATTATATTTACACTAAACTAACCTGACTTATGAGCCCGCTTATGATTTAGACGTCCTTCGAGATCAGCGGGCCCGAAACTCGCTTCTGCGAGTTCTTTGTCATTGAATCTCATGTTTCGCTAAACGATACGAGGGTGTTGTCAACGTGTGTCACACAGTAGCTATCGCACCATTATCACAATATATTCCATCTTCATAATCGTTTATATTGATTGAGATGTTAGGGCTTGCCTTCTATATTTTAATCGACTATACGCTTTCCTGAATCTTCGCGCTACAAAAATGCTTTCACTTACGTCAATGGTCATAATTCCATCTCTATGAATAATCTTCGATAAGTTGAATAATGTTCTTACAATAATAAAAAACAAATCGCGCAATTCGTACAGCGCGTCACACTTTTGAAATAACTCTTGCTAAATGTGATTCGCGTGACATTTTGTATTTGCGATGGACGATAAAAATAGATAAAAGCAATATTGAGCAAGTTTAAATTTCGATATAAAACAGACGCAATAAATAAAGATTTCCACATATAATAATAAAGAGAAAAAAAAACACAATAATTAGTATAAAAGCAAAGTTTTTCATTTACAAATCTTAAAAATAAGATTACAGTTTTTCGTATTTTCTATAGCATATTTAGAAGATTCTTATTGAAATTTTATTACTTTTGTACCGCCGGAAAATCATTATATATATATATATATATATATGTATATATGTATATATATGATATGTATATATATGATATGTATATATATGAATATGTATATATACATATAGAAATGCTTCGAAGCATTACATTAACCAATCAGAATAAAGAAATCTTTACTCTTTTTGTCCTGATTGGTCAATCAATTGCTTCGAAGCATTTCTAGCATCTTCCTGACGCAGTGAGTCTGATAGACTCACATACGTAAAGTAAGGTTATAAACCTGCAATATCACTCGCGCGTTCCTTTTATTCATTGAACAATTGACATTTTATCTGAGTGTAAAATACTCACATAACTGATTGACTCAGTATCACTTGAGTGCAAATGGAAAGCTAATGGAAAACTAATATGTATATATGAACATTATAACCTGTATTTTTTCGAGTAAACAATGTTTGTATATATCATCATTTTTCAGAAGACGTTGTTAAAAGCTGGTGTTAAAAAATATTGCTGGAGACATTAAAACTGAAAAAAATTAATTATTTTAAACACGTGTAAAGGTTTCTGTTTCCTTATTTATAATAATATCTCTCCTTATCTTTTAGTTGTAAAATATATCTCGTGTTAAATTATGGCGGAGGAAGAATCCGAGGAAAAGGAATATCGCTGGGAAACTGGTTATGAAAAGACATGGTATGTCCAGACTAAAAATTTTTTATGATTAATTTTAATATTCTTCTTTCTTTGATATATAAATGAAAACTTTATACTTTACATAACTGATGTATTTTTAATACAGGGAAGCGATTAAGGAGGATGACCATGGATTATTGGAAGCATCTGTCGCAGATATTATTCATAATGCTAAGAAAACGTCAATTGGAAAGAAAACAGGGTGCTCGATTAGGAATGATGAGACATCTTTATATCATCTTGGATGCCTCTGAATCAATGTCAAATCAAGATTTAAAGCCGACTCGATTCTTGTGTTCCCTAAAAGTATGACAAAAGGTTATCGATTATTTACTTATAATGTATACATATATGCTTTGTTATATAAATATTTGTCTCAAGCTTTTAGAAGACTTTATCGAAGAATTTTTTTATCAAAATCCTATTAGTCAATTAGGTGTGATTATAACTAGAAATAAAAGGGCTGAAAAGATTAGTGATTTGGCTGGCAATTCAAAAAAGCACATTAGGGTAATTGTCTTTATTTTCTTACCTTATTCCATACATTTTGTTTTAGATTTAATCTATATACATCTATGTATAATTTATTATTTATAGGAATTACAAGCTCTACAACAAACTGTAATAACTGGTGAACCTTCCTTGCAAAATTCTTTGGAATTAGCTACAAAATCATTGAAATTATTACCATCTCATGCTAGTAAAGAAATATTGATAATTATCGGAGCTCTTACTACTTGTGATCCAGGAGACATCAATGAAACAATACGAGTAGGATTTTATTGTTATAATAATATTTACTTTAAAGACTCTCTTAGCATGGAGATTGTTTTAGAATATGAAATTGGATGGTATTAGGTGTAGCGTAATAGGATTGGCAGCTGAATTATATATTTGTAAACGAATGGCAAACGTTACTGGTGGAGAACACGGTGTTGTGCTTGATGATAAGCATTACAAAGAGCAATTAAATGCGCATATAGATCCTCCACCTGCTGCAACACGATTAGATGCAGCGCTTGTGAAAATGGGCTTTCCTCATCATGCCTTACATTCTAATGCATCGGATACATCTATGACAGTATGTATGTGGTAAGTGCACAAATTAGAATAATATGCTCCTATTTTTTGCACATATACATGTGTTGTAAATGTTTTAATATAAGTTTTAATAGCATTGAAAATTTTACTCCCCATCATGTACACATGTATATTAGAGCTCTATGTTTTTCTTCTACTTTTCTTCTCTTTATTTTTTATTTTTTATTTTTTTTTTTTTTTTTATTACAGCCATGCAGAAAACTCTGATGAATCGGTAAAACTTATGAGTACTGGCTATCTTTGCCCTCAATGTTTTAGTAAGCATTGCGAGCTTCCCGTCGAGTGTAGAGCTTGCGGTCTTACTTTAGTATCTGCTCCACATTTAGCACGATCATATCATTACCTATTTCCTGTTGAAGCTTTTAAAGAAGTTGCATTTGAAGGCAACTATTTATTCTGCTTTGGATGCCAAAAAATTTTTACGCAAAAGGACAAAAAGGTATCATTTCTTCCTTCATTTCTTCATTTCATATATTACATTACAGAATTGTATAATTTTTATAATAACAAGATAATTTTATTAAAATTAAAAACTTGTGATGTGCATATAGAGGAATGAAGATTTATCATAAAAAGAGAAAAGGAACGATAATATATATATTAAACTTTAAAAATATATATTAAACTTTTAAATATATATTAAACTTTTAAAAAGATATCTGTAAATAATTGAAAAATAATTTTACAGTTTTGAATCATTTAAAGGAGAAATCAATTTATAATTAATATTTCAAATATTTCAAATATATAGAATAAAAATAATGTGTCATATATATTTTTATTTTTAGGTCTATATTTGTGAAAAATGTAATCAAACATTTTGTTTAGACTGTGAGATATTTATTCATGAAATCTTACACACATGTCCTGGTTGTGCAACAAATCCTGCAACGTACAATAAAACTATAGATAAATCTTAAAAAAGATTTGTATAAATTTTGTATAAGCATTGCAAAAGAGCAATAAAAATAATACTACAGAATAATCTTAATCAGTATTAATCGATTCAATTGTATTAGAACATGCTGGAACTTGAAAGATGGTCAATAAAAATGAAAACCTGGAAATACATTATTCCAATTTAAGTAAGTTTTCTTAAATTAAATAAATAAATAATAAAAAATAAAAAAATAGACAGTAATTAAGTTAGTTTGTACCAAATTAGAAAGAATCATTTTATAAATATTTACACGCGAGTGTTTTTATTGATATATAAAAAATTTATATATTAATATATAATTCTCATTGTTACCTCAAATTTTTTTTTCATTTACATTTTGAATATACATTTTCCGACATTACCCGAATTGTATCAAATTAATAAAATTATCGTTCTTTTTTAATCAATGTTTCTTTATTTGCACGGGCGAGAATAACGCGGTTCGCGAATGTGAACGGTTGCGTTGTGTGCTTCGAGATATTCCGCGATCGATCAGCGGCAATAGTATTGCCTGTTAGGCTAAAGCATTATTTTTTAATAACAATATAATTTTTCTTTATATACTTACTTATTTTATTATTATTTATATTGTATATGTGTGTTTGCTATATACATATAAAGAAAATTATAAATACTTATTCTTAAACGACGACGTTTCTGGTCATTTCTCATAGTTGCATGCCTCTAATGTTTTTCGCGATTACTGGCAAACATCTTAATCGCAATTTAACACAAATTTCTGACCATCAGATTATAGAATTTCATTTATTAACTACATATGTAAGGTACAAAATAGGAATGGGCAGGTAAAACATATAATTATAGTATTACATATACATATATATATATATATATATATATATATATATATATATATAAAGCAAACACCAAAACTTCTTGTTCTTAATCTTTATGACAAGTCTTTATTAAAATTAAGGTCAAAAAAGATATGTTGAAAAAAAATATTAATGTAGTTTGTTTTTTATGTATTAATATTACGACATTGATATTAAATACATTCGGAAGACATTTATATTGCGAATTAATACACGTTGTCTATGCACATTATGCATTTCGTATGCGTTGCATATCAATTGTTGTACAATGAAGACAAATATTAACTATAAAACTCTTCGCGAGTAAAATATTATAAATTCATCATGATGCATTTGCATTTAATGATTTATCTTTTTTTACCGCATCGGAATTTTCATCTTCGATGTTCTCGGTACCGACAGCAGACGGCGATTCAAGAATCTGCGAGAAAAATTAGATAAATAGTCGCCGCAATTTACAAGATAATTGTGTATTCTTACCTGATGAGGTAGATCGAGCAGACTGGATGGCAATCTACGACTAGGTAAAACGTCCGGCATGGGTGGAGGAATCGGCGGTTCCCCGTAAGCCTCGTGAAGCTCCTCTAATCTTGTGCAAAGAGCGGTGCTTCGTTTACTCGTAGCGTTCATCTTTTTCACAAGCCAATCAGCTTGCTCCTCTAAACGTTTTAATCGATCAGCTCGCATCGCCAAAACTTCCTCCGGAGTTCGAATTTTGGTTGAAGTAATCATAGATTCCTTCTGCGAACATGCCGCGCTTTCCTGTAGTTCTTCCTTAGACGTTGATGTAGAAGGCGCAGAACCGAGATCGGTTATAGGAAATTCTCTGACGGTATCCAAACTTGAAGAGGAATCTACGGAAATACTGTCAGAGTCTGCGATACTCTCTACTGATCTGGGAGATCGCTGTTCTCTGCCGTCTATCGGTTCTTCCTCTTGACTTGATGACATCGACGAGGACTCAGCAAAATTATCTATAAAATTGTTAGATTCCGCTGCAGCCGCACCAAACATTGGAGCAAAAAAGCGATTAGACGGACCCACGATCAAGGGGTTGCTGAACTGCACGCTCTTTATAGACGAAGATGACGATGATGCGGGAAGGGGCCCGATAGAAAAGACTGACATCGTGCTGGTTGTATTCGTGGTATTAGAAACGGTTGATGATGGAATATTTTCAAGTTTGATTATTTCATCATCGCGTGATTTTAACGAATTTTCGGTCGACGACGATTCAGACAATCCGTTATTATCTACTGCTGAAGGAAGGTCGACACTCGTGACCGTTCGTTTTAGAGCATGAGTCGTAGGTGATGAACATCGAGTTTCATTGGTCGGTCTCCAGGATTGTAAATTTCTGCTGCAGGAATCCATTTTCGAAATTGTCGAAATATGATTGTTTTTTGTATTGTCATCGGTTTCAATAATCAGATTCTCGCACGGATCTTCAAAGAATGAGCAAGACGTATTATCCTGTGAAAAATTCCTGTCTGATTCTTCGTCGTTGATTTTTATAAGATTCTGTATGACGTTAGTAAGAGCCTGGTCCAAAGGATTCAAAGATTCCTGCGTACTTTCCGCAATGGGCTATTTGAAATTAATTCAGCATCAATAATGTATCCTAGATATATATAATTATTTTTGCAATTTTGCTTACACTAGCTTCCTCTACATCAACAGTTTTTGTAGAGTCAATATGTGCGATTTCTGTCTCGTCCAATTCTGCTTCGGTTTCCGGAGTGGGTGTGCGTTGTTCCAAAATCGCCGATGAACCAGTCTTCGACTCTGATAATTCAGTATCCGTTGGTTGTTCGGATTCTGTGTCCGGTGTTGGCGCTCTAGGACTTTCCTATGTTGATAAAGACAATATTGTTAAATGGTTGTTTACGAAAATTTATACGATTAATTAAACAAATAAAAAATTTGCACACCTTTCGTGTCCGTCTGCGCGGACCGTGCCTGAATCTTCCTTCAATCGCCTCGTCCTCTTCGTCGGTATCGTCGCCTCTTTCATCGCTGAAGCCGCTTTCAGCACTACGTAGAGTAGTCAAAATAAAAGAATCCGAAATTATAGGATTTTTATACATAAAATAATAAAAAATACATGATTTTATAATAATCTATCAATATACAAAATAATAATTAATAAATCTACCGAAGAAATCTCGATATTAAAATAGAGTAATGATAGATATATACAATAAAATTATGTATATATCGTAATATAATAAATTATATTATAAAAAAACCTATTAAAAGAGTCGCGAGCGGCCAAAGCTTTCCGTGCAGCAAATTCGCGACGTAAGCTCCTCCATTCTATTTCGGTATTCGTATTCTTTTGCCTGGCCGATTCCCATTTTTCTCTGCAATATTCCAGTTCCTGTTTCAATTCTTGTAACATTTTCCTTTTTTCTTGCAGCTCATAACGTAGGATTTCCTCGTGTGTGTGCAACTGCTGATGCTGCACTTGCATTCGATCGACGATATTCCACGTTTTGGCCAGTTCGGCCGATACCATGGAGAGTCTCTTTTCCTAGATATCAAGAAAATGAGAATCGATGTTCGTCCTCTCGCTCGTATGTAAAATAATACAAATCACAACAAATCGCTTACCTGCTCGTTCAGCTTACTCTCTAAGTGAGTATTTAACTGCTTCATGCGATTCATTTCCTTCTCCAAATGTTTTTTTTCCAGGATCAATTCCTTCAGACGAATGTACGTTTTGCTCACGGATATCACTAATCTTGGTCCGGCCGGAGTATCCACAGATTTATAACAGCTGTTTGGATCCGAGCAGGATGCAACGGAAACGCTTGGAGAGGTCACTGCATGACAGCTAAGCAACTCCAATAAAACGCGCCATACCTAAGACATTTTTCAATTACTTTAACAAAGTCGATATTAAGCTCTCTAAAAAGACAGGTAACTATCTAAGTTTTAGTATCACTGTGATGTAGCATCCAAGTTAGCAATCAAAAATTAAAAAAAAAATGAAAATCATACAAATATATGATTAATATTATTTTTCTTATTATTACTTTAGGCAAATTATGAGCAATGTCTTCTTCTTGCAGATCATCTTCTTTTCTATCAACTTCGCCAACATTTTCTGCATTGTTCTCGTCATCCGTGTGTTTTTGAGACGCTTTACCACCTTCGACTTGCTCAATCAAATCCAAAAGAAGTTTAGGAAGAGCCGCTGCTTCGGTACTCTCTTCCCTGGCTATGTCACTTATAAGATCGTGATTCTCCTGCAATTTTAAAATCAAATATTATTTTTTATTACTTTCACTTTCGCATCTTTTTTCACGAAATTTAAAATTAATCTTTTTTTTTAATAAATATGAAAATAAAATATAAATTTTATTTACATTATATATAAAACATAAATTTTATTTTTTATTATAAACTATCAGAAATGCAAATGAAAAACATATTGTGTAGCAATACCTGTAACAATTGAGTCAATCGATCAAGATCCATGTCTGCGGAGGAAGCTCCGAGCAACATCTGCGTAAATAAGCCGTTAATAAGAGACATCTGATTCTGAAGATCTCTGCAATCCGCCTTGGTCAATCCCAATTGAGATTCCAAGTTCGTGATTTCCGTGTCTTGAACATCGACCTGTTGCATATAATATATTATAAAAAATCTCTAACATAAATAAGATATAGAATCGAACAAAATTTTGTTACCTTTTCTTCGGCTTTCTTGAGTTCCTCTTCCAAATTCTCGGATTTCTTTAAAGAATATTCCAGTTTCTGCTTCACGTCAGCCAGTTCCTTGATCGCGGAATCTTTTAGCTCGGTCAAAACTCTCAGTCTCTCGTTATAAAGACTCTTCAACACGTTTATGTTCTCCAGTTGTCGATCGCACTCGGCATCCGCGTCGTCGCGGTCTTTCAGAAAACTCCTGTCGCCGAGTCTAACCAACACTTGAGCCAAGTAATCTTTCAGCTCGTTGGTCCGACGTTCTCGCGCCATCAGAGACTCGCGTACCTTGCCGGTCACTTCCGTCAAACACCGAATACGATGTCGGTGACGCTCTGGATCGGTCTCCAAATGATAACGAAGGTCGTCCACCTTCTCGATTTGGCAGCGTATGTCATTCCTTAACTCGTCGGATACCTGTAAAGTAGATACATGTACATACTTATACTCCGATTTTGATAAAGCGAATAAAGTGAATATACTTTTACCTTTAATGTGCTCGTTAATCGTCGCGCTTCCGCGCGTCTCATCACTTTCTCACTTTCGTCCAAGCTCTTGTCATTCCTTTGTTGTTTCATCGTAGACTTTGCGAAATCACCAGTCGTGAGATCAAGATCGCCATGAACAGAACGTAAAAGAGTCAGCATGCTTAACGTCTCGGAATGCGCTTCCTTTTCGGCGTCCAATTCTTTTCTAAGTTTTTCCATCTCGGACGAGACCGCCGCAATAGCCCTATGTCTAGCTTCTCTCTTCAAGGTTAATTCTTTTTTAAATTCCTCTATGTTTGCGGAGGTACAATCTGTATTCGATGCATTCTCCGATATGTCATCTATCGAATCGAATACATCAATCGCATCTGTAACGTATAAATGTTCGATATAATTCTGTGATTTAAAATACAAATCATTTCTGTATTGCTATGTACTGATTAATTCGTTATTAATGATATAATAATGAATATAAATAATTATAATAAAATAAAATTTTAATGTAAAATAACATAGTTTTATATGACACTTGTATGAACAGTATCTCTGTATGTATAAATTACTTTCGACATCCTCTTTCGAAGCAATACTGTTCTCGTTATTTCTTTCAGTCTTGATAATTTCCTTCAGTCTTTGTATTTCCTGCAAAGCGTCTTCGAGAGCTTTAATCTGCTTCTTTTTGTCCGAGACCTCCTCGGACAATTGTGCCTGTAACTTAGACATTTTTTCATTTTCCGCATTTTTGATCTGCTCTTTCTCGAGCAGCAATTTTTGCAGATCCTTTTCCAAAATCGAGATTCTTGACTCGGCAGTGTTTTTTTCTGACTGAAAGATATCGATCTCTTTCAGCAATCTTTCGATTTCTCCTTTAGCGGTGTCCAAATGCTTCGTCAGTTCGTTATATTTTTGTTTATACTCGTGTAAATTATCTTCTACCATTACATAACGCGCTTTCAATTCCTAAATAAAAAAAATGTATAATTCTAATTACATCTTAATTAAAAAACAAAGATTATTAAGATTATCCCTTTTTAAAATCTCTCAAGAGTCTTTAAATATTATCATACCTCATAATCTAAGTTTAATTTTTCCATCAGCGTTTTCTGGTCCGTTAAATTGCACAGCAGTCTTTCGTTGGCATTCTGATATTCTAATCGATCGGTTTTTAATTTCTCAATTTCTTCTGACAATCTGATTATTTCTTCACTCGCCAAATTTCTCGTTGTCGAATTTTGCTCATCGTCTCTCAATCTTACGCGTCTTCTGTGCATTTTATCTATATTAGCGGAATCTGAGATTTCATCTATTCTAGGAACAATCATCTCGGAATCATCAGAATAAGCATTACAGTATTTATAAACATCAACCATTCCTTCTCTCGTCCTTTCTCTTTGATTATCACCACAATCTTCAGGTACTTCACTAACAGCATCGATGACGATATTACTCGTTTGTTGTTCCAAAGATTCGCGATGCGATTCCACGGATCCTGACCGATCTTTTGCATCTCGTATCTTCAGCAAATTCTCCAATCTCTCAATTCTAAAACGTAGTTTGCTATCTTCCCGCGAGCTTCTTTGTTTACATTGTTCAACGGAACTCGTCGCCAACAGTCTCTCCAATCTAACGACGCGTTGCTCCAATCTTCGCGTTTCTTCCCTCTCAACGGCTTCTTCGGTGTTCGATAGTCTCGTTTGAAGAATGTCATCGCGTATCTCCGAAGGATTTGACGCAATTTTTTGATCCTGCTTATCCTTTGACAGCTCTAAATATAATGTCTCCATACGTGACAGCGTCGCGTTATGCGCGCTGGCTAATTGATGATTGGCCATGGCAAGTTGCGAGATAATTCGTGAAAATTCCATGACTTCGTTATTTTGTTGATACATCGGAAAATTGTGAGTATCCGCTGGCTGCCAACCTGTCATTTGCGTAGCGCACGTTAACTGCAAATAAATGAAATAGCAGAGTCTAAATTTTTAAGCGCTCAAAAATATGTAAATCAATTGTCGCAAAAATATAGCTTTTTTAAAAAAAAAAACTTAACACAGTCAAAATATTTTTTAAATCTTTCTCAAATTATTTAGGTATGGATGTATATCTATGTGTATGGGTGCGTGTTAGTATTTATGTAAAATAAACAACAATATTGATGACGATGATTTTGTAAATTTAACTATGACAAAGATCGCACAAACGATGAATCATCTGACTTTGAACAAAGAAGATGTAGAATGTAAAAAAAAAATTCTTTCTTCTTTTTCCTCATAATTTTGATAAACAAATTTTAATATGCGCCATTGAAAATTATTTTGTGCTAGCTTACAATTTTTCGTAGAGATAGATTCTTCCGATGTTGTCCATGTATAAAGTAACCCACTCTCGACGACTCGCAATAACATACTGGCATAGAACCACTATGTTGCGCGAAATCGTGGATCGAGACCAAGCGCGTGATCGCGATCGATGATTGTGGAAACGGCTTTTCGTGATCGTGAGTCAGCGGGTTCTCCCGAAATCACGGATTGGAGAGAAGCCAGCTTTTCGTGGCAGAAGCGGTTTCCGCGAGACAAAACTGCGCGCTTTTATCCGGAAACAATCCGATTGCACGATTACGATCGAGGCGAATATTGATAGCGCTGACTCGATAAACGCGAAAAAAAAACGTGCTTGTCGACTTTGTCATTCGATGGAAATAGCGCGAGACATTCATCTCAGAGCTCGATGCAGGCGAAAACAAAGAAAAAAGCAAGAATAGAAGAAACGACAGCTCTTTCACCGAAGCCTCGCGTTTAGGTGGTAACATATTAGATAGACTGGGTTTCGTTGGCTTTTGATTCCAGAATTCATTTGTCTTCAAGGTTGCATAGAGACCTGGGACCTTGCGCGCCAAAGTTTTGCAAATAAAAATTCGCTATAAAAAGCCCTGTCTTTCTCTTTGACAAGAATAATATACCTGTGATCGTGGCTGATCCTCGGTTTTATAAACGTTCGCTTCGACATATGTTCTTTGTTCCTGGTCTTTCGTAGAGCAAGCGTCTTCTGAATACAAACACTCTCCCGTTTTCTGTTCGCTCGTAGAAATCGAATGTATGCCGTTACTACTATTTGATGCTCCCATTATCGAATTCTTCCGATTGTCAGAATAATAAATGTGCAGCTTTGATTTTTTTTTCTTTCCTGCAAATAATTTTCTTGATATATAATTTCATACAATATATATATATATATATATATATATATATATATATATATATATATATATATTTTGCCAAAATTATAACAGTCCAATAGAAATATTCATGCTATTTCTTTAGCGTGTATCATATAATACAAAATACAAAATATATGTATATCTTAAAATTATATTTTTTTAAATTGTAGCCTGAACTTATAATTTATTATGACAATATTTTTATTCTATTTGAGTTTTCTTATATCTATTTAAATTAAATATCAAATTAAATATCAGATATATGTGTACAGGATTGCTACAAGAAAAAAATTTGGATTGTGTAAGGTTTTATTTTTAGAAACTAGTTTGATCTAAATTGTATCTCTTTCTCTCTCTTCAAGTAGCATTAAAAACTAATTAAAAATAGAAAGAGACACTTAATTTAGTTCTTTCAATTATAACGCGAGAAGAACGAATATTCGATTATTTGATCGAACGATCATTCGATAGAATTAATATAATATAGCGTACAATAAATGCATCCAAAAAGATTTGCATAAATAAGACCTTAATATATATTGAGTAACGAGATCCATGCGCGTTATTATATTTAATAGTAAAAACACGGTACTTTATTCTACTTAAAAAAGGATGATAACATCACGGAGGCAAGTATCGGAAATATTAAACAATTAAAAATCCCCAAGTTTTAAAGTCGCTCACCAATGGTCAATCGGAAAATCGTGAAATTCGTGGCTTCGGCTTCGAGGGTCAACGACGACTCTTGTCTACCGTCATTGCTAGCGGGCAGCGACTCGCATCTCTAAAAATATCATTTCGAAAGACCGCCTGCGCAAAGTCGACGATACATCTTTGCTTCGTGCTCCTGCGCAGACGCGCGTGCAAACATAAGCGCGTGTTTCACGTCTTGGGAAGTCGAGCTTCCTCGATTGCGAGAAAACAGATCCGACGTTCAAGAGAGTTTTCCCGATGAAAGAAGATTAAATTGATCGATTCAATTTTTACAAAGAGCAAAGGTTGTATGCAACATGCATACACGGATTCGATCTTTTCGTTAAATCTTTAATCGAATTAAAAAAAAAAAAAACATTTTGACAAATACATCTCTTTACTGTTTCTGTCACTAAAATTGCTTCTTGAAATATATGATGTCATTTTGTTTAGATGTAGATATTTAAATAGCTACGAAGCTCACTTTTGTTTCTCAAGGATAAGATGATATACGTAATTTAATTGTAATCGATTTTATTATAAGTTCTCTGTTGATACAATCAGTTAACAGAAACATCTATTTTAAGATGCCTTCAAATCTTCATACGGTACTCCGAGAAGCACTCGGGAAAACGTTCCAACAATAGTACCGCACGTATTCTATATTTAGGTAGTTTTTCGAACTGTTCGTCATCGCCATCGCTGTATACGTTCAAAAAGAAAAGTTAAAAAATGTATTCTTTCATGTTTTTTATTCATAATATTGTATGTTCAAAAAATCGCGTTGTGTTAAGCACTGATTGTTGAAAAAAAAAATAATGGCTAATTCTAATTTGTTTTGTTTGAATTTTAATTTTGACAAAAAAAAAATTCAAAATGTCAAAATATATTTTAGAATAAGCAATTGTACATAAGAAAATACTCTATATTTGTATAAAACAATTAAAATAAAAGTAAGAATTATAGAAAATATCGAATATTACTTTACTGATGGTAGATCAATTTGGTAGTTGATTATTCTATCGTAGATAAAGTAGTACTCGATAATATTCATCGGCACGAACTTTCTGAATGACAGATAAAAAATAATGCCGGAGTACATATCTTTCTCACAATTTATCAAAATTTTTATATACATTTGGTACTTTATCGACAAATTGTAAAAAGGTTCCGCGAAAAATAACAATAATATAAATCTAGTATCACCTGTCAAGTAACAACTATCAAGTAATACCTGTCAATTTATTGTATACGCATCGTCGAAAATATCGGTGCGACATCGCTCTTTTTATGTCACATATATATATATATATATATATATATATATATATATATATATATATATTTCGAATAATTGACAAAAATCCAATTATATATCAATACCAATTATCTCTACATGTATAAATTACTTTCGACATCCTCTTTCGAAGCAATACTGTTCGTTATTTTTTTCAGTCTTGACAATTTCCTTCAGTCTTTGTATCTCCTGCAAAGCGTCTTCGAGAGCTTTAATTTGCTTCTTTTTGTCTGAGAACTCCTCGGACAATTGTGCCTGTAACTTAGACATTTTTTCATTTTCCGCATTTTTGATCTGCTCTTTCTCGAGCAACAATTTTTGCAGATCCTTTTCCAAAATCGAGATTCTTGACTCGGCAGTGTTTTTTTCTGACTGAAAGATATCGATCTCTTTCAGCAATCTTTCGATTTCTCCTTTAGCGGTGTCCAAATGCTTCGTCAGTTCGTTATATTTTTGTTTATACTCGTGTAAATTATCTTCTACCATTACATAACGCGCTTTCAATTCCTAAATAAAAAAAAATGTATAATTCTAATTACATCTTAATTAAAAAACAAAGATTATTAAGATTATCCCTTTTTAAAATCTCTCAAGAGTCTTTAAATATTATCATACCTCATAATCTAAGTTTAATTTTTCCATCAGCGTTTTCTGGTCCGTTAAATTGCACAGCAGTCTTTCGTTGGCATTCTGATATTCTAATCGATCGGTTTTTAATTTCTCAATTTCTTCTGACAATCTGATTATTTCTTCACTCGCCAAATTTCTCGTTGTCGAATTTTGCTCATCGTCTCTCAATCTTACGCGTCTTCTGTGCATTTTATCTATATTAGCGGAATCTGAGATTTCATCTATTCTAGGAACAATCATCTCGGAATCATCAGAATAAGCATTACAGTATTTATAAACATCAACCATTCCTTCTCTCGTCCTTTCTCTTTGATTATCACCACAATCTTCAGGTACTTCACTAACAGCATCGATGACGATATTACTCGTTTGTTGTTCCAAAGATTCGCGATGCGATTCCACGGATCCTGACCGATCTTTTGCATCTCGTATCTTCAGCAAATTCTCCAATCTCTCAATTCTAAAACGTAGTTTGCTATCTTCCCGCGAGCTTCTTTGTTTACATTGTTCAACGGAACTCGTCGCCAACAGTCTCTCCAATCTAACGACGCGTTGCTCCAATCTTCGCGTTTCTTCCCTCTCAACGGCTTCTTCGGTGTTCGATAGTCTCGTTTGAAGAATGTCATCGCGTATCTCCGAAGGATTTGACGCAATTTTTTGATCCTGCTTATCCTTTGACAGCTCTAAATATAATGTCTCCATACGTGACAGCGTCGCGTTATGCGCGCTGGCTAATTGATGATTGGCCATGGCAAGTTGCGAGATAATTCGTGAAAAATCCATGACTTCGTTATTTTGTTGATACATCGGAAAATTGTGAGTATCCGCTGGCTGCCAACCTGTCATTTGCGTAGCGCACGTTAACTGCAAATAAATGAAATAGCAGAGTCTAAATTTTTAAGCGCTCAAAAATATGTAAATCAATTGTCGCAAAAATATAGCTTTTTTAAAAAAAAAAACTTAACACAGTCAAAATATTTTTTTAAATCTTTCTCAAATTATTTAGGTATGGATGTATATCTATGTGTATGGGTGCGTGTTAGTATTTATGTAAAATAAACAACAATATTGATGACGATGATTTTGTAAATTTAACTATGACAAAGGTCGCACGAACGACGAATCATCTTATTTTGAACAAAGAAGATGTAGAATGTAAAAAAAAAAATTCTTTCTTCTTTTTCCTCATAATTTTGCTAAACAAATTTTAATATGCCATTGAAAATTATTTTGTGCAAGCTTACAATTTCTAGTAGAAATAGATTCTTCCGATGTCCAAGTATAAAGTAATTCGCTCTCGACGACTCGCAATAGCATAGAACCACTACGTTGCGCGAAATCGTGGATCGAGATCAAGCGCGTGATCGCGATCGATGATTGTGGAAATGGCTTTACGTGATCGTGAGTTAGCGGGTCCTTCCGAAATCACGGATTGGAGAGAAGCCAGCTTTTCGTGGCAGAAGTGGCTTCCGCGAGACAAAATTGCGCGCTTTTATCCGGAAACAATCAATTGACGTTCGATTGCACGAGAACGATCGAGGCGAACATTATAGCGCTGACTGGATAAACACAAAAAAAAAACATACTCGTCGACTTTGTCATTCGATGGAAACAACGTTCATCTCAGAACTCGATACAGGCGAAAACAAAGAAAAAAACAAGAATAGAAGAAACGACAGCTTTTTCACCGAAGCCTCGCGTTTAGGTGGTAACATATTGGATAGACTGGGTTTTGTTGACTTTTGATTCTAGAATTCGCTTGTCTTCAAGGTCGCATAGGGACCTGAGACCCTGCGCGCCAAAGTTTTGCAAATAAAAATTCGCTATAAAAAGCCCTGTCTTTCTCTCTGACAAGAACAATATACCTGTGGCTGATCCTCGGTTTTATAAACGTTAAAGTTGATTATTCTACCGTAGATAAAGTAGTACTCGATAATATTCATCGGTACGAACTTTCTGGATGACAGATAAAAGATGATGCTGGAGTACATATCTTTCTCACAATTTATCAAAACTTTTATATACATTTGGTACTTTATCGGCAAATTGTAAAAAGGTTCCGCGAAAAATAACAATAATATAAAGCTAGTATCACCTATCAAGTAACAACTGTCAAATAACAGCTGTCAATTTATTGTATACGCATCGTCGAAAATATCGGTGCGACATCGCTCTTTTTATGTCACATATATATATTTCGAATAATTGACAAAAATCCAATTTATTATTGTGTTTATATTATATTATATATATATATATATATATATATATATATATATATATATATATATTATATAAACGCTAAATATTTATAATAACATTGCAATGTGTATAAATAATTTTGTACCCGTATAAAAAAACCTTCTCTCTCTCACTCTCTTTCTTTTAATATTACATATTTCTAATATATAGATATGTGCTCTCGATTCGTAAGCTCCAACTTTAATTGCGAGCATCCGTAAAGGCCTAGTGTCGAAAGACCGCGCGCGCACTTTAGTACCGCACTGCCGCCAGTCAGCCGTCTACCGATCGGCTTGGACCCCGGCAAGGCCGTCGTGTCGCGTCGCGCGCGCGTGTCCATCAGTCAGCGTTCGCGCACGAATGTGACGGTACGGTTGGGTCGGTCGTCGTGGCGGGTTTTTACTCGGCGCCGCGCTCACGAGTCCGAGCTCGAGAGCCTGAGCTGACGTTTCCGCGCGAAGCGAGAGGAAGGAGATCAAACGGCTCCGCTCCTTTCCTTCTTTTTCTCTCCCTTTCTCTCTCTCTCTCTCTCTCTTTATCTCTCCTTTTTCTCTTTGTCTCTCTTTGTTCTCTTGTCTTTTTTCCTTCTTTCTCGTCAGTCTACGAGGACACGGGTAACTCGAAAGCATACAGCCAGGCATACATCCGCGACGACAGGGGCTGTGACCTGCTTCCGCGCTCTATCCTCGCTGACAGTCCGACTGGCGGACGAACCGAAGGTGAGAACGACGATGATGCTTGTCGACGAAACACGGTGATGACAGAACAATACGCGGTGATGATCTTTCAACGATCGGGCAAGCCGTTACGCATCGCCGCGTTCCGTTACGACGCAACAGTCTACGAGAACGGATATTTGACAGATCGGTATGGAGCGCGGTGTCCGCGTCAGCTGTTCGCGCTCGATACGAAAATCGCGACGTTTATTTAACTATCCCGGGAGGATTCGCATACTCTCGATCATAGCATCAGTGGATTATATGTATAGACGGTTACGTGGAACGACACGTAATAATTAACATACCGGAATCGCTATTGTGATACGTGTGCGCCTGTCGGAGGGTTAAGCGATTACTACGTAAGCCGATTACAAAGTGTTGTTAAACAACAGGAAAGATTGCCGCAATAGATTATCTTCAATTGCGCTGAATCTCGAGATACGTGGTTTCTATCTGATAAAGTACAAGTATGTATGTGTGTGTATAATGTGTGTGTGTGCTGAAACAACATTTTTAATTTCTTTTATTCGCCCAACGCAATCTCAGAGAACGCTGGAATGATAATTGCGCGCGTCGAGACTTCACGCTCACTTAGATTCCGCGAAAGACTCGCGCACACTCGACAAATTAAACAGCCCTTACGAAATTAAAAAAGCGTACGTAGGACCGCATTCTCTGCCTCTTCTCTCTCTCTCTCTCTCTCTCTCTCTCTTTACGAAGAAGGATAGAACGCAGGGCAGTAAAACGCGAGAGACGTTTGACCTCGTCACGTACAATCGAGAATAGGAAGGAGCCCGAGTACATATGTATACGAATCCGGATAATCTCGCCTTTTGTTTACGGCAATTCGTTCCCGGAGCGAGGCTCCTCTTCGTTACGAAGGAAGGTCGAGAAGTCGATGCTCATCATCGACTGGCCGAGCGCGACGCGATGCGCGGCGACCTTGATCGCGCACATCGCTCGGTCTGCCACCGGTATAGGAGAGGCATACGCACGTCCCGCTCGCGTCGACGTCGATAATTCGCGACGTGCATACATACATTTTCTCCCGCGTGTCTGTCATACACGACGCATTCGGCATTCTCGCTTCCTGTCGACGGAAAGTCCTCGCGACGAGCGCGAGCAATCCGAGAGGGAGAAATAATCTTTTTCCCATTATGGTCGTTACAAATTTTTATGCGCCTGCCGATTTCATTGTTATATGCGATAGCATTTTCGGGGAAGGGAAGAGCGGGGAGAGATAGAGATAGCAAACGACGGAATCTCGCTCTCGGTTTATAGAACTGGGGCTTTTTTTTTTTTTTTGCATCACCCCATTGCGAATTGCTCTATTGTTTGTTCGAATTTGGAAGTAGTCATGAAAAATCGACCTGCTCTCGCATCTCATCTGTCAAATGCGATCTGGCTTTCATATCTACAATAGAATTAAAAATAATATTCGTAACATTACGGTGGGAGATAAGCACACGTGTGCGTTAAATATAAAATAAGAAAAAGATTTCTTATCTATCGCTTCTCCGACTGCAATATTTCTAAGTATTCACTAGTATTCGTAAAAAAAAATGTCAAATTAGTAAATGTTACACGTGATTAATATTTAACGTAGATGTGACAAAACTCAATTATTTGTTTAGATTGATTTGTGTTTTTACATCGATGAAGGATAAAGAATAAAAAGCGAATGGAAAGGAATGTAATTTTTTTTCGGTTTGCACGTGTGATAATCTTAATCGAATTGCAATTAATCCTCTCTTTTTTGGCATAGTTATTGTATTTTGTAACATATATTTTTTTTAACGTAAAGTAATCCCCGTGTATCAAAACGTATAACGTAATTAATCAATTTTTCAGGTTGAACGTTCGAATTATAATTTATTGCTCCGAGTGTTTAAATAACGATTTCTTCAATCCGAAATCATTCCCGCCCGTGAGAATTATTCGGATGTGCGCTTTAAGCCGCTTTAAACCGCTTTAAATCACGCACGATCGATGGCCGTTTTGCTGCGAACTATCGATGGGTCGCGTTACGCGTCATATCTATCGTAGATAGAGGTCGCGTATTGATAATGTAGGTCATGCATTTTCGGCCTTGCACATTTGACATCCGAAAGTCGATTGGTTCGCTCGTGGACCGATTCAGCCATTATTGTTCCAGTATGGAGAGCCAATGTTCCCGAACAGTTTGAAGAATTTTTTTAAAATGATTGTCAGTTTGATTGACAGTACGTTTAATCTTACAATTTGCAAGAAAAGCAATTATATGTACTATATGACGTAAGGTTCAACTCCTTGGAATTCTGACAAACATATTGACGTTAAATATAGCGGCGTGAATTTTCTTCTCACGTATCATGTATGCACAATTTTCTTAAATTAAATGCAACTTTCTTAAATTAAAAAATCTTACAAGTGAAAGCTTATCATCATTTTCGACGATCGAAGTTTGATATGGAAATATGTCCGACAATAATTGTAAATCATTTTCGGGCAATACGAACGTCTAAAAGGCATCGTAAAATCTTGTAACGTCTTTTCGACACTTGCATCATGTGAAATAAGGATAATCGTGAAACGATAATTCTCATACTATTATTTTTTTTTATGCAAATATATTACACGCCCACGATATTTTTTTATTATTGTGTACTCTACTAAAATTCGATATCCGACATCCGGCGGCTCTTCTAATAGCGATCGTCCAATTTAGGTCATTCGTTCGTTCGTACAATTGCTGAACGCCGCTGGTCGACCTTCGAGTATTTTTGATAATACGCTCGAGGTACTGTACATTTCTTTGAGCATTTGGAAATAATAGGACAGTCGCCTCTCATTATATCGCCTTCATTGCTCGTGTTTCTATGCAACGAATACTTGTGCAAATTATCAACTAAACTTTGTCGATAGCGATAATTATACATCAATGAAGGACAGATACACCTACGCGATACAAGTTTACAAAGCATAAATTAGAATATACTTTACAACGCATCAATATTAATCATCCTTCTAACTTAACGCGATGAAGTTGTTATAAATAGAAAAGTTTTCACAACACAGCTTACATATTACATTATTATACATAATTGTAGGTATGTTTATTAATTTATTAATTGCACGTGCGTTGTTTAATTTTCATTATAATCCAGCCATTGTATTCTCATTATATCGAGAAACTCGGCTAAAACTATTGCCAAAAGAGAGTCTATTAAGTATCTTTGATATCTAATAATTCAACTGTTCCTTAATTAGCATGACTTCCGTTGTGACACTTCTCGTAGGCGTTGCACGGGCGTAGGTAGATACTCTAGCTCTAGACGATGCAAGACAGGTTCCACAACGATTCGATCGCTTTCCATATCCCCATTATCACCATCTTTGCAGTATCGAACCCTGAAATGCATATAAAGAGATTAATTTCAAAATAACGACTTCAAGTAAGCAACGAAATTATAAACTGACGATTGAGAAATAAGAGAATCGGTTCTCTTTCGAATCGACTATAATCAATGCTGGAATGCCTGATTAGAATTTTCATACAATAATAGTTTTCCTTATTGCAATCATATCGAGTGATATCGGAGGTGAAAAATTATATAAACTTCTTCCTCGTTCTATACGTCGAATTAAGTTAATATTTTTGCATACATTTTTCGCGATTATAATATGGCTAACAATGAAGAATCGCAAGTATTTAAAAAAATTTTTTTTTCCATAATTTTAGTTCATTCCAAGAAATGTAATTCGTCGTACACAATTGGTATTGATTTGTAAACGATTTCAACGTAATCATCGACAATCGCGCCTCAGAAATTCGTTGGATGACGCAATATACTAAATACATCATTGTACAAGTATGTTATATATTGAACCTTACGTCATATAGTACATGTCGCTTTCTGTCGTTGTTCGTCTGCTTCGATAGAGCACCGTACCAAGAATATCTCTCTGAAATGTCAGCGAGGATGAAATTCCGGATTTCCAGTGAACGTAAATTCTCACCTAAGCGAGACTCGAAGTAATCAGAATCTCGGGATTCCAAGCGGACGGAATATGAACAACCGAAGTAAAAACAATTTGAGTTTGCACGATGACTTCGGAATTCGTATCTAAGGTAAAAGATCGATAGTGGGTTAATATTTCATTATCATCGATTCGATCGTATCGTTCTCTTGCATATCCCCGCGGCGATACTTAAGGCAGAGAATGTTGATGTGAATATTTACTTTGCGTCATTTACTGAGTCATCGTTAATACGGTGGACTTATGATCCACGTGTTCAAAGTCGTAGGTAATTATATGGACATATAAACGTCATATCGCAGTCTCACTGCGTATCGCGTTAAAAATACACTAATGAGCAAATTAAAAACACATGACAGTGACACGTGAAAGCAATAATTTGCCAGACATTTGTTCTTTATAAATATATTCATAACTTCTGAATTATAAACGATTGAAAGTTCAAGAGTATTTGTCATTAAAATCACGACCGTCAGTTTTGTAACATTTGATACATTCGCGAGGAAAATGCACTTTTTTTTTTTCAGAAATACACACCGAAAAATTAATAAGAGAGATAAGGAAAACGCGCGCAGTTGTTTAGAAGCGGCAAATTACAGCGGAGATTTCTTAATATCTTGAAGCTTTATCGATGGGGTATCATCATCGTGAACAATGAAACGTATACCGGCAACTTTTATCAATGTGTAAACCAAGAAAAATCAGATAAACGTGTTATCTCGAACCGGATCTGCCGTTCCTTCGAAAGATAACCGGAAAGCAGACGAGATATTAATGAACTCGAAATAATTGATGAATTTCGACGAATACATCTACTGTTCGATGGATTTATTTCTCTCGATTAAGACTCTCTTGATCCCTCATTACGGACTTATCGAATTATAACATCATACATTATAACATCGCGAAAAATTATATAAATTTTTTGTACTATACATTTATTTCTTTTTTTACGAACCTTCACTCTTTCGCGATCGATAAAATATATTTCTTACATATGTCGATATATATATATATATATATATATATATATATATATATATATATTCTTTCTTTTCGGCGTGTGTAATTCGTGTATTAATAGATATAGCTATAAATCATGATTAATTGCGATAAGATGTATTTTCGCTGAAAATGTTTCTAGGACACGTATAGATTGAATTATACGTTCGTTAAAACTGATTTATTTTGGAGTAAAAATTCGCCCGATTTCTCGCATCCGATGTCATAAAACATTGTAATATAATTGCAATGAAAGATCTTGGTCATTTTAATTATTTAATATTTTCCGTAAACAATCGCGTACAGCGTGCACGTTTTACGATCATTCGCGGTTTAAACAATAACGAAGGCACTACCTGCACGCCTTTGTGAAAACAGCCATGTCGATTACGTCGATTCATATCAGATTTTTTTTTTCTACCGAACTTTTCACCTCGCTGGCAACTACGCGCGCACAAAGGATTTGTTCGGAAGCCCCTCGTGTCACACAGAATATGTAACGGATATTGAACGGAACGGGGCTTCGCCGGTGCATTCGTCCGAGATGTCAATTGTCCGGCAAGATCGAAGGACGTGTGCCGTTATTCTATTAAGCCATCTCGCGTTGGCGATGACTCTTATACGGCAGCGATTTTATCGCAAGCTCGTCGCAGGTGCGATTGATTATGTACGATGTGTAGTTTGGATCTATTTTTAAAGTTGAATTTATCGAACGGCTTTGACCCTTCATCCTCAGCAGTGTTATCGGCCGGCTGTAAAGTTATTAGACGTAGGGTCGTTAAACGCATACTTTCCGTTGATGTTCGCCTTCATAACTTCGCTTATCTTGCTGTCACCTAGGGCAATAAAGAGATATTTTTAATCGAATAAGGATGGGATAATACTCTGATGCAGTTTGTTTCGAAAGTCTATCTTATACTATAGTTTCCGTTGATTGATAATTATAACATTAGCTTACATTAATGCTAGATAATAATATGAAAATAGTATAACACCAGCTTGAGACCACCAGCAATGGCATGAAAGCGAGCGTTTGTCTCGCGCGAACGCGGGGGTATCGATTGATTGGTCAACCATGTATATATACGCGAGGCTGTTTATAGTTAAATAAGAGAGCTACCGGTGTATAGTCGCTATTACGTAAATAGTAGGCAAACTATCCTGCAAAGTTAAACCGTTCATTCTCAATGTGGTTATACACGTGGCTAATTCATACTCGCATGTTTATCCTTTCGCTGCCAAAGTCAATCAATCTCTACAACGTTATCTAGCGTCGAGCAAAGTGTTAATTTCTGTCATTATCTCCTTATCGTTAAGGATAAAAATCGAAATGTCAATATATCAATCGCGTATCATGCTATCACTATATTTCCATGTACGCGTCTACATGGAACAGCAAATGGATATCTTTCCGCTAAATATAGATATTTTTTCCGAAAGGATTTTTTGATTAAAGATATTTTTTTCATTATCTGTAGAGAACTTTCATATCAACTTTTTCTCTCACATTCGAGAATCGACGTTTAAAGTAAATCCGAAGTGACTCGGTTTCTTGAAATCATTTTCATTTCGTAAAGGGCAAACGTCCCCCGTGATATCTATATTACTTTATCACATTTTGAGACGATATAAATAAGAGCGAAAAGTTCTCTTTTTTTTTATATTGCGCATCTCTTTTTACTTGCCGTGAGCAAGTGTGAATTATTCTGATAATGGAAGTCGACGTTCCTGTCTCTTAATGGGTTTGCCAGAACGTAAGATCCGCCCTGAGGCCAGACGGCGCCAGTCTTCCGGCTCCTCGCCAGGATTACTGGCAGTATATCCAGCTATCTTGTCACGTGTGTGCATGCTTCCAAATATGTAATTCGATCACAAGAATAACAAAAGGCGATACACAAAGCGTAAGGAAAGAGAACGATAAATAAAGAATTTAAGTAAATAGAATATAATCGAGTTGCATCTCGTAGATTACAAATATACTACCTATATTGCTATTATTAATATATACGTGCCCTTTCCTTGTCCTCGCATTTTATATTTTTAACAGATAACTAGATAAAACGAGATATTCTAAAAAAAAAAAAAAAAAAACAATGACGTTAATCTCTCGCACGATTTTTTTTTCAATTAACGTGAAAGAGAACGATGTATATAAACATAATTGCCTGATAAAAGTCCTGTTAAACGACACTTAATCGCTGGCAATCGCGATTGCAACCGATTACGCGAAAGTAAGCTTGTTTTCGAATCACTCGTGTTGAGAATTGTGTCCTTGGTCGAGTATAGCTCTCTCTCCTTGATTGTGTTGCGCGGCCCACATTTTTATCGACGGAACGAATTTATTTTTAGGAATACCCGACAAAATACTCGGAGACACGGTGCTTTCCGTTACCAACGAACGCGATCCTGTCAGTTATAGTACTTATATGTAAATCGCTGCTCTTATTACAGAATATTTTGACTGTCGATCGATGCAATCTTTGCAGTTGATACATCAATGGACTAGCTTGAATGAATGAATTTTGACTCAGAGAGTAGCAGCTCGAGATTCTCGTTGTGAAAAAACCGTTTTTAGAAGTAAAAAAATTTTAAATAATATATTTATATATATATATATTAAATATATATTAAATATATTATTATATTAAATATATTAAATATATTATTTATATATAGTATATATTTAATTCTTTTTTTTAATCATTTGAAACGCATTTTATTATCCGCAAAACGTAGCCCCTAAATTTCGCAACCGGTTGTTGCATCGAGTCAGCTGGACGGACAAATGTCGCATGTCCCCTTTCCAGGTCAACAACCGCGCTGCATATGACGCACGTCAAGCAGAGAAATGGCAGAGAATGGCAGGTTAGGTTAGGATTGAAACAGCTGATACGAAAACAAAGGCTCCGCGCCCCCACTTTTCCATTAAGAGGACAGATAAAAGTCCGTGATCGATAAAGCGTATGACACGATTTTCAGCTGAATGAGGCTGATGGAACCCTTGGGTATCGCCCAGGACATCGTGGAGCCGGCTGCGTTAAAACGATGGGCCGACTATCCCATCCAGCATCGATTCACGGATTATTCCGAATCGATCAGAGAGACGGCACATCACGCTATAAGCCCCTTTCCTTGTCAACCGTCGCTTAACAACAAACTCGCACTATGGTAAGAATCTTTTAACCGAGACACTCGAACTCTCTGTCAAAGATTTACATCTCTGAGTACATCTCTATTTGTGTCAAATCATTTTATTAGTACTCGATTCAAACGGAGCTTTTATAATTGCATTGTAATATGTATGATAATATCAATATGAATTGTTTCAGGACTGGAGATATCTCAATACTACAAGTAGACGCGATAGTGAATCCTACCAACGAAACGATGGACGATAATAGTCCTATGTGCCAAAGAATATTTAGCCGAGCTGGTTCTGCGCTTAAAATAGAAATATATAATGAAGTAAAAGGTACTATAATAGTTGCATACTATTTATATACATGCAATGATCGAATCTATTTTAATTCTCTGCTTGTTGAAATGTTGCAGAATGCAGAACTGGCGAAGTGAGAGTGACACAGGGTCATGGATTACCTGCTCGTTTTATTATTCATACTGTTGGACCAGTTTATAATGTCAAGTATCAAACAGCTGCGCAAAACACATTACATTGTTGCTATAGGTAATTTATATATATTCACAATATTCATTTATTTACAAGTATTACCTTATTTTCACTAATGTTATTGATATACAAGTTCTGATAAGAAAAAATGTTAAATAATGAAATCTCACAATCTTGTATGTTTGTTTTTATATCATAGAAACGTCTTACAAAAGGCAAAAGAACTGGGATTGCGTACCATTGCTTTACCAGTAATAAATTCAGTGCGAAGAAATTATCCACCAGATGCAGGAGCGCATATAGCTCTTAGTAAGTATAAATAAATGTGTCAAAATGTGATTTATATAAGTCATAATAAGCAATCAATAATTGATTTCTTTTTATAGGAACCGTACGCAGATTCATGGAACAATATAGCGATTCGTTAACATGTATTATATTTGTACTGGAGCCTTGCGACCTTGGAATATACGAAATTCTTCTGCCACTTTATTTTCCTCGAAATCTGGCAGAACAGGATAACGCTTGCTGGCAATTGCCGAATGATATTGGTGGAACGGACGGGGAACCTCTACTCCCAGATAGACAAATCAGAATTATTGACAATCCTCAGCACACTTTGCACGGTGATAAAGGATTCTGTTTAATTTTTTGCACTACATATGATTTAGCAATTTTTTTTTGAAAAACATATTACGTTTACAGGCGATGAAACGGTGGAGCTTTCAGCACAATTGGAGACTTCTGTAAATATTGGTGAACACGCCTTTGCACAAATGCAAGGTGATTTAGATCGCCAGAGACTTCTGGGAGAGAGACCTCCTGCCGACCCACTAGCAGATATTATGCTCAAGCAAATGCAACAAAAAGAAAGGTATGAATTTATGATATTGTCCTAATTATTTTTTCCTAAGATTATTCAAATGATTCATATTATACTCTTATACAGAAACGGGATTAATTTTGCAATTACAACTAAATACTAAAATATGAATGATCTGGTGCATTTAAGCCAAAAGATAATAATCTAGTTTTATAATCAAAACAATTAAAATAATTAAACTAATATAATAAATTGATATTAAGACAACTAGGAGCGCTTTTACATTAGACAGTGTTTTCAACTTATTAAACAAATTTGTTACAAAAACAATTTGCGGTTTATTCAGTATTAAACGAGTAAATGATTAGATATTTAGAATTATGTGCTCACCATTACATTAATGCTTTATGTTGCTCACAGCTTTCGCAGCAGAGTCCATTGAACATCCTTTTTTCAGATTACATTTCACTTGTGTTTCACATATATAAATGTAGATTCTGAGATTGCTTATATATTCTGTCCCCAAAGGGTCTAAAAAAAGAAAAAAAAATATTGGATTATTTTCTGGTCTGATATCCATAAAAATTAAAAGATGAAAAATGTTGAGTGCAATACAAAAATTTATATGATTTTTCGATTATGATATATAATTCAATATGACTGCAGTAAAGAATTAGAAGCTCTAAATGTTTTTCTTCTATTACATTTTATCTCTTTTCTACACATTTTAAAATCTTTTTTTTTTACATTTTAAAATCTTATATGTATTTAAAAAAGAATGATTTGCTCAACTAGCAATTTGAAAATTAGTAGATTGCTAGAAAGTGTTTAAAAGAAAATTACACAACTACAAAAATTTTTTTTTTATTAAATGCAAAAATCTTGACAAATTTCAATTCAATAATAATATATTTCTTTACCTATGCAATACGGCGATCATTAATAAATATATTCATGCAGAATAACTACCTTTTCCACGGATACATTTTAACAAAGTTGCCATGTATGACCATTAACAGATTTCTTCTATATCAACAAGTATCAAAATGAAAATTACATTTTATTTATGAGTATATAAAATGAATGGAGATCTTAACAACAAAATTATTTTTCGAGTTTAATTTAAAATTTTACAAATATTCATAGATATTGAAAATTATTTAGTACATCGAAGTTATGCAGAGACTTTTGCTCTCACACATATACAAGTTAGAAAATGTATCAACTACAAGTCAACACGTATACATTTATTTTTCTCGATTTAGTAATTGTCAGCAATTTTAATCCATTGACATATTCCAATTGTAATTAATGTTTGTCATATTCATCATTATTTAACTAATAAGAGTAAGACTAATAAGATGTGAATTATTTTTCAAATATGTAAAGTTAAATAAAAAATACATAAAAAGTTTTTCTCATAGTTAATATCAATGTGCAATAACGGACAAATAATTATATTAATTATTTGTATTGATATTACATAATGTATATTCGACAACGATATCATATCTATGAATCATCGTTTATAGACTTTCATATGACGTACGTAATATCCTTTTCTAATTAATATCAGGATCGAAATATCTCTTGCGTCACGGAAATAAATCATTCGCGCAAGTCTGACATTTTCCGACGCATTAAATGTTTATTTCTAGATCAAGATTGTCACCGGCTATCATTTTATATCGTGACGAGTTTGCTTTATCACACGCGCAATGAGAGTCCCACGCGCGGCTAGAATCGTATATACGAGCAATAGCAAATCTTCTTTTCGCAGCAGAACCTTAACAATTAACTAGTTGCTTTAATAAAATAGCAACCGATATCCTTCGCAAATTTGTTCGAATGCATCGGGAAATGGCGTTATTTCATTATCTCGATGAAATGCCTTGTAACTGTTTAATCGAAGTCAGGGTCACACGAAATTGCAATCTCAAGCAAGAACATGATGTTTCAGACATTATTGCGCGATCGTAATCACATGCAGTATTAGTGTCTCTGTAGTTTGTTATTTAATTTTTCCTTGGAAAGAATGATTTAGGAAGCATTGCTACATCGTATTGCGCATTTTATTTTATCTCTCTCTCTTCTTTTTTTAATGGCTATCAATTCGATTAATATGTATCAAGATCATTAAAGTAATTTTTACATAAAATTCTACGAAACTCAATGCGTATCGTAATGACGCGTCATTTGCGTGTCGTTCTATTTATGTGCGCGGATCTTCTAAAATTTCGAAAAATACGCCAATTGTTTCTATAAATATATAAGGCACATATTTGAATCTAAAATAATCCTCGGACACACCGGATGTTTTTACTACGCAGGAATTTCAGCGAAATACTATTTCATTTGGATATAATGTAGCGTCAATGCTTTAGAATTGTCGAAATCTTAATTTACACCCACAAAGAAATTATATTCTTTATTTTTTTTTTATTAAACAAAAATAAACTAATTTTTATTCAATTTTTATATCAAAATAATTAACGCGAAAGTACGTCTTTTGCTCGGTCTCTTATGCAAGCGTGTGTGAAAAGAAAAATTCTTTTGAAAAGACGCGCATGCAAATAATTTAAGATATGATTGTGATACGATGATTATATACGGGCATTTAAGTTTAGTAGACTGTCTAATCTCGACTGTCAAATATGATCTGACAACGATCCCGAATTATTGATTCCGCGTATCGAAGTGGAAAAATGTTATTCCAGACTTTGAATCGACCTTCATAATTGTTTGGCCGAAAATATATGATATGGATCATTAAAAGAAAGCTCTTGGAGAAAAACCTTCATATATCGAAACAGCTGTACTAATTCGAACAAAATATTTACTTCAAAATTACGCCGAATCGATCCAGTAGAAGTACGCTTGAAAAGTGCTATAAACTAGTCGATAGGAGTGGAAATTGATCGGTTTATACGATAAATACATAATACGTATGGAGCGTATATTTTTTTAATTTCAGTCTTTACTTTATTTTAAAATGATAATTTTATTTACACGCATAAAAATATGCGACGCTCCTGCGCATTTCTTTTTTTTTTTTTTTTCGTCTTAAAACGCCTCCGCATCTATATTATGCAAATGTACTCGACGATTAATGCAAAGAAATCGAGATGCGCGTGTTTCCTATCCTGTTCTCTTCTAATCGACCTGTTACGGTCACAAAAAGCGTCACGGAAAATGATACACGTTGACAGCTGTTGCTCAAGGCTATCGAGCAGTATTAGCCGTAATTAAAGAATACACCGCGATTTTCCGAATTAATAATGGGTTCTAACGCGGATCCCTACTCCGCGTCTTGTACGCGCATCGAGCACGCAGTTCGGCGAGCCGGGCAGGCGCCGTACGAGCCTCGGGCAGGACTCGGCGCGGTGCGGGAGACCCGGCCGTCGTAGCCGTCGTCGTCGTAGTCGTGGCCGTCGTGGACGTCGCAAGTCGTGAGGTGTCTCGAAGCAAGACGCTCCGGTTCGGTCAGTTCGTCGTTAGTCGTCGTACCGTTCCTCGACATCGTCGCGACACACGGCATCTCCTTCGCCGCGGCTTTTTCGGCTCCTCGATTCGAAACGACTGTACGTCTCCTAAAGTGCTTTTTCTTTTAACGGATGTCGCGATTAAAGACGTCTGTGTGAAGCTATTAGTGCATCTGATCGGCGCATTCTTTCGTCTTCTTTTATCGAAGCAAGAGCGGAGAGAGCGCACGCGAACGAAGGGAACATCACATCAGAATGGTCATGATTGATATGGTGGATGTCATCGAGGACGAGGACCGGTGTGTAATTTAAAGTAGTCTTTGAATACTGATCTTGCACGATCAGGCGCGTTTCTCGGACGAAATCTCTGTCTTCATTATTGATCTTTACTTTTATTGACGTTCCTCCAGAGAGTACATTCCACATAGATCGATTGTCAAGAAATATATTTATGTTGGTGATGTGATGTCGATCGGAAAATTCTCATACACGATGTAGTATCATTGCTTTTCCGATTTTATTCCACATTCAACATTTCACATCTCGGAGGATGCTCAAAAATAATCGACGGATCGATATATTATTTATCGATACAATTTTATTAGCACGATATAGAGCCCCTTGGGAGGAAGCTGTCAAAGATAGGATAAAAACATAATTTTACATACAACCAAAACAAGTATATTTTTTTCAACAGAATTTACTACTATACTACTTATAGATACGCTAATGTGAGATTCGTGACGCTACACAATATACTTATTTGCGATAAACCGCATCCGTAAAATGTACGTGAGAGCTGTATTTTTATGCACGTATCGCCATTTATGTTAGGCAAAACAACACGTTCTTTCCTTTTGCAATTAAAGCTACGTGACATTCGATGGTATCATGAAATTCGAGCAATATTTCAACGCATCCATCACGTCGTATCTTTCTCATCTAACTTCTATATAATGTGAATTTTAGTGACATTTTCTTTAATACTTAATGCCATGTATAAAAACGAATCTGTATCGAATAGTTCGATGAATCGTCGTGCTATTTTATCACAGAAACTGGAACTCCGGGGATACAATTAGCGGAAAATTTCCAAGAAAATTGCTCAATACGATTTATCGCAAATACGTGACCGTGAAACCGTGAAATAGACCGCTGAAATAAAACCAAGCGCTATATTAATATGTGATGACTCGTATACCAAACGCTTTGGCATTACAAGGTGGACGAAATTTACCTTGGTTTTAGGTACGAAAGGCTCCTCAGGAGGGCGAAGACGGAGGACTTGACCGAGGTCTCGGGAATTGGTTGTCTCTACCAGAGCGGCGTGGACCGACAAGGTCGACCGGTCGTGGTTTTCGTCGGCAAATGGTTCCCCGCCTCGAAAATCAATCTAGATAAGGTAAAGGCTTTTATTAAAAATCAATGCCGATTAAAAAGATCATATATATATATATATATATATATATATATATATATATATATATCTGCAAGAAATACATTGCTTGCGCAACATGACGATGGACAAATCAAATATCATAGTCGATCATAAATAAAACGGAATTTAATAATTAATTGTTGATTGTTTTGGGAATATCATTTGAATTGACATTTTTAAAACATGATCGCAATTATATGCGTATGTCGTAAAACTTACTATAAGATACATGTATAGTTCTCAAGAGTAATTACAGGTTGTTGCGTTGCGTTGTATCTACATCTTACTTTTCTATAGCCATTCTTGTGTATGTTCTTTACAATTTAATCGATTAATTTAAAACATTTCTTATACAGTGGTAAAATGTTCTACGAAATATTCTTCCGGTGAAATTATCTTTGATTTAAATGATCCTGCAAATTTAAACAATGTTATCGTAACATTGTAACTACGATATATTTTTGAATTTCAATTAAATTACTTTTTGAATTTTAATTAAAACTCGCTTTATATTTTCGATAAATAATATGTTTTCCATATTAAGTCTAATGTCCAAATATATACAAAAAATATATTAACGAATTATATTAATTTGATCAAAAAGTTGTGTGCCTCAAAACATCGAGACACTATTTGTTTTACTTAATAGAAGATTTTATATATTATTTTCATGAAACTGTCATCGCGTAGTGATTAGAAAATAAATTCTCCCGTGTGTCAATTCGATATCGGACGTGATTTTGAAAGTTATCTTAAGAAAAATGTTTCAAGTATCCCTTTGACCAATGTCCGCTTTGAAATCATGTGCCACATTCCTCTATACTTTTTTTCCTTCGAATATCTCGAACATATACGTGGTGCATGAAAAGACCGAGACTCCTCGCGCGCATGTCGCTCGATATCTCGCATTGTCTCGAAAGAATAGTCCTCGATCATACGGCGCCCATCTTCGCCCTGCTTTCGTGCCATTTCCTTTCTCCGTCGAACTCATTCTTATCGCTCCGCTCGTAGCCGGCACACAGCCGAGGTAATCGGGGTTATACATATAGCGGCGGATGGCGAATCGATATTTATACGTCCAGAAATAGATCGACCGCGGAACGAGTCCCCCCATAGGGAGGGCGTGCGGATTGCAGCGTCGTCGCGACGACGTGCACCCCCATCCTCAATGAGACTTCATCACCCATTGTCTTTTAACCCATTTGCAGCGGCGAGAGCACGCGAGCAGTCGGCTGCATGCGATAATCACATTATCCGCGCATGTAATAATCAACGTGATTAGCGGAGAAGAAAAAAATTGATTGTCAAAAATGTCTCTTTTCTCGCGTTTTGTTTTTCATTAAAAGGGAGAGTTGTTTTTTTTTTTTGTTTTCTTTGATATTAATATTAATATTGATTTTCGTTTAAAAAAATAAATAAAAAATAAATTGAAACTATAGCTTATTTCCTTTTTTCTCATAATATTTTTCTTAATTTCTTCCTTAGTCCACGTTTTCCGATATCATTCTCCTCTTCATCGATAGTAACGGAGATATTTGCATCATTCAAAATAAATTGAATATTTCATAGCGAATTTGATAATGAATTTTTTTATTTTTAAAAAGTGAAGTTTGAACAATCGCATTCCAATTAATAAACCGCGTATTTCTTTATAACTCGTAGATTTTAAACAGCTTTTGATTGCGCGAGAAAACGATCTACATTTCTGATGCAAAAGTTTATGTAACTTCATGTAAATCAGTTCTATGTACATTATGATATCATAACTATCTTGACAACTTGTTTCTTCGACCAATGTATTCACATTTTCATCGTGACTTACGTGTCTCTCATATCTTTTTCATAAGAGAGAAAGGTTTTTATTAATTCTTTCTTTGACTTTAATTTTACCGATCATGACTAATTACTGGCAATTTTGGAATGTCTTGATATATTTCGAGATAGGAATATCAACGAAATATAGCATTCGGGGAGATTCGTTGGTTTAGCTAAAAATATACACTGTCATGTGCAGCAGCTGTTGACACATCATATAACAGCGCGTTCTAAGACCGAAAAATCGTGAAATATTACTCGTTACTGATACTGAATCTCTTGAATCTGTCAATTTGAAGTACCGAAAGCAACCTTCAACCTCTTTCTCTTCTTCCACGTTTTTATTTCGTATTCGTTGATCTGTTTTCGAGATGAACCATCTACGCCCGGTCGGGAAGCTAATTACACAGCGATCTGAGATAATGTATCTTAAAATGTCGTGATACAGATAGTGACACGTTTTGCATTTACGCACGATGTAATTTTCATTTAAAGTGACTTCATTGTTGCGTATCAGCGATCATTCGTCTTCCACTAATTAATATTGAATAATGTAAGTTCCAAGAGTTCGGAAAATTTTCAATTGTCTTTTGCGAAATAATAATAATAATGAGTATAGTGCTATATGCATTGCATAATAGCATTATTTTATCAATCATAATGGGACACGCCTAGTTGAATCGCGTGAGGATACATTTGCAAAATTATTCCGCTGTAGCGCCTTCAACCAAATCATTTTTATCGTAGAATTCGATTAGTCTCGGTAAAGATGAAGAAGAATTCGTGAAATATATATATAATATTTTAGAGACACAGCCGCGTACGCACGTAAGAATTTTATAAACATTTATTATGAATTTGAATTGAAGTAGAGAATGTTTTGAAACATCGTGACACTTTTCCACTTAATAAAGACAATTATCTCCAAATCAAGATTTCTATAAAATTATATAACCAATAAGTATTTTTACACAATTGAGCTAACACGAAACTGCCTTATCTTGGAGCCTAAATTTCTACTTTGCGTGCTATCGCGAGCTTGCCTCGCTCCGCACGAGTTCATCGATCGCTCGAAATATTGTATTCATCCTCGAATCGACTCTCTCAACGTAAAAGTGAACGAATGAGATTACGATGAAATCGCGACGTAAGCTCTTTCGATAGAATTCGCAGGAGAATTTATTTATGCATTCAACGACATAGAATAGACTCGCGAAACACATTCCGTACCCTCTGCTCACATCTCATCGATCTCGAAAACATTTGCGTAGCGTTTATTTTAGGATGTTTACCCCTTGTTTACTTTCATATCATATTTTTTATTATGCAGTATGGATTTTACCATACTTTACCCTAGCAGGATTTAAAGGATTATTATATTTATGTTGCGCCACGATTTCTACCTTAGTAAATAAAAACGACGATAAAGCGCGAATAAAACAATCAAGGAAATACTGTTTCACTTTCGCATTTCTCGTGCGATTTCAGGCCATGCTATACCTGATACAACTGTTGGATCCTATCGTGAAAGGTGACTACGTTATCGCATATTTCCACACCCTTACAGCCAGTAGCAATTACCCCAGTTTCCACTGGCTGCGCGAAGTCTACAATGTGCTTCCCTACAAGTAAGTTGTACGCCTGATATCGAACGCATTGAATTTATTGATCGCATTTTAATGTGGTCGTATCACGTAGCGCGCCTTTATGCGATATATATAACGGGTTAAACAAAAATATTTCCGTGACATAGAAAATTTGATGATCGAATTTTATCACATAAATACATACAGATATATAAAATTCGGCTATATTTTTGTTTAACTTTTGTTAAATATATCGGCATAAAGGTGCGGTACATGATTCGAGCACGTTAAAAGGCGATCAATAAATTCAATATATATTTTCTTTATATATCTTTTAATATTATGTATAGAGTAATAATTTAATTAAAATAATTTAATTTTACGAAAATATATTTCTCGAATAAAATGCTAATTTTCTTACGTTCCGTTGTTTCTCATTTTGATAGAAAATATTTTTATTCAACATATATAAATTACTTTCACCTTCTTTTCAATATAAAACCTAATTTTTTGTAATATTTAATTAATTAAAAATCGAAATATCACACATTATACACACCCTAGCCCTAGTTGCTATTAATAAAATTACATGGAGTTATCTCTCATAACTTGATATCGCTTTGTTTGCAGAAACTTGATAGCGATCTTGAAATAAAGTTTCTTTTACAGATATAAGAAGAATCTAAAACATTTCTACATTGTTCATCCTACCTTCTGGACAAAGGTTAGTAACAGTATCTATTGAAATATCTAATGATTTAAAGAAGAATATTACGCTCAACAAATGTTATTAAGACGCAAAAACACGTTGAATGTTATTACTGCATTTCCCACGTTTATACTCCATGACGAATTATCTTTGTAACGATCGTATCGAATTTCCTCCTAATTATTCATAGTTCGTTAGTAAATATGCTTGCGCAGTGATTTTGTAATCTGTTAATCTAATCGCATTATTAAAAAAAAAACTAAACGCGATAACTAAAATTTAATAATAATAGTAAATATTATATATTTTTATACCTAATTATTGTTTCTCTTGCGGTTTTATACGGAGACTATTTTTTTTAATTATCTCTAAACAAATGGACTCGATCGTTTATAGATGATGACGTGGTGGTTCACAACCTTCATGGCACCAGCCATTAAACAGAAGGTTCACAATCTGCCCGGCGTGGAATATCTTTATGAAGTTATGCCGCCTGATCAACTTGAGATTCCAGCATACATCACGGAATACGATATGACGGTAAATAGCAAAATATATTTTTGAAAGAAATTCTGCAAAGATGTCTTTTGTTTGAACATTTTCCTTTTCTTTACAGATAAATGGCCTGAGGTATTATCAACCGGAACAAGTCTCATCATCGCCATCAACGTCCACGTAACTCGCAGAAAATCGTGATGAAAGCAGCGAAGCGTCAAGATCGAGGCCGGATCGAATATTCCGCGCGTTCTTACGGTTGACTGTTCATATTATTACAGTGACATCGGTGCGACATTTAAGCGTGAGAGCCATACGTATGAGATTCGTGATTGCCGGTATATCTCGCCGACTCTCGGCAATGATAAGGCGAAGAGCACGACGTTGTCTGGATACGGTAATCCGCGTTTTCGAAAAGATAATCCGTCTCCGCAATAGTACCCCAAAGTCGATTTGTCCAAGTGCCTCGTGATGGATCGCTTATTACCAGGAGAAAGGACAAAAAGGACGATCGGCCCCCGCGCGAATATTGATACGAATATTAATATAAAATCAAGAAACCACTGCCCGCCTGCTTTTGACGTTGATCGGTTCTTTTTACTCGTATATGCATGCTGGTTTTACGTCCCCAAGTAAGTACGGAGATATAAAACTTGGTACTGGACAATCCGCGTTAAGATAGATAATCTCGAGAAAACTGGACCGACCATGTGTACGTTACTGGAGGTGTACTGCTAAACAGCGTATCCACCTCATTCAGTAATAGAGCTAACAAATTACTATTCGCTTAGAGCGAACATCGGCTGCCAAAACATCAATAATCAGTATTTTCATCATCGTCGTCATCGTCGTCATCGTCGCTCGCAAACGAAATCCGAAAGATGATTTATTAATCTTGCCCTTGTATATATTGCGTAATTCGTGGCAGATTCTTAGCTTAGTACTGCCTGCGAAAACAGTAGAATGGATAAAGAATGGTATTTGACGACGCATTAGAGTTAAACGTTGGCTTAATACAGACCGTCGATCGCTTTCTGTTATTTTCTTATATCAATCGTTAAAGAGTGCGATTTGATTATTGTATATTGTCAATATTTTATTAAGTCATATCGTTGATAAAGAGATCGTGCTGCGCTGCCGCCGTCGCCGCCGTCGTATAGCCACGGTATTTTCGATATACTAATAATAAATCATCTCTCTCTCTGCTACGAACAAAGAGCGGCTGGATGTTTTACTGTGATGTCATGTCTTCGACGCTCAGCAGATTTGATTTATTTTCAAACTCGGTCTTCTGTCTTACGGAGACGTCAACGCGAAATACGAAACAGCGCTCGCGGAATGTTAATGTTGAGCGTCGAAGTCGTACGTACGGGACAGTCCTAGATTAGAAAAAGCAATAAATTTAAGAGCTTGCTCGCGATGTATTTTGGGAGGCAAAAAAAAATCGTTATCCCAGTTGTTAAGCATTTTTAGAAGTTAAAAGATATAAATTAAAGAAGTTAAAGAAAAAAAGACCTGTTAATCGCGTCGATTAACCCATTTCTCACGTTCGCCAAATATCATGAGTACGCCCTCTTCCCCCTCGCGATAAAATATAGCGCCCTTCTCCCCGTCTCCTTTTTTTTTGATCTTTCGTCGATTAATTTTTAAGGCGATAAAACGAAAAACGATTCCGCGGACATGCTGAGAAGATGCAATGGGTTAATTGATCATGCTACCTCCGCCGAAAATACGATCGTCCGTGTGATCGAATGTATAAGCGTTTATACGGATCGAGATTTAAACCGTTATGAAATTTAAAAAAAAAAGTGCTATTCATAATCGTTGACTGCATTCAGAAAGCACAACCAAATAGTACGATCTATATATAGAAATAGTTGAGTTTTGTGAATATTGTTCGCAAAGACGAAGTAGTATTTTCTCATGTTATCGTATCTACATGTCTATGTTTTGCAAAGATTTCAATACGATTCGCATTGCGAATAATCGGAAAAAGATTAACCTCGAATTATTCGGAGGGGCCAATGGTATCACGGAATGACACGATAGAAAAGCTATTTTCTGTTTTTAATGACCTCACTGTCCGTCCCTGACAATCGAGTTTAACAAGTAACAACAAGATGCAACATCATTCGGAGATCGTTGTTATCTATATATATATATATATATATATATATATATATATATATATATATATATATATATTTTATATTAGTGTCGTTATCGTACTACAGTCGTTATTTTATCGTTTAAAATTTTATTAAAAAAGAAATCTATTCGAACAAATCTTGAAATTAAAAAATGTTAAAAATTAATTTTAAATATGAATAATTATTTGTTGTTATTCGGATGATATATTGTTATCTTTGAGACAAGTTTGTATACGTGACAATGGGTTTTAATTGACGGATATGATTAAAATATTTAACATACGTTATGTATCGATTATATTAATTCAATATATTGTATACATTAAACAACTGACAGTTGAATCTATATTTAAATCGACAAGTACTTATTCAAAGATTAAAGAGATTCTTATATAATTTTTTAAAGGTCCTACTCTAGTAATCAAGTGATATTTTTATCTGCTACGTGCAAAACAATACATTGTCTTGAACGAATTTAAAAATTCGTTTAAGATAAACATTTAAAAGCTCATTACGAATTCGCACATCATTATATTTTGCTTCGTCACTCTTTGCTTTATTGTTAAACTCGATTTTTAAACGTTGACTCTGCCTGCATTACATCAAGCAGAAGACTTACAAACTTTTATTTTAATATCTTTCTGAGACGTTTATAAAAATATAAAAATGTTAGAAAAGATACAAATGAGAATATACAATACATAATTAGAAAACATGTTGTCTCTTACTAATTCAGAATCGTGTAATTCTGCTGAAGTATATAACATTCACATTGTGTCAATTTTGAATATTTCAATTTCGGACAAGTAAACTAGATTAGGACCTTAACTTTTAGTTAATCAGCTAATAGTATCGCATTTGAAATACACGCGAATGTATGTGTGCGAAATGTGTGTACGAGTTCGTTTTTCGCACCACGAGTCAAAATGTTTTTTTCCACAAGAGATAATTGGTTTCCTACATTATTTTCGAATATTTTTGCTTCTAACATAATTCAATGTGTTTGACAGTAAAAAAATAGGATGTTTAAATCTTATTGTTCTTATCTTTTTACGCTAGTTATTACTTTTTACACACGAAACTATATCTATTTTTAAACTTTTTTTTACAAACTAAATTAATTCTATTAAATTTTAATTTATTGCAACAGTTTCACTCAAACTTCAGGATTTAGTACTAATATAAATTTATTTTAAATTCTTACCTTATGATTTAAATCACATTACCATGTATATAATTGCGGTCAATGATAAAAAACAACTATGTGATCGTGTGTGTGAAGATGATGCTTTGTTATCGTGCGCGTGTTATTATGATTAAAAAGAATGTGAGAGAAGATTGTTCAAAATACTAATCATACATTATTGACTTTGTTTCAGACTTAGAAAAAGTGATGAAACAAAAAAAAAAGAATCAATCTTGGAATTATTAATTATGCTAAGCTTAGTTATTTTTTTAGTGATTAGTGATATCTCATGCAGTTATGTTTGAATTATAAATGAGATGTAATTTCATTAACTTTACCACGCGGTTCTCTTTATAGTTTGTACTTAAGAATAGATTATCGAAATGTGACAAATCCTGTGCGGTTTATTGTTTATTGTTTTCTCTCGATGTCGATGCACTTCTTTGTTGTATCCTTTTTTATAGAATATAATAAACGTATTTTATTTCGATAAAATTTATATGATATTACGCATTTTACTTTGCGTGTTGAGAATCTCTCTTACGAATCCCATATAATTCTTCGAACAATATCAATAGTTAATACTATAAACAACAAATGGAATAATTTCAACAATTTTCTATTTCCATTTGACTTTGTATCCCTTCCTGTACAAAATTATAAATACTACCTCTATATATAAATATTTTAATCACGCGCACAAGAATAAATATTTAAATTCCATAATCATGCTCTTTCAATCATTTCAAAGATCGAGGTTCTAATGATTAAGCGACAAAAAAAAAATGGTAAACACATGGTCAACACACTTCTTCTACTTTAAGACTTCGAACATTGGAATCATGACTATTCTAGCAGCCGCCGTATGTGTTTGGTTGTGCATACGCGCACGCACGTACGAAGCCTCAGGGCACGTGCTTTTCTCTCTTCCTACCGGCGAGCTCCAACAGTAAGGCGTATGACGCCGTGCTGAACACTTCGTGAAAATCATCGAAGAGATAAATACAGATAAATTATATCACGCACAAATACAATACTCGCATTGTATCGTGCGATGCATCGGATCATTTCGTCTACGAAAAGCAGCATCATCTACCTGGTTGTCCTACTTGGCGTGCATCAAAGGAGGGCATAATCTGAGAGAAACTATACCTGCCGATGACCTGCGTGAGACCTACAGGTAGTGCGTGAAAAAAATATATCCGAACGAATTCATAGTGATATTTGAGCAGGTTGAAATAGAGACATTCGAGTTTGAAACTTTAAAGGAGAGATGGGAATGAAAATGATATTTAAATGGAATAAATGATGTCGAACAGTTCAATGTATTCAAAATAATGTCTCAACATTTGACTTCGAATTAATTAAAATATCAAGGGAAATTTGAAAATAGTGTTTTAGTCTCCCAAACGGGAATAATCAATTTTTACTTTTTGCTTTCTCACAATACACATTGTCTGCTTTTATTTGCTTTTTTTTATTAATGTTTACGTTTATTTTACTATTCACTTATATATGTACTCTTGTACTGTTTATTAATTTTTTCCAATACATATATATGTCTAATCAACGTGAAAAGTGTAAAATTAAAGAATAAGTTAATTATAAATTTTACTGTGGTTGAAAGTCTTTTTTTTATTATTATTATTCATAACAGTTGATTTGAGGATTTTCGTTCATAATTATTTATTTTTATATTAAATAGATAAAAATTTTTACATGAATTTGAAGATCATGATTGAAGATTAACAATTAAAAAAAATGAGAGACACATTATATTCAACGGAAAGATTTGATATCATTTACACGCGTCAAGTGAGCTAAAAGAAAACAACGGAAAAATAATATTTCATTATTCGTGTTGCAATAATATTTCATTATTTGTGTTATTATATACCCAAAGCTTCTGACACAAATTGGAATAAGCATTTGAAAAAAATGATTTAATAATACATTTGTTAAGAATCTCATCGATTATTAATAAAATTTAGCACTTGTTTCCATTATTCATGATTGTCTTATATATAAAAAATTTTGAATGAATAAAAAGTCAATTTCAGCAAAGAAATATATAAAATTGATAATTAATTTTTTTATCTCTTTATTATTTAACTAAGCTGGTAGATATATTGATTCAAATATTTTTCGCAATCTTATTTTTTTATTTAATTTTTTATTCAATCTATATTTTTCGCAATCTTCTTTAATAAACAATAGTCAATGAATACAATGTGCACTTTGTTGTGAGGTAAAATAATAATTTCATTGTTCATCCGACGATCTTGGCCTATTATTTATTGAAAAAAATATTCGAAATAACGCGAGTACATATCTTAACGGGATATGTAATTTATAGAGTATAATTATAATTAAAATATTTTTATTTAATTTATTATATAACCATCTTGAACTTTATCTTTTATATAATACGTTCTATACGTTCTATCCTGAAAACAATTTTTTTATTAGACATCACAATTCAAATATAATCGAACGATATGTAAGATACATATGATGTTTTTGTCATCTTTTGCAACTGATATCATATAAATTAATATCAATAATTAAAAAGGAAGATGCATTAAAATCGCGTAGAGTAGTCTATATAAATTAGTGAGCAGTGTCCAAGCGCCAAAGATATATTGGTTATCATGATATCATATAAGTTTGATAACGATAAGTCTTCCAATTCTCAAAATGTGTGTGTGTGTGTGTGTGTGTGTGTGTGTTCGTAGTAAATATCAAAGAGTATCATAACGGTTCATTCACAATTATGGAAACATCATAACATATTCGTTTAGCAGCGATTAAGACGAAAGGTATTGTAAACTATTTGTTTATATATCGTGATTGGCTCTGTACTATCTGGCAGTGTTCCAATTTCTTCTGAGGAACAGTAGAAATAGTGTACTTTCGTAGTTATTTAAAGTTCGAAGTAGAAACGTTATTTATTCAAATGATCGTGCGATTTATCTGCGAGCTATATATATGAATAAATTATTTATGTACAATCATGATCCTTGTATTCGAATAACGCTGTCACATTTCTTTCTTTCACATCTCCTTTTTCGTCGCATTCGTTACATAAAAAAGCCGGTTGTATAAAATGAACGTAATGACGCGGAATATGGCAGAATAAATCAATTTGAGATTATGAAGGAAAACTGTATATAAAGAGTAGACGGAAAAGAAATACAAGGTCCGTTCTTGACGCATCAAAGATAGACTTTGTGCGTTTCGCTTATTTAACAAAGTACTCCGAAAAAATTGTATTCTCTTCCTAAGAATATTTCATTTACTTTTATAATATCTTTCTCTAAAGTAAGCGTCAAGAGGATCCACTTAATTTAAGAGAGAGAAATCTGTAAATATTAATATTAAAATTTTATTCCTAATTTAAGAAAGTATTCGAAAAAATATCAAATAAATAAATAGCTAATAAAAGTCATTATGAGCATATCTCGTCTGATAAGTTATACCTTCAACCAGCCGATATAACCGGTTCTCGCCGAAAAAAGATCAAACAAAGTGATACAATTCCTAGTATAGAACTTTTATCATAGACAAGCTATAAAAGGGAACATCGAAATTTCTGAAATTTATTCTTAATTTACGACAGCTTTAGAGATGAAATTCAACTTAACATTTCCGTAGGCGCGATCTCCGTGCAATGCGTGTCGATGTATATAAACAGCAAATATTCATTTGTAAAATTGTTTTTTGTTATGATCGCAAACAGTCTCAGCCGATGCGACTCAACCGATCCTCGTCGAAAGAGATCGAAAAAAGGGATAGAATTCTCAATATAGAGCTCCCATCGCAGGCAAGATGTAACAAAATATGTAAAAGAAAAACATGGAAATTTCTGAAATTTATATTTAATTTGCGACAACTTTAGCGACGAAATTCGACCTGACTTAACATTTCCGCGTGTATACGTGCCGATATGTATAAACAGCAAATGTGCATTTGTAAGAACTTTTTTATTGTTTCGAAATATTAAATAATACAATATTAAGAGAATATCTCCCTTCCTCCTCCATCTCAGTATATAAATGAAATATTCTTAAGATGAGAATACAATTTTCTTTTTTCTTTGTGAAGAATTGGTTCCTCTCCGATGATTTGAATTTGACACGAAAATCTGGTGGAAAATATGGAAATTCTGGGTGTCAAATTCGCGCCGTTAAACATACCTCTGCAAAGGAGGCTGCAGACCTTGGCGGTTGCGATATGGATTTTTGTCACGCCTTTCGGCGATTTTTGGGGATACATCCTCACGGCCTATCTTCTATTCTACACGCAAACGATGCGTTACTTCGTGCTACTGTACTTTCTCTGGATGTACTACGATTGGGACACTTGCGATCGTGGTGGCAGAAGGTAATGCAATTCTACTAATTTTTTTTTAGTCTTGAAATCTGTGCTAGAGTGTTGATGTAAAAAAATATTATACACAAGTAAAAAAATATTATACACAAGTAAAAAAAAATCTGCCCTTTGATTCTGTTGCACTTTAGCCGCGATAAAGGAAAAAACTTTTCTTAAAATAAGAATCGTTAATGTTTAAGGAGTGATAATTGCATCTTGTTTCAGGGATTCGTTGACAAAGAGAATAAGAAATAGCGCATTTTGGCGTTACTTCTGCAATTATTTTCCCTTGAAATTAGTGAAAACAGTCGATCTGGACCCAACGAAATCTTATCTTTTCATTTCCGTACCCCATGGAATTTTATCGATAGGAGTTGTTGGTTCATTCGCAACGGATGTGCTGGGCTGTAGGGAGCTATTTCCCGGACTAGATATACGTATAATTACTCTCGATCAACATTTCAAAATACCTCTGTTCAGAGAATATGTTTATTCGTTAGGTAACAAGCCTCTTAATAATTATTATTTCTTATCGTTCGGTCAGTTTATTTCACAAGCGTTAAATTTTGCAATATATTTTGCAATATATTCTGCATATATTTTACAATATCTTGCAGTATTTCATTGCTCTCAATATTCATATCGATATAACATACATAAATATGCTCGAGTTTTTGCATTACGTCAGCTTAAAAGATGACTTTTTTTTGCTTGTAAAAAATGTGCTGTTTTAATTTTTTTTTTTTTTTAATAGTCGTATAGAAAAAAGAATTTTTATAAAAAAATGATTTAACATATCGTGTTAAGAATAATTTTGTGTATATTTTGCAATATATTCTGCATATATTTTACAATATCTTGCAGTATTTCATTGCTCTCAATATTCATATCGATATAACATACATAAATATGCTCGAGTTTTTGCATTACGTCAGCTTAAAAGATGACTTTTTTTTGCTTGTAAAAAATGTGCTGTTTTAATTTTTTTTTTTTAAATAGTATAGAAAAAAAGAATTTTTATAAAAAAAAATTATTTAACATATCGTGTTAAGAATAATTTTGTGTATGGTGAAGAAAAGATGATGAGAACGTATTGTATCGAAAAAAAAGAAGACGAGGTCACATTTCACATGTAAAATACATGTAATTGATAAAACATATTCAGTACACTAACACGCGCGATGAAAAGATAATTCTCGAACACGTGGCTGCAGGTGGCTGCGCTGCTAATGCGAAAAGTATCGAGTATTTATTATCAGCACCGCCAAAGAGCCCGCATACCGGAAGAGCTGCGGTACTTATTGTCGGCGGCGCTTCTGAATCCATGGAGTCGGTGCCAGGCACTTACCGTACCATCGTAAAGAGAAGAAAAGGCTTCGTGAAACTTGCCTTAAAACATGGGTAAGCGGGTAATTTTTTTTTTTATCTTTTCAGATATATATATATTTTCCATAAATCATATTTATTTGTGATAAATTTTAGTAGAAAAAATTAAGAAAGATGAGAAAGAACGAAAGAGAGGGAAAAGGTTTAATGCATAAAAATAATCGATGATGGTAATGACACTCGAGATTAAAATCTAATATAATTTCATAATTCAGCACGTCGCTAGTTCCTGTTTTCTCCTTTGGCGAAACGGATTTATACGATCAAGTATACGGTCCGGAAGGATCGACTTTAAGACGCATCCAGAATCATATTCGCAATTTTATAGGATTGGCGCCCGTCATTTTTTCGGGTAGAGGATTCTTCCAGTATTCGTTTGGCCTTATTCCGAAGCGATTACCCGTCACCGTAGTCGGTAAAGTTCTTCATGTTTTGCAATTTAATATACCCATCAACATATGTGTACATTATATTTTCTTGATATTGTGTTCTTTCTATTCTCTGATTCTTCCTTTTCTTTATTTCAGTTGGCAAACCTATCGAGCTGCCGAAAATAGAAGCACCCACAGCTGAACAAATCGACGAATATCACAAAAAATTCATGGAAAACTTGACTGAGCTCTTCGAGACGCAAAAGCACAATTACATAAACAATGCGGAAAAAGCTACTCTCGAAATTAACTTATAAAACGCATTCAATTGAATAACATCATCTAAATCTAAATTGTAAATTTATTGCTTAATTGAAATTCTCTTAGACTAATTGTCATTTTTTTTTTAAATTTTAAAGCACTTTGGAAAAACAAAGGTTTTGGATATATATGTAATATATTTAGTTATTATACATATATGTAATATTAAATATGTTTAATGGATTAATTTAATACATATTACGTTCATCCAATTTAAATATAAAAATTCTTAATAATTCGTGATGAAAGTGTAAGAATCAAATATCAAGTTACAATTTATGATTAGATGCAAGACAATCTACTGATTGAATTTAATCGCGTGATTCTTGTAATACATATCAAATATCTATTGCTTCGCGATATTCTCAAAAGAGAAAATAAAGTTACTATTTTTTGTAAGAATATACAAAGCCAAATATTGTAAACTAGATGATAAATAAATATATAATAAAAACACTGCAATTATTTTTTGTCGACAAATCAAATAATTAAAAATATCATTATAAAATCGCATAAGTAATCGTGTATACGAGAGTATTAAAAAAAAAAAAAAAGAATCTTTTATAAAAACGACTTTGAGGTAGTTTTATTAAATATATTTTTGTTATCATTAAATCTTAACTTATTAATGGCATGTGACAAGTGATCGTATATTCATATGATACTTTGCGACAGAGGAATAGCTACAACGGCGATAACAAAAATTCCAAAACACCAAAGACTCATTTTTAATACCTATAATGAAAAAAATCGCTTTTTAAAACGACATTTATTTTACGTTTTATATTATCTTACTCTCGTACCTTGTCCTGCCATTTTTTATGCGCTATGCAGTCGCGAAAACTCATGCGAGTAAAGTGCACGCTGGAATAAAGCGGTATCCAGGAATTGGGACTGAACGTGTACAAAACTTTGTCCACGAATTTTCGTAGAAGAAAAGATTTTCTCGTCACTAAATCTCTCATCTGAAAGACGTGGACACGTGCTCAATTTCTTTCAAATCTTTCAGACAAACAGATACGCATTAATGATAAATATTGTCACGATAATAAAAAAAAATAAACCTCCACATAATTATACATCGCGAGGTCGCATATTGCATGGCCATCGTCGCATCGTAATTCCGAAAATTTCGGCAGAATTTTAGCGAAGTCCGAATTGTAGCATTCCATTAATTCATCGAGCAATAAAACATCTTCAAACCCCTATCGGAACAAAAAAATATTCTAAAAGAATATTCTATATTTTCTATATTTTTTCCGCAAATGTAATATTATTGTGCATAATTTATATTTTTTTTTTCCAAGTATTGAAATATCGCGACGAAAGGATAATTGATAAAATTTTTTTATCCATTCGATAAGATCACTTACAGTATTCATCCCTTGAGCGTAAAAAGGAACCATCGCATGTGCTGCATCGCCGACTATAAGAGCAGTTTTTCCAACGTGATAAGGTTTACACTGCAAAATGCACGAACGAATATATATATCATATTAATCCAAATGATTAAATTGAATGACTACAAAATGTGCTGATAAAATGGAAATCAACCTTAATCGATATTAATGTTTGTGGTTCTTTTTCGAAAAATTGTTCCACCAATCTCCGTTCGCCGATTAGTCGTAAAAGATCCGGGAAATGCTCGGCGTAGAATTTCAGCAACGCCACGGGCGTTTTTAATTTTTCTAACACATGGAAAGGAGCGAACAAATTGCCGGTGAACGTGTGATCTTCGTTCGGCAATGAGGTCATCATAAATTCTCCACGCGGCCAAATATGAAGATTGTTACCGCTCATCGCGAACTTTAAAAGAATTAATCAAGAAATCTTCATAAATTCGTACGTCAAACGAATGCGATTCAATTAAAATTATCGTGATATGTATTTATTTACGACGCTCACCTCATTATTTTTTCCAGACGGCACGGAAAGTTCCACGTATCCGTGCTCGATATACGTTTGACAGCAATTGAAGAGCGGTCTTTTGGCCATAATTTTTCGTACTTTCGAGTACGCACCATCGGCGCCGATTATTAAATCAGCTTCCGCATCTTCTATCGCTCCCGTTTTCGTACTAAAAATAAGAGTTGCAGCTGAGCGGAATAAAAAAACACTTGCTCGTCCATTCACGATGTGCTCACTCACTTTAAAAATTTCATTTTTCCCTTCTCCAAATCGGCGTCCACGAGCTTTTTATTGAAATTCATTTGCACATTTGAATATTTCTCCGCGGCTATCGATAAAATTTAATCGGTAGAATAAATTTCAAATTGTTTACTTAATTAGTTTTTGCATTCGAACTGGTTACTCGATATCGCGACTTAAGTTTACGTTAAGAAAAGGGATGTCACATGTAAAACGATACACGCAAAATTCTTGCGGCTTCACGCACACCCCGTCACCAGATATCACGCAGATATAGAAGCTCTTGTAACTTGACCAATAAAAAAAATAGCTCTTTTTGTGTTTCGCGTCTCATTCTCATCAGCTTTAATTAAAGTAATTTGCGAAATAATTGAGATAATTGAGAAAAAGTATAAATTAATTTGTGTTTTAAATAAATTAAAAAAAAATTGATTAAAAGGGAAAAAAAGAAAAGAAATACATTATCCACGTCTGTTAGAAAGTATTCACAAAATATGTTTCTTACAATTAGTATGTTTTCGTTTCTATAATCAAACGAGTTTCGATATTTACTTAAGTGCTCCTCAGTCAACCGTAGATAATCAATGTTGACTAAAGAGAATCTGAATAAAGATCGAAACTAGTTTCACAGAGACGGAAAAATTTTAAGAGAAATGTATTTAATTTTTAAAGCCGACTTTTTTTTTACGAGAAAAGTCTTGTGCTACAACATACTTATTCCGCATTTTTCATTTGCATCTTTGTGTAAAATTACTGCTTTGTCGTTTATACGTTAAAAATCATTTGAATCGTTTATTAAATTTATATTTCAATTGTAAAAAGTGGTCATACCATCCAATAGAATCTTATTAAGATGTCGCCTGCTAATTGAGTAGATGCACTGCAAAATAGACAATTAACGTATCGATGCGCATAAAGGCATAAGGATATAGAAAAATATAAAGGATATAGAAAGTTACGCACTAGAAGGCAAAAGAATATTTCGAAATGATAAATTACTTGACGTAAACTCACATTTCCCTTGACACTATCATAAAGAACTTCTTTCAGATTGCCATTCTTATTGTGGAGCATCCTGCCACGCATGCAGGTACCATGCCGTTTTACCAAAATATCTTCAAGACCGACCGCCCTTAGAGCCTCTCGGCCACGAAACGACAGCGCTAGATTAATACTTTGACCAGATGAATCTTCCTTTCGTAAATCTAAAGATTCGACGATTCAAAAATCATAATCATCGAGTTGATGTGAATTAAAAGTCCAGAAAATATTCTAATATCCAACATTTTATAAAATGTATAGTCTCTCTAGGATGTCGTCTAAGCTAAATTTTATTAATGTATTTTATTAATTATATCGATGAAAAATTGATGAATCATGTGAGTCTGCATATCAATGCATTTTATTAATATTATGAATTTTATTATTTATATTTAAGAATTTATTATTAAATATAAATAATATTAAATTTATTATTATATATTTATATTTAATAATTTATTATTAATATTAATATTATGACGAATAATATATTAATTTCAGATGATAAATTATGATTAAATCGATAATTATACGAGAAATTCTGTTCAGAGTTTAATATAATTTTCAGCATCCTTTACCTGACCGATATTCATAGATGACTACTTGATGATCTCTTTTAGCGAAAAAACACGCGGCTAATGCTCCAACCTACAACGAAGACAATCTCTTTCTTTCACGTCCTTTTTGCACCAAAATCGAATTGAGAAGATAAAAAATTTATGTATTTTTGCGATGCAATCTCACGCACCAAACCACCTCCGACAATTGCGATACGCGACTTTCCTTCCATCTCTGCCATTCCGTTGTATATCGAGGCTACTGACAAACTGCATTAGCGAACTGTCCTCACGCCCTTTATATACATCTTCGCACCCTACATCGATTACTAGTCATTGTTAAGGATTCGAAGCAATTTGAAATCTTTATAAATTTATATTATATATTATTGTATAAATTTTATATTATTTTGTTATATTTTTTTATATTACATTACATTTATTAAAGATATAAGAACATTACTTTGACTGTAAAATGCTTTACCTTGATTATAAAATGCAATTCTTATCGTTTAAGTAATGATTTTTATGCCTTTAATACCTGAATTTGATAAAAAATAGCAATTTTTATTCAATTTTGATTTGGGGAAGCACTGTTTTTGAAATTTGACCAAAGTGCCGGATAGAAAAAAGTTTCGTCTTTGGTGTGCTGAATTCCCCCTTCAATTTAGACATGCAGATCTGAGATGCCTTATAAAACGCTCTTAGTAGCTGCCGGTTTCTCTTCTTTTTAGTCCAACGTCATAAACAACGTGTGGATCATTGTATGTTTATCGAACATCATTCGCTTGATCTTGATCTAGGTCTTCTCATTACTTGTGCGTCATCTCTCTCCGCTTCCGGCCTCTCGTGTCGCTATCTCTATCCTGGATCCCGTTAGCTGTATAATATCTACATAAATCTGTATAAATTCCAACCTTTCCGTATTGTCGTGACGTATTATGTGTCCAAAAAATTTTAATATACGAGCTCACACTATACTAGACAGCCGATTTTTGGGTCTGATTTGCTCTAGAATGGATGCATTCGTGCGTCGGGTAGTCCATGATATTCTTAACATTCTGCGTCAGCATCACATTCGTCTATACGGCGTCTATCTCTCCTGCTTTCATCGCCCATGTTTCTGACGCATATCAAAACAGAGAGAATATCAGTGTGTTTACTAATCATGTTTTTGTTTTGGAAGAAATGTTTCTGTTCTTCCATATTTTAATCAGCTGGCTCGATCTAATTGTATAGGACGACGGATCTCCTTCTCGCAACCTCCTGGAGTAGGGAATCCCCCCCAAATAAACAAAGTTATGCATCACCTCGCAACCAGCAACAATCGATGACTTAAGGATCAAACGACATATACGCTTGACTGCATATATATGTAAGAAAAAAGATCAGGAGCTTTAAGACGCTATCCTGAAATGGATGATGGACGAGTAACGAAGCGGAAACGGCGACATCATCGTAATCGTCGCCATCGTCGTCGTGGTCGTCGTCGTCGTCGTCGTCATCTTCGTCTTCGTCATCGTCGTCTTTGCCGTTGGCCGTTTCTGCCTGCGTGGCCGACGCTGTCCGAAAAATCAAAAATAGCCGATGCGCGGCAGTCAGTGCGGCGATGTCGACGGCGAACGACGGTTCGGCGGTACGGTTCGGCCGATGGTGGTGGTGCTGGCGTAGAAGAAGGCGGAATATTACCACCCGCGGCCCTGCGATGCCGACGACGACGGATTACCCGAGGACGATGGTCCTGATTGCCGTGCTGGCGTTGATCTCGATCCTCGTAGGTCACGTTGACGCCGCCGCAAGGACGAAAGCCGAGGAATCGCCCCGCGGCTCGGTCACCGGCAAGCAGCGGGAAACCGAGCCGGTGATCGAGGAAGTCACTGCCAAGCAACTCGAACGGCTCCTTAACGAGAAGGACTTTGTTGCCGTGTACTGGTGTAAGTGCTGCTCTCCGTTCTCATGTAACCAAGATCCGTCACGGTATCCGTCACGGTATAAACCGTGGCGGCTGATATCGCAATCGCTTTGCGGTGAACGAGCGGTGACGGCAGGTACGATGCGACCCCTCGAATTAACGATAAACGCGCGAATAAAATACACATGCACATATATATAAATTTTTAAATAATTTGTTTAATAATATATATTTATATATATATATTTTATATATATATATATATATATATATATATATATATAAATATATATTATTCCCAAGTCCAATAATTAATGATGTATCTCGAAATTCGCATGGATCGACGTCGTTTCTCGTACATAAGAGATCATGCGACGGTGCGAGCATCCACATAGCTGTGATTAGCATCTATATTCGTATCGACATCGAACTCACGTTTCGATTCTTGTGATTTTGGCACTCAAGCGGGATGCTGTCGCGACTCGTGTGGTGGTCATTCTTGTTCTCTTATCCGCGCATACATATCATATTTCGTTAACATAAAGGGGAAGATAAAAGATGTTCCTATTTTCTATTTATTTTTTTACTTGAATAAACTAGTATGTTGCGCATAAGTTTTTCTTAACTTAAACTAATACATAAGAATAACAAGAATTCGTATGACAGTAAATGACAATAAGACAGATGCTATATTTGATAGCAATTAATGTTTGCATATTGTGATTCAATATATTAAAAGTCTAAACAATAAGTATTAAATAAATGAAAATAATTCGCACCACACGTAAAGAAACATAATAATACTTATAAAAAAAAAGTAACCTCCGTGTTATGATATAAATAAAAATAGGGGAAAAAAAGAAAGAGAGAAAGAAACAGCTGTAGTGACGAAAAATTAAATAATAACTGAGTTTGACAAATATTAAAATGCAAATTTTATAAAGGGTTTAAAAAAAATCTTTAAAATTAATAATCAATTAAATATAACAGATTAGTTTGATTTTTTTTTAATATTCATATTTTTCTACTCTATCTTACGAGGCATTTTTTGCTTAATCGACGAGATCCGTATGTAATCTCTTTTCGTCTTTTTATGGCATCTTCTTCTGCTGCTTCGTGAAAACGCATTAACATTTTCCGGGCTCTCGTTAGTACACATTATATAACGCGAGTGGGTGTCGATGAAAGCTACAGTCAGAGTTACGGAACGCTGTTCGTCATTGAGACTGTTCTATATATGCAGCGAAGAAAAGAGTAATCTTATATACGAGAGACATCGATGATACGCCAATGAAAAACACAATAATATAATTATATTTTTAATATAAAAATATTTCGCTCTACACGCATATATAAATGGTTTTCGAAAAAAAAAAAATAAAAACTTTTTCTCCATGCTTTATAATTTGATGTTTTATATAAAATTTCCGGCTTTCACAATTTCCTACTCTCGGAAGAGTAACGATCCTACGAACATAACTGTTGCGTGAAAAGTTACGGTTTTGCAGTTATGATACGTTTTATCGATACACGCTTCACGCACACACATAAACGATAATTCTACTCCCGCAAATTGCCCTCACGTGAGAATTAACAGGTACTAAATTCCCTCCTTCTGCCAAGTGCTACGACCGCTCAGTAGGACAGCCTGTCTCGAGGTAGCTTCCCGAGTTTCGGGAATAATCTGGCAGTTTAATTACCGCATTCAAACGCTTAATTCAATTTAAGCTAACTCTCGCTAATCGTCTAGGTGATAGGGAGGCTATCGGGTAAATCGGACAATGTTTGAGTAAATGTGTAATTAGAATACCGATATTGAATTGCTATATGCTGAATATACCGAAGGTCATATCTCATGTGGCAAAATTCCAAAATACATGCTTGTGTACGCTTTTCGGAGCTCCTCAAAGATAATTGATGTAATACAATCCCCTTTTCCTTTTTCTACAATCGAGATGAATGTCTGTAAAAATGTCTCTTCGTTGCTTGTCCCCATTTCATCCTCTTACGAGAATAACTTTAAAATTTAATGAAAATTGAAAAATTTTATAAATTTAAATTTGTCCGACATGTCACACACACACACACACACATTAGCATATCTAAAGATGTGAACTGCGTGCTTTTGATTTAAATCATTGTACATCTGCGTTTCGTCAACATCGAAGGCAAAATTAGTTCGTGCATTTAGTTGTTAGAGAGCAATCCAGGAAGTACATATAGCGATAACTGACTCATTAGCATGACGCATAGAAAGATGCAGAAGCCCACGAGTAATCATAATGGTAACGCGTTAAAACGTCAACCGCGATTCCGTTGAATTTACTCAAAATTTAACTTGCGATATACTATTTTAATAATGCCTCAATATCCGCGCAATTTAATATAATATATTAAAATACATTATTTTTGCAATTTGACGATTAATTCATTTAATACGACGATTAATACGACGATTAATTGATTTAAGATTAAACGATATATATTTGCATTCTATATTCGAATTTTACACGAGAATCTTTGCTTTGATGAGAAATCAGAAAGAATGAAGGATAAGGACACAACGTGTCTGTATGATATGTATATATCTCACAGAGAATAGGTAATAAAATAAATGAGTCTTGAAATCAAATTTTTGACAACCTGTTCGTACATATCACATATCGATTTCCTGAGAGCGCTCGAGCTCGCACAGCAGTCATCGTAATTTTCTCTTGAATCATCTTTTCGTAATACCGCGTGATATAATCGACCCCGGATTTTCGGCCGCGAACAAACACACTAACGTGCCATCAGCGGTAAGCACGAGTAGCTCACCTTTATCGCGTCCACTCAAAATACATTGTCCCGAAATGTTGCGTTCGCCGCCTTTGCTTTAAATCGCGCGTGTAATGCGACGGCACGTGGCGCGTGTGTATGTGTGGGCAAAAATTACGTGAGAAAAAGTTACTTAAATTAAAATTAAAATTACAATAAAACGTATATAGCGACATCAAGCTATTTGTTGAGAAAAAGAAACGAATGTGGGAGATTGGTGACTCCGAGCGACTCTCGCGATCACGCAGTCGCTGCGATCGGAATTCAAGCCCGAAACGCATTCCAAATATTCAAGATCGCTCGGAGTCGAAACGGAGAGTGATCGTCGAAAGATTCGCTCGCTTCTTGAACGCGCTGTAGCAAGGCTGGCGCTCCGGTGGACGCCGCTTTTAGCACACGTTAGAAGTTATTTTCGCGCTTACCCCTCTCGGCTTATATCGTCTCCGCTGAGAACGTAATGCCGTCCCAGCCGCGACCACCCTGCCCACCGCGTACATCGTCATCGCGTAACACACGGACCTGTTCTGGCCGGTTCTCATTCTCCAAGGGCTCGTATAAGAGACACGAAAATGTCGTGTATCGGAGTCGTAAATGGAGGATACCGTAGGATCCGCGGAGGACCCGGACGACGAGCTCGCGAGCAAAACCTATTTCCAGATTACCTTGGTTCCTCTCGTCTGTACGGCGAGACCTACCCATATGTGGGTGAAATTAATTTTTTTTCTTCTCTCTCTCTCTCTCTCTCTTTGTAGCCTGCTACTACATATTTACATCAGAATGAATTCACTCTTTCAAGCTTACTTGTTTCGCAAGCTATTTCTGAATTATTTCCTTCATTACAAGAGAGTGGAATGAAAAATTTTAAAAGCCTTAAATTTATTTGAAAGAAAGGGCGCATTTGATGCTCTCCTTAGATAAGACCTTAGATTCTAGAAGGTAAAAAAATTTTTCCCCGCGAGATAGAACGAGAAGGAGAAGAAGAAAGGGAAGATGATTATCGAAAGAAATACGATAGAATCGACTGGCGAAAAGTCGGAGGATTTGTGAGACGACGAGCTCACGCGTCGAACCTATTTCCAGCTGTAACGTCCTCGCGGCTCATGTCACCGTACGCTCTCGTGTCGAATTCTTTTCTTCTAGGTTACTAGGGACTCGTATATGTCTGTCTTCTTTTTTATCATGTCTATGCATTGCCGCCTCACTCTCCTACATATATCGCTGCTTTAATATTGCTCTAGATATAGGTCTTTAATTAGTACATCTGTCAAAAAATCTGACATTATTCTCAATATTGGATACTCAATAAGGAACCGAGTATTAATGATAAAATTCGCAAACTTTAATTAATATTAACTAAAGTAAAAAAAAATATATATATAATTTAATTAGAACAATGGTGTAACATTTAAATGCATATATCTTTCCTGACTTACAATTATCGAAAGTTAAAAGTTCTGAATTTAATTGCGTTTATACAATTCGCGAAAACAATATAATTTGAGAGAATACTGGAGTTATATCTGGTGAGATATTTGAGAGAGAAACTATAAACTTCTTCTTTCTTGGCACATAATAGATTGTGCAGTTGACAATTTATGCAACAGTTGCGCTTAAATATAGTTAAATTAGTTTTGATACGATATATTCTGAAATTTAACGAAATCTTGCCGCGAAAGCAAAATTCGGGAATAATTCGTGTAATAATAGCATCGATCGAGCAATATCGACATTTCGAGAGCCCTAGACATCCTTTCGGCCAGAAAATCTAAAATTACTCATATCCAATGCGCGGGGATACTTCTTCCGCCTCTGCGTCACGGTGAAATACTTACTCCGCGTGTACACGTGGCCCTGTTTCCCAGAGTCGAGTCAATGGATTAAAAAGATATAGATATGCATGTATTTGTGTATATATGTATTCTCGCCGTTCAATAATGTATCGCATAATTTTATCTTCATTATCGAAATACATTTAAAAAATTAATCTTAAATATTTAACGGTGAAAACGTCAATATTTATGCTGTATTAAATTATGTCGTGGAAATAAAAAATTATATGAACTTTCTTCTTTAGAAATTTATATGAATTTCTTCTATTATAGATTGAAATAAATTAATTTATTTTGCATGTGTCGTGATTTGTATTTGATATAATAAATTCGTGAAATATACTGAAAATTCATCTTTCTCAATTTATAGAAGAATATTAATAGATAGCTTTAATCAACTTTAATATATTTTAATTAATTAGCACTTTCATATTTGTTGTCAATAGGCAAAATGCGCTCAGTAGATTGAATCTTCTTGCTTAATGAAAGACAATTAGGAAAGAAGTTTTCAGTATATTTCGATCGATTTATACCATCGAACACAAATGATGTGACATGCGGAAAAAAATAATTTATTTCTATATATAATTCAAAGAAAAAAAGTTTTAGCTTTATTTTTAGTTTTAGTGTCACGATTAAAAGAAGCTACAGTGAAAAATCAAAAGCTTAAAAATACGAGATCTCGTTCTGCAAAGCCCTGTCATCGTAATTCGCATCATTTTTCTTTTAAGCTACGCCACACATTCGCGACATACGAAATCTTACCGACATAATAGCAATCTGGGCCATTGCATGGGTGGCTCCTGTACAGATAAATTCGCGCGCATACATACAAATAGAGCGACTCACGAATAGAGCGGAAACATTCTACGCACGTGTGACGATTAGTCTTATTCGTTCGTGAAGCGCGCTCTCCCGCAAATATTTTGTCTTCTATTTCTGAGAGAAGCTTATATCCCAGCAAAATTATCACTATAATGGACATGACTTTATGGGAGTATTGACTTAGCTTAAAGATATAAAAAAAAAAAAAATGAAAGGATCTATTAACGAGTTGATGATAATTACAGATTGTATCACAGACATTGTTTCATATCAGAGAATTCGAGCGAGAGAAATAAAAACAATATATTATTTACATAAAACCGATTGCAATTGCGACAACATAAATAATTATGTTTTACTGGGAAATGTTTTTATTCCGATTCTTTTCTGTTGATCATTTTGCGCGATTTCTTCGAAATAGTTTTTCCATCCGTAAATATACATATACCTAATATTCCTTGGAACACATAACAACACCGCAGCGATGAATAGTACAATTTATTCCTACGTCTGTTCCTCTCTCGCCAATTTATTTGTATATTATTCCTGACGATTTATTTAAATTATTGTTACTCCACTTCACGCATTCAACGTCGAGATATTTAATTTCGTTATTTCAAGGAATTCTTGGGATTTGCATCTTTTCCCCTCTTTCCTCTTCTTTTCATTCTTTGAGAAGAGAGAATCTTGTTTATTAATTAAATTTTCTTTGCGCGCGTTTAATGAAAAGCAACGAGATCAAACGCACATTTAAATTCATACTATAATGTCGGTCGTTACTCCACATAATTGTAAACCAAGAGCGTCGCGGGCGCGTCCTTGGCGAAAAGATGTCCGCGGACAACGGCGACGAAGAAGAGAAGACGACGACGACGACGACGACGACGACGACAACGATATGGGCGAGGCCGTTCGTTCTTGTATTTTTAGTGGCTCGTAAACTAGGCACTGGCCGTCGTTCGATTTCGTCGTCTATCTCTTTTTCTCTCTCCTTCGTATAATGTGGCAGTATATACACAATTCGTCGATTAAATAATGTAAAACTAATTTTTAAAAAATTACGATAATTTTACGCGATAAAAATTATTTTATTTTTTCGATGCGCAACATCAAGATATATAAAGACGATCGGAGTTAGCTTAATGATAAGAGGAACGTTTGTCTCTGAAAAATGAAAACTTTTATGCATACAAAATTTTATTAAAAGTAAAGTTCTATTTAAAAAAAATATTTTTATATATATATATATATATATTTCTAACGAGTGGAAGGATCAACTAATCACTAAAATGATTTATTTTGCGAAAACGAGATAAATGCAAGCAGGCGAAAAAACAGCAAACGCGCATACTTTTCGGACTAAAAATTGAAAGAAAGATTTCTCGAAGATTTTTATAATTAGAGACCCACAAAAGGTTGTCATAAACTCATTGTAATCTATATCAAAATTGCAAATTATGTTTCAATCATTGCTTGAGCGTTCGTCAGTATCGACGTTGAAAGGATTTATTTTAGATAAAACGTAATAATTTTTCCATAATCACACATTGTAATTTTTTTAATGTAAAATCAATCTTTTATTATCTAATTATTTATCGTGATTTATTGTTTTCGTCTTCGAGCCGCACATTCGTTCCTCTGTCATTTCAAAATACCGAAAAAGAGTGCAATATATCTATAAAAAGGGAATTTCTCAGCACTTGTGCATCGCATCGAATTGAAAATCGCGCATATAAAAACAATTCAATATCTTCGGCTGATCGAGACTAATCCGAAAGTTGAGGCCAACCGACAGTTGCATCTCGATCGAATATGCATTCTTCGCCAGAGGCGTACATAATTTAGTTATATGTCTCGTGGCAGCTGTCGATGTGACGAAGAACGAAATATTTCTACGAGCGCACCTGTCGCTTTTAATCGGGAGCAATGTCGCAAATGTGAAATGTCATCTGTTGTTACTTTGTCAAATAACTAATGTAATCTCTCATTTACTGCACGATAACTAACACGTAGATCGTTAATTTTTTTCTTTTTTTAATAATAATTTTATACATTTAATCTTTTTTTACACACGAATTCCAATATCAGTGTGTGGATGATTCTGATTCTTGAGATATGTAATCGTGTCACATGAATTCTCTGTGTCCCTTTTGTTCCGCCGATAATTCTTTCGGAATCAAAACACAAAGTAAAAATAGATTTGTTTACGACATTGTATTTATATTCATTCACGATCTCTACCTGTGAGCCTTTTCGAGTAAGCGAATAAGAGTATTGCGTTTCTAAACTTTTATTCTTTTTCAGTTCCTAAAAATTTTCACAGCACATTGAAACAAGAATCAAAGATTTCGATCAAAATATAATAAAATTTAATTAGAGATTCGTCACGCAAAGTTCTTTAATTGACAAACAAATAAATTACTAATTACACTACTCATTCTGAATCTCTTTATTTATTCACATAAATCTCAAACGTGAAAATCCCGAATATGTACACAATCAGAATTGGATTATTTTAAGAGATTTCATTAATTATGCCGATAATGTCAGTAAGTTGTCAATCTCAGCTGTTGCTTCTCCGTGAGCATTTGTCTGGCTGAATCTTTTTCATTCGTATCCGTTAATGGATTATTGTCTAATTTCTCTTAACTTTCGACTATTACGGCAGCAACCGATGGACACGGTCCAATTTATCTGGCACGACTTTTCGAAAATTCCTTCGCGCTCTATCTTTTTCATATCTCTCTCTCTCTCTCTCTCTCTTTCTTTCTCGCTTTATGCCTCTTAGTCAGACCATTCTGCCAAATGTTTTGCGGGGGTGTTTTTTAACCGAACGCTATAACGTTACTAGCACGCGGTGGAGGAAGAGGTAGAGAGACAGAAAAAGACAGACAGATGGAGATAAAAAGAGAAAGAAAAGTAGGCAGATATATGATCGCGCAAGAGCAAAGAGAAGCGTAACGAAAAGAGTGGCTGCTCCTACACCAGCGAGTACATATGCAGACAAGCTGAAAGAAAGAGAGAGAAAGACAGAGGGCAAAATCGAGAGCGAGCGAAAAGACAACAGAAATAGAGAGGAAGAGAATCGGAACCACCTCTCCTGTTTCTTCTAGCTCTATTCTGAGGAAGTCGTCACCAAAAATGGTGGGGCGCGCGAAACGTGTACGTGACGATGAGTCGTAACATCGTCGCCCCCGTCTCGTTATCATCAACATGACCGCGAATCAAGGTCCCCGTCGTAGCGAACCGTTATAGCGGTCGATATAAATGCGGGAGGGAAACCAATCGGGGACAATATCTCGATATCTATAGGCGATCATTGTAACCCAACACCCGCAATCGCCACCGCCGTCACCGCAGAAGTAGCGGCGCGTTCTCTGTACGCTCGAATGGAGCGTAGCCCGCCAAGAATGCATACAATTGCCAAGGTAGAAAAGGTAAAAATGTACCCAGAGAAGATAGAGAAAGAGATAGAAAGAAATTTTGGTCTCTCCTCTTTACAGGCACCTGAGCGCAAAGCGTGCTTGAAATGAAATAAGAAAAGAAATTGTTTTCATTTGTTGAACCAAAGCTTCAATTCGCGAGCCATTTAATTTGCGATTCGTATATTTTTCCACAAACATCTTGTTTTTCGTTATTTGATATTGCGTTCGGCTTAATTAGAAATTTTTCTGCAGATGCACGAAGTTGCATCACGTGCGACAAGGTCCTGGCCGAATTGGAGAAAATCGACGATGATACGGATCACTTTGGAGTCGACTTTGTCAAGATCAACGATAAACGACTGGCGAAGCAATATGGTATCAAAAACTTTCCAGCTCTTACATATTTCCGCGAGAAAGAACCAATTATATACGAAGGTAAGTAATTATATACGCAGCTTTCTTTAATCTTTTTCGCAAAGTTATCTATCGCGATAAATAAATAAATATCTGCTTAAAAATACACAATGAATCTTGTAATTAATAATTCAACTCTAACTTTATTATTTATAATTATGATTATTATTGTTATGATGTTTAAAAAAATATAATAAAAACAACACTAAAAATTAGCAGTTGCACACACCTAATAGCATATACATGACGCTTGTTTTTTAGGTGACCTGATGGATGAAGAAAATGTATTGGATTTTCTCACGAGTTTGGAAGCGATGGATCTGCCGGATCGAATCGAAGAAGTTAATGCCAAGATACTGACGAAAATCGTCGAGGAAACAGACTTTGTGGCGGTTCTTTTCTGTAAGTCGCTTTCTTTATTACTACTCGTTAAATACATTGGATTTACGTTCCGATCGATCCAATGCCACGCGAAGATCGCACGCAACCATCCAGAGTACGTTATTTTCCATCGTTCACCAATTTATTTCCAAATTCTCGAGCATGCTGTCACATTGTAAAATGTTTTGCAAAACAATTCTACATTAAAATAATATAAGATACATGCAAAATATTTTGAAAAACTAGATAAGTTTTTAATTAAAGAATTGAATAAAGATAATTTTAATTTTTTCATAAAATATTCAAATATTCATACGACATATTTATATTACATTTTTTATTACAAATTTAAAATATTTGTATAATCATGAAATATAATTAAAGAAAAATGTGTGACAGTAACATCCCATGTGATCATAACATGTTCCACAAAGTTTCTACAATACATATAAACACCTTGATGATTTAATGCTCTATAATTTTTAAACTGTGAACTCGCAAATCACGAGATAGGATTTTGATACAAAACAGAGAAATAAAATTCTACAATATATTAAGCCCATCTTTAGTGCAATTTAAAAGAACTGTCAAACGAGCGAACAAGCGATCGAACAGCAGAAGAGAAGTGCGGAAAGAGATGCTAACAGTTAGACGGCTCTAATTTAATTTGCACGGATGAAGAAATTTTTTTTTTAAGTAGTGACGGAGACGCAGAGCGTGATTGGTGATTGGATCTCAATTGGAGATCCTCTGAATTTTTCAAAGTAGCACGACATAGTTCATATCTCTCGTAAGATCTCCCTTGGTTCGAAATCCATTTACGAGACTAATCTAGGCTAGTAATCGTGCCAGTCGGCGCCAAAAATCAAGGGATACACAGCAATGCTATGTAATGTACCCTGACTGTGTCGTACCTACATAATATCTATCGTTCATTTAACTTGTTATCGTCCGAACGTCTTACTAATCATCATCTGTGTATATCATGTGTGTGACGAAAAGAGTTGTTCGTTGCTGTACATAAAATATAAAAATGACGATTAACTCTTCTGCAAGTTTACTATAATGTCAAGCTATCACGTACCTTTATGTGCACGATCAACTATGTTATAAAGTAACGAATTAATAATAGCAATTTTATAATAAGACAGCTTATATATGACAAATCTTTTTTTATCACTAAGCTTTTTTAATTAGATACAATATATTATAATACAGTATCTCGTGTACAATTTCATATTCCTTGAAAAAGAGTTGTATATATGCAGAGAAGGATTTTTAAAGAGAGAGATTTTTATTAATCTTATTGTTAGATAGAAAAAAAATATTTCTAATCATTCTCTGTATAAAGTGCAATGTTTACGTCAGTTTGTTCACCTCTGTAAAGTCTCTATCCATCTATCTCTGTCTTCCGTTATTGTCCGTGTCGATGTTCGTGTTCAAGTTTGAAATATCCTATCGCAAAATGGGCAGCCGGATCAATAAAGACATGAATCATCATATCACAACAATAAAGACAATCAAATCTGTCACGCTCCATCATTCCGTCCACTTTGCGATTCGATCACATACGATATACTTGTAAATAATACATATATGTGAAAATTCTTGTGTGTGTTGATACGAATAGGTCCGGATACGGAGCGGTGTGCGGGCGCTGGGTCCAGTAAGTACATATTTATAAGAGAACGATGTTCTACTTGTGGCACAGTATCTCTGTATCCTACGCTTCTTTACACGTACATACACACGTACACGTACACTGCAACGTGCACTCAATATCGGCTGAAGCACTAACGAAAGATCACTTTGCCGCTTATAGAGTCAACTACCATTAAATAACGTTTCAAATCAATCTTCATTTTGGTGCCTCATCTTTTATCTGAAATTCATTAAATTATGGAAAACAAAATTTATATGATTTTATTTCGTATACAATGAAATTGTTGTCTTCTTTTCTTCTGCGAAGAAGTGATTTTTCGCGAGATGCATCATGCGGAATGATATGCTGTGATACGCGTTTACCTCCGGCAAATGTATTTCCCTCAAACACATACTTAACTATCGATTTGCGTGTTCATCAATTATCAGAGTTGTATCTATCGCATCGTCCCTGCAGCTCTTCGCTCCAATGTACGTGTACAACGACGGAGGGATGCGGTACGCGGAGAAAAAACGGATGTCAATAGAGCGGCAAGAGTTTTTACATTTACACATTTCACTCGTTTCGAATATACATATACGATGGATACTCTGATGAAATCTATTAAAAATTGTTTTTTAGTAAATTAGCAATTGAAATAATATATGTGATGTATGTATATAATTGATAAAGAGAATCAGCTAACATCAAGCTTGCCAAATTTTTCCTTTTCTATTATTTGTAAGCGCTTTGAATGGTAAATTCTTGGCACGAGGCGCTCTCTAATTTAAATATTTGTAAATATTCAATCACTGTTTGCATTCTGAGTGTGCACAGGCAGACGTGTAAAATATTAAATTATTGCATTATTCCGCATCCCTATTTAGAATAGAACAGTGTTTTATAAGAGTGAGACTTTTTTGAGAATATTTGTTATACTAATCTAATTTCGTTTCAACACCCTTATTAGGCAATTTAAGCAAAAAAAATTATTATTCATTAGTTCCCCTTTTAAAAAAATATAATAAATCGCATCAAAATTATCTCGACAATATTGCAAAATTTTATAAATATATTTTGTGTCTAATATAAAATATATTTATCAAATATATTTATATATATACACACCGTTGAGCGTACAACAACACCAACGGCCATATAAAATGATGAGATAAAATCCAAGCAACATAAGAAATCGAATTTTCAACTTTAATGGTATGGACTTGCGAACGGAATAATCAGCATTTGAGGATGGCATCGTCAAGCGTTCGACGACACACTATAATGCATTTTTTTATTTCAAATGGGACAGACAAGCCAGACTGCAAAAAGTGCCTTAAGGCTCTGCAAGAACTGGAGAACATCGATGACGAGGCCGATCAATTAGGCATCGGCTTCGTAAAGATCGCGGACGAGGAGCTCGCGGACGAATATAATCTCGGTCCCCTTCCAGCCCTTGTTTACTATAGACACCAAATCCCAATCATTTACGAACGTAAGTACGAGAGAACGTGAGTAACGCGTAACATTACGCCAGATGCTCGTACGATTTAAATCTATCAAATCGATTTAACACGCAATTATCCCACTTTAATCATGTAAAACAATTTATAAACGAAATTAATTGATAGTACGCGCTTTTAGATGAACTGAGCAAAGAAGAGGACGTGTTAGAGTGGCTGGTGGCGAATAAAAGTACGGGAGACGAAGAGGACGTTATCGAGGATGTTACCGCTAAGACATTGAACACGCTAATCGGAAATATAGACAATCTAGTTGTTCTGTTCTGTTCGCATCTATTTCGCTATTATTTTGGCCTCATTTGCCTTGTCTTCGTCTCGTAACGTGATCTCATGCTTGCAGACGATCACGGCGATGAGGACTCTATGCAGGTGCTAAACGAATTGGAAAAGATCGACGACGATTGTGACAAGCATGGGATTCAGTTTGTGAAGATCGACGATGAAAAGGCGGCGGAAGAATTCGGAATCGACGATTTGCCAGCGATTGTCTATTTCGAGAAGCAGATACCAAATGTTTACGACGGTGGGTAGGTGAATCGAATATAGAGAGATGGCATTTTTCTCTCTATCTCTCTCCCTCTTTTTATGTAAACAATGCCGAAAAAATAATCCCAGATATGCATTGCGATAAAGATGAAAAATTCACGAAAAATCGATCGGTAAATAGAGAATTCGATTCGAGATAAAGTAACTCTATGATTGCAGGAGATATAGAAAATGAGGATGAAATCCTAGAGTGGTTGTTGTCGCAACTCGAAAAGGATGAGATCGAAGACGTCACCGATGAGATGCTGGATCGTCTCATCAAAGATGGAAAGACTTTGGCCGTGCTCTTCTGTAAGTTGTTCGCGAAAGATTCGCACTATAACCGATCTATACAAATGATATTAGGACGTATTCGTAATGATCGCAGACGATAACAACGATCGGAAGTCACAGAGAGTTCTCAACGAGTTGGAGAACATCGATGACGAGTGCGATCAGCTCGGCGTAACATTCGTGAAAATCGACAGTTCGGAGGAGGCCAAGGAGTACGGCATCGAAAAGATACCTGCGATGCTTTACTTCGAGAAAGGCATTCCGATGCTGTATCAGGGTAATCTAGAGGACGAGGAGAAGGTGCTCAAATGGTTGGAGCAACAGCAAAAGATCGATCAAATCGAAGACGTCACGGATGAAATGCTCGACATGGTTATCGAGAAGATGCCGCACGTAGCCGTCCTCTTTTGTCAGTAATATACTTCACGTTTTTCCTACCATCTCTCCTTTCTTCTGAATTTTTCCTTGTTCAAAATTGTTCATTTAATTATATTGCTTACAACCTTTAATTCTATCGTCGCTCTGCAGATGACAAAGATCAAAAAAAGAGTCAGAAGGTGCTGAGCGAACTGGAGAACATTGATGATGATTGCGATCAACATAACATAGCTTTTGTGAAGATCAGTGATTTGAACGAAGCGAAGGAGTACGGTATAGACACGCTTCCCGCTTTAGTGCTCTTTGAACGAAAAATACCGCATATTTACGATGGTCAGTCTTGATTATCATTTACATAAGATAGAGAGAACAATAAATTAATTAGAAAATATTGGAGAAATTCTTTCAATTGCGTTGCAGGCGATCTTATGAACGAGGATCAAATATTAGGCTGGCTGTTGCATCAGAAAAAACATGCCGAGATTCCGGAAGTAACAGATGAAATGATCGAAAAGCTCGCGGAGACCTCACCGTACATGGCAGTTCTATTTTGTAAGCAATCGATTCGTTTTTCTATCTCTCTTTTGAACAATCTTCCACAGTTATTTGTCAAGTCAGTGTTATTATACGCCGCGAAGGAGATTAATTAATTTTTTTTTCCATAGACGACAAGGATGATAAGCAGGACATAAGGATTCTAAATGAATTGGAAAATATCGACGACGAGTTAGAGAAAGAAGGCATCGTCATCGTTCGAATAGACAACGATGCCGAGGCGAAGGAATACGGTATCGATCATCTGCCGACTTTAGTATACTTTGAGGATAAAATTCCAGCGATATACGAGGGCGATCTGCTAAACGAAGACGAAGTCCTCGAATGGCTGATAGAGCAGAAGAACAGCGCTACTATCGAGGAAGTGACGGATGAAATATTGACGGATCTTATAGAGGACCACGAATACGTTGTAGTATATTTCAGTAAGCATTTTTTTCATCAGCTTTTTAATAGACTGCGAGACAAGTTAAAATTATCAGTAGCAGCAATTTCTTTCTGCTCTCGTTTGATATGAGGAATCAAAAATTATGACAGGTGGAAGTTGCGATGAAGGAGAGAAATGCGACAGTATCCTCGACGAATTGGAGAATATCGATGATGAACTCGACGAAACGGGTATTATATTCGTCACCACCGAGGACACTGTCATAGCGAAGAAATATGGCATCAAACATTTTCCAACTCTCGCGTTCTTCAGAAATAAAGACCCACTGATTTATACCGGCGATCTCGATGACGAAGACGAGGTATTGTCTTGGATCACGGACGAGGATACTTTGGAGATACCAGGGAAAATCGAAGAAGTTAATGCTAGAATGCTGGAGAACATTCTCGACGAAAACGATTATATCGTTGTCTTTTTCTGTACGTCAATGGCAATACAATCAAGCACATCGTTATCTAATTAATTCTTTAATCACAATACATTTGACCGCTTGTTTGCAGACAAAGAAGGCGATAAGAAAAGCCAGAAGATCCTCCAGGAGCTCGAGAACATCGACGATGAGTGCGAAGAGAAGAAGATCGATTTCGTAAAGATCTCCGACGAGGGAATCGAGAAGGAATATGATCTTCCGGGATTACCGGCATTGGCATTCTATAGGCACAAGTTTCGACAGATCTATTCGGGCGACATGATGCACGAGGAGGAGATTTTAGAATGGGTCCTCGAGCTTCGTACAACAACACCGGATGTTATCGAAAGCGTCGATAGAAAAACATTACAAGTTCTCATCAACGATGTTGAACATCTCGCCGTTTTCTTCTGTGAGTATTCATTTTTATCTTTTTGATATTAATAGTATAAATGTATATATATTATATTTTCTTTAACTTCAGTGGACACTTCTTTTTTTTAAACTCAAAATTCAAAATTGGTCAAAGAATTCGCAGTTCAATATGTAATACCTTTAATGAGAGATATTCTCATATAATAAATCGTATAATAAATCACAAAATTATTTGTTCTTTCTTTTATGTAAAATATAAAACATAGTAATTAAATCTTTTCAGAAAGTTCTCTTAATTTGATGGCAACTCTAAATAAAGTAATTATTGTAATAAAAATAATAATAGATAATACAAAGGTTTATATCATGATAAATTATTTAACAGACGACGACAAATGTGAGTCCTGCACGGAGATCCTGGAGGAGTTAGAAACGATTGACGATGATACTGACAAACACGGTATTCAATTCGTCAAGTCAAACGATGCTAAACTGGCGGCTGAAATCGGGGTTTTCTCCTTTCCGGCTCTCGTTTACTACGAGACCGGAGTTCCCATCATGTACGACGGTAAGTGTCGAAAAGCTTCATTCTTGCTTTTTATTATCACCCCGCCCTTGCTATATGATCCTTGTTTTCTATGGAAAGAAAACAAAAAAAAAAGATCGAGCACTTTATGCTCTACGCACATTCTTCCTTTATTAAGTCACTCTTCTACGTTTATTCTCGGAATAAATTTGCGTTAGATTAATAGATTTTAATAAAAATAAAATTTCGATAAAAAATCAAACATATTAAATGAAAACATGTTTTATTTTATATTATAATAATTCGTTTAATAATTATTATACGCGTATATAAAATATATAGTATTACCGTTGTATTTCTTGTGAATTATTCAAATATAAAATAAATATAAAATATTAATTTTCTATAATTAACACGATACGATAAAATGAAGAGCGACTTAGCACGTTCCTTTCAGCAACTTCCGCGTCGATAAAGCGATAACGAAACCCACCACCGACACGATCTCGGTGCGTCATCGAATCCGGCTGATCCTGATACGCGTGTGTGCCTTTTGTAGGTAATCTTAAGAACGAGGACAGAGTTCTGGAATGGCTAATCGAACAGAAAAGTAAGGAGATTTCTAGGATGATGATTATTATTACTGGTGTACTGTTCTTTGTGACGTTAATCTCGGTCGTGACTATACCACCGGGCTACGAGTACAACACTCGCGCCGTGGTGATCACCCCGATCACACTACCACCATCACGATCACCATGATCGAAATCGTGAAAAAGAAAAAAAAAAAAGAGAACAAAAAGCACGTCGAGTTTAGGGGATTTCCTGTAACGATTATCGTCGATTTAATGGCGCGATGCATGCTTTCGGTTCGCGTTTTCAAAACAAAGTTCGATCGAAGAAAAGGCGCGAGATGTCAAGAAGCTCGTTGAAACGTGGAATAAAAAATGGATTTCCTTTTTATAATATGCATACGCTAGCCATATAACTTTTTAATTACGGCACGATGTATTTAAAGCACAATCGCAAGCTTATACTCTCTCACTTATTTGTGCCTATCTCTCCTTCTCACCTTCTGGTTACGCATTAGAATGCAGCTGCAACGATGCAATAATGCACATGTCGTGTATTGGCGGTAATGCGTCGGGCAAATTTTCTCGGATAATTAATTTCGCGAAAGAAAATTATCATGGCGCCTGATCGCTCGATTATGAATAATGATCTCGTGAGTGTATCGAAGCTTTATCTCTCGCAGCTTTTCATATGCATTAATAATGGCTGTTTCTATTTCTTTTTTTAATTTTTTTTTCTCTTTGTATTTAACGAAACTTTGTTATTCATTTTGATAAAATATTAAAGTCGCAAATTGTTTTACAAATTAGCAACATCGGTAAATTTTAATTTCAAGCAAAGCTCGTAAGAAACGTATCGAAGAATACAAAAAATGTATAAATGATATTATTGATAAATTTTGTATTTTAATTTATATCAATGCAAATATTTTTTTAATTGCTGACCTTTTTATATTTATATATTGTCATATCATGTTTCATATCATCTTTAAATCATATATATATATATAATACGACAGTTTTATACTTATAATTTTTTGCAAACACAATTGCTTCACGACACATATTCATTTCAAACACTACTTGACTTATTAGTTATTTTATTTCCCATAATGAACTTTGGGGGGAAAAATATTAGTTTTCCTTTTTACATAATATAACAATTATTACGTATGTAACAATATTGCGGCAATGTGATGCGTCAATAATGTTTGTCATTCTAAAATGCATGTCATCCCTTTGGACCGAGGCTGTATCGATCACAAAAAACCTAGGTACACAATTTGAATTTCAATCTAACTATATATTATCCTTGATCCCGTTAATATACAGGTAATGATAGTGATGATGATGATGATGATGATGATGATGATGATGACGACGATGACGAGGACGACGATGACGATGACGAAGACGATGACGACGAAGACGACGATGATAATGATGATGATGATGATGAGGATGAGGATGATAATGATGATGATGATGATGATGATGATGATGATGATGATGATGACGACGACGATGATGATAATGATAATGATGATAATGACAGCGACGAAGATAACGAAGATAACGATAAAAATTTGAACAAAGCCTTGAAGAATATTCTGGACAAAGGTAAAGGTCCAACGACAACCCAGGAGGCCGAAGAGGAGCTCACGTGAGATCGAAGTGTGACGGGCTTTGTGTTGCGCAAAAGAAAGACAATATCTCAAAAGTAGTAGAGATACATTTAATGGACCAATAGACCGATTGGTATTGATCATAACAACATAATTTAAATGAAACGTGGCTATTCACTCACCATTCATGGTAGAGCTGAAGGCGTGTAGGACATACCTGCATGTGAACGTTATTATCTTTTCTCAACTCACACCTGCAAAGTGTATCCTATGCCTGGACTTTCCTTCTAAGCCGTCAGAATTTCCTCAAGGTTTCCAAATTTTTCTCGCGTAATGCATGCCCGCCTTATAACAATCCCTTATTTTATTAATGGAGCCGCTCCCCCGAGTCGCCATGAATCTTACTAAATTCGCAATAAATTCTCGCATAAAAAGTTGTAATAAAAAAAGAATTTATATTGATAAAGTAATATCTCATTATATTTGTATTTACTTGATAATTATATTTTAATTTATTCTCTCCAAAATGCAATCACGTTTGTTCTTTATCTAAAATTTATACATTGCGAGATTTATGGTGCGTAGCTCCAATCTATCTCGGTCGTATTTTTACCCGCTATATAATAATGGGCATCTCCAAAGCGAGCCGATGGTTCCTGTTGTTATTGACAGCTGTCGTCTGCAGCATATTTCGAGTCGAGAAGAATCAGACTAGTCTCCGTTCAAAAAGTAAATAAAAAATGAGAACGGATGAGCATTTCGGATTAATGTGACATGGTTCGCCATGTTACAATATTTGCTACATCATGGCAAATTTCTACCCATTTTGATAGAGTTTTTTTGCATCTCGCGTAAGGTATTACGATATATAAATATCATTATATCACAATAAATAAATAAATAAATTAGAAAAAAAATGTTATCAAACGAATATAAATGAAAAGGAGGCTGGTTGACGTTTTAAAGTTGTTATCTAGAAAGAGTCGTCGACTCGCCGCGAGATTCTCTATTAAAACTTTGTTTATTAAAAACATGCACGTTTGGCTTTTGCTAAGCAATTAAGATTGCAGTGGAACGTTCTCTATGCGCTAGCAACGTCGAGATCGCACGAGTCAATATATTTTCGTTTCTCCTCGATTCTTTCTTTCTTATTTCCAATGTCTCGTTTATCTCTCTCTCTCTCTCTCTCTCTCTCTCTTTTTCTTCATCATTTTCTTTTTGTCATTTTTCCCATTTGTTTCCTCATTCAAACTCATCATTTTATCCATATTCCATTTACTTACTTAGATTGACTCGTGCGACGAGACCAATCAGTCATAGGCTAGCCAATTCTTACAAATTTCTCTCATACTCTTTATATCTGACTCGTTGTATATTTGCTTACTGCAGGCGACGGCTGTTTCTACATCGGGATGGGAGGTAAAAGCGCGAAACCCAAGATTCCCTCCTATGAGCCCTACCAGTGCTGTCCCGCCAAGCTCGCCCACGGCACCAAGGTCGCCAAGGTCACCAAAATCGGTCCGATTGCCAAGGACAAGCGCAAATTACAAGGTAGTACGGATAAGCCACAACTGCCGGCACTGAAGCCTATAAACAAGCTCACGGCCAAGGAGAGCAAAAAGTCAGCGACGATATCGAAAGTTGAAGCGAAGGAACCCAAGTCTAAGGCCAAGAGAGGATTTTTTGGAAGCGGTAAATATGATAAACAGCTGTGTGAAAAGTTAAATGGCTGCCCACACACGCGTGCTTCGCCGATACGGTTCGACGTAACGTAAGCATATATTCGCCGAGGAAGATAAACTTTCATCGATACAAAAATTTTCGAACAAAATCTCTGACAAAACGTGAGATCGTGAGAATAAATCGCGTCGAAAAGAAAGAACGATCAGCGACAGCGGCCACGCCGTGCGTCTGCGGTGGGCAGCGATTTAACGAGAAACGTCTTTTTGAAAAAGATAGCGAACGATAAACGTAATAGACAATGGGAAGGGAGAGAGGGAGGAAGGAAGGGAGGGAGGGAGGGAAAGGAGAAAGATTTTCTCTAACAATAAGACCGAGCCACCCGCGCGAGGAGATTCGTAGCGGAGATAAGACACCTGACTCTTCGTCTTCGTATCCCGGACGCAGGTACCTCGCGGGTCTCGCGCGATCCATGAAGAGCGTCAACGACGCGCAACTTCCGGATGAACAAGATGATTGAAGACACGTGACGTCTACGCGGCTGGCACCGGCGGCTGGATCCTTCGAGTCCTCGAATCGTCAAACTAATGAACACCGATTCGTTGAACGCGCCGAATGATTCGTTAAATTATCGAATAATCAATGACACGGCCGATCAATCGGAAAATGTAATTTATTATCGTGTAATGAGACTCACAGCGCTTCGGTGACGGGGCTGAGGCTACTTAAGAAAAATCGCTCCCCTTAATTGATGATTTTGTAAATACTTGCGCGTAATTGTCGTTGAATCTTGTAAAATAATCTTCGCCTTGATGATATGATCGCTCGAGGGAACACAACTCGCGAAGCTGAACGCGTTTGTAAATTCTTTCTATGCAAGCATAATTTTTCATGAATTTTGATTCGAAACATTCGAACTACGCGATGTCCCCTCGAACGGACATCGTCATTGAAGAAGGATCGATGACAAGATTGTATTTAATATACAAAGACGCGATGAGAAGCATACGTGAGAATTGATTTGTCTGTCCTCTCACTGAGAGTTGGGTCGGGGTTGTGGGCTGTTACAGTTGTAGCTGGAATACCTTACCTCATGAAGGTCTAAACGACCGACACGCACATCGACGTCCAGATGCGCGAGATTGAGCTGTGAACGAAGAGAAAGTACTACTCGCCGGACAATTATGATCAAACCAGTGATCGAATGAAGAAAAAAATGCGATGAGAAAATGCGCGCGATGACGGAAGAAGCCACGAGGAACAGTTTGGACAGGATAAACCAAATATCGCCGTTGAGCGAGTAACAATTTTACGTTTCTTAAAGAAACAAAATGCCTCGTTGCCATTTAACATCGTCTATCATCGCCTATCATCGTCAATTCAAATTATCGTCCATCATCGTGTTCGTCCGCGAATTCATTAACATTCTCGTTATTATCGTATCAGCGTTATCATAATACAACGTCATCTGTATCGCTACAATCAACGATATCGTCATCTTCTCGATATATTCATCCGTGTGTTACGCGCAGGAAGGTAAATAAACATCTGCGAGATCTTAATGTTTCTGTAAAAATACGTAACGATCCTGATATCTCAAAAATATTCTATGATCGACGAAAGTACATTATAGAAAAAAATTTATAATATATTAGGTATGTATACATATTATACACAACATTAAAGATATTCGAGAAGAACAACGTTCGATAGTATGTCAATCCGGTGTCTGTCGATAATCACGCAATAGACAGAATTATTCTCGCAACATATGCATTTCTTATATAAAGTTTTTTTTTTTTTTGATCCTTAATATCTGATCATTGTCTAACGCTGAATATTATTTGTCGGTTTTGTTTTACTCGTTAACCCATTAACGTCACGAAGAGCGATACCACCTTCTGTGTTGCATTTCATCGGTAATATTCGTACAATAAGGGGTAGGACTGTATAGTATAGACGGAGAAAGAAAGATGTATAATTCGCTGTTGTCGAGATCATCATAGTGTTCTACCTAGACTTTACGGTACACGCTCTAGCGATTAATTTAACATGAGATTAATTGTTTGTAACTAAACCCATCTCTCACTCTGAGGTCTCATTTTTATCGATTTCTATAGACTTTCTATGTTCCAACAAATTCTATGGATCCTCGAGCTACAGATTTCTTCCTCTTATTTTTATAAGACAAGAAGATCTTAAGAATGTGAAAGTGCGGAGGCTCAGAGTTAACGCGAAATTATGTGAACGAATGGCTTGTCTATAATTTATTAATAACGAGATTTCTTAATAATACGGGATTCTCATAATGTTTTCATATCGATTTTTTCCTCGAAAGAGAAATTGCCTAATTATTACAAATTTGATATCTATTCAAATTGCTAGAATTTTAAAATATTCAGCATTACAATATTAATTAAAAACTGTCATTATCGCGATCTCTTTTTTAAAATTTCAACATTTATAAGAACAATAAAAAAAAAACACAAATGAAAACCTCTTACAAATTGTAAATAATTATATGTATTATTTCTTAAAGCGCTACTTTTTTGTCTCTATTATGATATATCTTGGCCTTTCTTTACAATATTTTACGATTCTTTACATCGAGTCTCACGTGAATTTCTCTTATTGCTTCCACTATCATTAATCGCTTATTTAGCTTAACACGTAACTGCATAAAACCGATACAAAATGTAAATGAAAAATAGTCTTTCGACGATGTGCGATTAGGTCGTGCGAAGAAATTACGATATAGAGAGGTGTTTATTTATTTATTTATTTATTATATATTTTGAAATACCTCGTTACTTGTATTCATTGCTCCGATAATTTGCGCAAGATATAAGCACGTCACCATCCTCGGAACTGTCAAATTGCAGGTGAGATACTAATATTGTAATAATATTGTATTCCGACGTAGGAGCGTAAAATTGATCATTTTAGATACTCTAGAAAAATTCATCGCGTCACAAACGGATGAGGGTTTTGCGATCAACGCAAAATTAATTTTTGTCACATTGTATCTGTGATCATCATGATTATCAGACGTCGTGAATTTATCGCACGTGAACGTTGCGTGCGAGCCAATAAGTCCTCGTTATACGCATAAGAGCAGTATGTACGATAATAAAAGTCGATATTATACGATAACAATAAATACATTTCCTAATATCCTTCGTATTTGCTTCGCCCACCATCAATAATGGTACAGACTCCATTATTATATTGTACGCTTATATGCAATCCCTAATGCAATCAATATTCCGTTAGAAATCTCAAATAGATTGTAGAATATCCAAAGATGAACTAAATTGTGAAATCTCTAATAAATTGTAAACTCTCGTATTTAAGAATCCACGTAGAATTAAATGCTAATTATGGCACAATTTATAAAATTGTGAAAAATACACACATACAGAGTATTTATTCTGCATACAACAAAATATGTTAATATTTAAAAAAAGAGCCACTTTTATTTTTATTCTTAAACACTTATCCCAATTAATCTGTAAGCTATAATCAAAATAAGTTTACTTCTCACTAATTTTTTTCATATAATATTTAAACAATTTTAAATATTTGTTTCAGCGTCCGTCATTTTCCAAATCTTTTCTGAGTAAAGATTTGCATCTAATTCATAAATAGTAGTTTTAATTATATGTGCAATTTCCTTTAATTTTATACGGCAACCGTTATATTAACAGGGTAAGTTAATTGAAAAAAAAATTTTTACACATTTTACAATAAATAAAACAATTTTATAGAAAATTGTTAAAAATAAATGAATAGCCATTCCAGAACAGCGTCAATTTTAATAAAATTATCGCTGTGTCGACATGTTATTTTTTAAGTAAAATAAATGAATGATAATAGATTTAGATATTTTTCAATATGCACTGAGCTAACGTTTCAACAAAATGCTGTCTTCAAAGATGTCTTTATTTGCATCTGTGTTGTAAAAAAAAATTGCCATTATCACTTCAGCCATAAAATATCCTAGAATCATATTAAAAATTTTTGACATATTTTATTCGGTTCTAAAATAATAAAGTTTTATATGAGGAATAAATTCATTCATAACAAACAATTGAGATAAATCACGTTCAGTTCAGTTTGTAATATTGAAAATGCAAAAACGCTTATAACTCGAAAATAAAATCAAATAAGACAAGTTTTTATACAAACTTTGTTCATTATATTTCTGTGTACTAATCTCATGCTATTATCCCAAAGTTTTGATTACATTTTACATTTAAAATATTTTGTACATATCTATATAACATATAAAAATTGCAGTTTTGAAACAATTGTAAAAAGTTTGATTATGCACAGTCTCCTTAATGATTTTAAAAAATATTAAAAATTTTAGAGATTGTTTCAAATTTCAGAAAAATATTTTAAGACATAAGATTAATTGCAGAAAATCTTCATAAAATATTGTGAGCTTCTGGACAAAAGTTTCTTTATTTCGACACTAATGCAATTTTAATTAACAGATAATACAAATAATCAATTGAGCCAATGTGCAACGTTTAGGTAATCTCCTCGATGAGAATGAAGTACTTGAATGGATGGTGAAACAGAAGACCGACGAGAGCATAGAAGAGATTGACCGTGAGACTCTCAACAAATACATCGAGACAAAAGAATTTCTCGCTGTCGTATTCTGTAAGGAGCAAATTTCAATCAACATATTTTGCACAAAAATGGCAAAATATTTCTTCTTTTTTTTTTGCATTTATCCTTTATCTTTTTAAATACTATATGATTAACACACACCTTGTGATATTAAAAATAAATTTAACTGTCGTAGAAAATATTACAAAAATATTAATATTATTAATAAACAAAAAAATTCATGTATAATTAAAATATGAAATATTACAATTGCTTGAAATTTTATATATTACGATATATTTACGTAATAAAAAAATTTAGACAAAGAAGAGGATCCAGAAAGTCCCAGAGTACTTAGACATATCGAGCTGATTGATGACGAGGCAGCGGAGTACGGAATAAAGATCGTCAGGATGAAGGATCGGCTGATGGCGAAGAAATACGGTTTCCGAAATCCACCCGGCATCACTTACTTTCGCAAGGGTAAGAACATCAACTACGACGGTGACATCGATGACGAGGAGGAGATCCTCGATTGGTTGACCAATCCGGAAAATATGGAACTCACCGATCATATAGAGCGTATCAACAAGAAGATGTTTCAAAAAGTTCGACAAACAACCGACTATCTAGCCGTATTTTTCTGTGAGTGTCAGTGTGTATTAATATAATGTTGAACGCGATTAGCATTTTCTTGCGTTTATCCTTTTTTTAATACTCGCGCGTCTGTTTTAGACAGCAACGACTGCAAACATTGCGGCCGAGTATTGGCGGAGATCGAACATATCGACGATGAAGCCGATGGGGCCGGTATTAAATTCGTTAAAATCGACGACAAACAACTAGCCAAACAGTATGGCGTTTTCGCATTACCAGCTATACTATTCTTTAAGATGGGATCAAAGGAACCAGTTATATACGCAGGTACAAGACAAACTATTCAAGTTTCTTATTCATTAAAAAGGGAATGTTAGAAATTAAAAATGGAAAAGTTAGAAATTAAAAAATATATTGTTCTGACAGGTGATCTGTATGAGGAGGAGCAAATTTTGCAGTGGTTGTTGACACAAAAGGATCCGTCCGGTGAGGTAATTGAGGCTTTAGAAGGCGAGGACCTTCTTAATTTGATACGAGAATCGGAGTCTTTAGCCGTATATTTCTGTAAGTTGTAAAGTGTGAATAACTTTTCACGGGATCATGAGGTGAATTGTGGAGCAGCCAATTGGCGATGGCTTTGCTCTATTTTTTATTCTTTATTTTCATCGCGTTCTTAATTGACATATGATTATTATCCCGATGAACAAATGGATCTATCTATAGTGTTCCGTGCCACGTTTTTATACGTCTATATATCTTTCTTTCTTTCTTCCTCTCCCCTCTCCCTCTATCCCCTAATCTTTATATATCATTAAATTAATTTTTTATATAATTATACACAATTGGAAAAAATTGCTAACTATATTTAACAATTTAACAACTCGCTTGTTTGATTTTCCGATTCCTTCGTTCTATACGTTACATTCCGCCATCCGACTATTGCTCCGATGCCGTACACATTGTGTACTAATGCCGTAGGGAACAGAACGCTTTGCGACATGTGCCAATCAAAAACGTACCGCAAGCAGATGCGTCACAAGCAGGAGCACAAGAACACGGAACATGGAGACGCTGCCGAGGACATCGATGGTACAACAGATCAAAGCAAGAGCAAAACTAACAATAGGCTCAATAGAAATTTCTCGCTATCTTTCTATCATTATTTATTCTGCCCTCCTTCCCCACCTCTTTATGGTGGTTTATAGTTTATGTTACAGATTAGTTATCTCAATCACAGCCCAGATAAATCTCCCACAAAACACAGGCGGAGGAAAAGAAATTAGCTGTCGTGGCAAAATCGTCATTACTACATTCCATATCATAATTTTGCTCATCAAATACTCGATGTTTTACAAAAAAAAAAAAACTGTTTTATAAAATTTGTTGGTGAAATAGAAAAATTTTTGAATATAAATTTAAAAACTGATAAAAACATAAATTTACTATTAAAGCAAAATTCTTTTAATAAATGCATTTTTCACTCAAATTAAAAATTCTTTTAATGACGAAATAAAAATCAGTTTATTATTATAGCAAAATAATAACATAGCTATTTTTAGTAAACAAAATTAATATTAATATCTTAAAATTATTAATATCTCAAAATAAAATTAATATCTTAATTCCTTTTACTGTGTACAATAATTAACAAAATTTATTATAACAGTATAAAATATGCTGTGTCAGCAAACTTTTTTTCTCCGTTCGCAAGCGTGCGATTCATTAATACGCGATGTATGCAAACTTTGTCGGAAACTGGAAAAGTTTCGTATCATGTATCACATAATGCATGCGCTTTTTCAAGAGAGATTATGAAGAAATACCGATGATTACGTAGAAATTTTGTGTACATTCCCTATTCAATACTATTACATTTTATATAAAGTTACATTTTATATAACTAAGAAAAATATCCATACAAATAAATTTTTCATGTTTGATAAAAATATCGGTATGTATGAAACGGCTTTTAATCATCAGTGTTCCTTCGATTATTTTTGTTTTATAGCTAATAAAAAATTGGACGTAGAACCGCCATTTTCCAGGCCGTATTTATAGGACGCTTTCTCCAAGAAACAATGTATTCCTCTCTTTCTTTCTCTCTGATATATTCTCTATGTACAATTACACAGTTACACAGGTGCACGTGCACGAGAGCAAAGCATGCAACATGAGAACAGAACACGCAGCCAGGCAGTAGTGACCTACAGATCCCGATGAGCATGCACAATTATTTTTTATTTATGTTATTATGTTAGTCTATCAATATAACAGATGCTCTAATATTGCTGAGAGTTCAAACGTCACACATGTAATTCCTAGATCGATCATTCGATCGTTGTTGCAATACTGCTTACCCTTCATCACATGTACTTGCCTTGTATCTAGCAAATTCCTTCCTCGAGTAGACTACATTCACATCAATATCGATGTACGATATTTTATTTATTAGTATTTAGTATTAAAAATGCCTCTTTATATTGTTGAAGTAGATTATTCAAAAGCGTAAATTTTTAATGGAAATTCGATAATAATAGAGCCTTTCTTCAGATCCCGACGACTGTACGCAATGCGTGGCAATACTCGAGGAACTAGAGAATATCGATGACGATTGCGACAGACACGGTATCACATTTGTTAAAACGCAAGTAAGCAAAATCGAATAAATAAAATAAATATATCAACTTTTTGTTTACTTAGCTTCTCTCTTACTTTGCTTATTTATTTTGTGTTGAATGAATGGTTCGATTCATTAATGTACAAAGAAAAATGCAATATTTTTGCATAGAAAGTTTATCTCGAAAATAAGAGTTAATGCAAAAAAAAGTTTCTCTCCTCTTGCTTGATTTTTATAGGATTTCAAGGTAGCCGAAGATTACGGAGTGACAGACTTTCCAGTATTAGTCTACTTCGAAAAACAAACGCCAAATGTGTTCGAAGGTCTATAATTTTAACGATTAGCTTGCTCAATGAATTACAATCTACCTTATTAACAGTTATCTATTTATAGGTGATCTCTCTGTGGAAGAGGAGGTATTACAATGGTTGATTACTCAAAGAACGGAAGATCGGATCGAGCTGATCACAAGAGTTATGCTAGAAACATCCGTTGAGGAGACACAGTACTTAGCGGTTTATTTCAGTAAGTTAATTATTAAATTAATTAATTAATTAATTAATTAATACTCTAAAAAGATAAGAGCTCTAGATATATAAATTACTTTAAAGATATATAAATGTAACATTAATGTCTTTGTTATAGCTAAACAAAATTGTCATATATGCGATGAAATTTTGGAGGGTTTGGAAAAAATAGACGACGAGTGCGACGTATTTGGTATTCATATGGTGAAAATTCAAGACACACAGCTGGCGAAGCGATATTCGATCAAGACGTTTCCGGCGCTCGTCTATTTCCGAAATGGCAATCCTCTACTCTTCGAAGGTTCGATCACCTATTATTTATATTTTAATATTCTTGTTATTTTATAATAAATAAGAATACAGATGAAATTTCGAAATGTTACATGTATTAGGGGACCTACAAAACGAAGAATCGGTCCTCGAGTGGCTGATCGACGATGACAATCGAGAACTGGCCGATGAAATAGAATCCGTCAACGAGAGAATGCTAGAAAGACTTCTCGATGAATCTCCCTTCTTAGCTGTTTTCTTTTGTAAGTCATCGATCTCATTTTGTGACATCAAATTCTTTCTTCACTAAATGCATTTTTTTGTACTATCTTATTATTCTTAAAAAAATTTTATAAGAGACACTCTATATTAGAATAAATATTTGTATTTTATTTTATATTTTCCAGATGATGAAGATTGCCCAGAATGTGACGAAATCATGGAAGCGTTGGAGAAAATCGACGGCGAGGCCGACCTTTTTGGTATCGACTTCGTTAAAATCTCTAGCTCGGAAGCTGCCGAAAAATATGGCGTTCTCAATGTTCCATCTCTCGTGTATTTCCGAAAGAAAATGCCACTCATATATGACGGTGATCTTATGCAAGAAGACAAGATTTTGCAGTGGCTTACTTCTCAAGATGTGTTTGAGATAAAAAATGAGATCGAGGAGGTTAATAAAAAAATGCTAGATAAACTGTTGGATGAGAACGAGTTCCTTGCGGTCTTCTTCTGTGAGTAAACAAAAAATTACAAAAAAAATGCAATGACATTACGCATTATATGAGCAACGTCAATGGATTTGACAATTATCGTCTATCATTACGCTCCATCGTTTCCAGACGAACACGATAGTCAAGAAAGTGAGGATGTGAACAAGAAATTGGAAGAGATCGACGACGAGACTGACAATCTGGACATTACATTCGTTAAAATGGCAGATCCCAAATACGCTAGGAAATGGGGAGTCACCAAACTGCCTGCCATCGTCCATTTTCGCAAACGATTCCCTAGTATTTACAGAGGTAAGAGATACTGCCAAGAGATGACAATATCTTTGTTTAGAACGAAAATATTTTTATGACAGTTATGTTCAATTTTTTCTCCCTAGGTGATCTGCACAATGAACAGGATGTTCTCGAGTGGCTACGCAAGAACCGATATCGACAGCCGGAATTGAACATCTACATGTACATGCTGATCGCCATCAGCATCCTCTTTCTCATGTACACCGGTTTCCTCCTGTCGTGTTTCCGCTCGGAACCGTCCGCGCCTGTCGCGCATCCCAAGCAAGCGTGAAACGCACGCTCGATACGGAAGTGATGACAAAATAAAAGACAGGACTCGTGAACTATTCGCGCTTGTGCGCTGCTCGATACTTTGATTCCCGTATGATTATGCGTGGATAGGTTCGTCCGGAACGAACGATTTATACATGGCGCTCAAGGCGATAAGAACGACGGTAACGATGACCGCGCTGGAATGAAGAGCGATCGGCCTTGCCAGGCTCTGCCGGACCGCTGTCAAATGTTGAATGAAACTACTGTGTGAAAGAGAGGGAGAGAATGCGTTTAATGAACCTTGTCACAATTATTTTGAATATAAGGGTCGAAAGATAGATTTATATGTAGCGCAAATTTGACAAATTTTCTCTCAAACTATAAAATGCGAGAATTTACGAGATGAGCCGAGATAATTTTTCTTTTAAATTAACATCTATATTCTCTTATTACATTCGTTGTCCTAGAGAATACACAAAAAGCAATTTTAGTTTATATATTAGTTTATATATATATGTATATATATATATATATATATATATATGATATATAATATTAAGAAAGTAAAACACATGTTTATTTGCGCGAATTACTTTTGGCCCCTATTTAGTGCAGTATCGTTTAACGCTAAGTTTTTAGAGCATACAGAGAAATTCCACAATATGTCAAAATAACTATTAAATACCACCACTGCAATCTGTTCTTTTTTTCAATAAGAAGTACCTTTAATTTCTGCCAATATATTGTTAGTATCATTATATATAGAGATTACCGTCATTTATTATCTTATTAATATTATTCTTATTATTATCCATCTAAAAAAAAAAATTATCGCTATTATTAATGATTATTAATAGTTTTATTATTGCTATTATTATAATTATAATTATAAACATAATTATAACTTTATTATTATTATTATTATTATTGTTATTATTGTTGTTATTATTATTATATAATTATTATGTAATTATTATTATTATTATTAGTAGTAAGGACTGGTAGATATGACAGCGGTCTGAGATTGTTCACTCCTTTAGTTTATATAGCTTTTGTCAATATGACTCTTCGCAATGATGAATTATCGTTAACTTTTAACGAAAGCGATATAATTGATGACATGACAAAGAAAAGCTTATTTTTATACACTCGTCTAACGAAGGGGACTAATGACGTCATCGTTACTATAATGAATAAAAAGAAACGCACCCTTGGACCAACTTCAAACCGTTAAAATGCCATTTTCATCTGCCAAGTGTAAATAGGATTATAATGAATAATGATGTATTATATGAAAAAGCGATTTTTCTCTTATTCAGATCTTTTTTGTCCGCAAGATTATAGATAGATAATGTAAGATAGATAATGATACATATATACGTATTATGTATTATAATTCTTTTGGATATTATTCTGTTTCTGCGATGTGAATGCGTATATGGAAGTATTTCAAGAGAGTGTTTGAAAATGATATATCTCTTCAAAGGCGCACTTCAATTTCCAAGAGACATACTCGGAAATGTTGTAGAAAACTACATTATTCGACTTCTTATTTAATATAAAGGGAGAACACGGAGTGAGTGTCCCTTGTCGTACAATATTTTAACAATTAATAAATCAAATAAGAGAGAAAAAAAGTTATGTATCACTCACATAAATTACTGCATGTGATAGCCTCTCCTTAGCCTCTCTTTTCTCCTTTCTTGTTCGGTGCTACTTTCTCCGCTACTGCTTTTCCAGTCTTCAGATCACGATCGCACACGAAAAAAGTATTTGATTACGATGATCACGCGACACTCCCGCGACACGATGCGCATTTTATATTGTTATGATGGAAGAATAACATAAAAACGACCGCGCGAAGCGACAACCCGCTTGACATTAGCGAAATGCGTCACTGACGTAACGAGCGGCAGAGATAATTCAAAAGTCGCGCAACCAACTTCGCGTGATGACGTCACTTGTTGCTCATATTACAGTTACACTATCGTACGTTGCATGCCTTGAACAATAAAAATATACATTCGATGTATTATCATTTGCAATATATATATATATGTCATAATAGCAAGTTTAATAAGCACTTTCTCATGTTTTTATTAGATTTTAAATTTATATGATGACAACTTTATCGAAAAAGATAACTTTGCAAGAAAAAGTCGCTCCTATAAAATATATAATATCTATATAAAATATAATCTCTACCTTTTCCTTGATTTTCAAGCAGAATCTATTTTATCCAATGAAATTAAACTCAATTTTTATAATTTTTATTTCTTTACACGTGCATTATTGTTTCATTATTACAATTTTTCGACCAAAATTCTAATCAGAAACTTTTAAAATTCAATATAACGCTGAAATAAGATAAACCAATTATTTTTTTTATTATCATTCTTACTTACAGAGAGTCACATATCACAAGTCCTAAAGCGAAATAAATTTAAGCTTGCGGTAACTAATTCGAATCTTCTTTCCTCCCTTAAATTTCATCTTGAATTTTTATTCTAGCGAATGCAATACCACGGGCTTGACTCGAATCTTTAGAAAAATAATGTAAAGCATGATGCCCTCTTCCCGAATTGACGCAAACTAATAGGTCACTAGAAACACTGCGCAGATGCGCATCTCATTGGTTACAGGGCTAGTGCTATTCACTTTTATTATTTTAAGTTGCAAGCCCATGCGATGAAATGGCGGAAACGAGAGCGCAACCAATCGCGAGCGTAATCAAAACTGCAGAACGCTCGTGATTGGCTCTGTTCTCGATACGTTATTCCGCAGGTTCGCACCATCATCCTATCTCTGGGTAGTCGGTATACGCAACTCTGTTACTGTTCCTTTGACTCGAGGTAAACAGAGACTGAAAAGTCCTTTACCGCGTGGAATGATGGCCGACGCGTAAGTAACCTTGATAGCTTGTGAAATCTGGCAACATCAGCCGATAATATGACTTTATAATTTCACAGACATTATATTAACAATTTGTTGTTACGCATGTATATTAATGAATCTATATTTTTACGTTAAATGGGCAAACAATAAAGATTATAGACTTGAAATTTGCGGATGCACCTAACCTCCAAAATTGATATATGATATATTATTATTACAAGCGAGGACGCATTTGGTTTTTCATTGATCTTATTTATTGAATTATCTATTACCGTGAATATTTGTACAATGAACGAAAACTAGAAAATTTTTACACTAAAATTTGCTTTACAGTTTCTCTCTCTGTTTCACAACATAACTTCTTTTTAATAAAAATTTATGTAATCTATTAAACATATGTATATTTAAACGAATAGCAAAGATTTCCTAAACATCATCATGTTTTTTTCATGCAGAAAAAAGGAAACCGACGTCCCAACCAAAAAACTACCGGCAGTGCCGGAATCTGTGTTGAAGAAAAGGAAACGCCGTGAGGCAGTTAAAGCTGCGCGTCTACAAATATCAATCAAGGTAATTACATGTCATTTGTATATTTATAAAAATTACTTTTCTCTCCAAATACATATGAAAAGATGAGCCTTTATTTTGTATTACTTTGTTTGTTTTTATAGCAACGTGCAGACCGTTACAAGAAAAGAAAAGTAATATTTAAAAGAGCTGAGAAATATGTAAAAGAATACAGAAGGAAGGAAAGAGATGAAATCAGATTGATTAGGCAAGCTAAAAATCGTGGAAATTATTATATTCCTGGTGAAGCGCGTCTTGCATTTGTTATCCGTATTCGAGGGTAAGTATTAATATATGTATATACATATAATTGCTAATATTAAACACTTTTCCTCTTTTCAAAGTCCCACATTTTCTTTATTTAACAATTACGATATAATTTTAATTGTTTTAGTGTGAATCAAGTTGCTCCAAAAGTACGGAAGGTATTACAACTGTTTCGTTTAAAACAGATCAACAATGGTGTCTTTGTTAAACTGAACAAAGCAACCATTAATATGTTACGTATTGTCGAGCCTTACATTACATGGGGATATCCTAATTTGAAATCAGTTCGAGAGTTGATCTACAAACGTGGGTTTGCCAAGATAAACAGACAACGTATACCAATAACTAGCAATGCCCTCATTGAGAAGAAGCTTGGTTAGTAAATCATTTTCCATAATATACTATGTATGTAAATTAATGATAAATATCAGTAAAATACTAAAGCACAATTAACATACATGCTCTATTCAGTAATTTTTTGACAAATCCATGGGAGTCTTGAGAATATAAACATTCTCCCTTCCAACTTGTCGAAAATTAATAAAACAGATTTCGGAAAAATTGGACCATGATTTTTATCATCAAATTTGACAGAAATTTGTACAAAACTTTATTATAACTTATCTATTTTTTGTTTTTATTATCTAAAATTGTATTATCATATATTAATAATTAGAAAGATTAATCCTTTTTTTCTTTTTTATTTAGGTCGATCTAATATCATTTGTACTGAAGATTTGATTCATGAGATATTCACTGTTGGCCCGAAATTCAAATTTGCCAGCAATTTTCTGTGGCCCTTTAAGGTATGTACTTCAAAATATTAAAAAATATGATTTTTCAGTACATTAAATATCCGACATAGGCATGGTTATAGAATAATATATCCTATTAACCTCCTACTGTGTCGAAAAGTAATAAGAGTTCTTCTTGCTGATGAATGTTATTTCAATATCATAATCTAAGATGAACTCAAACATTTTTATTAATATGTTATATTACATATCTAAAAATCATTTCTCTAATTGTTTTTAGCTTAATACACCAAATGGTGGATGGCGTAAGAAGACTAACCATTATGTAGAAGGTGGTGACTTTGGAAATCGAGAAGATAAAATTAATGAACTTCTCAGAAGAATGGTATAAATTTATAAAAATCTTCGTAAATAAAGTTCTACAATCGAAATTAAATTTTTTTTAAATTTATGTTTTGCCCTAATATGATTTTGTTATATGTTATGAAGATACACATTTTAATTAATGAAAGTCAATGTCATGTTGGGATGTGGGTGGGTGGGTGGGTGTGTGCGTGCGTGTGTGCGTGTGTAGATGCAAGTTTAAAAAAATAGTTTCAGAGAATCAATATTATTTCTATTAAAATTAAATATTTGTAATATTAGAGTTCAATGTTTTATGTGTGGCAGTATTATGTATCAATTTCAGAAAAAGCGTTTATTTGACTATTATATAAGACACATCATTCGTTTTTGTATTTATGTCCTTTCGCAGACAATATATTTCTTTTCTTGCATCACGAGATGCGGAATGCATTTTATTTTACTACAAAAGTTTTAAATTATTTGATTGAAATATCAGGATAAAAAGAACGAAGAATTCTTTGCTCTGATTGGTCAATCAAATGCTTTGAAACTTTCATGTCATAAAATGATGCGACAGCCAATCAAAGTCTCTTTTTAAGAGAATACGCATTGCTTGCGTGCATAGCTTAAAATGCAGATCTATGAATGTGCGCGTGGTCCAGAGGTAAAATATTTTTATCATAATAAATTATAATGTAATAAATAAAATATATAAATGTATATGTGCGTGTGTGTGTAAAAATAAATAATATAAACTTTAATATTAATTAAAGTAAATCAAAATAGAGATGACATATAATCACATGTGTGTCACATCTAACCTGTTCACATTTCATCGAGAATCTCAATATCATATTATTCAACAATAATTATTAAGTTACGGGAATTATAAAATTTTTTAAAAATTATGAATATGAATTATCCTCAAAATACTGATATATCCTTATAGTTGAGTAAGTTGAATATAATGTACTTTTGGAGTTGAAAATAAGAAGTTCGACTTTAATATTAAATGTTCCACGTTCAAATCCCCGCAATCTCCTTTTCTTTTGATAGAATTCTTCTATATATTTCACACATTTTAAGAATACTATAAAATAATTTGAAAATATATTAATATATAAAATACAATTAATTATATTATGCAGATAAAATATTAAATTGGTTTTTTTCTAGCTAATAAAGTACAATAGTACAGCAGTTAAATTCTTATAAGTGACAATTAGCTTAATTTTCTTTTATATTATGTAAAAAAAGATTTTGTAAATATGAATCAGAAAAATGTTATATGTCGCATAAAAATAAATGTTCAACAATGCGTAAAACAGATGACACATATCCAAGAATAATATGAAAATATGTATTAATGCAGCTAATGATATTTTTATTATTTTTTTAAAGCTTTATTCTCTTTTTTTTACAGAAAGATGATCAAAACAGAGAATTTAACTTATGCAGATAGTAATCCAATGAAATCAAAAGAAGAATGTATAATATACGAACAGAAACAAAATGAGCTTATTAGAGAACAAGTTTCATCTCAAGCATCCCATGATGCGACAAATTTGCAGAGATCAATATCTGAAGCAATAAATAAAAATATCGAGTTACAGAATATATCTGATGCAGTGTGTCAAGATGAATGTAAAACAAATGAAATGACTGTGAAACATGAAGAACAAAACCAGTCATCTGTATCTGTAGTACCAAATATCAAAAGAAAAAGGGGTAGACCTAGAAAAACAAAAGATAATTCCATAGACCAAGATACACCAAAGACATCAGAAAATGAAAGTATTGTACAAGACATTTCCGATATTACAGAACCCACATACATGATACGCAATAGAAGACATACCAATAAAATTAGGGATACTACCAATGAAAGTGATGAAAGCGATACTAATAAAGTGGAAGATAAATCTCTTGTCAAAAAGCGCGGTCGTCCAGTTGGTAGTAGAGGACGAGGGCAAGGACGAGGACGAGGACGAGGACGAGGTCGAGGACGTGGTCGGGGTCGCGGTGGGGGAATAATGCATAATTCTTTTGTAGACTCAGATGAAATAAATACAACAGCAGACAGTGTTGCAGATATTGAAAATGGTACAAATTCAAATTCTCCAAATATTGAGAAGAATGTAAGTTCTAAAATATTTTAGAAATTATATTATCAATTTGCATTACCAATTATGTAACATACAGGTGAACCACTAAGGATGTTACAGGCTAATATTTGTGAAACTAAACGAGATATGAAATTCTTATTTTCCAACAACTTTAATATTAAAACTGTTTAATATTGAAGCGGACATTAGTTTCAAAAATATTAGCTTGTAACACTTTTAGTGATTCATTCTGTATATAACTCAATTGAAATCTTTATATTTAGGTACAATTAATAACTTGTGCTAAATGTAATCAACAAGTACCAAGAACACAATGGTCTGCACATAACTTGAATCAACATAATAATATGGCTTGGCAAGAAAATGAGGAACCATTGGTAATAATATTTTTAATTGTATATAAAACATTTTGTAATGAAATTTTATATGAAAATCGAGTTTGTTCATAGGACTTCGAAAATGATATTAAATTATTAAAAAAAGTATTAACTAATGCTCTTAAACAAAAAAAGAAATATCTAACTTGTGAAAAATGTAAGGATACAAAACGAAGTGTCAACGGTTTTATATCACATATGCAATTTTGTGGAAAATCAGAAGAAGTAAGTACAATCGATATAATATATGTTATATATGTACATAATGTACTTTCATATTTTATATTTCCTTGTCTTTTTGTCAAAGGAAAGGCAAGCATTGATGATGACATGTCCCATTTGTAAATCTGTTATGATGCCTTCTTCCATGGAAATGCATGAACGTTATCATAGGCAATTAGAACAAAATAAAGATGAAAAAACATCAAGTGTACTAATAGAACGAACAAAACGGAAAGCAGCAGAAAAGTAGATAAAATATTCTTAATGAAAATGTTCTATTAATTATATTTGTGTGATTTATATATATATATTATATATATATATATATATATATATATATATATATATATAATTAATACAATTTTCTGTAATTACAGAGCAGTACCAAAGATAAATGAGTTTATAAAAGAGCAAGATTCAACAAAGCTAATAAAACTTGCTTCTTCTGCATTTGTATGTTAAAGTTTAATTCATTATGTATATATACTCTTATATAAGTAGATGTAATGTATATTTAAGAGTGATAAATTCTTTGACTAATTTAAGGCAGGTCAATTTGCTTGATATATATAATTAAAAAATTAATAAAATTAAGAAAGTAACCAGGATTCCAACAAATTAGATTTCACAGAAGAAATAAATAACAAAATAAATAACAAAATCATATTGTTTAATTTTAATAGACTAATAGAGAGAATCTTATGAGACTTACAGTTAATTATAGAAATGTATATAATGCATACAATTGAAAAGATGCAATCAATGATAATTTTTCTTTGTGTAAGAGAAAATTGAAACCTCGAATTGGTCAAGGAATTAAATAATACTGGTAAAAATAGAGCTATATATATGCATACAATTATCAATTTAGAAAAATGTAATACAAATGCCAGAACTTAAAAAAAAAATACCAGCTGTTTGGAAAGGTATATGGAGGAAGGAAATAGCTTCACAAGGTACCACGTCTTGTAAACAATTAGGATGTACTTACACATGTTCCTCTTACGAAAGCATTTGCGAACATTATTCTCAATGTAATTTTACTCCACAGGAGGTATATTATATTTTACAATTTTTGCGACATTTGAAAATGATTAGGCATATAAATAAGAGAGGTCTCTTTCTTTTCCAGAATTTTATATGTAAAATTTGCAAGTTTTCTGCAAATTCTAAAGATAAAATCATAGATCATATAACAGAAGCTCATTCGAGCAATGAGGATTTAGACAAGCATTCTGATTTTGAGAAAGATAAGGAAGATGAAGGTTCATCAGAAGAAGATATAATTGAATGGGATGTAAAACAAAAGCGTTCAACAAAACAAACACAGATAAGCTCTGATGGCACAAGTAAGTTGAAGAAACAAATTATCTCATCCAAGTAGTAATTTCAATTGAATGTATTAGTGCATTGCAAAGATGATCCTTCACTGCCACATTTAATTTGCTATAAAATTAATAGATGATTATTAATCAAAGTATTTTGATTAATTCTTATGTTTAATTTTAAAATGTCGCCAGTAGATAAACATTTGTCTATTATTTTGATTAACATGTTATTTACGAAATTTTAGGAATATACAATAAAATGGCTTTCTTAGATAAAGAGATAATGCAAAAACCACAATCAACTAAACCCTACAAATCAACTATAGGTTGGACTCTGGAATTGTAAGTACATAACTAGATTATATCCATACACTAAATATTATTAAAATTTGATTTTAAATTAAATACTTTATCTAATCTACTTTTCAATTCATAATTTAACATTAACAAAGTTAACATTTTATTGAAAAGATCTTTTATTTATTTTTCTTGTTACTTGCAATAGTGAACTGAAAAATTATGAACTTATCTTATTCGAAGACAATATGCCAAATGCTTTTACATTATTGGAAAATAATAATGCCGCAAAATATCTCCCAGAATTAACAATTTCAATGGCTACCAAAAATGTGAAGTTTGATTCATCAAAAAATGTAGAAAATTCTAACAATGGTGATAAGTGGAAATATTTAAATAGATTTGAGAGTGATATTTATGAAGGTATGTTCTGAGACTTTGCTACATACAAATTATGGTTCATTAAAATATTTAGTAAGAGATTGATACACACACACAATCGTATACTCAAACCATAATGGTGCTTTAGCTGTGCCAACATTTTTTGTCGGTGGTCCTGTATGGGCGTTAGCATGGTTACCTATTCCATCACCAATGTACACCAAAAACCCGACACAATATGTTGCAATCAGCACACACCCTACTATGGAAAACGAGTACACTGTAGGAAATAAATATTCCGGACCAAATATTATACAAATATGGAATGTTGGAAATTTAAATCATGAGTAAGTCTAAAAGTACCATGTGCGTGCAATGAATTAATGTGAGAGAAAATTCAATTGATATTATTATTTAATATTTTTTACAGATAGTTATATCCAATATTAAACGATAACATTATTTAAAACGTATTTTACATATTTTCTTTTTTTTCAGTATCAATAGTACAAATGAACTACCCGTTTTAGCTTATGCAATTGCACATAATAATGGTACAATTTGGTGCTTGGAATGGTGTCCATCAGGATGCTATCAGGATATTGATCTTGGCAATTATAAAGCGGAAGAAAATAGGCTTAGACGAATGGGATTGCTTGCGGCCGCATGTTCGGATGGATGCGTAAATATTTATTCATTACCATTTCCCGATGAACTTAAATTCGAAAAAACAGAATGCAATTCGTGAGTCATATTACGATTTTATATTATAACTTCATACTGCTGTCAAGCTCTTCGTTATTTATAATATTTTTGTTATGATTTACAGATTGCCGATCTACAAGACCGATCCGGTAATAACACTAGTCGTAAATCATTTATTATATGATAGTAACAAACAGAATTGGCAATGCATTAAACTATCATGGACGAAGGAGCATGGACATAAGTAATATATTTTCGATTTAGATTATCATTTTTTGAATTTGCATTGTAATTTTTAAAAAAGCGCGGACATAAATATTTTTTAGCATTATCGCGGCAGGTTTCACCAATGGTTATATCGCATTATGGGATCTCACGACTACTTGTCCTATGTTAGTCAATGTAAGAAAGAATACAAAACTTATAAATGCATTCCAACATTTCTTTGCTCATCATAATGCAGTTAGTAGTAAGTAAAATTTTTTCATCTCTGTAAATAAGAAAATAGAAACACGTAAATTTATTATATTATTTTTTTTTACTTTGCATAGTGGTAGCATTAGTTCCATATGGCAAAAGCCGATTTTTGGCTTCTGGCAGTACAGATAGAACGTATAAGTTTTGGGATTTAGAAGATACAAGCGCACCACGACATTATGCGAAAAAGAGTATAATATTGGACGGCGCGTGGATGATGCATTGGCCGTGTTCAGTTATGAGTTTCGATGATGCGCTTGGGTAAATTTGTTACTTTATATTAATAATTAATAATAATAGTATATATTTTTGATTAACATATATAATAATAATTATATAATAATCATTTTTAATGCAATTATTCTTAAAGGTACCAATATGCACATTCTTGTATAATACCATTGAGAGACTATGGATATAAATTCTGCCCAATTTTACCAACTAATTCACCGACTTATGTAAGAACCATCTATTATTATTGCTATCTGTTTTTCAAATGTAAGGGATCATTTTAAACTTTCTGAATAATATATTCAATTTTTAGAGTATCGCGGTTTCTGATTATGCTAATAGTGTTGCACATGGTACTTTAGCAGGAGAAGTAATAACCATCTTTCCCCATCAATTATTGTACGCAGAAAGAATATTGTCTAAAAAAAGACAGGTAAGCAGTTATATCTTATATATATCTTATATCTTATAATTCTTTTAATTATAAATTTGTACATTATAATTTTGTTTTAGTTAAACTCTTTCATTAAAATAGTAGATTTCTTAGAAAAGGATCAAAACACAGTCAACAATGGAAATAAAAATAACAAAAAAAATTCTAAAGATTATCATTACATGCCGGAAACTTATAATGAATGTAAAGATCGTTTTGGCATCATCTTCCATGATAAATTAACAGTGAGTATTTATAAAATATATATATAATTTGGACTATCTTAATAATATTAACTAATTTTCTTTGTTATTTTATTACTAATACAGGGTTTGAAGGAAAAAATAACTAGAGATAAACAGGATCATACTTTGTATAATAACATGTTGACATCCATCCCTATTGAACAATATCCATTTACTTCTGCAAACAGGGTACATTGACAGTCATTATATTAACATTAATTCTTTTCTACTTTTTCTTATAGAATAAATAATTAAAATTGTAAAATATTTATCAAGCTAATTGTATATTTCAAAAATCGTAAATTTTACTTGTTTTCTATAATATTGAAAAAAATGAACATAATTAAAATTAAGTCACTGATAAGATAACAAAATATAATTTTTAGGTGGCTTGGAATCCAAATGCATGGAGTTATTTGTGGCTTATGGTAGGTTATCAAAATGGTTTAATGAGATTATTAAACTTAACATTTATGTCCGCATCTCATGAACTGAATACTTCACTATCGGTGCATGCAGAACGTATACTTGCTAAAAGAAATGCTTCAACTCGATGACTATAAAGCTACTTCTAATAGAAAATGAATCTGTTTGGACGATATTTAGAATATTTTTTATTGCGCTTTTTATCTATTAGGTTGAAAACTATGAAATTGTATAATATTAATTTATAATTTAATAAACGATATGTAATTTTAAGCAAAAAACATTGTCATTAAATTTCTCAAAACAAATTACAAGAATTTAACTTCCGAAAATTGTATTGCTCACTAATGTCGATGCGATATCGAATAAATACTTGGGATAAATTAATATGTATATAGTATCTATACATATTAATCTATCATAGTATCTATGTATAAATACAAGCTCGTGAAAGCATCATAATATAAATATTTTTTAATTTTTTAGCTTTAGATTCTAGCTCAGTTAATTATTCTCTTGTGCGCGCACACATTTATAGCCTATATCACATATCTTTTATGTGACTCAATAAGAAACAAATCAAACTCACCATAATTTCATCGACCGTCTCAAAAGCATCTAAAAGAGTTGAAATTTGTTCTTCACAGCACATCTTGCCCACTATAAATCACATTACGAAAAAACTGACTCGTCGATTAATAAATGTAACTTTGTTATTTGTTATAATTATAAAAATATAAAATCGAATACGCGCCATAACGTCATGAAATCACGTGAGAGAGTCTGTTCGAGAATCCTATCTGTAGGCTACAGTAGCACTTGATTGATCAATCAGGAGCAAGGATTTCTTTGTCATGATTGGCCAATGAAACGCTACTTTATTCTACGGGTAGTATTTTTGAATGCATCCTAACGGATCCTGATTGCGATCATGTTAGGTTAGGTGTGACAGATTCCGACGCGCCATCTCGCAATGGCACGATATATCGTAATTTGAAATACACATCGAATACAGGCGCATTCGATGTGTATTTCAAATTACGATATATCGTGCCATTGCGAGATGGCGCGTCGGAATCTGTCACACCTAACCTAACATGATCGCAATCAGGATCCGTTAGGATGCATTCAAAAATACTACCCGTAGAATAAAGTAGCGTTATCATTTCTTAAAATCCTGCGAAGTCGAAGATCTCAAGACACGCAACAAATATCTGAGCGATAAGAAGAATTTTATTCAAAGAGAAAAAAAAAGAGGAAAAATAATGAATTTATATTTAAACAAAAAAAAAATTGTTTTAAGTCATAAAGATGGTGATTCGGACTAAAATCGAGATATTCGAGATACACATTGACATGAATCTTTTTATAAAATTGTCTCCTAAAGTACCAATAAAATTATGATAAATTAATCTTGTAAGTGTATAAATATTTGAGATACATTTCTATTATAGAGATTTACATTTCTATTATAGAGATTTACATTTGAAGCATCGGAAAAAATTTCATTTCTTCGTTTTTAAAACAGACATAATCACCGGTCCTGGTATCGTGACGTAGATGAGGCGTAGTACAAAAAAAAAACGCCAGCTAGCTGATGGGATGGGATGCGTGACTGCGAGACGCGTCGAACAGAATCGCTGGAGAATCGCTCAGCGACAGCAAGGCTGCTCTTATCACAAGGCTTCTCTCGAATAAAACTGATAACATCCGACCGGAAGTACTTGCAAACTTTCATCAAACTCTGCCAATCAGACGATCCTTGTTATAACAGCGGTAAGTGTGAAATTTTATCTATTTTAAAAAATTCTTATTCTTAATAGTATATTTGAGTATAGAATAAATTTTCCTGTGCAATTTACACTGCATCTTGTTTCTGAAATGTCTATGAAAACTGTTTTAAAAATATACATCTCTTTAAGGGATTACAAATTTTGAGAAAATGTATACATTTTATATTTATATATATGTAATAGATATCTTTAGTATATCTTTTATTACATTTATTTATATATCTTTTATTATATTTATTTTATTTTTGTCTAGAATTATTAATTTAAATATGCATTGTATACACATATTAATTGTAAAGATAAAGTGTTGTATGATTTCGATATTAAATTCTTCGAAATTTTATTCAAATTAAAATCAAAATTGAAAAGAAAGCTATATATTATTATAAAGAGAAACAATCTCGTTCAATTTATAGATATACATTCGAGAGCGATTTTTTATTATCGACACGAAATTATAATTTAAGTATTTGAAACAATTATTTCTCTACTGATACAGAAAATGGGTTTCAATCCCATGAAATGGAAAACAAGAACCATCGTGCAAGGTATTTTAGGCGCTTTGTTTCTTTATATACTATTTGTTTACAAGAAGAAGCATCAAGTAATGTTTGAGGCAACTGTAAATAATTCAAATCCTAAGCATGTATGGGAATTTGTGGCCGATTTTAGCAACATGAAAAAGTTGAATCCAACAATGTAAGTATTAGGAATAGGACTTAAATGATATCTTTTAAAATAGGAATATTTTACGTTTATTGTAAAAAAAGCAAAATTAAAAAATTAAAAAAGATTTTTTATATATATTAATTTATATATTTTTTATATAAACTATTTTGCGATTTCTTTTTTGTCTTTGAAATACAAAATAGAACAATTATATTTTAATTCAAAAAATGAGAAATATTTTTTTTATATATCGTATATCTTTTCAAACTTTTTTTCTAATATTAATTCATCACTCATTTGAATTCATTTTGCAGAGAGGATTTTAATGTGATCGCAGAAAGCGGAAATTACGATCATTGGAAATATTCCGTGCAATATACTGAACATTTAAGTCACTTACCAATGATCCGAAACGTAGCGCACGGACACTACGCCGTCAAACCGGATGACAATGGCTATGTCATCAGTTCCAAGCATCGGACTTGTTTCTTCTTCAATTTCAACTGTTGTAAGTGGACACTATTCACGCTTCGATCGTTAATTTTACTTTTTATCCTATATAAATAAGAAAAATATATAGAAATAAAATAAATATTTTTGAAGGAATAAATAAGAAGAAATCTTCTTATTTATTCCTTCAAAAATATTTATTTTATTAATTCTTTATTAATTCTTATTTATTCATTTTTTCTTAAAGAAATTTGTCATCTAGAAATATTATTTCTAAATACATATGAATATTTTATAGAAATTTTTAATAACTAATTTTTGAACATTTCATCTTTAAGTTCAATCAGCTGCCTAATAATATATACTTTTATCCACAACTGAAGAAAATTATAAATTCTAATGAAGCTATTTGCTTTTTAGTGGAGTCTGTTTCACAATTCAGATTCGATGCAGATGATACGAAGAATACAAAATGTATCGAAACCGTACAATACGAATGTCCAATCGCGTTTTCCTTTTTATGCTTTAGGGAGGTCATGTATCAGCGAGAAGAGATCATGAAAAGACTCAAATTGGAATTCAATAGAAAGGACAGTTAAAATGTTTCGGTTACGAAATATTATTATGCATATACTTATATTTTTATATTAGAATTTTTTTCAGATAAAAATGTCAATTACATATATATATATATATATATATATATATATATATATATATATATATATATTTATAATATTAAACAAGTTATACATAAAGTATATAAAACAATTTGTAAAAAATATTAACTCGTTAAATATATTGAATTATATTATATTATAATTTTATTCTCCCAATCGTGTACATTTTCAATGTAATGTGGGAATAACGATCGATTACAATTTTTATGACATTACGTTGAATTCAAAACATATAAATTATTGAAATACTTATCATACATATATATAATTTCTTATAAATCGGTAATCGATAAATGCAAAACCGCATTTTTGTATAATCTGCTATTAGCAGCTATCGATATCTAGTATAACCAACATATGAGTATAAAATCTCTGCAATGATAAAGTGACGAGAAAAAAAAAGAGAGAAGGGAAGTTGTTGGGAAAAGATCAACAGTTTATCGAAAACACATCGCAGATGTGAGAGCTCAACGTGAGAGCGAATCGAGAGAAGAAAGTGTTTTGAAAAAACTTTTATATTTTTATTCACGTTTCTCGTGAGAGACATACTCGCCGCAGTTATAACAATTTAGTGCGATATCGCTTATACGTTTGTATCTCAGCAACCGAAAACATGTCCAATAAATACGAGACGTAAGTGAAAGTGTTCTCCCTTTATTTCATCGTGTTTCTCCACGGGCGTTTTCGAGGTTAGATATATGTTTGAATACACAGTGAAAATATATGTCAAGATAAATATTTTCATTGTCGCGTAACAATCGCTCGTCACAACGCTGTCTCTTTAATTCGTTCTTATCACGGTGAAAATTTGATTTTTTGGTGTAATGAAAAGAACATAGGCATAGTAATTTAGTTGGATTAGTGGTGAGATATTTCTCAATTTTCTTACAATATTTAACATATACTTATGATTTTGATGTAATAATAACCTTTCATTTTGGTAATAGTCAATATCAACATTTTGTGACAATTTTTTTTTTAATAATTACTGTAAAAAAACCCTTTATCATTACTATATTTTAAACATATGGAAGAATTAATATGCAATATGGCAAAGAGTTTTATTTACTTTGTATTTATCAATATGTAATATAATATATAATATAATATAATAATAAATATTTAAGATATATACAGATATACATATTGTCATATATTGTGCTTATCTTGTAAATTATGACAGCACTTACAGATTAAGAGCTACTGAGGACAGTACAGTTGAAGATGAGGAGTCTCAATCAAAGGATAATCAAAAGGTTGAAAAAGGTCCACCAGTGAGTAATCTAATGATCTTTATTATTGATGTATGAATATTAAGATATTGACAAAATATCTAATGATTAATATGTATTTACAGCCTCCAATAGAAATAAATCCAAATGAACATAAATTACAATATGCTTACGCACTCTGGTATAGTCGACGTAGTGGCCTTGGCAAACAAACTAGCATACAAAGTTATGTTCAAAATTTAAAGTTGGTTGGTAGGTTTGCAAGCGTAGAACAGTTCTGGGGTCTTTATAGTCATTTAGTACGACCATCAGAACTTACAGTGCACACAGATTTTCATCTTTTCAAAGTTGGTATAAAACCTATATGGGAAGTGAGTATATTATTCTGTTATATAATATGTTTATATTACATACAAAACTTATTATTTATTTTTTCTAGGATGAAGCAAATCAAAAAGGTGGTAAATGGATAGTAAGATTACGAAAGGGTTTAGTATCTAGATGTTGGGAAAATCTTATATTGGCAATGTTAGGTGAGCAATTTATGGTAGGAGAGGAAATTTGTGGTGCTGTTGTATCTATAAGATTTCAGGTAAACAAATTTCCACATTTATTCTTAATTTACAAACATAAAAGATTTTTTATTAACAGAATTTTGAATTTTTTTTTTTTTTTAATAGGAAGATGTAATATGTGTATGGAATAAAACGGCATCGGACGTAGCGACAACAGCCCGAATTAGAGATACATTAAGAAGAGTATTACATCTTCCAGCTAGTGCCTCTATGGAGTACAAAACTCACAATGACAGTATGAAGAGTGTACATCGGCTCTAAAATTATATAATTTTGGGAACGAGACATATTAGGAGCCCTCTGAAAAATACTTAAGGTAAGTTAAATAATTTAATATAAAGCTGTATCAAAGAAGTCTTAAAGATTCGTTATCTAATTATTGTTATGGTTTTCAAAGATGTATCAGTTTCATACCTCCCAGGAGATTGCACATCTATTTGACAGAAAATAAATAAGACGTGAAAAATTTGAAACATTTGATGATACACTTTATTCACAAGTGTCTCTGTGTTGTAACTTATGTAAATAATGAATTCACATTAATAAGAAATAAATAAATACCCTTATTTCCAAGACATGTAATATAAAAAAAAATTTTTATATTTTGTCTATCCAATTTCGCATAAACATATTTCTCACACAAAACGATTATGCCGTTTTCATAAAATTGATCTTTTCCAAAATTTATATATATATATATAATTGTAAAAACCAAATACAAAAAAAGAAAAAAGAATCACATTCATTGTTAGAAATGTTTTTAATAATTAAAACTTAATTCCAACTTTATATACAAAGGAAGATCCTTATCTAGCTGTACATGAGATCATATCACGTGTAAAATATAATATAATTATTATCAATGGAAATATATATATAATGATTCTTTATACATACAATATAAAGATTTTCAAATAAGTTAGCGAAAAATCATATGTATTATATCATATAAGAAATATAAAATTTATCATCGGTATATTCATATACATAAACAAATAAATTCAAACAATATTGGTTTTTCAAGTAGGCCTCAAAATTACGAACCACAATACGCATCTATATCATCGCCTAGAGCAAGAGCATTTTCAGATGATTCTTTTTAAAATAAAATTATATAATAGGAATAATTATTAATATTACGATATATTTATATATATTTTTATAAAATTATAATAATTATGATAAAGAAATATCGCGATATCTTGGTCAATAATGTTGAAGTTTATAGACTAGAATTGGGTGTATTCCATAAGGAAGGAGGCCCAATATAAAAAAGTCTTGTATTCATTGTGTTTTTATCCTATGATTTTATCCTGTATACAAAGATTTTTATATAAAAAGCTGAGAATTTTATAGCCCTAAAACAATATTTGCAACCATACCTGCAACAAAAATTTATTACAATTGTTAAAAATTTGTATAAAAATTTATTACATATACACACACACACATATATATATATTCATGCTTACCTAATACAAATGAGAATATCAATTTAAAGTTCACAGAAAGATGAAGATAATCAGGCACCCTTTGACTTTTTTCTCCTTCAGTAGGTAGAAGCAATCCAATTATGCATATAATTCCTGTGATGAGTGCTACGTAATTTGTACCTCCTAAAATATTACTTGTATTTACAATTATATATTTTGTATTGTTGTTTTGTACATTGTAATCACAATAAGAAATTTATCTTTGAGACAATCTCTTTTATTTATGTATTAATTTAAAATCATCATTTCACAATGGAAATATAAAATCTCTATTGTTTTATTTTTTTAAGATAGAGTGTCACAATAAGTCTAAAAAATTTTGGTTTGAAGTAATTATAATGCATGTACTCACTGTCCACTGTCTTATTTCGGGTTATAAGTGCATAAGATTGCTGTTGCCTGCTTTCATTTATTGGAAGCTGTTGAAACATATCTGGATCTGGTGTAGACCTTCCAGCTGTATCTGACGTTCCAGAAAGAAGTTTAGCTTCAACATCTCGTTTACCAATCACCTAACATGATTTGCAGAATTTTAATTTTTCGATAGGCCTTCAATGAATATTTTTTTAAATATAAACATTACCTGTTTAGTAGGATATTCTTGCATATGTATTCTGAATTTATCAATTACATTACAATTATTTGCCAACAATGCTGTATGTCTAACAACAATATCAACACAGGAACTGGCTTTTATTATGCCTTCTGGATCTACCACTTGATATTTGTTTGGTGCAGTACATAAAACTAAAATATTAACATTAAACACATACAGACATAAGATTAAATCTGAAAATTCATATTAGAAAGAAAAAAGATACCTTTGAATTTTACAGGAAAATCATATGGATTGTACAAAGTTAACACTTGTTTGTGGGTAGATTGATCGTCTAAATAAAATGTAATGTTTTGTGGAAACACAAAAATTGGTAATTTCCGAGGTGTAGCTACTAATGGCGGTGGCATTATGTTTTCTTAACCTTGAGTAGTCCATACACCTGCAAGATATAATATATAGTAATTGTATATCTTGCATAAAATATCTTGCTTGCTAACAGAGTATAATTTTATTTATAAATTTATAGAACTTTTTTACAGGTAGAAAATTATACATGTAATATTAAAACGATTTGAATATTTATTGAATAATTTAAAAGAATGTTAGATCTATAACCTGATATAGAGTTCATATATTATGCATTGCAAAAAATAACAATACACAAAGCATAAATTATGGAATTACGTATAAAGATAATGTGACATACCTGTGAATTACGTGCTTGCAAATTAATAAATACAGTCAGGATGTGTAATGATTAAAAAATTGTTTTTCCAGATTCAAGCTCGAGAAGAATCCAAATATCAGACAACGCTAATTATCATCCAAATAAGATCACCTCAATATATAGCGAGATTTCACGATTGACGTATAAAAACGAGTGACATTTCGTTGATTAGACTTCGCGCCGTGCGCCAAAGGAGTATATGTGTCATGTATGTAGATTATTTACAAAAATATTTACAAATGATTAAATCTTCTTTCGATCATCTTATAACTACCAACGAGATACAGTACGCTCTGGTTCTGAGTACAAATGCATGCAACGGAATAGCATAACACGAAACGAGAGCATGACCAATTGCAAGCGTTCCGCAGTTTCCTTTACGGCATGCGGATTTCAACATCCCTAAATCCCTACATCCCCATGAAGCGTAATGACGGACCAATAATGGCATTCAGCAGAACAATTGCTGAATTATCATCTTGTCAATACTGGACATTGATTTGTTGGCTCTAAAAGTAAGAGCCAATCACATTCAATCGCCACTAAGAAATAGCTAAAAAGAACAGACCCAAAATATAATAGGAAATTTGTCTTGTAGAATTACTCCAACTGGAAATATATCCCTATGATTCATCGCACACTGTCACACTGTGCGCTACAAATATACACATTCAGATTGAATTCTTCTTTTTCATAATTCAAGATGTCGAAAAGAGGTAAGTCTTGTATCGTGCACGAGGAAAATCTACGGGAATCGGTGTCAGGACGACGCATCGGTTTCGAATAAAATGGCAAAAAGACAAAAATACGTTCGACCTATGCAACAAAACAAAACGTTACTTTATTAGAGACTAATACGCAAAAATATTCATCACTCCAATATAATGTATCACTATTTAATGTTATATTGTTACTCAAGGACGTGGTGGGTCGGCGGGAGCCAAATTCAGGATATCCCTGGGTCTACCAGTTGGTGCGGTTATCAATTGTGCTGATAATACGGGTGAGTCCTTCGCAAAAAATACATTTTTATAATACTTAACCTCAAAGAGCAGTCGCGCGAATAAGACGCACATGTTTTTTTTATCATCATTTGTAAAAATGTGAAGTGCGAATATCTCACAATTACTTTATGTTCCCCAGTCTATTGATTAATTCGATAAAACTGATAAAAACTGCACATAAGAGAAATTTAATCTACTAAAAATGAAAACCATGTTTCTAATGGAGATGCAATAATAACAATATGATAATATCAGAACAACGATGTAACAGTTTTTTATCCTTCTTGACCATAACTTTTTTATCATCTATATAAAACAATGACCTAATAATGTAATAAAAACAAGATAGAACATTTACATAGATACATATAATTGTAGTTATTAAAGTATAGCATATTCTTTTATGACTAAAAGATTGATGTATATGTATAAATAACAAATGTATAAATACAAATGTATAAATAGAGACATAATTTTCTGCTTGAGCAAATAAATTTATTTCTCCTTCTTATTTTTTCCTCAATATATTTTATATAATGATACAACTATTTCTTTTTAGGTGCCAAGAACTTGTATGTTATCGCAGTACAAGGTATCAAGGGCCGATTGAACCGTCTGCCAGCAGCAGGATCTGGTGATATGATCGTAGCCACTGTAAAGAAGGGAAAACCTGAACTTAGGAAAAAGGGTAAATTAATTGTTTTCATTATCTTTTTTTAAGATGGAAAATTTCTTCAAAAAATCTTGGAAAGAAGCACATTGATACATGTACATATATATTATAGTGATGCCTGCAGTGGTTATACGGCAACGGAAACCATTTCGCAGGAAGGACGGGACGTTTATATATTTCGAAGACAACGCCGGGGTGATAGTTAATAACAAGGGTGAAATGAAAGGATCAGCTATTACGGGACCTGTTGCGAAAGAGTGTGCAGATTTATGGCCAAGGATTGCATCCAATGCTAGCAGCATCGCATAATCTATTTGTCATAAAATTCTGTGTACCCATTACAAAAAAATAAATCTGATACCCATACTCAGGTCTTCGATATTTTTTTATATATTAGAGAAATTAAAATTTCTTTTTCGTGTGTTATTTGAACCGACGAGTTAGATGCTATTGTATAAGTATTAATAATCTTAATATTTTTTTGAAAACTAAAGTATATTTATTCTACAGTCGTGTACAGATAGAGAACACATCACTTACACGTTGATTAATCGACGTTCCATTAAACCATGAGTTTATAATATGTGGACTGTGTATTTCTATTAACTGTACGCAGAATAGCATGTCAGCATAAGGGCTGAGAACCATTTTACAATTAAATCGTATGCAAATTAACCAACCACAGTGGATTATTCCCTGAATATTCTTATATTGTTAAAATATCATCAAGTAAACCCGAATCCGAAGGTGTTTGAAGCATGTTGATATTACCGGTCGTTTAACTGCATCAAAAATAATTAGATAAATTATTTAATTTATACAGTTATTTTAATTCAGTTAGTGTTTTATTATTGAAAACACTGTCGAGATGTCATTAAAGACTCATGATCTTACAGAATTTAGGATATTACTCGAAAAAAAGTTCGCCACACGCTACTGTAGATAAGTAAATCTTTGCATTGTCGATAATAAAACAGTAATTTATTTACAATAAAATGTTTATTTTATTGTTCTTAAAACAATTACATAGAAGATCTATACATTTTCGATAATAAAACAATAACTGGATGAACTAAAATAACGCGCAGCGAGTTTTTTTTTCAGTCACACTAAAATCCCATAAGACCAGTGTCTCTAATGATCTCGTCGCTCGGTGTCACCGGCTTTAATGATATCTTGTCGGTGTTAATAGAAAAAAATCTTATTAAAATATATCTCAGTTGTATCATACAAAATCCTAATAATTATTTTGATGCAAAATATTCAAAAATATTTACAAATTTATATAGATGGTTGTGATAATTTTATGAAAAGAAAGAAAAAGAAAATTACAATAAACCGTTAAATACTAAAAATGAAGTACTGACAATCAGTATTGAAAATCTATAGAAATCTATGTACAGTATACGTGACGTAAATTATAGATTTTCAGTATTGGCGGAATATCAGAACGCAGCCGTATAGTAATGCTAAAGAAAACGACACGAAGAAAATTCAAAAATGTTTGAAAGTCAAATGCAATCTAATTTTATATGTTTATAGAAAATAGAAAGAAAAAAAAATATATATATAAATAAAATCAATATTACATAAAACGTTTATAAAAAAATAAAAACAAATCAAAACAAAAGTGAGAGCAGTAAAACTTTAAATGGTTTAAAATTTAAATGACAATGGCAAAGATATTAAATTTATTAAAGACGGTACGAAATAATTGGAAGAAGTCCGTGTTAGGAATAGCAGCTTTCTCGTACGGAATTTCGTATGGCAAACAAACATACGAGTAAGAATCATGGGGAATGTAACCTTATATTTTTCCGCATTTTATTAAATTTACGTACCTCATTTTGTACATTTTTGTTTACTCACGATTAAGTATTTTATATTGGACGATATTATATTTTTATATCCATTTTTATAGATCCTTTTTCCTTTATCCTTGAAATATATAATTATTCATCAATGATCTTCATTAAAATCTTCATTATTTTTTAGTGTGGAACAATTAATGCGTCAGTATTGTGAAGATGTAGCGAGATATGGAGATATTTCTTGTCCCACAAATGTCAGACCTCGTCATGTAACTGTTATTTTAAACCCAGCGGCTAAAAAAAGGTTGTCACAAAAATTTCAATACTGACATAAGAACTTTTTATTCTTTGCTAATTATTTTTTATTTTTCTTTTCAGGAAGGCCAAAAAGTTATTCGAGAAATATTGTGAGCCTCTATTGCATCTAGCTGGTATTTCAATAACTGTTGTTGATATACAATCAGGAAGCCATGCACGTAATATAATAGCAAATCTTGAAACTCCTACGGATGCTATTATTGTAGCTGGAGGAGATGGTACTTTGTCAGATGTTACAACTGGTTTAATGAGGAAATATGAGTATAATCTTCAATCTGTCAGACAATGTCCCATTGGTGTTTTACCATTGGGAAGCACAAATACAATTGCGAGCATGTTTTATCAAGGATACAAAGATTTAGCTGACATACATCACATGATTGATGCAACAATGGCAATTATCAAGAATAATCTCAAAACAATAGATGCTATTGAAATCAAACTGCTGGAAGTATGTATCTTCATTGTTTCTCATTTCTTTAATGCAAATTAAATTGCATTCAAATATAAAGTTTAGCCATATTTTATTTTAAGAACGATCCAGAAAATCCCATAAAACCAATTTATGCTGTAGCAGGCATAAAATGGGGAGCTTGGAGCGATACGCACGCACGTATTGATAAATATTGGTATTGGGGCTCCTTGCGCAAGTAAATTTCTTAATTTTAAAACAGAATTTTGTTTTATATATGCATTCATTTTGTCTTATACTTTCTTCTTTTGAATGCAAACAGGTATGCAGCTTATGTGTTCAGTGGTTACAAATCAGATTTAAATTGGAAGTGCAATGCAGTAATGAAATATACCAATCCTTGCAAAGGATGTTCATGTTGTTATTCCAAAGATTTGTCTTATAATCAATCTACAAATTTGAATAAAAGATGGTGGCATGTATTTCTACCAAAGAAGCAAACACTTATTCCTGGTAAAATGATTCTTGTAGAATTATAAAATAATGAACTATTTTAAATATTTAAATTATTCCGAATTATATCCAAATATAAAATATTCGGATAAATTTGAAGAATAAATTTTTTGCATTAAAGAAAGAGAAAAGTAAATTGATACTCTAATAGCAAAGAAAGAGAAAAGTAGATAGATACTTTAATAGCATCAGTACATTATATAATTTTATTGTAATCTTTTAATGTAATTTTATGATTTATTTCAGATAATCATGTCGATTATAGCAAAGTAGTAAATAAAGATTGTGGCATATTATATGAGATACCTATTTCAACAACTGAACTATGCATAACAACAGAAAATGTAATGAATCCAATTCAATCAATGCCTTCATTAAAGATAGCTCTAGGTAAATTTAAATATCTCTATCTATGTCATTATTTAAATTCGAAATTTAATCAATGAGAAAATTTAAAATTTAACTAATTATACATTCAGGTCCAGAGAATGTTAGTTATACCACATTTGTTGAGAAAGGATGGAAACAAGAAATGAACAACGAATTACCAGTAAATGCAATATTAGATGCTAAAGATATCGAATTATATCCTGAAATAGTAAGCAATATTTTTTTTCTATATAAATATTCATAAAATTATAAAATTATAAAATTGCTCTCATAAATTTTGAAGCATGTTGGAAAGAATGTATGTTAAAAATTCCAATCATTTTATCAATTGCCTATTTTTCAAGATTTTAATAACATAAATAATTTTATTTCAGAAAAATAATAATCAAATGTTCTACATTGACCACGAGGAGTACGAGTTGAAGCCAATTCAAATTAAACTACTTCCACAATCTATAACAATATTTTGTCCCGAATCGAATAGATAACATATGTATCCATACCCATAATTTATAAAAATGATTCAAAGCTGTTTCGCATTTAATATTCCATAACATACGTAATAATTTTTAAATTATTTAAAAACGAAAAAAATAGAAATAATAAAACATCTCGTTGATTAAAGTATTTTATAAAAAGATTTAATATTTTCTATAAAAAAATATATAATTTATTGTAGCATATAAAAAAATATTTTGATTATAATGTTCATAAATTTAAATAATACATTTTTAATTTGACTGCTTAGTATAATGCTTATACTAAAGATTTGATTACGTCAAAGTATATTTCTTTAATAATTTAATTGTATAGTCTGTAAAGTGTGTAAACTAATTTTTTTTTAAAAAGTACATTAATACATTGTGAGTAATACTGAGACGTAATCACTTCCAAGATCTTTATATATCTAACTTTTTGATGAGAGTGTGTTAAATAAAGAAGAAATTAATTTATAAAGTGATAAAAATATTTTTATTATTTTATAAATTAATCTCATTTATTAAACGCATTTCATCGGGAATGATCACTTTCGAGATATAACCTAGTAGGAATAATCGCCAATGATGTCTTAGAGGGCTTCTCATGTCAGTTAGATTTAAAAACTTCTTTGTGATAAGAGATATGACTTAAATACAATAATAATTTGTACATATAGAATAACTGGGATATTTTAAGATCTTTTATCTTTATACTGTAAGATAAAAGATAGAGAAAGAGAATTTCTTAAATTCTATCTATTTATCTTTTCAAGATATACTCGTTGATGGTATAATATTACTATTTTCCGTACAAGAATTTTTTTCGCAATCCTTACTCGTAACTTTGAAAAAATTTAGTAAAGAAGCACTTTTTGTTGGTTTTGGGGGCTCAGTCGATTGTGACCTTTTGGATCTTCTGGCACTGGATGTTACTTGATTCTTAGGACTGCATGAAGTTGATTCTAGGATCTTGCTTTGCTCATATCTTTCTTTTCTAATTTTTGTCAACCAATCAACATTCTCCTTGTATTTTTGTGGTGATATCTCGAGCAAATGCGGTGCTGTACCGTCCATGACAAAATTTGGTAAATTTAGCGTGGGTGAAAAAGAAATTTCCTCATTCCTGTTTATAAACTGACTTGTACTAGGCTCATCCGAATCATACTCTCTGCTCGAAGTAGTAGCGGTTTCGACACTAGAGCTAAATAGTCTTCGCATACCACGATTATCCATGTGAACTCGTTTCGCGCCAATCTCACGATTTTCATGAATAGGAGATAAAATATATTTGCGTTTCCCCTCAGACCTCGAACCCATTGCCATTTGCAAATAACTACGTTTAAGAGGAAAATACCTGTCTCTCTGATGATCCTCATTGCTAGACTCAGGAGTTGTAACTGTAGAGTTTAAACATTGTTTAAAAATACAAAATTTATTATAATTAAGAAAGTTAAGAAGATTCAAGAATTTTATAATTTTTTGATTTTGACAACATATGTTTATGACAAAATCAAAGTTTTTTTGATTTGATAAAAATTTTATCAAATATAATTTATTCCGAAGTTTTTTGTGCATGAAATATTCATATGAATTTTACAGCAGCAATGCTTTAATCCTTACCTGAAGTATTATCTGAACCTGGTGTAATTTCCTGATTGATTATCGAGCGTCGAGAAGTAGTTGGGGTAGTCTCTAAATTTATATTTTCTAAACATTTTTCTACTACAATCTCAGCATGACCACGTATGTCCATTTTCTCATTCACTTTGTGTTCTAAGCCAACTCTCCATATTCTATGACAAGAATCATCGGAGCAAGTCACTATCTGCAATTATTCTCAAAATTAGATAAAAAGATAATATTGTATACGATTCTGAAAATGTAAATTATAATTCTAAAATAAATTAAAATGTAAATTATAATTATATTTTTCACAATAAACTTGAGAGAGTATGCAAATAATCTAAACATTTTTTATTCTGATATATATTATTTTATTATTTGTATATTATTATTATTATTATTATTTGTATGCTATATTATTAGTTATATGTTATTATTACATTATTATTATTATTTTATTATGATTTTTTGTAGATATAATATAAAATATGAATAAATATATTAAAAAGATTTGAAACCTTAGTTTCACCCACACTGCACCATGCAATACAAGTTACTTCCTCTGTGTGGCCGAAAAGTTTAACTAATGGTGCACCTGGTCTGTTAATATGCCAAATATACGCCAGTTCATCACTGGATCCACTGGCAAGATAACGGCCGTCAGAACTCAAACAAGTCTTTACATAATACGTACGATTTTGATGTCCATAATATTCAGCCACTGCCATAAAAAGTTATATTTATTATAATTATATATTTATTTATAGAGTTATTTCATAGTGTTGAAATTGAAATATATATCAACATATTTTGAAAAAAAAGAACATTAACCTGGTTTGCGATTATATGATGATATGTTATAAGCATATATAATATTATCCATGCAACTTGCATACAATGTAATTCTAGCTGGGCATATTAACAACGAAGAAAAACCGTTCCTAGTACTATTTCCCGCATAATTCATCACATGCTTAGCTGTTGGTTCTTTCTTGTGGACAGTATAATTCTTGCGCAAATCCCACACTTTTATTAAACTAGAAAATAAAGTGAGGCTACATTATATATTCCTGTGCACAGATATATCCATAGGTGTAAATGCAATCTTACCCATCACCTGCAGCACACGAGAGTAATGTAAAATCATCTTGAAACACTAAACCAGTAATACTTTGTGCTCTCGTGATGCTTGACTATATGCCTTTCGTTTCATATTGCCTGTGCTACCAACACTATGCGCATTAGCAATGCAATTATCTGGCTTAGGTTGATCAGTATGATTGGCTCTAATATCCCATATCATGATAAAACCATCTCTAGCACCAGTTGCAAAGACAGCTAAAATTTTAAAGATTTTTAAAGCACTTTAAATCCTATGATATAACAGGTGGCAATCAAATATTTTTTATGTAAATATATTTTCTATATTCTTAAGTAAAATAAGAAATTAAATAAAAATAAAATAAAATCATATAAAGATATATCTCTATTTTGTTTGTGAAAAATTGTACATTTCATACATAAAATTTTTTTCAAGAAACAAAAATATTTATAGCATCATTTGAAATGAATTTAATACCTTTGTCTTGATAACGAAACACTGCTGTTTTTACACTTCGTGTGTGTGCATGAAAGCAATTAATTTGTTTTATTTCAGGTCTGGAGATATCCCATAAACGTGCCGTATGATCTCCTGATGCTGTAACCAGTTTTAAATCTCCAGGCATCCATGCAATGTCAAAGATAGCATTACAATGTGCCTACAAAAAAAAAAAATATATATATATATATATAATTTGGTTAACATTTCTATATTCAGATGTTGAAAAAAACTTATTCGTTAAATCTATTAATCAAAATAAATAGCAACCTGTGTTCCTTCCAATGGTTGATTAGAATTTTCTTTAATTTTTGTATCTTGTAAAGCAACTTTTCCATCTTCATTTGCTAAAGCAAGAACTTCCTCGTATCCCGGCGTGGTACAAAAACGACAAGCAAATACTGGTGGTTCGGGATTAAAATCAGGCGCATTTACATTCGGTGTTATTCCACGATAAATATCATCGTTGTAACATTTCAAACGACACAGTGCGATGTCATAATCGTATATTAATCCTGCAACAATAAATGTCAGATTATACATCAAGTAGTTTTATTATATAATGCATTAGTCAATTATTAAAATTAATAATAGCAAATTATTTTGTAATAAAATTTAACTTTAATCACACAATCGATTTAATCGCGATACAAATAACCTTTGTTTCTCTGCAAAATGTATATTTGTTTTCAAATCTTTCGTAAAATGCATGCAGATGCTTGTTCACATTTACCAAATCCACTTTCTCGTCTCTGAATAGCATTTGTTACGTTCATTTTGCATGGACACATTAATACACGTTATAAAATTATTTTTAAAACTATTGTTTGTAAGATTGTTTATACGCGCGACATTTATATACGCGGGAAATCTATCAATTTTTTTTCGCGCTATTATCTTTGCTTGGATTTATTTTCAAGTAACGCTTACATATAAACTTTCTAGCTAAAAACATATGCGTACAAGACCTAACATCATGCGATTGACTATTAAATAAAAAATATTAGAGACTTCAAAAAATTCCCTATAACCAATTGCATTGTATCTATATTTCTTGCTTGAAGTTTACGCTCTAGTTGTTCAAATGCTTCAAATATTTAATTGACCAATCAGAACAAAAAGAGACAAAAGCATCTTTGTTTCGATTGGTTAGTCCAATTAATCGAAGATTTGTAATGCGAAATAGATGCATCCGAAAGTATTCGGATACATTAAATGGAAAATACAACATGGTGTAGCCAATTAAAATTCGCTATTCTGTTTATTTTGTATTGTCATTTCGCTTGAAAACTCACCTTGCATTAATAATTTGATGTCGAAGACAGCAGGTGTCGAAATAAAACATTGAAATAAACTTCTCATACTCCGTCTGTGTTTCTTTTGTTTATGCCCGAACAAGCAGGCACGAGACCTGACAGAAAGATGGTGGTTACTGGAGATGATTGTCGTGACGGTGCGGAAGTAAATGTTACAGAAAACATGGATAACAGCCAGCCTAACGTTGAATTGGTTCCAAGAACGGAACAAAATAACGACGAGAGAAATGTGGGTTTTTTTAAATTTTTACTTAACATTTATCATTAATTTTTTAACGGCCTTTTTCTGCAAAGAAAATTATATCTCTAGAATGAAGAGGTTGAACACACGCACATACAGAGTTTATGTTGGCATCTCTTTAAATATACATAATTTTTTTTTAATAAAATATGATATACCTTATACCGTATGCGTAAAATAATCATGAATATTGTAATTTATTGAAAAATTACTATTATTTTTTTGGTCGCGCACACATAAGAATATATATGTCGAACTATTTTATCAAAGATTTCATTATAATTTCATTATAAGTTAAAGATATTTTTTTTATAGGAAATTGCAGAAGATGATGAACAAAGAAGAAAACCTCAACCGTCACGTTTAGAATCGTTCTTTGCCATAACAAAATCATTAATTATACGAGCTCTTATAATTTATTTTATTAGTAGCTTCTTTAGACGCCCTGATAATAATTCCAAGTCTCCCAATGCTATTAGTGATACACGTTTACAAGCTGTAAATATATTTCCCAATGGAACATTGTTTGACCTTAATGTTTATCTATCGGAATTTGAGAATTTTAAACAATTCAACGATCCACAATCATTAATTTGGTTCGAAGAAGGACTGATTTATGGGGATTGGTATAGCGGACCGAATCAAGATGGGTCCAAAACATTCGAGTACTCGTTTGTTCCTTCAGAACATTTAAAGCAAAATGGCTCTATTTATCTTCATATATATGTAACAAAAAGTGGAAAATCACCAAATCCTAAAGCGGGCAAGGGAATTTATGCTGGTGATTATATAGCCTACTCGAGAAAAATGTTAAATAAGTTTAAAAAAATTAAATATCAGAAAAGACACAATTTATTAACTGGTGAAAGTACTGCTAGTAAAGAGGAAATAGCAGTATGTATTATAATATAATAAAATTATAATATAATTTTTGAAATGTCTTTTATTTTATAAAAATTGTCTTGTGTATGTTAACTGTGTATAAAATCTTGTAGAAAGCTGAATTAATGAACCAAGAATACGTGTCACATTGGCATCCAAATTTAACCATTAATTTAGTGGTAGATCAAACTAATTGGGTATATGGTCAAGTACCGCAACCATTAGATGAATGTGAGAGAATTTATGTTTATGTTGTAATACGCAAATACGTTATGGAAATCTTTACATTTTGTTCTTCTTTTAGATGTACATTTCTTACCTGGTGGAAATGCATATAAACCAATAATATATATGAACGATTTTTGGAACATGCAACGGGATTATCAGCCATTGAATAATACTGTAGAACAATTAGAACTCAGATTGACTTATCAGCCACTTTCATTATTTAAGTGGCAAATTTATGCAGCTCAATCTGTTAGAAATAAATGGACATCATCAATTATGGGTTTGTTAAATTTCTAAAATAATATATATGATAATAAGACACACACTATAATATATGTTATAAAATTTTATCATGTCAAAATGTAGTGTGGTTACAACATTTTGTTTTTTGTTATCATTGTTTATTTAGGAGAAGCATCTGACGAGGATGATAACGATCAAGATACCTTGAAGGAAACTTTACTTGAAACAAATCCATATCTACTAGGATTGACTATAATAGTGTCAATTTTACATAGTGTATTTGAATTTTTAGCATTTAAGAATGGTAAGCAGTTAAAAAAAAATTATTTTATGCAAAATAATTACATCTATAATAAATAATCAAAATACAAAATACAATAACTGTAATATAAAATTTTTTTGTTTTATAGATATTCAATTCTGGAATAATCGGAAGTCCTTGGAAGGTCTGTCTGTTCGCTCTGTATTTTTCAATGTATTCCAATCTCTTGTTGTTCTTCTTTATGTTTTGGACAATGAGACAAACACAGTTGTGCGTATCAGCTGTGCAATTGGTTTATGCATTGAAATATGGAAGATAAACAAAGTTATAGACATTAACATTAATAGAGAAGTAAAAATACTTAGAATCTTTCCAAAGATATCATTCCAAGATAAGGGATCATATGTGGAATCTTCTACAAAGGAATACGATAGACTTGCCTTTAAATATCTCTCATGGGCCTTGTACCCTCTGTTAGGTGGATATGCGATTTATTCTTTAATGTACTTGGAACATAAGGGATGGTATTCTTGGATTCTCAATATGCTATACGGATTTCTATTAACTTTCGGATTCATCATGATGACGCCGCAATTGTTTATTAATTACAAACTGAAGAGCGTCGCACATCTTCCATGGCGTATGCTTTCGTACAAATTCCTAAATACATTCATCGACGATATCTTTGCATTTGTGATAAAAATGCCGACCTTGTATAGGCTCGGCTGCTTCCGCGATGATATTGTTTTCTGCATATTTTTGTACCAAAGATGGATATACAAGACCGATCATACTAGGGTGAATGAATTTGGTTTTTCCGGGGAGATGGAAATACAGCTGGCAGAAAGTAAGAAACAGGCAGCAATCAATGATCGCTCGAAAGACGAAGTAGCGAAAAAAAATGAATAATATTTGTGATGTTTAAGTTAAGCATCGATCGTATACGTTATATTCTATATTGTTTCGAGAATCAATAAAATCGTCCGATACCAAAGGAAAATAATTACACACATTTACATTTATTTATATAAATTTCTACATATAATTGTGTGTATCTGTATTTTCTATTAAAGTATTCCCGAGTCCATTACATGCTATATGAGCATACTACGATATGCATTGTGAAACAAAATAGTGAATTTCTGCTGAAAACATCTTAATTCATTTTGTATCCAAATTTATGTATAAATAAGATATTACGAAGAGATTAAATAAATTATCAAACGCGCTTTCACATGATATATATCTCATATAATCTTATATTAGAAATTATAAATAAAATTGTATGCTCAGTAGCATTTATGACATTTGTGTAAATGTCTAACTGTAAAATGAATATTCGCAACTGAATATACTGCAGCAAAAAATATTGTTCTATCTAACCAAACACATGAAAATCCAATATGAACGATTTCAAACAAATCAATACTCGCATTATCGGGCGAGATATTGCTCTACGAAATAAAATTACTTTAATTATCATATATCTTATATGTGAATTTTTTGTTTAAATAACAGATAAATTCGTATTCTTTTTATTATAGCATCGTAACACTTCATGAAAGTATAAAAAGGCGCATTTAGCCATTTTTAAGAAAATTTCAGAACATCGAATTTGTAGATCTTACATAAGATTATATATATATATATATTGACATTAGTATTACAAATACATTGAACATGTATTTAACATTACGTTTTATATTTCGTTCGTTTAATTAAATTGACTTATGTCTCATCTATATTTTGGACAATATATACATTTATTATATATATGCATTTACTACATATGTATAGGTACTCATTTTTAAAGTTGATTTATAGCGGTTTATGAGCATGCGAATGTACGATGTAAAGTTTTAGTACGATTCTTCGAATTAAATTATTTATGTACAATTGCGCGAGAATGACATTTCTGCAGAAAATGAAAAATGTTCAAAAGAAATAGCGACTTACATATTATGTAATATAACACGGAGATATTGTTTAGAGAGACTATAAAAATTATTATTTGTAATAAATATATCATCCTCTTAAATTTTGTTTTACTATTTCTCGCGTGATAGAAAATTATAAATTTACGTAAAACTTGTGCTCAAGAAGTTTATATGCTTGAAATTGAAGAATATTAGTTTTGTTTTCAACTTGGAGAAAAACACTTCTTGCATAAGATTGATCGATGGGAAAATACACGCACACACATACACAAACGAACGAATATAATATTTATTCAAACTTATATTTATAATTTTCAAGTTTTAAATCAAGCTATTTCATTTGTATTATATTTTATATCATTTCTCTGCGCGAACGATAAATGTAATAAATAAAAAAATTATTTTGCGTTAAATTGCACAACGAATTACAATGAAATATGAGATTATAACAAAAATTCTATGCAAATCATTTTTATAAGATATGTAGAAAAAGAAATGAATGAACTTAAGTACAGAACTTAACTGACTTGATATTTTTCAAATTTATGTTTATACCATGAAGGGTATCCTTTTTGCTTTTCTTTTCTTTTTTTTTTCTTACAAAAAGGCACTTTTTTCCGCGTATGCATGTTATTAGAAAGCTTTTTTTGTGTAATACATTATATGTATAGTAGAATCTTTTCATCTCCCGGCTCTTTTATAATTTAACATTATATATATCTAAAATGTTCATACATAATAAAGAAAAAAACTAAAATTTGGAAATTAAAGCTAATAGTATGTTATATAAAAATATACTGTTTATATTTTTTTTTATTTTACTATTTATATTATTAATAGCAATGCACTGATATAAACATTTTTTAGAATTTTTCGGGATTAAATGTCCTAATTTAAAATACGAATTTATTAGGATCTCAAAACAAGAAAAAAATTTCTGATGGTATGCCCTTAAACGCTTTATTGAAGAGATATTGACATCTAAACATTTTCATTATAAAATTTTATGAAATTATCAGGTTATAATAAATAAATTGATAGTGTGTATTTCAATTACTTTATTACTCGAAAATATAAAAATTTTAACATAATTATAAATTTCACTATTATATTAGAATAAATACGAGGCATAATATATGATGTTTAATTCGCGTAAGTGTCGAGCAAATTAAGAAATATCACTAAGAAAATTTCTCAATGATATGTCGATATGATGTTTGTGTATCGTTTCTAAAATATGTCAATATTGACATTGACAATTATGAAAACAAGTACATATTAGCAATCATACAATAAATTTATCATTTGTACACGTAACTTCAAATGTCAATATCTCTTAAATAAAGCGTTTACGGGCATACCTCCAGAAGAATATTTTTTCTTGTCTTGAGGTCCTAAATTCATATTTTAAGTTAAGACATTTAACTCCTGAAACCCTGTATACTGGTATATGATTTTTGCTATATTTATATCGAAATATATACCGATTTAAATACCAAATGCGAAAATGAAGATATATAATTGACGTTATTATGTTCAAACAGTTCAAAATTTAACACAATGTGCTAAAAAAATTATTTAACTGAAGCTGCAAGCGCGTAACTTTCTTAAATAAAAAGTTACATATATTTAATGTAGTTTAATCTATATATTTTTAACGTTGAAAATAATACGCAATATAATTTAGCATTTTTTTTCGCAATATACGCAAAATACGAAATCATAGAAAATGATTTATCTTATAACTCTTTCGAGTCAAATTTTTAACTTGAGTATATAATTTTTAAATACCTAAATGATGAATTAAACTTTTTGACTAAATCCTAAATAATATATTGCAACGTTGGTCTCGAAAGAGATCACGATTTCATCGTATTATCTAAAATTTTACGAATGGTAAGAGATTTCTGCAGATTTTTAATTTTCATAAGATATTAAAGATAAGTTTTTATGAACAATATTGATAAAGTTTCATAAGATACCATCGCAAAGCCAAATTTCATAAAATAACAAAGCTTATAATGTCGAACAAAAAAATATAAATCAATATTGCATATCAATTTAACCAATGACGTAATAAACTATATAATACTAATTGCACTAATCTGCAAATATATCGCTATTTAAATTTAAAATTTACAGCAATATTAGAGCATTTTCTAATTATGACTTATGAATAATATAGTTATGCCAGATCTTTATATCTTGTAGTTTTGTGAAAAAAGATCTGTAGCACTATATAAGTTGTATCGAATTAATGTGCTGATGAAATTTGTATTACATATATATGGCTTCTACATCTTACATATTTATCATTCGACAAATATTGCTTTCTTTCTATTCTATCTATAATCTTAATTAAGTATATCACTTTTTTAAGGACGACAAATTCTTTATATTCTTTCAAGAATATAAAGGATAATTATATCCTATATTCGAAATTTCACTCTTAAAAGATGAAATTTTAATAAGCGATAATAGAGAAAATAATTTTTAATAATCATCTCGTTTTAAACAGCCTCTCTTACAAATAAAATAACAAATATAAAGCAAAGACTTTTTTTATAACGCAATATTAATACTTTCAAAAGTATCCAATAATAATCTAATACAAAACTAAAGAATTAAAAATACCATATAAACACCAAGTATATACGCGGTCGACTACTATATAAAATTACAGGGAGTTTAAAATTATTGATTAAAATATAATTTACTTATGAATGCTAGAAAACTATTGAAAGCAAGTATACGGGAAATTAGGTTCATTAGTATAGGAATTTTCGATAAATGCGGTTTCTCTCTTTACTCTTTGTAAAATAGGCACAGAGATATTATTTAACTATACTTTGGATAATACATGAAACTTTATAAAGAGATAGAGTATATACAGTAAATTGTGATGCATTATTTTTCTAGATACTTGTGCCGCATACAAAATGTATGCCGAATTGAAATTGCTATTTTTAACGGTATTGTTCGCTTAATAAGCGATTTATAAAAATAAAATATTACGTCATTATACATAAGTGGTACTGAACTCTGGCTTAAAATTAACTTGTACCAGTTTCTATTAAGTTAGGTAAGTAGATAGGCATATAGCAGAAAGATATTGGATTGATATACATTTTTCGCCTTGATCGATATCACATTGTGTGATGTAATAAAGTGAGAATAAATTATTGCGACTGATTGTCATATATTAAAAACGATAAAAATAAAAATGCACTTTTTTAACGAAGGATTTAATCTATGGAAAACAAAATCCATGTGCACTTCATCTAAAGAACACAAATTTTTGAATATATTAGAGTAGTAATTACAATAGTATTTTCAAGCTCATTGATTTTAATTGATGCATTGCTTGGAGCAAACTCTTTTAATCAATTTGTTTTTTTATTTTTTGAGTGAACATTCATTATAGATTATTGATCACTCATATTTATGTGTTGATAATTATACTGTTTGTTGACTCTAATTGAAATTATTAAAATGAGAGTATACAATTTAATCCGGAAGTTGTCAGATGTAAAATCTCTACTTTTTTCAAATATTTTCAATATTAAAAAATTCTTTAGCAAACTTTGATCTCTTGCATATAAATATTACTTTAACAAATTAATATTGTTTGCATTTAAAATTATTTAAAACTACTTTCTGTACAATTATTCTGTACTTTCTAAGTACAATTTGTTCAATATATAAATATTTTTATACAATATTAATCATTAATTAAAAGTATATTATTGTTTTATAAATAAAGAGAATCTGAAAATCTACTATTTTCATAAAAATATTTGTAATATATTATTTTTATTTTAAATTTCAAAGATATATCTTTGAAGGAAAAATATAGTATAGGAAGAGAAGATGGTAAAAAATAATTTACTCTATTTACCAAAATGTCACCAACATATTTATCACGCGGGAGTTCACCCGACCACTGCCCGGTTTAGATTTCGAAATAATCAATAGCTAGTTTACAAATTAAGTGTGTTGCTTGTTTTGTGATGAAAGACTACAAAACTTATTCTAGAATATAAGGAGTTCAATAATCGACGGTACAATCGGGAAGAGTAATTCTTCATCACAGAAAAAGATCTGGCAACAACAACGAGAAGAATTAACGATATTGCATCCTCAATTATGCCAAACGCTCGCTTTTTTCTCTTCTTTGCATAGAAATATTTTACTATTTTACAAATTAATCTTTATACTAAAGCTATGCATTGTTTGTTCTATAGTTTTCTGTTGCTTCCTTTGACGTTGGCTCGTGGATAATGTATAGCTGCTAAACAAAATCATTATGATATATTTCAAGCGGCTAAACCTGCATCTTTAGCCATGCTGTAGAAAGAACTAGATGAATTGCGAAGGAGCACTTCTGGAGAATCATATTCGACAATCAAACCTTTATCCAACACAATCACCCTGAAACATTTTTATTATTTGTAATAAAAATGTTAATATGTTAATAAAAGCCAACAATATAAATAATAACTATTATGACTTTAATGTAATATTACATTTTTAATGTAATAATTTTAATGTAATAAAAAAAATAACCAAAAAGACCCGTTATGAAAAATAATGTTGAAATAATATACTGCAGCACATACCTGTCTGAATCTAGAATAGTGTTGAGTCTATGAGCTATTGTAAGAACTGTACAATTCTTAAATTCTTGACGAATAGTAGTCTGAATTAAATCATCTGTTTCTAAATCGACTGCGGCTGTTGCCTCATCTAATATGAGAACTTTCGTTTTTCTAAGTAACGCTCTCGCTAGGCAGATTAATTGTCGTTGTCCTACACTTAAATTCTCTCCGCCTTCAGTGACCTCGTGCAAAAGAGCATTTGGCAAGTCTAAAATAAAATATTAAATAGATTATAACTTTTAAAATTACGATTTGTCGAAAATATTCTAATGAAAAATTACTTGCAAAACTATAACATACTGTTTATGAATGATTTTAGATGAGCGTGTTCCAATGCTCTCCAGATCTCCTCGTCGGTATAACAATCAAAAGGATCTAGATTCATTCTCAGTGTTCCCGAAAACAATACGGGATCTTGCGGGATAATGGTCAATCTTGAGCGCAGATCGTGAAGACCCATTTTAGAGATATCAATACCATCTATCAAGATTTTCCCATGAGCCGCCTCGATAATTCTGAAGAGTGCCAGAGTCATAGATGACTTTCCGGCGCCGGTTCTGCCCACGATACCGATCTTCTCACCGCCAAATACGCTGAACGTCAAACCGTTCAGCACGAGATCCAATCCCTCCCTGTAGCGAACCTTAAAATCCTTGAAATCGACACGACCATTCGTAGGCCATTCTTTCGGAGGCGTATACTCCGTATTTTTCCACGGTGCTTCTTGTACCGTGTCTCCATATTCTTTTATTCTCTCTACCGCGACGATATTGGTCTCAACATCGGATGTCATACGTACTAGCCAATTTAAAGTCTGGGTAATCTACAGTAACAGGCATACAGTAACAGCATAGAACATGAATTGCAATCTTTCTTCACAAAATATTCAACACATATCTACTTTTGTTTATAGCAACTTTTTAAGTTTAAATATTTTAATTTGGTCTTATTTAATATCACATTGCATGTAATATATATATAAACAAAAAATCACTATAGAAAAGTCTCTCAAGTAATCAAACTAATCAACTCAATTTTTTGTAAGTTTCTTAATTTTAAACAAGAGCGCATGATTAAAATACCTTGTAATATTAAAATTAAGAAATTTACAAAAAAAATGAAGCTAAGCAGTGTCAACTTCTGAGAAATTTATATATTACTGATTTTAATATCTTACTTGTAAGGCGTAGCTAACTGATAGACCTACAAGTCCCGAACTCATAGTATCTCTACCCAAAACAGCAAACAATGCTGCAAAGAATATAATTAAATTTCCAACCATCTCTAATCTCACGGCCAACCATCTACAACATATCCATTTTATTTACATGTATAGTTATACATAATTATATATAGAGAAAAATTCATATCATTTTATATCGATATACATACATACCTATTTGCAATAATACTAGGATAATAACACACTTGATTGAAGTCTACTCTATTTTCAGATTCGTGGATAAATTGTTCTTGCACGCCATATGCTCTAATTATTTGTGCACCTAAAAATTAAATAAATAAATAGATTATTTCATAATATTGGAAACACACAAGGACGAACAATATATTATGGAGTATACATATGTATATATAAAACTTTAAAAACATACCAGTCACTGACTCACTAAAATGCGAATATATAGGAGATCTTGACACAGATTCTAATCGTTTTAATTGGCGCGATGTCGCAACGTAAAAACGTTGAATGAAATAATAAATCGCGCCTATTGGCACTATCACCATGATAAATATAGGTGTACTGTAGCTTATGACAACGAGAGTAGCTATGACCTGTAATACATTAACAACACTGAAAAAGTACATCGTCTTACTTGATTATTTTTCATAAAATGTATAATGTAAGATGTGACATTTCTGTATAATGCAATATAAATTAAAGATAGAAGAAAAATATATAAGGTATGTGTAAATGGAATAATAGAATCGGAAAATATAATCGAGCAAATCATCTCTATAAGAAAAAAATGTAAATAAAAGGATGATAATCACATGCAAAACTTGTGGCAGAAGCACATGTTTCTTATAAACAGCAGTTGTTTATAAAAAAAAAGATAAATTGACAAAGTCGTTTTATAGGCCCACCAACATGTATCACGAATATGATTATATTGCTACGCATTAGACAAATACAAATTTAAGCATTAGCATCAAACATGTGTTTTTCTTTTTTATTCGTAATCGATATTCTGTTAAAAGTCTTCTACTAGTATACATAGTAATCCATTGACTGCAATCATTCTATGAGAATGGACACAATTATACTTAAATTCTACAGCACATTTACTCCATGTATATTTTGAATATATTTATTCGCACAAAATTTCTTACCAGTTTTTAAAGCTAGTGAAAATGTTCACATAAATATCCGGTGTACAGTATACTAACACCATCATTATTCACAGGCATCTCTTAACAAATATACAAATTATATTTGCAACCTATAAGATGTTCTCTACATACATGATGAAAAATAAAGATGAATGATATGGAAATCGATGAAGTTGAGAAGATAAATGGGAAAGCAATGATAAGAATCCCACAAACAGGCTATTCTCTGCACGTTACGAAAAGATTACCTCGAACAAGCAATAGATGGTATCAGAAATTTGTGCAGGAAGAGATGTATCCAGTACGTCCACGTCTTTAGAAAACCTGGAGATAATACGACCAATAGGAGTCGTATCAAAGAAGGTCAATGGAGCACGCATCACAGCACGCAGCATCACTATGTGCATCTGACGAGCAGCCAACCAACAGCCCAGCTGCGGTGCCAAATCGCAGAAAAAACTCGCCATCGCTACAACATCAGACATGGATGACTTTCATTGTAACCGCATATTTTTTTATACGATTTGTGAAACACACAAATCGATTGAATGAACATTAATCAATCAAAATTTCATAAGCAGGTATATGTGCTAAATGATATATTATATGTATAATAAAAATAACTTTTCCTTTTGCGCGTGCGGTTTTTTGCATATTACATCTTTTTTATTGATTTAAACGTTTTTTTTTTCAAGATTGTTATATTTAAAATTACAGCTGTAAAAAATAAGAAATTTATTTTTTTTCGTATTATTCATAATATTGCTCGATATTCAAATGCATTTGCAATATCATGAACTTAAACTATTGCTTTTGTCTCATGTTATGCGAAGGTGTGAAGTTTGCTGTGACATACTAAACATATAGCAACAAGAAATATAAATAAAAAAAATTACATATTCCCAGAAGGCAGAACCGCAATTACAAGGATGTTATACAAGCAAATATAGAGTAAGCATTATCAAGCACAGGCAAGATCTTTTCTGTACACGAATTTTACTGGTATAATTGTGTCCATTCGTTGATCACTATGCTGTGGTTGCACTATAATTATATATAATAATAATTACAAATTATTTACATGTGAGAAAGATGAAATAAATAAAATTTAAAAAATAACAACATAATCTTTCAATAGTATATCTGAAAGAACTCAAGATGAATGTACTATAAATTCAACATATAAACCAATTGTGTGAGCTTTTGTAAAGCAATGCGAGATTGATGATTTTTAAAGAAAATTTCTATCTTGAGCAATATGAAAAATTATGTAACAATAATATCTCTGAATCATCAGACTCAAACACATGTACAATAATAACGAACAAAAATAAGCATTATCAACATTGACAGTCTAAGAAGAAGATGAATAACAGGATATCCTGGCGTCCTGAAAACCATTACATATCCTTGAAGTGATGAAAACAATTTACACACACTGTTAATTAACATTCGATCAATGAATTTTGCGACATTATGAAAAGGCAATGTGGTATAAAACCCGGCAGAAACACATTCCTGTGGTATAAAATCCGATAGAAACACATTCCTATTTCGTTGAATAATAAATCACGTCATATCTTTAGAAAATATTAAAAAATAGAATAGTTAAGGTCTATTCACGAAAAGTCCTCTAAGTACGAATTTGCACGTATTTTTCTATTTATATATAGATTTATATATGTATTTACGTATAGATGTATCTTTAAATTTTTTTTACAAATCTCACTAAGCATTATTGATAAAAATTAATTACTTGTTAATCGATTATGTAAATACAGTGACGTTTTTCTCATAAAAGCTTTTCATTTTTGTATACTTGAAAAGACTAGAATAAACATTAGTGGAAACGTATATTTTACGACAAATTTGCAAAAGAAAATCAGGTTGAAGAAGTAAGCAATTGTTATAGAATATATTATCTAATCGGCTAAATGCACAAATGCCGGGGCAGGGTAAGCCGCTCAAATATTGTTCGATATGAATTGCAGCCAAGTAAGCAGCATTTTAAAGATACTTTTTATGTCTTTCATGTTATCATGCATGTGATGATCCACTATGCTATTGATTGACAACTTTTATATATATATATATATATATATATATATATATATATATATATATTTAAAATAGCATACCCGTGCCCATGTATACCTAGCCGACAAGCTAATGACATATTACTATGGTCTTATCATTTCAATTTCTCAAATTTTTAATAGAAAAAGATCAGATCCAAGTTCGATAAGTATACATTACTATTATGAATCCGCATTTTTTAAAGTGTATCTCCAAGTGTGTCTCTTAAATATTTAGAACAATTACACTTGTGATATAATTTTATCCGAGAAAAAAAAGCAGAATTTTTATTTTAAATTAATTTCATGATTCTGACTTATCATATTTATTTTAAATTAAAATATCAAATAATATGGAATAACACAAATTATCGGAATGAAACGTAAATTCTTAGTCAGTATAATAAATAATAAAAGAAACACTTCGTGTGTACAAAAACTATTAATACTTTCAAAATAAATTTAACAATATGCAGAATTAAATTAAAATAAAGGGGCATATGAAACTATAAGAAATGTTCTTTTGACAGTACGAGAGACATAATATTAATTTATAACTGTCACAAAATCATTACTTATGTGTGTAATAGTGTGCGTATAGTTATATGAAAATATCATACCGAAAAGAGGCAAGTGATCCAAGAACGTAGAATAATCGGTAGAACATTGTCAACGACATCAATGTCTTTACCAAGCCGACTAAGGATTCGACCAGTCGGAGTTCTGTCAAAAAACGACATTGGGTTGTGAAGAACGTGTTGCAGTGTACTCTGGAAGAGACGACTAGAAGCGATTACCGTCCCTTTAGCCAGGAATAGCGCCATTGCGAATACCGTCACGCCTATAACGATCACGGTGATGAACTTTGATTTATCGGATAAAACGACAAATTATATATCAGACATTTCTGTGTTTTCGCGATTAATACATTATCAAATGCCATTTTCGAACGAATGAGAGATATTATGGCTTTATATAATCGGCAATGTTCATTTTCATAGTTGCTCATCACTTGTCTAACTCCATATGCAAGTTCCTCACTGTAGTCACACATGAATTGAGGTGTAATTAAAGAAAAATAATATATAAGTATAAAAAAATATGTAATAATGAGAAAAGAAAAGAAATTGTAGAAATGATATGGTACAAGATTGTACTGTGAAAAAACATACAGTGCCGCTAAGCATGCAATTATGTTGATTTATTAATTCGTCAATAATGCACTTTTAATAATCTATCGATCGCTAATGAAAACTATAATAAAGAATAGAGAAGATCGCTTATAAAAGCTGATTTTTAATTCGTCGATACTAATTAATCATATTTGTATCGATTGGTGGACCAGTGTGATTCTGCCTATGCTATATACTGAATTACGTGTGAGATGTACACACACAAAGATTAACACTAAATTCTCGCATACCGATGCTAGACAAAACAACCAAGCCCTAATAGTTGGAGGTAAAACGTTGTCTATTATGTCAATGTCCTTCCCAAAACGGTTTAATATTCTGCCAGACGGTGTAGTGTCAAAGAATCCTAGAGATGATCGCAGTATGCCGAACAATAATTCTGAATGCAGAAGTTTACTGCTCCGCAGACATCCGATAACCAACGCTGTCTGCGATAGCACTACAAAAGTGGCTGAAATTTAATGTAAAATTGATAAAAATGTAGCATTTCATCGTATTCATATTTTATCGAGAAAAATCTTTTTACTATCGATTCGCTGATCCTATAACAAAAAAATTATTTTTACACCTTTTGTCCCGTTAGCAATTAATTCGTTAATGCCTAATATTATGTTGCATAAAAGCTGCGTTTATGTAAGGCAAAAATGACGTGTTAATTGTTATATTTGGTTTTTAAACAGAAATATATAGTTATATTAATATAGCATTAATGTAATTATATTAAGGTGATCGAAATATTATTCTATTAATGTGGCAGAAAAACAATTACAATAATATGACATTATTAATTATTAACGCTATTAACATACTATGACAAATGACTAATGACAAAACATGAAAAACAAATCTGGCTAGATCGTCTGGTTTCGAATGAGAAAAAATTACTGCATATTTCAGATATTATATTTTGCATATTTCTCAATCTGTCTAAAAAATTTCTATTTTGCTCAGGATAAAGTTCATTTATGACATATAATCATCTATGTAAATATAAAATATGAGACGTGAATATATCATAAGAGAATATATAACTGAATAAATTACATGAATTAATGAAAAATATACATACTCAACTTCAAATTAGTTATTATTAAGTATATTGATTTTTAGTAATATGATATGTACATTAAATAATCCGAGCGCATAATTTAATGTTAAGAATGTACAGATGTACAGATGTTCTTGTATAAAATAAAAATCCAAATGCTATACATCGAATTGATAAGAATATCATTTGAATTAAAAATGAAAACAATGAGAAAAAGCAGACAACCGGTAAATGAAATATGTCTCAAGTCTGTCTTTGTCAGATTAAAGCTTGTGCTCTTCTAAATTAACACACGTTATACTCTGTTTAATACAGTCATCCACCCTAATTTACACGCTATCTAATCAGGAAATCAGTGCAAACTTTGATCTGTGTTTAATTAAATAAGAATTTTTTGTCCTTGATTTACAATTTGTTCCATAATAATTTTGATTAAAAATTTGCACTTATATAAAATAATTAATTAATCCATGTAGACTGATTTCCCGTTTTCATTATTTTAAAATACATTAAATGCTAGAAAGCTTTCTTCTCTTTCTCTACTTCATGCTTGCATTAGACATGTATAATAATATTATTATAATAGTATTATTATTAAATCATTTGCACTTCTTTCATTTTCGAAATAAACTCTAAATATAAGCGATAGAACATAATAATTTATGGTTTACCCAAACTGATGTTTAGCAAATGAAATCAATAAAAAGCACAGGAAAATCTTTTAATTTTATATAACACTTTAAGACTATACAAAATCATAAAAGAAAAGCATATATAAATATATCACATTCATTGATTGTACTATTCTATATAAGTGTGCATTAAACAATAATTTTTCTGCACCACTCTGTTCATATAATCATTAGATATAAACTTTTTTCAATGTAAAAATTTTAGATTATAAAAATAACTTTTTCCAAAAAAATAAATTAATGAAAGATGTAAATTGCATCTGCATAAAAAGCATTTCAAACAAAAAGATTTTCCATGCAATAATAATATATTAGAGCAGTGTAGACACAGCAAACCGCACTCATTTAGATTTCTTAAGAAATTAGCTAAATAATTTTTAAAATTAACATATAACGCGTAAAATACGCGGAAATAACGCGGAACAGAAAAATCACGCATTACAACTTGTTAATAATTAAATTATAATCAAATTTTTATAATAAAAATTCAGTTTAATGGAGTTCTAAATATATACAAAAAAAAAGTTAAAAATAATTACCCCAATAATGTGTAATCTGTGAGGGAACATGCCTTTCAAATCACTATATACTATGACGAGCAAAATTAAGTGTCATTGCCTATATCAAACGAAGTAATTGCCGTCTGCGATAAAAAAGGAATATTTATACAAGTATATTTATACAAAATAGCAGCGACAGGGATACGCTTACCTGAATACCGAAAATGTTCTTTATAGAGTGCGTTCTATTTGACGTTACAAAAGTTTCAAAGTGTTTCATCAATCAAAACGAAAGAGCTGAAAATTTCTTTGTTTTGTTTGATTAATAAAACGATTGAAAACTTTGATTGCATTAAACAGATTGCACCCGCGTAAATGCAAAATTTTAAATAATTAATCGGATTTATTTGCCAAATGGACAAGATGTTACAAAAATCAATGTATTATACATAGAAAGAGAGATGGAAAGAGAGAGAGAGAGAAAAAAAAAACATACCTTGTCCAAAACCAAGTACACCATATACTCCGAGGTACATGTCCCGTTTTGTCGTGTCGACGGTGTCATTTACGATCATACGAACGTCGTTTGACCAAACGCTGAGCCAAACACTTGAACCGATGCTAAACGATTGAAAGACCGCGTTCATCACGATCGTTGATATCGACAAGAACCATCCAATAGATTTCAAGTAGTGAGAATACACTTTCCATTTTACCTTGCGAAAAAAATATAAAAAATATATATAAGTATAAAAGAGAAAATAACTCTTTTTCTTCGTGAAAAATGTAAATTGTGTTTCATATATATATTTTTTCTAAAAATTCATAATACATACGCTTCCAGTTTCCGCTTTTTCAATTTCTATCAGTTTCTCTCCAATAATATTAGATTTTGGTGCTTCTTTTTCCTTTGTGCTATTGCTATGCACATAATTTGCCGATTGTTGACTTTCTGTTGAATATTGCCTATTCATGCATAACATTATTTAATCAAACATATTTAAATTCCCGTTATTAATTATTAACAAAATATATATTTAAGATTGTACCTTGTTAGAGAACCATTGAGCGATTTTCTATCAATTCTATCAGTCATAGAACCAGACTCACTTAAACTTTCGGATATTCTGGATCGTACTCGAGTTAACTTTTGCTGCAATTCGTCTGCGCCCATTGTTGATTCAAGCTGCTGTTTGATTTCACGTAAATCTGGTTCAGAACCTTCATCAACGTGCACTGTTTCAAATTCGTCATATTGATCTTAGAATGTTGAAAAAACTCATTCACACATAAAATGTATTAATATCATAATGGGAGAAAATTGCAATGCATTTTTTTATTTTTTTAAATACAAAATTAGAAGTCAAAGAAAATTTAAATAAATATTTGGATTAAATTAGAACTAGAATCTCGTCTACAAATATTCAAAATAAAAATTTTAAAACGGTTTCAGTTTAATAACTTTCATTTAAACAAAATTTCAATATAAACATTGAGGAAATTATTTGTATATTAAAAAATCTTTTAATTTTTAATAAAGTGCACTCAACATGCATTAAAAAATTACATTTTATCAAAATTTTTTTTCTGTTTGCATAAAATTATAACTAATTTTATACTGATAACTACTTATTAATTCTAAATGAATAATACTTGTTATTGTTTATTAGCAAGCAATATTCAAGACACAAAATTTTTGATTTAATAAAATATTTTATAACAACAGTCTAATACTAAAAGCGAATATGACAGCGATATTTCTTATGCAAGCGTATACAAAATAGGAACAGGAATTGTAATTACTTTTTCGCGGACTTACGATTTCCAACTTAGATCCATGAAAGAAAAATATAATAATAAATTTTATAATAGGTATAATAAAACTATGTGCAACAAATTAAATAATTATTAATAGATACCTTCTTGTAAGTGGTGCACTAAAAACTCGGCAAAGGCGCCCTTTTTTTCCAACAATTGTTTGTACGTTCCGCTTTCTGTTATCTCACCGTCCTTAAGAACAATAATATTATCGACCTCCGGCAAATATGTAATGCTATGTGTAACAAGTACTCTTGTTTTTTTCTTCAGCAAACCATTCGGACCTATCACATTCTCAAAAATGTGTTTTCCTACATGCGAATCCACTGCGCTCAAAGGATCGTCTAAGAAATAATTTTCCGAATCGTTATATACAGCTCTGGCTAAGGCTACTCTTTGTTTTTGACCGCCAGATAGATTTATGCCTTTTTCCCCGATCTCCGTTTGATCTCCTGCAGGTAACATCTTGAGATCCGGACTTAATGCGCATCCTTCGACTACGCGATTATATACCGATTTATTCAAAGCCTTTCCGAACAGAACGTTGTCCTGCAATGTGGCATTTTGTATCCACGGTTGCTGAGAAACATATGCAATCGATCCCTGCAAGCGAAAAGTATTCTGAATGAATCTCCAGATTCTAATCTACATTTTATTTATTTAATTAGAAAGATGCACAAAAGCGCAATTCCTCAATTTTATCCGCATTTAAATTAGTATAATCTTATTTATATTTTTCTGCATCATTTTAAAGAAATAATAGCATAAGATAAAATATACATTTACACAGTTACATTTTTAATTCATATTTAAAGAAAAAGAAAAAATTAACTATTCATGCAAATGTAAATATTTTTTAAATTTTACTATAATTTTTATAAAATAAGAAAAATATACGCATTTTTTGTTTCTACTGTACTTTATGTTTATAATTTAACAGAACAATATACTCACTTTTGTGTTTACTTTTCCACTTAATTTTACCATTTCGCCAAGCAGAGCAGATAGAAGGGAACTTTTGCCTGATCCCACTGTACCAACTATTGCTACTAATTGACCTTGTTCTACATGGAAATTGATATTCTGTAGTGTTGGTTTCTCAATCTGTTCAGTGTCCCAACTGAAGCTACCATTCTCAATTACTAATGCATGTGCTAAATCATGTGATACAATGCGTGTTACTATAAATGTATATACATCCATGTAAAGAATTATCTTTAGTAGAGAAAATCTTATTTTTACCTTCCGATGGATCATGCTGTACATTATTAGGATCCAACTCTTCCATGTTCATAAATTTATTGATGCGTTTTACGGAGACATAAGCCTAAACACAATGCCATATAAATAATATTATTAATTAAGAATAAAACACTGAATATATATCTGTGATTGTAGAGATAAAAAATAGATTAAACTATTTAAACTTACTTGAACTATATTACCAATCATCATGGGCAGCATAGAAAGTGGAAATCTTAAGATGTTAAACAAACTGAGTGAAACAAAGGCAGTTGTACTGTTAAGGACATTATTTTCGTCTATAAGTACATAAGTTGTAAAAGATACCAGCGATACCTACAAATTTATAAAAGAGTAAGATAATATGTGTAAAATAAAAGAAAAAAAAATATATATATAATAAAATATCTTTATCTACATAAGTAATCGAAAACCTCAGAATATAAAGTTTTTATTAAAAATTTAAAAACCGAGTTTTAAATTTCGTAAAAAAAAGAGGGAAAAAAGAGTATTTTCGAGATCTTCAATATATATTTATAATTCGAAACATACCAAAAATGGCGCACACGACCATATAAAGCTCGTACCGGCATTCAAATATGCCGCTTCTTTTAATACTTGGATTTCCTTGTTTCTGATTTTAAGTATCTGCTGCTCGAATGAAGGTTCCCACGCGTACAGTTTTAACACTTTAATACCATTAAGTACTTCGTTCATTAACTTTACTCTCTCGTCCTTGTTTTTCATCTGTCTGATTTGTAATGTTTTCACTTTGTTTGCAATTAAGCCATTCACAGGAATAAGAATGATCATAACTGCTAGACCGGCGAGTACCGCCGGTCCCAATATCTCCCATAAAAAGTACAAAGCTAAGGCTATTTGTAAAGGAGCCGACCATATCATGTTGATGTACGCGGTTAAATCCATAAATCTTTGAGCATCTACAGACATTAAATTTACTATTTCACCGAGCGTGGATTCTTTCCTGGCCGCGTTCGACATTCTCAATGCTTTACGATAAATTGCCGCAATTAATGCGGTACGTATGCGCAATCCAACTAAAAACATTCGATGAAAATATTGAGATAGTATTAACGTCTGAAGTATTGCTGTAAGTAAAAGTAATACGGAATAAAAGTATCCTTTCCACATTTCCTCTTCTCCCTCGATAAAGGCAATTAAAAGCCTAAAAAAAAACAAGAAGCATTATAAATATACATATTATATAAAGCTAAAAACAAGACATTTTCATAAAAGATATTATTTTATGTATATATGTTTTGCTTAATAATTTGCTTAATAAATCGAGATAGAATAAAATAAAATCTAAATTGGTATATAAATTGGTAATATAAATCAAAATTTGTGACACACCATGAATATACTTACTTTAATATTTGAGGGCTAATAAAAGTCATAACATCTTGAATCAGTTTCAGGAAAGCGCCAAACATGAATGTCGCACCAAAAGCTTTACAGATAGGTGGTAGGATAGAAGCAACTTTCTTTTTTCGAGTGCCATTAAAGTCCACTTGTCCAGATGCTTTTCGGAATGATGCTTTTGCACTTTCTACTCTATATGTGTATAAAGAACGTCCATTATATATGTTTATAATTTAGATTGTTGGTATCAATGAAAACAAATTGAAAGACGTTATATGACACATCCTACCTAAAGTAAGTCCAAACCAGCCTTGTTAGCACAAAAAATGTATGAAAATATTGTTAAAAAACTTTCGATCAAGATTATATTTTTCCTATATTTATAATAGATTTCAATATATGATATATATGAACAATATGAGTTTATTACATATTAGCTAATAACATAATATAGTAATATATTCTGATGTGTATAAGAAAAAAATAAAAATGTATATAACTGTGAATATATATACGTACATACATACATACATACATACATACATACATATATATATATATATATAATATTTATATTTATTTATTTATATTTATATATAAAATTATTTCATTTCGTTATTTATTATTTCATTAATATATGTATATAAATTTCGAATATGTTTAAAGAAATCTCTATGCATCAGAAATTTAACATTTCTAAGTGTATTTTCTTTTCAATCTGTATGCTTTGTATTCAATATTAATATGATATTAATATAATATTTTTTACAATAAATTTTATAATAATAATAATAATAATAATAATAATAATAATAATAATAAAACACATTAGCTAATCATAATTATGCAGGTACAATTTATATAGAAAGATTCATCAAGTAAACTTACTCTTCTGTTTTTGTCAAGTTTTTATTCCAATATTTATCAAATTTCGGCACTATTTCCGAGGCCATGTCTTCTGGATTCATGGACCATAGATCGGATGTTTCCAGCGGTTTTCGGAAACCTTTCCACGCTAAGGAATCAAACCATGCAAAAAGAATTCTTGATGGAAAAGAAGAGCTTTGCTCTGGACATGGCGTTTCGACCTGTGAGTGAATATACATGTTTTCAAGATTATTTACGAAACTTCCAAGTTTTACAATTAATTCTAAGATTTTATGTTTATATGTTTCATATAAATTGAATTTGATATTATATGTCAGTGCACTTAATTTAACTTAGATTACCGTAGGATATTCGGAGAATTTAGGCTCTGCATCAACCAAAAAATTAAGTACAAATAATATCACAACTATTGGATAATAGATCATGTAGCATACTGACAGATATGATGGCTGTTCCTAAAAACAAATTATTATACTATACAGATCACATTATTTTTGAAAATTATATATATATATATACATACACATATAAGTGTCTTTCTTGTAAAATATTATAAGAAACTGATAACAATATAGGATTGTAAAAGTGGATTTATATTGATAAAAGTGGAATTTAAGAAAAAAAAAGCTCAATATGCTTTGATATCATAAAGACTTGACATACCCCTTCAATTAATTCATTTATAGAATCTCTGTATTGCACACATCCACATAATGCAAGGAAAAACCAAAATAGGAATAAAAGACCTGATGTCCGCATTCCACGTTTTCTATTATATATCATTAAAGTAGATGCTAATATCTAAAATGTAATTAACAAATTAAATTAAATATTATATGGACAATTTATATAATAAATAAATCTGGTTATTTTTCTCGCGCATTGTGAAATTCAGTAATAAAAATTTTCATCTTGGAAAAAATAATAAAAATATTAAAATATAAAAAAAAAAAAAAAATCTAGAAAAAATTATTAAATAATATAAAATGTTATTGTGTACTTACAAAGGTAATAATTTTTATAAATGGTGTATAATATTCTACGTTATAGACCTTACGATGACCATTTGCATTTATCGCCAGTAGTATCTCAACTATGGAAAGTATAATTAATACTACTGTAAGTACTTGCTTAGAAATAAATAACCATGTGTATGGAACATTTCTCCTTTTACTATTTATAAGGTAATATGCTTCCATCACCGAAAATACCCATAAAAATACACATGGTACCCATATTAATATCGTTTTTTGGAAGCATTCTGTTAGATCTGGATCGTTTGTGTACCATGTTAGATTAGCATCCTAGAATAATCAAAAATTTTCGACCAAAATTAATCTCTTTGTTCAATCAACATTTCATATCAACATTGTTGATATAGTATTTAAAAAAAATAGCAATTTCATATTCAATGAATTCTTATTAATGGCTAATATTTCGATAATGATACTAGGATACGAGATAAAAAATACATAATAAAAGAAAACATCTTATTATCTCCATAGGAAAATCTGAGAGGCGTATTGATAAAATTCTCTATTTATTTCTTTATATAATAATTAAGCATTTCGATATTTAATTCGTACCGATACTAAACTGCTGCAAAATAAAAAAAAGAGAAGGTTCGGTGATATAATCAGTCTATTCGATACGTTCAGGAAATTAAACTATTATACAACAGTTTGCGGCTACCAAATCAACGAATCAATTCGTCGAATTATTTCGACATTTTTATGGTTTTTTTTTCTATTCTCCTTGTATATCTGTACTATTCCATAATTTTTTTCAATATCAATGTTCGCAAACAATATTAATTTCTCCGCTATAAGTATATATATATAATATTTTCGTATTCTTTTGACTATAAAAGAAATTATGCAGTTGTGAAATATTTAAATCAAATATTTAAAATTCGAGAATTTTGTTGTTAATTATTCTTATTAATGGAATGTAGTATTATTCCAGTATTTGTCGAGTTATTTTTATTTTTTTTGCGAATTCTGTGCCAACCCGATAAATACAAAGTTGTTTGCCGCATAAGCATCCTTGCTTACGCTTCACATTATATTTGTCTTTGATCTTACGATTAGGCATATGACAAGACAATAAAGTGCAGATATATAGGTATCAATTGATAAAATAACGAGCACACAATATTTGCTCACGCGGCGTCTAGATTACATTCTACTTCGCGCGCGCGCGGGCGCTCGCTGCATTTTTTTTTTTGAGAAGCTAACATCGCACAACCATAAAAATGACATTTTCTTATATTTTACATTGATTTTCTATTATTAATCACAACGAAAGATGTGTTCGTTAATGTCAAAGGACAACAACGGGGAAAAGCGAAATGATGTTGGAAATCGAATGATTCGTACATCGCGGCTTTTAAGGACAAGAGCGCGTCGTACGCAAACACGGAGGATCAGACTCGATTGATCAATCCTAATGTTAACTGTGGCTCGGCGAACTTTATACAAAGATATATTTGCGGAGAAGCGTTTCCTCAAGTCATACGCGACCGCCAATAATCGCGACAAAAGGAAATATGCAAGAAACGCGACGAGAAACCGAAATGTGGACAAAAAAAAAAAAAAAATGCAAAAGGGGATGAAAGAAGGCGTTGAAAGGGGAAAAAAATGACCTTATTAATTTACTCACCCAAAACTTCGTGCCACAGAACTCGTCCATCGTTTGATTTTCCATCCTGACACATTTAATGAGCCGGTAAGCTCTCTCATGTAATGTGCTATTCGCGAACACCGTGCCAACCAGAGTAAGATTCGACCTCTTCGCCTACGAGAAAGGATCACTCTCGGACCACCCCGAGCGAGCTCGTTCACCACACTCCTCGATTCACACTACGCTGTGGCACACAATAAAATGCGAGTAAAGCACCTACGAACACGCGCAGGCTGGATGAAGGAGGGAGGGTAGGGGATTCCAGAGAATCCACTACGAGCGTTGCGAACGAGACATTCGAGTCGGATGTTGCCTCAAAGGCATCCAAAGGCGTCTGCGAGACTGCGAGATTTCGAGGAAGCGTGAAATAGCCGGACGAAAACGGTCCGTCGTTGTTTGTCGTATGTAATAATCTGGCTGGTTGTGTTCGAGCATATTATACCGAGTATCGAGTGAAAGTATCCGATATTCGACCAATGAATATCGAGAAACGAGATGGCACAGCCGACTATGAGGGGGGGATCGAGTTCGACGAATCGCGACTGCGGATTCGGATTCGGGCGGGAATATCGCGCTTGTATTTTATAAATCATACTTACGTGCACGCTTGCATATTATTTATTCTGACAGTTTTGGATAATTCCTCTTTCTCGAAAAATGCCTTTCGACGAAAATGTCCGTACAAGGTCTTTGTATTGTAAGCAATTACAAATAAAAAGTTTATCGTTTTTGTAATAAACATGACTATACATATATATATTGAACGAAAAATTAATTCTAGATTTTTCAAGTACTTTTGTGTGTTTTGTTTCATTCCTGTATGAATTTTGTTTTATTTGTTTGCTCGGTATTGTTATTTTATTTATCCGTCAAAAAAAACCTTACTCAATGGCTCCAGTACAGTTCTGAGAATTATTTATTCACAGTGTGAGCTTTTGTTTACAATAGACTTGACTATATCAAGCGGTTCGATGTACACATAATATATATATATATATATATACATACATAATATATATTCTCAATTTCATAAAATCTTTCTCTCTTTATTTCTTATTTACGCATAGTTTTCACATAGAGATATCCGTAAAAAAACTCACACGTTATATGTTATCTGTCAGACTGTATGATTCTATTTATATATATTATATTACGGTACCTGACTATCGTGAAAAAGTGCATTTATATAACACCGAATGCGTGAATGAAGACCTTGGAGAATCCGAGAGAGATGATCACATATCTTATTGAATGCATATGTAAGAAAGAATACGTGAGAAAATATAAGTCCCTGTTTTAAGCGTGAATTACACACACGCATGTAACACGTGCAACATATGCAGATCACGCACCACACAGTCCATATAGTATCACTGACATTACAGTATACTCTTATATATACATATATGTGTATATGGTTGTCACAGTTTCGCTTGAGAAGTTTATCGATTGCGAAATCGAACGCAATTTAATTGCGCAAAGTTAAGTTAACATATTATTACAATAAAATTGGAAGTCCACTATATCAATGAGATAGTAACACAATATTTATAACATGTCAGCCTTTCAATGTCAATATCAGCTGATATGAATATGGTAGCTGATTTCTCGGATATTTATTATATATATGCCGTGTCATTGAATTATATTTGAATGTTTAATTTTAATCTGATATTGATACTGATATAATTTTATTTTTTTAGATTTCGATGAGAATGCGCGAAAATAATCTTTATATTTCTTTGCGATAATCAATAGTTTTCTGTCTTTTTCTCTTTCGCATATTGTATCGAAAATTAGTCCAGCTAAAATGATATCTTTTTATCTTTAATCTTTTTGAGAAACATTGCATGTATATACCATGTCATTATGACTTAATATCGTAAGACATTTATCATTTAAAAAAATGTGCCGCGTCATATAGTAAATATAGATACTGATGACAAAATGACAATCATTGCGATGATTACAACTGCAATTATATGGAATGGACTTATATGGCGAATGGAATATATATATATATATATATATATATATATATATATATATATATATATATATATATATAATTACGAGTGACATATTTTTATAGTTTTATTTACTATATGTTACGGTACATTTTCACTATATAAATACTAATATTTACTATATGAAGCGTATAACATTGTCAATTATTGAAACCACATCATATGGAACAGAAAAATAATATAAACAAAAATAAAAAGCATTATAATTTAAAAAATTAATGATTGATATATATAGTTTTTTCCTTAGACAAAAATCTTCTTTTATATTATAACTTTCTCTTTGGTTTTTCTGTTATTTATGTATATGATATCTTTGTACTCTTTCTATTTTTAAAATTTATTTATAATTCGCGACTTCAAATTCTGATCATAAAGTATTACCACGTAATCGTCATTATGATAAATGACATCTATTTTTGTGTCAAAAAATTGCACTGACAAAGAAACAACTTGCGTCAGCTAGACAATTCGCCGTGTATATACGTGTGTGCAAATGTACACATAACATGCATTCACATAGTCTTTAGGCAGCATGATTATAATGATACGAAACACTAATTTCAAACAATGGATTCGTGCGTTCGAGGCATACGCTAAGTGGAGAATGAAAATACATTGCTTCTAGACTCACTCTACATAAACGCTGAGTCATTTTGTGTGTTAAATTTTCTTTCCGTTATCTATATTATATTAGATTGTAATATACTTCGGCACAAGGATATGCACAAAAATATTTCTTTGTTCCTAGTTTCAATATAAATTATGTAAGGGCTAAATATTTTAAGAATGTCAGAATTGGGATTCCACATAACTATGCTCAAATAACGTCAGTGAATATAACAATAACGTCTATACATAAGCGCAAAGTATATTATATGATTTTAATTAAGATAAATATCATATTTACACATTTCTAATTCATAATATTCAAAGATAAACATTGAATCAAAGAAAGAAAAATGAAATATGCCTATGAGATAAATTACATCTCGTTAATGAGTCGACATCAGTATGATATTGCCAAATGATTAGTTAACATAATGTAATGTTTAATTTGACAAGAAAAGCGCTAGGATATTTTGTGCTTCAGTTTTATCATTAAATATTTAATTTTCACATTATATTTAATTAGGATAATATATTATTGAAAAATTTCGATATAACTACAGATTATATTTTTATATATAAATATAAAACACACGATTAAATTAATATTGGAGATAAAATTTTATTTTTATATAAAATCATTCACCTCTTCTCGCCAAAATTACACAATCTCTAATCTAAAATTCTTGATCTAACATTTGAAAAATGTTGTACATACGAAATTGCTTGGCGAAAGTATATTACTTACTAACGCTACGAAGAAAAATATTTTTATGCTTATAGCATTGAGCAGCGAGCATTGGAACGTATCTTTGATTAAGATGATATCTTTGATTAAATGATTCAATTGACCAGGGCTGGTTTCAGTGGAGTGCTCCAAATATCTGATATTCTTTTAATGATACAATTATAAAATTGTTGAATATTATGAATAGCATAATATATACATATAGTTAATAAATAATATATAGTTTTGTCTGTATTAAAATCATATACTGTGCTTTACATTTAAATATAAGCTACCATTATTTTCATATTAAGTGTGTTTTGTCCAATATTATTTAGTATACAGCCCTGATACAAATAAATAAAGCAAATGATTCAGATTAACTTCGACATACTTCTTATTATTTGATATAGATATCTTTCAATTTCTTATGTACAAAACAAGGAGACTTGTATGTATGTAATTGTAGATATCTAATATATGTGTACTGAATAAAGTTTCCTTTCATTGTCATAATAGACGATTGTTATTTGGAAATTAAAAATCTTTACAAATATATTTATGATTACAACCACCTATCCTTCCCCTCTCTTCCATGACACTTATTCTAAGAATTACATGGTACATGCATATATAAGGTATAAGTGTAAAATATATGTTGTCATACATAATAAATTAATTAAATAATACATTTCATACAGCGTCCTATATTTTAAAGTAACTGTTATAATTATATGAAATATGAATAATTTATCTTAGTGCTATCTACAATACTAATTTTACAAGTAACAAAATAATATTTAAGATATACAAAACTGTGTATATGCTGTATACATTGTTGTACACATATTACAAATCATATAATAAATATATTTTTTTGGAACATTTTTTTATGTATCACCTTCTTCATTACTTAAGAAATGATTTTTAGCACAGAATTATGCTATCTGTTAAATGTTAAATTTACGATGTATCTTCAAGTTTTTATTATTTTAAGAATAATTAAGTTATTTTCAAAATAATGTATGCTGCAAAAACAGGAGAAAATTTATTATTAGAATTCTTAAAATTGTACAAAAATTTTTAAATAAAAAATAAAAAATACACTTTTTTTGTTACTATAAGAATTTGTTAAACTAATGCAGCAAATAAAAAACAAGTTAATTTAAATTAAATTATTATCTTGATAAAATAAAAATTTTATTTTAAAAATAAATATGTAATGCAAATAAACATGTAGCATGATTCATTTTTCAAGTTGAAAATTTTAATTATTTTTTCTTACCTTTAGAAGATATTGAGCTACCATCCTGAATTAAAATTTACAGCATATTGTTAAAAATTTCTATTACGTTTGATAAGTCTGAGTGCTACTGAACAAAAGTGTTAATAACTCTGGTTCTGTCAAATTTCTTTTGTATTTTTGCACCATCTCTTGAATTTTTAAACGTCTTCGTACATGTGGTGGATGATAACTGAAACAAGGATACATTTATACATTTTATCCAAAATAAAAGCTTATCAAAAAGACAATATAGAAAATTTCAATAACAAAAACATGCATAAAATGTAATCAATAGCATATGTTGAAAAAGTATATAATTTTTGTTATTATTAATATTATCGTACCTATCATTATCGAGTCTTTTTCTACGTCCCATGTTAAGAGCTGTTTGTCTAACTAGAATTCCCAAGACTCTTCTTGATACTACCATACCATCGATTAAAGGTGTTGCCAAATTAATTCTAGAAATCGGTCCTTGTAATCTGACTCTCATCAATCCATTAGCAAGAGCTTGAAGGAAGATAACTTGCACGTCGCTAGCTTGCAGCATCCTCGATTGCTCCAATCCAGTATAAGTGGAAGGAAGCAAATCACCTATGTAAATCCAATAAAAGTGATTTAATTTAATGTAAAGAGAAATATATATTATATATGATTGCAATAAAATATTTAAATTAAAGTTTCCGGCAATTTCAGAAACATCTTATTTATGTGCCGACGGTGAAAAAAAAAAGCAAACGAACCTATCGGGAACTGTGTATGATCCTCTAGACTCTCCAGCCATACAACCATAATTTTTGTATTTGTTTGTAAAGGTAGAGCTTGTTTTAATGTTCTCCTGGGTCTGATGGGATCCGTACTCGAGGAATTTGTCGGAACTATTCCCGACAAGCTCGACGGTTGTTTCTCTAAGTCAAGCGACATCGCTCTAAAAGTCGAAGTTGTGTTCTGCGACGTACCGCAGCTCCGAGTATCTGTACTTTCACTGATACTGCGCTCAAACCATGCTGCAATATACATAAACTTCATTGCAAAATCACATTACACATTATAAATTATAGTACAATAAAACAGATAATTTATAATAAAAGATTCCTCGCGCAAAAGCGATAATGCAATACGCATTTCTTAAAGGCTATTTTTTTTTTTAAATTACATTTTTTAGTATCTTTTAAATTCAAAATTTACCTTGTCCACTACTACTAGTATCGCTGTTATAACTAGTTTCCTCTAATGAATCCGAGCTGGCTACAAGATACGATTGTGTAGGCACAACAAATGCAATTTCTGAACTCACATCCGCCCAGTACAGCACATGAGTGTCACCATTATAAAACGCCCCACCGTGATTGCTATGAGCTGGTTGTGGTACGCTCACTTGTGCAGTTACTCTCCACGAAGTGGATACATGACCCGTCCAACCTGCATGAGCAGATACAGAAACGGGCCAACCGAGAGAGCTCAAAAATTCTAAGAAGTTTGGCGATACAATTTCTTCGTGCAGCTATAAATGCAAGGACAGATATGTATAAAAATTTTACATTTTTTTCTAACAGATACATTATATCGTTCCTCTTAAAGAGAATATTTAATTACAATATTTAACAGACAACAATCGGTTTTTAAAAATTGAATCATTAAAGTAATATTATGCAAAACAAATAAATTATGATAAAATATGATTAATATAAAAAAAGTCAGCAAAAATATCTCACCACATTTGACAATATTTCGGAAGCAGATTTCTGACCCGTTTTTACATAAAAGATATGAACAGTGTCGCATGTACGTGGACTAATATTGTCCAATGTTTCTAAATCTGTGCAGAATCCGGGAATGGTTGGATCTAGAGCGATGAGCCCGCTGTTTCTGGAATCCTCGTTCTCCTTAGGTTCCATATTTAAGAAACCGAAATGACTCAGAAATAGACGAGCTGTCTGAAATTCGTGACAGACTTGAGGCGGTACACATTCGTCAGTTTTGTCTTCCACGGTCTTGACATTACTATTGTTATTTTTCGACTCGAGTGTTATTTGACGTTCCAAAAGCTGTGCGAGAATTTGATGCTCATCTCGTACAGCATTATTATCGCTCATAACTGCTTCGAGACTCGGTATCGATTCATCCCTGTTATACGAAAATTATGCAAAGATTATTAAATATTGTTCCACTTAAAATTATTTAATTTCAGAAATTTTGTGTAATTGTGTTTAAATTAGAAATAGGTCTATTCAAATATTGTAGTTTTTAAATGTAATTAAAGAATATAAGAATAAGAGTCCTGATTTACTGTTGCAAAAAAGTCACTTACACTTTACAATGAGGAATACGATCCACATTATCCGGGAAAAATCTCGGTTTATATTCTGTTCTCGGTGCGGCTTCCGCCAACGGTAAAGGTCGTCCGGGATTGCTGTTTACACTTCTGATACTGGATCGATGACGCGGCAAATGACGGAGCTGCATCGTCCAGGCGTGTCTACCGAACGGTCCACGAATCAGAACCGTCACCGTCGGTTGAGGATCCTGATCGTTTCCCAGAGGCTCCTCCAATAAGGCCAATACGATTGCATTCTCAGATACAAAATAACGAAATCTCTCGACGGCTGCTTGTCGTGCCACGCGTCCGCCGGTCCAACTGTTACAATGTCGAAGCAAAGACACTTCGTCCAATAGTGACGAGAGTGATTGCGCTCCGCAAGCGCTCGGAAAGTAGCCAACCTAATGAACAAGGAAGAATATTCATTTTTAGAATAATATTAAAAGAATAATATATAAGAATTATATTTTTACAAGTTTCTTGTAAATCTTCTAAATTAATTCATATTGTCATAGATTTAAATATCTCTTTGAACAAACCTGTTCCAATAAAATAGTGAGAAGCGCATCAGCGGCATCTCTTACACGCATAGATGCAGGTTTCAATTCTTTTTCATCCTTCATTTTGATGGGTTCTCCCGGTTTTCCGACGCTCTTAGTGCCGGATACTCCGAGCTCAACAACTTCTAATACTGTAGTCAAACAGTCCTTGTCCTTTAATACAAAAAAAGAAAAAAAATAAAACAAATGTAGAAAATATCAGAGAAAATTTCTAATATAAATCAATTCTTAATAATCACTAACTTGTAACAATTGTGGATGAGCAGTTAACCAAGTTGTTAAACAATTGAATGCTGCGACAATAGAGGAATGAAGATCCTTAGAATGTGCTGGTGGTGGACGCCAACATTGATATGAAATATAGTCGCACAACCATTTTACCGCTCTCTTGCATTCTAGAGCATCTGCAACAAACATATTTTGATGTGCGCTTTCAAGTGTGTTTTATTAGATTTATCAATTTTTAACTGATATCGAACCTGTAAGCTTCCTTGCTGTGTGCAGAATTATTAGAAACAGAATGAAGATAAGTATCATACTTGTTATATAAAATATAAATAAAATTATATATAAAGAAAATTGTTAAAATCTGTAATATATATGATTATTTATGTACTTTAGTCCTATTACCTGTTTCGCGAATGCGTGTGCGTGCTAATCCCGATAGCATTTCTAGTGCTGCTAAAGAGATATTTAGATCAATCTTCCACGACGAAATCAAACGATGACACACTAAGTATGTTGCACGTACAAAGAGAGCATGAGCAGAATCTGCAAAAATATTACTTTCATTTAATTATTAAGTCTATAAAAAATAATTATACATTTAATACATGTGTGTTTTGTATATATACAAATGTATCTTACACAAAACTATACACTTATAATTGTAAAAAATTCTACATATCTTTTCTCCAGAACTTTGAATGTAACAATACAAAACGTAGACGACAAATAGAAACAAAATACTTATATTCTAAATGTCTTCCAATGTGATTTTTATGAGCATGTGTGTTTCATGTAGCAAGATAAATAATATTTGTATTTACCGAATGCAATGCATTCCTCTTGAAGAGTTGCAATGTCAGAGGCATCGCCAATTGATCGCTGATCGCTGGATATACTTATTTGACTCGCTGAATTGCTGGTGACTATATTAAGCGATGATAAGACAGTACAATGGCAAAATGCACAGCAGAACACAACTCGAAATAACGATAAAAAATTAACATTTCATATATAAGCATGTGTAAAGCTGATACAATGAGAGGTGATATCTTAAGCAATATAATTCGAATATTTGCGTCCTCACATACTTATTTACCCCCATTTATTAAGCTATTAACAAACGTTAATAAGAAATCGTTGTTTTAAACAAAGTAGCAGTGTACTGACATTGTTACTTTATTGGCATCAGAAAGAAGAGCCATCATGATCATAAGCATTAATAAAATAAATTTATCAAATTTCATAACAATATGTTTCTTATTTCATTTTGCAAAACTAATAAAATTCTTTCTTTAGATAGACAAATTATTTTTATTATATTGTTGTATTTTTGATATTCTTTATAAACACTCTTCATAAAGAAGATATTTCATATTTATTTCTTAAAATAAAGTGAAAAATAAAACAATATTTATATTATTTTCTCTCTTTTCGATATGAACATAAAAAATAACGCCTATGGTCACGTGGTCTTTTATGAAATCCGGACATAAACAGAAGAATTAACACTAGATAATTCAAAACAGTGCATTTACTCAAACGCAAGCTAATCATCAAAAATCAAAAACAAACCTGAAGATAATAAATTAGATGTGGAATCATTAGCTACTGTGTCAGGTTGCGTGACCTGCTCAACCTCTTCCGCTGCTGCAGAATCTTGTACACTCAGTAACAAAGCTCCTAAAAATTATTTGTATTTGACATTTATTCTTTTTTAATTAAGAGATTATAAATATCAATAACTCGCGCACACACATAAAATATATTGAGAGAGCGCAAGAGGCGAGAGGAAAACATAGAAACAATCTTAATTCTTTAATTTTATTAAAGACTTACCCAACAACATGTGTGTATTTTGAGGATCAGTCTCTACTTGCAAAGCATTTATGAGTAGATTCATGAGCCTTGATTTCAATTGTATGAATGTTATGGGAGTTTTCTCAAAAGAATTTGTGCTCGGAAATGTGGGAAGTTCCTTAATGGTAAGATTCTGTAAAAATGAAAGATTCAAACACATTGACTTCTCCGTGTGACAATATAATCACGTTAAACTTAATAAGTTTTAACAATGCAATCTGTATTCAATGAATTACATTTTGATCTACCTGAAAGTGCAGAGGTAATGTTAACATCGATATCAACAAATGTATTGAGGCCCTTCTCAAATCCGGTTTCGAGACTACATTAGATCTCAGCTTCAAATCTTTCTCTGGCAGAACTACTTCCAGGGCGGATAGTACGGCTGGCACCAAGACTTGTACACCGTTTAAATCGAGACGAAATAAGTCAGCTGAATTCAGCAAAATACTAGCTAATGTTTCGCCACATTCGCGAGTCTAAAAAAAAAACATCGAATTGTATATCTATCTTTCTAAATCCATTTACGAAGAAACGAGAAAGAGCTCATATACTTCATCAACTTTGAGGCCGTGATACATGGCCTGATAGAATCTAGCCAAATACACAGGTAAGATTTCCTCGCCCGTTTTCTTAGCGCAGAAAATTCTGCACAGAGCACCCAGTGCCTCCGCTCTACCAGACTCGTAGCGATCTATGCAAAGTGTCGACGGTACGTCACTCACAGTTTCCTGTAACGAACTCGGTCCGTCCACGAGTACCGAGGATGGACGTTTTGAAGCGCCCGATGGTTCTACAAGTGATACAATTATATAATCGCAGAATTTTATATAAAATAATTTTTATATTTTATATATACAATTGAATATTTACGCGGTAAATTCTGCGACCAACCATCGGTACCTATAAAGGCAGCTTCGAATAACCATTCCCCGAAAAGATGCAGTATACTGTTACACTTGGGACGTCCTGGTGCTAAAGGAGGTCTGATATCCTGGCCAAGTGAGGTCATAGCTATAAATCATAATTATGTGAGTAAGAAGAAATATTTTTGTAATGGAATTATAAAGTTAGGAAATTAATATTACATGCTGTACTCGAAGCCGACGATGGTCCAGAATTTGATATTAATATTGGAGGTGTACTAGATACCCGGCTTGTCGTTAGTCCAATTAAGGATGCTTTCGGAATTCCTGTAAAATATTTATATATATATACAGAAGATTTTATTCCAGTAATAAATGGAATATTAAAATCTAAGTTGAGTAAAGATTCTAACATTAATTCTTAAAATAAAACCTAATAATATTGTATAATATAATACAAAATATAGAACTTAAAATATACAGAAAAGACTATAATACAAAACGGGTGCTATTGTTACACTTTTAGCTTTAGATCTTTACAGAGAAGATAACCATGTAAAATTGTTTGAAAGGAATATAGTATAATATAGAGAAATGGAGAGCGATATATCAGCGAAAGAAAGTATTGCATTGAGATACCCTTAGTGACTGCAGAAGGAGTGACACTGAAACTTTTGGCAAGTCTGCGTTGAGTCGGGGGTGTGGGGGAAGGTTGAGGTTGTTCCTTGCCACTCGACCTGTCCCATCCTACACCCCCGCCGCCAGTACCGCTATTCCCCGATGTAATGTTGGACACACAACATTCTTCCCAACAGCATGCCTGTGAAACTCCTAAAAAATATTCGCGACAATGTGCAACCGCCACCATAATTATACGTGACAAGCCGACAGTACACATGTACATATGAGTGTGTGTGTGTGCAAGTTTTATGGAAATAAATTTTACAAATGCGTATTCAATACCGCCTTGCCATTGTGTATAATTTACAAATTTGTTTCTTTAAAATAGATTATAAATTTTTATTACTTTAATATTTAATATCGAGGAATACGACTTACCGAGAAAAGCATCGACTTGACCTGCTATACCTTTTATAGCTTTCAAAAATATTTGTGGTAAACTTTGCAGACATGGATGTTGACAAGGATCTATAACATTAGGACTGGCGATAGCGTATTGCAGAAATGCTTGTGTTTGCGAGACAACAGCGGGTCTACATAAATCTACGGGATCACCAATAGTACGCAGCAGTCTGTACCACGCTTGTGCTACCGCTTCATCCGACATAGTAGGCGGTACTAATTGTATGTCTTCCTCACCTAAAAAAATAGAATCTTGTTTGTAATAACATATTATATATTGCAAATAATGTTGAAGCTATCATTACATTAATCAACGATCATCAATCATCAATTTTGATGCAAATCAGTAAGATACATACTTATTTTCAATTCGGGAAACATTGGTCCATACATGATTTGTAGCAATCTCGCTGTAAGAGCGAGACATACGCGATTCCATTGTTCTACTAGAGCTAATCTGTGACGCCATCGCAAACAAGATTCTCGTAATGTACGCCATAAAGGTGGTGAAGGAAAATTGCGTTCACAAGAAACCAGCCACACCTGAAAACAAAAATGGTTTTGAGCATAAATTACTTTAATCTAATTATTAGGCTTATTTCGTTGTATATTTATACACCTCTAATAATACACCAAGCACTCTTTCACACAGTTGTTCTCCTGCATCTTCTCTTGTTGCCGGTGGTGCTAATAACGCATCATTAATACCAATGAGAAATAATAATAAACTTTCCCATGTTTCTCTTTCTAAAGTTGCTGGACCTCTCGCAATTTGCTGTAAAGTTCTAAGCACTCGATGGCACAGTACAGCTTGTCGATTTATCGTATCTGTACCTAAAAAGATTTATTGAAAAACTTATTTAATATTATAGATATTAATAAACCATTCTATAGCAAATATGTGCACATTGATACCAAAAGTATTGAGGAAAAAGTACATTTGATATTACAAATTACCTAAATCCTGATACAAAAAAGGCCAGACTTTGAGAAAGAAAATAAACATTATCAAAAAAGATTACAAGCAATAGATTGACAATGACCAAAAAAATGAGTTTTGACCTACCTTCTCCTTTTCTCGGTACAAATAAATTGTGAAAATGGCTTATGATTTTTCTGGCATAAAAATTTGAATCGTCTATAATTGGTCTAGGTACAGAAATTTTTGGCGTAGAATATAATGCTGATAGCCACTCGCAGTATATGTTCACACAATCTCTGACAGTATCATGTTCAGCCAACGGTAGTGACAATCCAAAGCATATCACTTCCATACACCATTGGACTTCCTTGTCAGTCGAGAGTGGACTAGGTTCCGCCGCTTGAGTGATACCGAGATTTGCAGCGAGTTGGCGTACTATGGACAATGCGACTTCTTTCCCCGCGCCAGGCGGAAATTTCTCGAGTACGCTTTGACTCTCCTCCGAACCTTGCTGGATTAGAGTGCTCAGTGAAGCCCATTCTGAATACATTCCTCCTTGGGAATCCTGATAATACATATAGCCATATAATAATTTCTTTTTTGTAACAATAAAAATAATAATAGCAATAAGAGAAATCTCTCTCTCTCTCTCTCTCTCTCCCTTTCAAATGATTCCAAATAAAACTAAAAAGATAGTAATTATGTATAAAGATAGTAATTATATATAATATCGGATGTAGTTCAATTTTTAATTATAAATACCTTGAGATTAACTCTGTTGAATACGCCTAAATTCATAGATTATTGCACTATACGTCCTATGGTTAAAACTACACAAGTTGAATATCTACGAATTAAATGTTGAACATTTGTAATTCAACGTAAAAAGAAATATATTACTTTATATATACATAGCCTTTCTTTTCCGACTTTAATGTCATCGGATTGTCAATCACTTTTACGCAGATATAAACTTTTAAACATTTATATATATTTGACTATATTTGACAGTTGACAATATGATCGCGCTTTGACAATCAAGCGGGGAACACACACTTTTGCATAAGCGCATAGCCATAAGCATAAAGAAATTGATTGGTCCGCAAACATATGCCTAACGAAACGAACCAATCAATTTCCTTATGCTTATGGCTATGCGCTTATGCAAAAGTGTGTGTGTTCCCTGCTTTACATGCTAGGCTTTGTCTATATACTTATGTAGTCAAAGGGGTGGATTCTGTTTCACACAGATCCCCTGGAAATCTATAATATATGTTACGTGAACTATAGATTTCCAGGCTATAGATTTCTATGTGTCATGTGTTCAAGCGTGAATGCATGAAACGGAACGTAACCAAAAACGTGTAGTGCAAAAGTTATATATATAGAAATAATTATTCTTCTCTGCTATATTTTTTGGTTTTATACAAAAACGCATTGAATCAGCATAATTTTATTGATATTTGAAGTGAGGCCGCTAAACTGAATAATTATCAGATTAAAGTAAAAACTTATTAATATATTATAAAGTTAGGAGTCATGAAAGTGTGATTTTTAAAGGTTAGAAAATTTGTGATCTTTTGAAATTATTATTGAAAATTAAACTTTCTTTATAATTTCAAATAACGATTTTTACTTCGCAAATTTTTATTTTTGTTTAAAAAGACATCGAAGAGTTTTTAGTAAAATTTAATGGAAAGGTTAAATTTACTTTAATAATTTATTGTATGTACATAAGAACACGAAATTCTTTAATCAATGTTATATTTGTAGGATGTCTACTAAATCGAGAAAAAGTTTGTCGTCGTCGTCATGGCAACAGTGCGACAAGTGTCAATGTATTTTGACGCAAAAAGATATTTTATTACACGAAACAAATTGTCCACCTTCCATGGAAAATTGGAATCATTCTTTCATATCTGGTGGAGTTTTATACAGCACGATAGAAGTTTTCCAATCACAAGGTATAGAGATATCTAATTATAATTGTAATTTTTATTTGCATATCTCCTTCCACAATCATGTATCTCGTAGAATTACCCAAACATATTTCTGAGAGGGATGCTAATGATATGGTATTTATATCACAGTCTGCTTTTCAACTATGCGATATTGCTATTGGATCACCAACTGTTATTGCAACCAAAGATGAGATAGTTGTTAAAACAGCTTGGCCAACTAATGAGAAAAGTTTGACAAGTGTTTCTTTAACAAAACATGGTAAATATGTCAAATTTATTTATTTATCAAGTTTGAAGAAATTAAAAAAAATAATTTTTCTCTTTTATTGTTTACAGCAATTGAATTAAATAATCTCGTGGGATTAGTAAAAGTATATTTGTTAAAATCTGATGTCTATATTGCTAAAGAGATTGTAGTGAATCAATTGGGAAAATATTTAACATCTAACGCAGAACTTGATAATATTGTAAAATATTTTAACGAGCACAAAATATTTGCTATTGGCAATAGAATAAGCATTCCATATTATGGAAAGAAGATAGTATATAAAATTGTTCAAATCAGAACAGATGAAACCCAGAAAAAGCAAACTGAAACACTAAATGGAAATGATCTATCAGAGGCTTTTAAAAACATAAATTTGACAACTAATCAAACAAAAATAACTTTTTATAAAGCATTGTATATAACAAAATGGACAGTTTTAAATGTTGCAAAAGATGGAAATAATGTCCCAAAAATAAAATATAGAACTGATGATATAGGAGGCTATAATGCTCTCATATCTGATATAAGAGATGTAGTTACAATAGGAATTGGCAAATACAGAAGCATAGAACAATTTGGTATAAGTAAAGGGATATTGTTATATGGTCCCACTGGTGTTGGTAAATCCATGATAGCCAATGCTATAATTACAGAATGTAACGTTAACGCATTTGTTGTGTACAGTTCAGATATTTATAGCAAGTCTATTGGTGAAACAGAAAATAAACTCAAAGAGATATTCAACAAAGCAATGTCAAACATTCCTAGTATAATATTATTGGAAGATATAGATAATTTGTGTCCCAAGAGAAGTAATTCCAGCACAGATCATGAGAGGAGGGTTCTTGCTCAACTAATAACACTTTTTGATGATCTACAAAGTAGCAACAGTGATATATTAATAATGGCTACAACCACGAAATTAGATTTCGTAGATAGTTCTCTGAGAAGACCTGGCAGATTGGACATGGAATTTGAAATTTATGTACCAACTCCAAACATGCGAACAGAAATATTGATAAAATTACTTTCAAAGATCCCTAATACACTTTCACATGAGGATATACAAAACATCTCGTTTGTCACTCATGGTTTTGTTGGTGCAGATTTATATGGTTTATGCTCGAAAGCGATAATTAATACAGTGAAACGTCAGCAAAAAGACAAGACTATGTTCGACAATGAACCAAAGATAACTATGTCTGATTTTCATCATGCTTTGATTTCATCAAAACCTTCAGCTATGAAGGAAGTTTTGGTGGAAGTACCAAATGTAAGATGGTCAGATATCGGTGGACAAAAAGACTTGAAACTAAAATTAAAACAAGCTGTTGAATGGCCGTTAAAACATCCTGAAGCATTTGTAAGAATGGGTATTACACCTCCTAGAGGTGTTTTAATGTTTGGACCGCCAGGATGTTCGAAAACTATGATCGCGAAAGCTCTCGCTACCGAGAGTAAAGTAAATTTTCTCAATATTAAGGTAAGTTATTTAATACTGATTATATTTCCATTACTGCATTATAAAGTTGTTTGTAGGGTCCAGAATTATTTTCGAAATGGGTCGGCGAATCCGAAAAAGCTGTAAGAGAAGTATTCCGAAAGGCGAGACAGGTAGCACCATCTATCATATTTATCGATGAGATAGATGCATTAGGTAGTGAGAGAGGTTCTTCTTCCAATGGGAGCGGTAGCAACGTACAAGAACGAGTGCTGGCTCAATTATTGACTGAACTTGATGGAGTCACCACTCTGGGAAATGTCACATTAGTAGCAGCTACTAATCGACCAGATAAAATTGACAAAGTAATTTTCCCTATATATCATTGATTAAAGCATATAATTGGAATAGTATAATTGATTCTGAGAATTAGTTTCTTTAATTATAACAAAAAAAAGAGAGAAAGTTTTTTATTGAATTATTTATTGAATTTTTTATTGAATATGTAGAAAATCAGTAAATTTAGATTGCATTCTGATATTCACTGCTGGTACTGAAAAACTATAGTGATATATGAACTATCTATCTATAGATTTTCAGTATGGCAATGAAAATCGCAATGTAGCCTCTGAAATCTTTAGAATTTCTAAATTCTCTTATATCTTGAACATAATGAATTTAGAATATAGAAAAAATATATAACAGTTGTTCAGAATATGAGACTGCGATTGATTTATACCAAAGATACATTTATAAAATGTGAAACAGTTGCAAATTTCACCTTTTTTTAAAGAAAGATAAATGTATTTTCAACATACGAAAATTTCTGTCAATACTTCTCAATATGAAATATTTTATTATTTCTCCGAATTATCTTTTTATCTATAAAATTTTCCTTTATCTAATTGGCTATATTTATACTATAACTATAACAATAATTGCGCGCGAACACTGTTATCATTATTTTATCATATAATATAATAATGCTCTCTAATATTTTATTATCTCTAAAACTTTTCTTATCATTTATAATGTTATGATTGTGACAATGATATTATATTAACAATAATTCTATCAGGCACTTCTCCGACCTGGACGATTAGATCGTATAATATACGTCGGATTACCGGACGAAGAAACCAGACGAGAAATATTCAATATAAAATTGCGAAATATGCCGATCGCAGATGAAGTAAATATCGCGGATTTGGTTTCTCTAACAGAAGATTATACCGGTGCAGAAATCCAAGCGATATGTCATGAAGCCGCCATGAAAGCGTTAGAAGAGGATCTTAACGCCACTGTTGTTATTAAGGAACATTTCATAGCCGCATTCAAAACCGTCACTCCTAGAACACCCGTTTCCCTTCTCAAAATTTATGAGGACTATATGAATAAAGTCTCATGAAAGGATTATGAAGATAAATGCGTTTTCATTACAAAAAATCTTAAAAATTTTGCATTTTTCGGATTTCAGTTTTCTTACATTTTTCGCACACTTTGGAAAAAGGTAATTAAGTTTAATTAATATATACAAATTCCATATATTAAATTTAATCGACATTCACTGAAAAGTGTTTCTAAAAATTAACGATTAAAATTTTGTGATAAATATGTGCGCGCGTCGATCCTTCTCAATCTTTTAAGTCCGATCTTATATGTTTATGGATGCATGAATTTCATATTTCCCTGTTGAAAGTTGATACGATGTGTGTGTATTAATTATAGTATAATATTAATTATAGTATAATATATAATTATAGTATAATAGTATTAATTATAGTATAATAATAGCGATTATGAGCATAAAATTTTATTAAATGAAACCGAGAATCGTAATCTCATATATATATATACATATATATATATATATATATATATATATATATATATATATATATATATATATATATATACACGATTGAGAGAATAAAATTATAATATAATATAATTCAATATATTTAACGAGTTAATATTTTTTACAAATTTTATTTTATACTTTATGTATAACTTGTTTAATATTATATGTGTATATATATATATATATATATATATATATATATATATATATATTAAATATGATTTATTTTTTCAATAATATCGGCGTGATAAAATTCACTATCATCAAAATAATAGTACAAGTTTATATATCGGGTGCAATATAAATAAACTACGAATTAAATGTCAGAGGTGATTTTTCCAATGATGATATTAAACTTTTATCATAGATATGATTTCTTTCTAAAACGCATTTATTAAAATAGCAATGGATAAAATTTCTCCGAATGCGATAATCAAAGTTGATAGTTTCACAAGGTAGAGAGAGAAAGAAAGAGCAAAACGATCGCGCATTAATTATTTACCAGTCGGTTCAGTCGCTATCTGTTACAAACTACTATCTACGTCATCTCCAGATGTTTGTCGATCGGATTTACGCAAACATCTTGCAGTTAATAATCGTTATTGCATTCGTGATACACGTCGACAGCATTGAGAGCAATACGTAACGAAGAGATATTTCTTTCGTTGATTAAAACGTGTCGAACAAATTCACCCGAAGGGACGATTCAATGAACGCAACGTAATTTTTTTTTTTTAATCGCGCGATTTTTTTTAGAATCGTCGAATCGAATTGTCATGAAGCATCGTTCGTCGTTTCTGAGAAAGGAGCAGCGTCTACTTCGAAACATCATTTTGTGTTGACAAAGTTTTTCGACGAGATAACCTCTCAGCTGACGAATTTTTATTGTTACGTACGCTACATCTTGTTCCATGATTGTTTGTGATAATTAAACTTGAGATGTGTCAAAAATAATTGTTATTTTGTGCTAATAAAGAATCAAAATCTTAATTATCCAAAATTGGTATTATTGATGATTGTAATTAAACAATTTTATCAGTAATATCATTTTACTCAATTTAAACAGCTGCTGATTAATATCTATATTATTGTAATGTAATGCAGACGATTTTATTAATATTTTTGTTATCTTGACAGATATATATCTTGAGAGAGTAAGATGTCATTGATCGAAGGAGTTGGTGATGAAGTCACAGACTTTTTCATTGTTATGAGTATACTGTTGGTTGGATGGCTTGCTTGGTGTTCGACAAATATAGCAGATCAGCCATTGATACGCACTGTACTTATATTACGTGACCGGACGCCGACGCGTATCGCGACGATAAGAGCTAATCATCAAAATGCAGGCAGTCTTGGCCTTCAGGATGTTGGACGGCCACCGAATTTGGAAACAACAGAAGAGGAAACAACTGAGACAACTTCGGATAATAATGATAGTATGCAATCAAACTGTCCAAATGCATCTGCCATGGGTAAATATTTTTTTCATATCTTTTTTTTCTTTGCATAGATGTTAGTTGAAACTTTTTTATATTGTGTGATATATTAGATATTAGTGAAACTTCTCGAGAAGTTACTAGATCAATGGAGTCTACAGCAACAGAAGAGGTACTTATCGAAGCTATGGATTCATTCAACAACGATAATCCATCACTGCTACAAAGATCTAAGGCAGATAATTCTGATACAAATACATTAGACCAAACCACTTGCAGTGGTTCGTCAGAATGTACAACAGAAGACTCAACTCTAAGCGATAGCAATGAGATCACCATAAAATTGAAATTCATAAATGATGATCAAAAACTAGTCACTGGCAGTCTTAAAGAAATGCTAGGTGATTTTAAAAGGTAATTACTTAATGATGATTTTTAAAAAAATTATATTTAATTAATAAATTAATAAATTTCTATATTGTTTTTATTATTAAAAAATTGCATTTTGTTTTATTTTATATATTATATGTATTATATTTATTTAGTATTTTTTTATTTTATTATGCTGCATTTTATAACAATCTGATTTTAATATATGAATAATATAGTTATATTTTATTTAATATATTTATACACACACACACACATACACATATACATATATTTAAGATTTATACTATATTATTTATAAGATTATCATAAAGTATGCAAAAAGATTTCGATAATCCTGATTTTGCAGGAGGCACTTTCAAATGGAATTGGAAGCACACAAATCAATACGATTAGTATTCAATGGCCGCGTGTTACAACCCGATTCTCAAACTCTTGAACAATGCGGCTTATTCAACGATTGCGTGGTCCATTGCTGGGTGCATCAACCACAACCGTCTACTGTACCATCATCCCAGACATCTACATTAGATAACTCCTCGTCTATCTATTTTAATTCTCAATCATTTTCGGACCTGCCCACCGGCACAGGTCTCAGTTCCATGCACAACGAATGGGACTTAAGCCGTCTCTTAGTAAGCATTCTGACGATTGTCTTAGGTCTCGCGTGGTACTCGCGGTATCATTACGCTCAACTTTTTACCGCGACAACCACGCTTGCACTCTACGCTCTAACAGCTATTTTTACTGTCTCCCTATTTAGTAATTTTTTTCCCGATCAAGATAACATTCGAAACGTTGAGTAAAACAGCGATCACTACATTGTATATATGTTAATGAAAGCACTTTAAAATGATTTAACATATGTTACATATGCACTTGATTTAAAGAGATTACTATTTGATCAAATAGCAATCTTAGTTTGAATATTTGTTTTTAGCATAATAAAATTTTGAAATCAGATTTATCGTTAACAAAGACGACTTTGCTCTATAATTTCATTTTTAACACTTTTATAGATGTTGATAATGTAATCTTGATTTATATCTCCATAAATGATTTAATTAAAAAGTCATTACAGACTATAATATAATGTGCAATGCACATTTCTATTTGAAATAAATTTCTTTCAAATTATATTTAAATCAGTTACAAAAATAATTAGGTATTCTATATAGAAGTATAGGACTTGCTAAATTATCGCGTAAAAATTAATAACATTTTTTGTGGAAAATTTCCAATATAATAAATGTATATTATATATAAGTGTTTTCTAAAAGAAATATTACTTGTTTGTATTATACAATAATTGAAAAAATATCTTGCATAAAGTAAGTTATGCGAGTATATTTTTCTTTGTTAAACATAATTCTGAAAAGATAACTTACTTATTCAATGAGAAAACATAAGCATTAATATAAAATATTGACAAATTATTAATTTATTTATTTTAATCTTAATTATGGTTTTAATTAACTTTAAATATAAAAGGAATAATTTATAAATTAAATATAAAAATATTCTAAAGATATATTTATTTATATAGTTATTTTCTTTGATTTTTTTGTAGAGTATTGTATTGTTGGTGCTATGTGAATGACAATTAGTATCAAGTATATATCAAATGTTTTTATATTCACGGAGTTTAATGAAATTATTTTACACACTCAAGCATTGTATATCATTAGATATCATTAAATAGTTATGTATAATAATTCATAAGATTGCAGTTACCACTAAAAATTATTTGAGATCTACTTAATAAATTTGGGAAAAAAAGATATTGCATTATCTATAGTCTACATCAAAGTATAGCAAGCTAGATGTATGCAATATTTGCTTATGTTGTTACAACTCATATGTAAGAAAGAAATGCATCAATAAAATTAGCCTTTTCTAAGAAAACTAATTTATGGTTAAAATCTCGAATATGATATAATAAGAAGATGGGCGAAGTATGACATATTATGAATATATTATTATCTCTGTTACTTACTGTACCATATAATTTGTTAAAATTAAATTAATAATTATAAATTATGATTGTTTTAAAATATCAATAAATGTATCTTTTCATTTGATACTTTTATCTTACATATGCACTCCTTATTTCCTAAAATAAATAAAAACCAAAATTTTTTTAAATATCAATTTGTTAAGATTTACGTTAATCTAATTGTTTTTTCAATATAATAATTGCGATATAATCGCGAATTATTTTTTATAACGTTCAAACATTACATGCAAGAAAATAAATGTAAAATTATGGAAAAGAAGTAATATTCAAAATATGTATATAACTTTTATAATTCTTATTTTTTTAATTTACAAAATTCTCAATATAATTTTATTAAAAGAATTGTATTATACATAATGAAGTTAAATTATAAATATTAAGTCATTATATATATGAAATAAACAAAAGAATAGAACACGTTGCAATTAACTTAAGAGATAAATATTATTTTCTAATGCTTTATAGTATAAATACTTTCATTAATAAAAAAAAACTGAACAGCTTAGAATTCACTCAATTTTTATCTAATTTGAAGCTGTAATATTATAAAACACTATTTCTTTTTTTAGGAACTTACATATTATAAAATGTAATAACAATGTTTGTTTATGAGATTTACCATTCTGTTTTCCTTTTCAATCATGATAACATCAAACAACAAGAGATTCATCAGATGGCAATGACATCCCTGACTTCACGACTTTTATCATTTGTTCATTTAACAAGTCTACATCTACCGGCGTATTGTCCATTGTTATAGTAAACTTCTTATTGTTAATGTACAAATCATACGAAGTATCGTAAATACCGAATATCAATTCAATTTCCTGTTTCAGACGTTCGTATGTGATGATACCAAGATGATCAACGCACAACCACACTCTCGCAGGATTTTTATGATCGTTGAATGCCGCATCGAATCTCGGTTTTATACCCACAAGCGTAATGAAGACGTGAGGGTGCATATTTACGTCCTTATCCTTTTCAGTAATTTCGGTTCGTTCCCGAGCCAATGACAAGGTAATTGTTTCCTCTTTGATTATCTGTATTTCACTAAGGAGAGTAACGTAATCCATATTCTGAGAAAATTCCGATAGATCTTTTAATGGAGTTTTGGTCGTGTTTTCGATGAATTTCTTGTGGCTGACGATCACCTTGGCCAATGTACTATTTTTGTCCTTGATATCGTAAAACACGACAGCTTTATCAGATGGTATAAGATTAGACTTTTTTCGCAACTTCTGTACTCGATTGATCACTTCTCGTGCTATTCCCTCGTTATATAGATCCTCGTCGAGAGTGATGTCCAGAAGGATTAACATGTTTCCTTCACTATGAGCTTCGTATCGCTCCGATAATTCTTGGGCAGCCGGTCCAGTAAAGTTAAACATCAAGCGCAGATCCTGTTCTCCAAGTTTATGACCTTGCACGACAATTTCTTTTGTGGCGACAAACTTTTGCAACTCTTCGTCGGATAATTCTCTGATGGCCTGTACAATCTGCTTGAATTTGTCTTTTAAGCGAGCACCAAGGATCTTGTGATCTGGTTCGGCTCTCAGAGTCACACCATATTTTTCCTTATCAGTAGTGACTGTTAATTCTCTGATGTTGAGCTCTTTAAGTATATACGTTTTTAATAGAAGAATGTTCTTTAATACATCGGTATCCTGATGAATCACTACGATTTCTCGCAAGGGATATTTTGTGGGTATGGTCTTCCTATCTCGCACGATACGCGCTAATTCAATGACAGTCTGCATGCATGATATAGCTTCCTCTCTGCTCACGTCTATCAAATCTTTATGTGCTTCCGGTAACATTTGAAAATGTACACTAGTTTGATCCTCCATACGCAACCATTTTTTCAACCAGTCAAACATATATTCTGTTAAAAACGGCACAAATGGTGCGTAGACTCGTACCATTGTGTAAATAACTAGGAATAGAGTATTTAACGCATCCTTACAATCGTCAGAGTCCTCCTCGCTCTTGATACGCTTCCTGTTCATTCTCACGTACCAGTTTGTAAGATTATCTATGTATTTTATTAAGTGAGGAACTACAGTATATAATTTGTATTCCTGCATCTCTTCTTTCACGAAAACCAATAGCGTCTGGGTGCAAGATATAATCCACTTGTCCATTATATTAATGGAATGAGAAAGATTTGTTTCATCAAATACAAATCTTTCTCCTTTCTCTCTTTCAAATTGGTCAATATTCTGTATAAGAAATCGAAACGCGTTGTACCAGGGTAGAAGAACGTCCTTGATAATATCTCGAACACCCTCTTCTTTGAATCGTAGATTTTCGGCTCTTACAACCGGAGAATTGATCAGATAAAGTCGTAGGGCATCCGCTCCGTATTTATTGATTACAGCCATGGGATCGGGATAATTTTTTTTGCGTTTCGACATCTTCTGACCGTCGGAGGCGAGGACCAAACCGTTGACGACGAGATTCTTATACGGTGCTTTATCGAACAGCGCAGTGGATATCACCAGAAGTGTGTAAAACCAACCGCGTGTCTGATCGATCCCCTCGGCAATGAAGTCTGCCGGGAAACGTTTATCGAAATCTTCTCTCTGATCGAACGGATAATGCATCTGTGCATATGGCATGGAACCGGACTCGAACCAGCAGTCGAAAACCTCAGGGATGCGACGCAATGGTGGATGCCCGGGACGTTTCGATGGTATCTCCAAATGATCAATGCTCTCGATGAAGATCCTCTATTTTTGTGCCTGTTAATTGCTCCAGCTCCTCAATACTGCCTACACATACAATTTCCTCCTGGTCATCGGAAATCCACAATGGTATTGGATTGCCCCAGTAACGATTTCTGCTGATAGCCCAATCGCGAGCGTCACGCAGCCAATTGCCGAATCGTTTCTCCTTTACGTAGTTGGGTACCCAATAAGTTGAACTGTTTGCCATCAATAGCTTGTCCTTGATCAATTCTACCCTGAGGAACCAAGATGGCACAGCTTTATACATGAGTGGTGTGTCAGTTCTCCAGCAGAATGGATAACTGTGTTTTATTGTACTATTGACGATCAATTTCTTTTTAGCTTTGAGATATTTGATTATTTCCTTATCTGCATCCTTGATGTACATGCCGAGAAAATCACAAACTGGCTCTATGAAACGACCACAGCTATCTACAGGACATATAACCTTCTGTTCTTTCGTTATTATACCAGCTTCTAGGCAACATCGATAATCATCTTCACCAAAGAATGGAGCTTGATGGACGATACCAGTTCCTGTCTCCGATGTGACATAAGTATCATTCAATACTTTGAAAGCACCCTTCTCTTTACAATGCATGAAATATGGAAATAGTGGTTCATATTCTTTTCCTTTCAGATCCATGCCCTTTCTCTTACCTTGTATAGTATATAGATCTGGGGATTTGAAAACAAGCTTTAATTGAGTCTCTAACATGATGTAAACATTACCGGAAGCGTTATCCTTGACTTCTACATATTCAAAGGTAGGATTGACACATAGCGCCAAGTTACTAGGTAACGTCCAAGGAGTAGTCGTCCAAGCCAACAGGAACACATCTGGCTCATCGAGCAAAGGAAAGGCGACCACCACAGATGGATCGACAACATCTTTGTAATTCTGACCTGCTTCAAAGTTTGACAGTACAGTATTACAGGCAGTAGAATAAGGCATCACCTTAAAACTTTTATAAATGAGTCCTTTATTGTATAACTGCTTAAAGATGTACCAAATGGATTCCATGTACCACGCATACATGGTTTTATAGTCTTCACGAAAGTCCATCCATCTACCTATTCGTGCAGTGATCTTTTCCCACTCGTCGGAATATCTCATCACGATTTTACGGCATTTGAGATTGTATTCTCTGATGCCCATTTTGGCCACATCATCGGGCCCTTTGATATTATATTCCTTGTCTATCTCATTCTCCACCGGCAATCCATGACAATCCCAACCAAATTTACGCTCCACGTGGTATCCACATTGATACGCGAACCTTGTCACAATGTCCTTTATGGTGCCGGCAAGAATGTGCCCGTAATGCGGTAAACCGGTGGCGAATGGCGGTCCATCGTAAAACGAATATATAGGCTTGTCTAGCGATAATTGCATGCTCTTTTCGAACGTTTGCCTTTCCTCCCATCTTTTCAGCGTCTTCTTTTCCTCCGCTGCGAAATCGATGGTCTCCGGCAATCTCAACGGATTGTCTAATTCAGAAGAATTTTTATTGGGCTGATGCGTAAAATATTCCATTTCTTCTTTGGACATTGTTACGAACAGCACGAACAATAATTCAGAGAAGAATAAACGAAGTTAACGAAACGAAATTAACAAATATCTGCAACTTTGCACTTCTGCAGACTGCAGACTCTGCACGAGGTTTTCGCGCGCATGCGCGAATATTTTTGACACGTCAGAATGCATTCGAAGATTCCACCTGTGACGATACGTTCAAAAACATCACCTATGTGCGGCGCACGCACAAGCGTCATTCTATTTTTGTTTTAACTTTTAGACTAGGTTCCAAAACGGTGTAAAATTTCCTTTCCGAAGAAAATTTTATTCGATGGGCGGCTTGGAACCAATCAGAAACGCTCAAAGTTTCAAAATAGCTATCGAGCAAAATATATAAATGTGAAAAGTAAAAATTTTTGTCATTAAAATTAATGGAAAAATTTTTCACATTTCCGTATTGGAAAAAAAGTTACATGATCCTCTATTTAGTTAATTAAATGTCAATTTATCTTACAGATGGAATTTACAAATGCATCCTCAAAAATATTCAATGTATTCACTATTTATGTATATGTTATTAATTATACTGTGACCATTTGCTACCTCGAGTGATTCATATCAAAGTTATGCTAAAAATCATATCTTAAAAATGCAAATAAACAAGGTGTGCATATTTTATATATCAATATACAAATTTTATTTATTTAAAATAATTATCACTTAACAAAATAGCAAGCATATATTAATATAATTTTTAAAATATTTATTATATATTCTGATTTCCGGAAATAAAATGCATAACGGAAGCTGGATGATATATCGTGCTGTTTTTTTTCTATGCAAAATACGAGAATTCGATAAAGCGCGCGTTGCCGATATGCGGGTACAGTATTAGGAGAATATGTTTTTGCAAAAAGAAAAACAAGAACAAATTAGAATTTCGAGAATTGTATCTCCTCTCTAACTTCAACATCAAGACTCAAGGGAACATATCTAATAATATTATAATACGATTTGAAGAAATATAAACTTTTAAATATTTTGAAATATATTTATCTTTTTCCGTATTCGAAATAAAAATTAAGATAAAAGTAAAAAATGTCAGTTTGATTATATTTCATATAATAATAGAGGTAGGCGAAATAAATATATAATGTGTAAAAATAGAAAAACAAATTTTATTTTCTTAATAATATATAGAAATAAGTACTAATGAAATTGTATTTGATTATTTGTTTACTCTGACTACTTTACTTTTATCTTTTAATTATAATTAATTTATAATTATTATTTTATTATTATTAAATATTATTTCTTCATATAACAGTTTTAAAAATTTTTAAATATAAAAAGTGAAAACAATAAAGAAATTCATATAAAAAAAATTAATTGTTATCACATAATTAATAATCAAATATATATTAAAATAGAGATCTAAAAAAAAGCAATAAAAACAACCTTATATAATTAACAATTTTGATATAATTTTTTGAAATTATATTATATATAAATTATTAAAATATTTCGTATAAATTATTCTTTTTTATGAATGTAAATCATATAATAAGTCATAATCATATTATAAAGAAAAATTTTTTTCAATGATAATGATATTCTAATTAAGTAGCAATTCGATAATAATAAGTATTAGGTAGAAAATGATACTTTAAAAATTAATATCCAATATGTGTATATGTGTGTATGTGTGTGTGTTATGTAATACTAAAAGAAAGTTAATTCCTTTCTGCTATAGGAATGTATCATTTGTTGTTCATTTACAACTCATTTAAAATTTCACAGTAATTATGTAAAAGTTATTAATATAATATTAAAAAAAAAATATTTATACTCAGTTATTCTAGATCAATATCACATTCTCTATATAAATTTCCTTGACTAGAAGATAAAATACGTAATGTAATGCAAACAATCTAGATTTATAATTTAGGATTGATGCATAACATGTACTCTTTGTCGCTGACCGCCAATATAAATTACTTGTCTTGGCTCATCTGGATGAATAAGTTCGTCTGTATGTTTCCATCGCCATTTCTTCTCGCTCTCTTTAATACGTCTGTGATCGATATAACTGATAACGCAACTCGCTGGTATCCATATGATAGTAGTAATAATTATTACAGCACCGACTATATTATCCTTTAGAAAACGCATAACTTTATTGATATTTATGTCCTCAATAATGTCCCAAAATCGCTCTACTACATCTTGAATTGTTTTCTCGCACGCGCCCTAAACACGAATGTGTATATATTAGAATTAATTAAAGTTTTTACTAAGTAAAGTGTTTTAATATCGTCTTACCTGATTGCAAAAACCTTGAATGCATGGTGTTCCGTCAGGTAAAATATCTGGTGGGTCTATTGGAAAACATGTTTCGTTCAAACTCATTCTGCAGCATCTTTTACATGCATCTCCAACTGTTAATAAAAAATTGGATATAATGATAATATTAATAATAAAAATAACATATATATATATATATATATATATATATATATATATATATTTACACATAATTACATACATATATTTACACATAAGTGCACATTGTCAATATATAACATAACTAATTGCTAACATATTAGTAATATACAACCAATTTTAAAATGCAACTTTTTGTCTTCTTTTTATAGAATTATAAATATCTTCATAAAATAATATTTTAGTTTTTTTTTTTTTCTTTTTAATTCAGATATCATGTAACTTTTTCATGTAACTAGAGTGAAATATGAAGTGAAAAATATTACCATTAAAATTAATGGCAAAATATTTTACTTTTCATGTTTCCGCCCTAGGGAAAAAGTTATATGATCACTGTCCTAATAAAAAAAAAAAAGAGTAACCATTATGATACAGAATCAAAAAGTCAAAAAGTAACAATTGATTCCATATTGCACATATCAATAGACTATTTGTAAATAAATTGCAAATTTGTAGAATTAAATTATAAAATACAAATTCTACTTTTTTCTTGTATATAATATGAGAAAATGATACAAGTATATATAAGCATGATAAAATTCTCTTGCTGTTTATCATTCTTATTAACATTCAGAAGTTGAAATAAAGTACATACTTGTGTCACACATGCAACTTTGTAAATTTTGAGTCTCGCAGTATGGCACACATTTGCCTCCGCGGCATTGGCCACGTTCAAGACAACTAGTACCATCCATCATGGCTGGAGATCTTGGACATTCGCTGGATGCCCCAGTGCAACGTGATTCTTGTTCACAAGTCGCGTATTGCGCATCGCGACATTTCACGCTTGCAGGCATATATGCGCAACTTTGACAGCACGGCGAATTTTTGTCACTGTTGAAAGAATTAAAATGAACATTTTGAATTGCTGACTATAAATAACTTAAAGATTTTCATCATAAAATTGTAGAAAAAATAAAGATGTAATTGTAACATTACCTACAAACCGCTCCTTGATTACTTCGAAGTTTACAATTTTTATCACAACATGGATCATTATCTTCCGTTCCTAAGAGACCTGCATCACATTCCTCGTCACCTTCGACCCTTAAATTTCCGCAGAACGATTCTTCTGGCTCTGAGAAACAACGTCCAGATTTGGCTAGCAAGACCTTCCTAATAGATCTTAAACTGCATGGCGAAAATCTCTATGCATGGAAAAAAAACTTTAAAAAATATATAAAAACAATTCTAGTAGCATAAAAAGTAATCTATTTTAATGCCTTGCTCAAGAAACATGCATTAAAATATTCATTTTATCGTATTATGATAGAAATTGAAATGTGTTACTAGAATATATACTTTACCTTGTTGTTTACATCATAACCACTAACACTGTAAGTGTACATCAAGTAAGATCCACCTTGGCTTGCACTTGGACTGCAACTCTATAATCAATAGTCAAAAAATTAAATGCCAATCTTGCAAAGAAACAAAATAAAAATAAAATGTTAATATTTGTTAATAAGACAAAGTGGATGTTGATACAAGGATATGTTCCAACAATTAATGAACAAAAGATTTCAAGATATTTTTGTATCAACTTCACTTTCCTCAATCTTTTTTTTTAATTTTTAATAATGATATTTTCTATTTGAATTGTGTGTGTTAAACATTAGTTCCATATCTCAGGAATTGTGATATATATAATAATATCTAAACTGTAATTTACCGAAACATCTGGATCATGTTCAGAACCCCAATTATGACCAAATTCATGTGCTGTTACCAAATCGGCTTCTCTTGTAATTACTCTCTGCCCGTAATGATTTCTGCTGGAGCTTAGGCCTGAGTTCAGATATAATGTATATCCATTTTTGAAATATTCTGTAAAAAAATAAATTTTAATAAAAAAATTTTTTGATAATTTATGTTGTATAAAAGAGAAAAAAATATAATATTACATAAATGTCATATTATGTTTTGTTATACATGTTTCGTTATACAATATTTGATATTTATATATTAATTTAAAATATACTTTTTTAAAATACAGACCTGGTGTACATATACCACCCACTGAATTTCTACGAGGAGATCCTACATAAGCCAATCCAAGAATACCACCTTCAAACTTAAGATCAGTAAATAGGTGAGCCAAACAAAAGTCCTTATGGCTATATTCTCGACTGAACACCTGCATTAACACATTATATAAAAACAAATAGTATATTTAATTTTAAGAATAAGAAATAGTCTTAATAACCTCGAGCAATGTACGGACATCCCATTTCTCGCGAATCATATTGTAATGTGTTTCGCCACCTCTCACTCGTGTCGGTTCACTATGAACAACAATCTTTTTAATAACAAAACCCATTCCTTTGAAACCATCTTCCTCTTTATGTTCCATCCATAAGGTATCATTATAAATCTTATGTACTCTATCAATCAAACTTATCTGCAATAAATTAAAATTACAATTGCAAATCAAATGTATATAAACAACTGTATATTATTAAGCTCAGATATACCAAATAATTAATTGTAGTTTTTGTACTGCTGGCACCCATCTCTTGATAAAATCGATAATCGGCAACCAGTAATAATGGGCATCTTGTTTTAGTCGGTGCATAATCATAAGTTTCTGTTTGCCTTTTCACCCTGTTGTCATTCTTTCTTGTATCATCTTCCTCAAAATCGTCCTCATCATTTAATGTATAATCTATGACAGAAAGTGTGCGTAATATTAATATCACAGAATTAGAAATAATTTTATTAAAGCACAAAAGAAATTATTTGTACTATTTATATCTATGATAAAACCATACTTAAATTTTCTTTGACGTAACCACAGGTCTTTGGAGCTCCATGTGTATGACCTTCTCCATCTTTGTAATGTTCCCAACTGAGTTTAACATCAGATGATTTATAAATAATCATTGTTTGATTGTCTAGATGAGGGAGATGTCTCCAAGATGGCTAAAATACATCCACTTGTTGAAGCTGACTTTTAATTAATAATCTGAGAATCTGTGTTAAATGTAAATAGCCAAAATTTCAAGATATAATTCAGAATGCAATACTGTATTGTGATATATTCTTATTTTTAATATTATTTTTAATATTAAAATATATTATTTTGTATATGTGTGTGTGTGTGTGTGTATATTGAAGCACATATTTTTTTCATATAATTTTATCTAACACTTTATTTTTCATTGTATTGCTTCTTAGCTATTATTATATAAATTTCATTCAACATATATGTACTCACCTCAATATGATAAGTTTCATCCAAAGTTGTTATAGTACCAGTTAAAATTTCATTATCAATATGCATTTGAGCATGAGACTCGATTTCTCCAAATACTCGGCCATGATAAAAATTGTCATGATCTGTGGGACAAAATTAAAAAAACACAGTGTCTTGATTTTTTTTTTTTAATATATATTGTTATACCTAAATGTATAGTTTTTTCCTTTCCATCAGCATTGACTTCATATGCCTTAAAATTGGAATGTATAACTTCTCTTCTAGGTGTTAAAATTAATCGAAAATGACTGTAAATAAAAAAAAAGAAATATTAATATATAAAATATTAATATATAAACATTTTCAAAGATAACAGAATAATTTTTTTGACAATAACATAAATATAAGAACAATCAAATATATCTTACCGCCCATGTGAATAAAATTCCATTTCACTTATTTTATTATATGGATTATAACTGTGATGAATACCTCGTTTTACAATCTTATGTTGGAAATGAGTACTATGAATTGTTTCATAGTATTTTAAACTTCTATGCAGCCCATCTGTTAATATAAAATTAATGCTAATATTAAATTTTAAAAACAGATAACATATTGTACAAGATTTGCAATAACAATAAAAAATAATAATCCAAAATTTTTCATTTAAATATAAGATTAAAGTAGAGAACATAAAAAAAAAATAATCATTAATTCTGTGTAAGCCAGTATTAAAGATCTTACTAAGCCTGAAAAAAATCTGTATTGAAATTTGTTTGACAATTTATAAAAAAAGGGATATAACTTATTTTCTAATTCTGCTAACTTATATGAAAGAAGTTTTAAATTTTTTTCAATCAAATAACTTGATATTTGTTTAAAAAAATTTTTCTCAGCTTTAAACAAAAAACTTTATCTTTTAATTTTTAGATTTTTATTTTTTATGTTAATTGCAAATCAATCTGTGACACACTATAAAACAGCTATTATATGAATTTAAATATGTAACTTACGAATACTCTGGAGAATAATAAATATACAATAGACAAGTAAAGTATTTCGCTTATCCATTGTTGGTGGAAGAATTAACAATATACTTTGTTTTTATATATACTTGTATACATAGGTTACAATCTATAATACTGTAATCTTTTTCTTGCACGGATTATTGCAATTTTTTCAATACTTTTGACACGATTCATCCAGAAAAAAGTATTTGTCATAAATGGCATAATAACATGAGTAAAAAGAGCAAAATTAGATTATTCGTAAACATGAACAACTCTTTTATTCTTATCCGCTTTTATCCATCACGTGTGATTGACGATGACAATGTACCGATTAGTTCTATTTATAACCGGACCAATCGGTGCATTAAAATACCGCGAGCTAGAGGAATTTAGCCAATGAGATTGCTGGATAATTCTTCTTTGAGACTCATCATTTCATGTTAAGCGCGTATCTAAATAGTCATGCATCATGGTCATAGTACCTAATACGAGGCATATAGCGCATGCGCGAAATGACCCGCGTAAACTTCAGTTCAGTTGCGCAGCAACTAATGCGGTATTCAATTTTCTTGCTCGTTTCCCGCGTTTCTTTCATGTGATTCTGAATGTGAATTTTTATAAAAAGTATACCGCTTTTCGAGAAAAATTATATTAATATATAACGAGTGTAAATATTGAACGTCACTTATTTATCAACAATCTTTGATGCACTGAGTGGAAACACTTTCTTATATTCGTCCGATCCAGGTTAAGTTTATTTATGCATTGCATTAAATTAATTTTTTTCATTCGAACACACTAACTTCTCTCGCATATTTATATGATTCGCTGCTTTGATATTATAAATGGAAGAGTAATATATATATGTATTGTAGGAGACTGATTAAATCATAAAATATATTTTTTAAATCTTGTGCATTATATTTCGATATTATCAGTATTGTAAAAATAATCTTTCATTACTATAATCAAAGCCAATCGAAATCTATAAATATATCTTAATTTTGGTATTGGTTGCTTTTTTTATATTATTAGAAATTATTCAACAATGTCAATGGATAACGATCAAGGGGATTTACTTTACACTCCACGACGAGCTCAAAAATGTCTCTTTACACCATCTAAAGGCAATGTTTGTAAGAAAAACACATCTCAAGATTCAAATTGTAGCAAGGATGTTGAAGCAGTTTCAGGAGAAGATTCAGACTTGGGACCTATATCACCATTGGCTTTTACTGATCGAAGTCCAAGTCTTAGTGATAGTTCTTCAGGAAGAGAATTTATCTCTCCACTTGTTACACCTGAAAAATTATCTTTATCTGATGTACCTGCGTCCTGGGATCGTTTAACAAAGCGTAATAAGGAGGATCGTATATCACCTTTTAGTTCACTTAGGAAAGTCACTAGAGCTGCTAGATATTCGCCAAGATGTAAATTTATTAACAGCTTATCAAGATCACTACCATCTTCTCCACGCAAATTGATGGAACCATTAACGCCACAGCGCTCAAAGATGAGTGTGACAATGGATGAAATAGTACCAGAAACACCTCAACGAAATTTTGCCACAGAAATACAAAATCAGAACATCACAGAAACACCCCGAAAGAGTAGAACTCCTGAGTGTAGGCAGATAACACCTTTAAGTTCCATAAGTAAAACAGCTCCATTGCCGAAACTTCACAGACGAAAATCTTTCAGTGGGCTTGGAATAAGTGAAAGCTTCTCACCCGAACAAAAAGAGAATACATTGAAAAGGCACGCGCACGATCAATTGACAGTGAAACCGGCAAAATTATTCAAGGCGGATGATGTTTCTGCGCCTAGAGCGAGAGCAGCATTATTTCAGGAGAGAAAGAATGAACCTAATAGCTTGAAAGATATTTCATTGAATACAAAAACATTTTACAGTAGCAAAACGAGGACCGAGCGACCATTTGCTTTTGGTAATTTTAGTAATAGCGATGTTAACAAAAGACGAAGTTTACCGATGCAGAATATAAACAGCAGGCGTTCGTTATTAAAAAAGCAGAAATTCGGTAAAATAAATGCTGGCGTGTTTCACGGTATCAAAAAGCCAAAGAAACCTAAAACGAAACCAGAGATATTGAAGAAAGAACAGCATATTACACAAACTCCTGCCATTTCAAATAAAAATTCACCTGTGAATGCAATTGCAGAGAAAGTTCCTTCACCAGAGATCGACTATAGTAAAAGATTTTTCAAAACTAAGAGATTAAACAGAACGATTGAGGCTGCTAATGAATCAGTAATGAATCAGAAACATGTTCACGCTACAACAAATATGTGCAAGCAACAAAAAGCTGCAGGCATCTGTCTGGATACCACGGATCTGACTGTGGATGAACCAGAAATTGAAGCTACATTGGAGCAAGATAAAGTTATTAATCTCTTGAAAATATTGGAGGATGATTGGGCGAAGGATGATTATGATACAATGGAAACATTAACCAATAGTACAGTAAATACTATTTCTCCGTCAAAAACGACGACGACGATAGCTAAGAATGTGATCATGTCACCAGCTACTGAACTCAGTAATATGACTTCGACCATGAATATCAAAGATGTTACTTCTCTGACAAACTTTGGAAATCTTTCGCTTGACAATACAGGCAGTAATAATGATGATGTAAAAACTAGCAAAAAAAGATACTTTCCATTATTCACTAAAGGATATTCTGCATCTGATAATATTTTCGAGTATGTTTTGCAATGTCTGTGCTATAAATCACAGATCTTTTTCATTATTATTAAAAATATTTAATTTAATTTATATAAAACTATATATATATATTTTTTTTTTATTAATATTTTTATTTTATTTATATTAATTCTTTATTTTATTTATATTAATATAAAAAATGTTTTTTTAATATTTTAAATCATATAAGTAAAAATATTATAAAGAATTCAATTCTAGATCTATTTCGATATAGTATTTGGATTATTTTTTTAGAGAAACAAATCACGGAAAAGCTACAAAATCTTCAAAAAAAAATATGCTGCAATGGCAATCATCTACAAAAGGTGGTGGCGCAGAAGATCAATATCAGTTAGATGCTGGTCAAAAGTCTTTTGGTGCCACTCAATGCCCAGAATGTAATGTTGTATACCAATTGGGCAATCCTGAAGATGAAAATGCTCATTTAAATTATCACAATAGCATACGAACTTTAAAATTCCAGGTAAACTGAGTCCTATGTCCATAAAATTAGTATCATATATTGCTATAAAGAAATATGATAATCTATCTATTACATGTATTTTAGGGGTGGAAGAATGAGCGTGTTATAATGGAAGATCCTTTTACATCTAGCAGAATAATATTGGTCGAACCACATGACTCGAAACAATATTGGAAGAAAGTATCAGATATTCTGGCTATTGTAGATAAAGATTTGGGATTGGCGGACATGAGCATGTCAGATTATCAGGGCAAAAAGGTATGCATAAAGATATAGTGTTTACATTGTGTTGAATTCGATAAAAGAAAAATACGCATCACGCAGGTCTTGTTATATATACGCGAGAAAAATGTTCTCGGAATATTGGTAGCGGAACCTATCCAAACGGCGTATCGTATGATTCCTGAGCTAATTGAGCTGGACTGTTGTACCGCTGAAAGCACACCTACGAAATGCGGCATAAACGTTGTCTGGACGGCGATGAGTCACCGTAAACAGGGTATTGCTACTAAACTCGTCGATACTTTGAGGTAATCTGTTACGGTTGTTAATCACGCTATTGGTAACAAAAATATTTTAATTATCATTGTTCATGTGTTTCAGATCGAAATTCTTCTATGGTTATGTGATGTCGTTGGATGATATAGCGTTTTCTATACCGACTCCAAGTGGTAAAATCTTTGCTGAGAAATATACGAAAACACGAAATTTCAAAGTTTACAACTAAGTCTTCATAAGGCTTCAATATTTTGTGACGTGTTTTATTCTAAATGATCATTTTCTTTTCCGGTTTATTATTAATAAAAAACCCGGTGATCATTTATTACTATATTATACATTTTAAAAAAACTTTTACCTTGTTTGCCTATTTTCTTGAAAACTTTACTAGAGATATTTATGGAAAAAAAAGATTGATATGGTCTCTTTAATTTATTAATGTAATTTTTCGTTTTAAATTATTTGTCGATACAAAAATACATTTTATTTAGATTTCACAATTCTAATGAATCTCTTTCTCAATACACAATAATACATATTTTAAAAAATTTAATATAAGATGATAGATTTAAATAATACTATTGGGTAATTATACTTATGGTCTTCAAGTTTGAGTAAGTTGATAAAAATACGAATATCCTTGAAATAAATAGATTAAGTATATAAGGTTCCATCTCTAATTTATTAAATAGATACGTGCTATTAATTCTAATCACTGAACTTTATACATATGGAAATCGCCGTGTTTCTCAAAAAACACGCGGCCCGACAAAGAAGACATTGTATGATCTTTTGTCTTTTTCTGTTTTAGACTTCTTTTTTAGTGGTAGAATTACCGTCATAAAAGTTAGATAATGATGTTGATTATATATAGATTGGTACAAGAGCTAAGAAGAAAAGAGACAAAAGTCACGGCAATGTCCTTTTTGTCAGACCGCACATTTATATCAGATTTATACAGAAAGGCACATTCCAATATGTATAGAGTTCAGTGATTCTAATATATTTTTCTTAAAATAATAGAAATAATATATCTAACAATGTGAATTATTTATAGATGGAATATGTTATATCTAAAATTATCTGTTTGGTGAGGAAATTAAATGAATTTCATTGAATTGAATGGTTCATTTCTTTTAATCAAATTAAATGTTGAAAATATAAGTTTTATTGTTTTTTGTAAAACAAATTTATGCATGGTACGCATTTCTAAACAAATATGTTTAGAAAAAACTTATAAAATAAAATGTTATTTCTTACTAACATATTGAATACTTTTAAACATACAGTAGAGGGTCATGTATTCTGCTTTTGATAATAATTAGAACGAAAAGGCAAATTGCAATTTTATTGCAATTGTATAACATGCTAAATATTTTAACTCCAGTATAAAATAAACTATAGAAGAAATTTTAAATCTTATAAAATCCTATAATTAACTTTGGCAATTAACAATAAGAAATATAAAAGGAACATTTTATTATTATTTGTAATTGTTCTGGAGAAATCACACATGGATGAAATAAAAATATTATATCACAATGTATTAGGTATTAATTATCTTATAAGAACCTTCTTTGCATTGTTTGATATATATACATGCTTAGATATATATATATAGTTTACACTTACAATAAAAATAAATCTTACGTCATTCATATTATTAATCGGTCGGAATTTACCATCGACTACGATTATAGCCTTGTCTACCTCTATTGCCGTCCCTACTATTTCTTAGACCAGATCGTTCTGAATCTTTTTTCTGTTTCCATGCTTCATATCTTTCAGCCATTTTATATAATTCCTCAGGAACTTCCTGAAATAAAAGATAGAAGAGTTTCATTTCTTTGTAGAAAATCTGGAATAATTAAATGCTTGCCTAGCAGCATAACTACTTACTTGACTAGCTTCTTCAAGAATACTGATAAGTTCCTTAGCATGATGCCAGTCTTGTCTTGTCATGAAAGTGATACTTTCTCCTGTTCGACCCGCGCGTCCTGTACGACCGACTCTGTGAACGTATTCCTCTATATCCTTTGGGAAGTCATAATTCAGAACATATCTAAAACAGCAGGATTGTTATAATAAAGCTGTATGTATATTGATATTATATTATAAGTAACATAATCCATTTTTTACTTGTGAAACTTACGTAATGTCTTCAATATCGATTCCTCGACTAGCTACATCAGTCGCGAGAAGAATCTGAACCGCTCCAGTCTTAAGATCTTCTAATGCTTGTTCCCTATCCGCTTGCTCTCTATCACCGTGAATGCTCTGACAATCGATATTCGCCAAAGCTAAATCACTAGAAATATCATCCACCTTTGCTTTCTTACCAAAAAAGATTATCACCTTATCATGAGAGCCCATCTCATGCAAGAATTGATGCATCTACAATATTGTAATAATATATGGTTAATATGACATAGAAGAATAGTTTACAACTAATTCTGCATCAAGAATTCTGAGAAAAAAAAAGAAAAAGTGATTTACAGTAATGAAAACAAGTGAGAGTTTTGTAAATTATTTCAAAATGCTACTAACCATTTCTAACTTTTCATCTTCATTAATCAAGCAAATTTTCTGTGTTACAGAGTGAACAGCTGCTAAATCAAGTGATCCAACGCATACTTGAATAGGATTTTTCATATATGATTGAGCTAAACGTCTTACACCTGGAGGCCATGTAGCGCTGACAAAAGAACAGAACAAAGAAACACATTAACATTCATTGCATTAATTATATATAACTTATATGAATATACATATAAATATATAGGATTTAAATTATTATTAAATTTCTTTTCTCCTAAAAAAATCCTATTTTAATAATGAATCTTTAACAGATATAGCTTATACCTCGTCATAACAGTTTGTCGATCTGGCCGCACACCCAGCAAGGTCTTGCGAATTTGTGGTTCAAAACCCATGTCCAACATACGATCGGCTTCATCAAGTATGAGATATGTCACAGCTGTTACGTTCAACACTCCTGCCTGCACCAAGTCATTTAATCTTCCAGGAGTCGCAATTACTATCTGCACGCCCTTTGTTACAATATCGATTTGTTGCTTGCGACTTCCACCACCGTATACGCATACTCTGAAATAATTTTTAATTATGTAATAAGCAAGTTTATAATATTCTGAATATAAAATAACACATGGAAATGCGCAAATCTTGCGGAATCTTATTATATGAAATAAACTCACGCTTTAATGCCGCGATAAGAATATTTTCCTACTTCTTTTTCAATTTGCAACGCCAATTCTCTCGTCGGTGCCATAACAAGGACATTTGGTCCAGGGCGCTCCTCGCGTGGAGTTACTTGCCCATCAATATGAATTAGAGCAGGTAGTAAAAAAGCAAGAGTTTTTCCTAAAATCAATATTTGAGTATCAATATATATATATATATATATATATATATATATATATATATATATATATATATATATATATGTGCACAAATACAGATGAGATAAAAAATATTCGAACCAGTTCCAGTTTGCGCTATTCCAATAAGATCTTGACCACTTAATAAAATAGGCCATGCTTGACATTGAATAGGACTCGGTTTGTTAAATCCCTGTTTTTGTATTTCTCTAAGAATTTCTGGATAGCTCTATATTATAAATAAAATATGTATGGATCTTGTAAAAATGATACATTTATATGAGTATATATATTTATATGATAGATATATTTATATGAGTTCATATTTAATTGACTATATTACTTGAAAAGCTTGTTCAAAAGTCTCAATAAGATTTGGTATTTTTATCTTGTCAGAGCCTTCTTCATTCTCAAAAACAAACTTAACTTCTATATCATTGTTCATTTTCTTGAGTTCGGCTACTTTCGTTTTTGACATATTAGCAACAATTGGATCTTCCTTATAAAAATTTTTTATAATAGGAGGCAAAGTTGCCCATTTTTGCTTCTGATGATTTTCCTGGCCAAGAAAAAGATCAATGTACTCATATGTACACATATTATGGAATAATTGATCTAATTCAATTTATTATAATGTGCAAAACATACATATTCTTCATTGGCCTTGATCCAATCAAAATTGTTCCAATCAATTTCTTCTTTTTTTTCTCCAAAATTAGTTTCTCTCTTTTGATTAGATTCTCTACCTTGGTATGAAGTACTTCTGTCAATTAATAATTCCTCTATTAAACTTTTAGCTCGTTGCTGTGCTTCATCTGTACCAATCAATATCACAGCAGTCTGTCCATTTTCATTTGATTGTTTGTCGATCTAAATAAAGACAAAAGTATTGCAGTTGAATTACATTTTCCACAATGCATATTCTTTGTTACTTACATTGATCTTAGCACTGCTCTCATCTTGCAGAGCTTTAATTTTGCTGCCACTTCTTCCAATAAGTCTTCCGACATTGTTGGCATCAATGTACATAACAAGTTCATTTGTATCATTTGAAGCATTATCATTACTTCTTTTACGTGAACTACTACTGTATGTTTGAGTATTTGAACTATTCCAGTTATCACTGGATGATTTGTTATAGTGACTCTGAAACTGACTGTCTCTTCTGTCTCTATTGTTTCTTTCCCAGTTGCGATAATTTTGATCATATCTTTCTGATGATATTCTATTACCTTCCCTTCTGCGACTCATTATTGATAGTAATAGAAACTTTTGTGATAAAAATTAAATTCTAAAATATATAAATATAACATATAATATGAAAGATTGGGAAAATAAATATCTGTGTTTATTTCAATTATATTTTCTACATTAATAAAAATATTAAAAATATTATATATATTATAAATTCTTTTGAGAATTATATAAATGCATAAAGTATAAAGAGAATAAACAAGAATCAAAGCTTTTTTGCTCTAAAACAAAACAGTTTTATTTTTCAAGTAGAATATACAACTGAAATAAAACAGATCTTATATTTTATAAAAATTTGAGTCCTGTTTTTCTTATTATAAATGAATTTTCTCTCTTATGCAAATATATATATTTATACAAGAGATATATTTTACACAAGTAAATATAATAGTTATTGTATTTACAAGCACTAGAAAAAAGAATTTGTTTGAAAATGTGTCTGCACATATAAGTTTCTTTATAAATGTTAATTATTTTATTATAAATTGATGTATACATAAATGGTACGTCACAAAATGCTACACACGGTTAGAGATACGTCCGACAACTAGCTATATCAGATTACATTTACGTTATGCTGACAAGAAATATCTTTCTTCTTGTCCTGCAAAAAGCGCGAACGTGTAAAGTGACTCAACCAAGAAAAAAAATGATGTAAACAAATTTTGTTACTCTATTCAATAATACGCACTTTTTATTACTCGAAACTTTCTTCTGTCTGATTTATTCTACCGTGTCTAAGGTCATCTGAGGTATATCGACGATAAGAAATCGAAAGAAATATTTTCTATCATTTATCAACCATTTATTTCAAATTCTAACCGCATGTGACCTCAACAAATTTAGACTGTGATCGTGAAGACACTAGAAATGCTTCGAAGCGTTGAATTGATCAATCAGGACAAAAAGAATAAAGATTTCCTTATTCTGATTGGTTAATGCAATGTTCCAACATCTCTAACGTTTCCCGACCAGCTTAAATTTTTAAATCAACTAATCACAGTCAAATATTTTTATTGCGTTTAAAATGCTTGATTGTGATTGGTCGATTTGTTTTTTAATAGAAAGATTTTTATTTCTAGGGACAAGACGTCATAATTAACACGTTCTCTTATTAGACGTCGCATATCGTACATCAAACATGAAATGCAGTGCGAGTTTCTTATCTTGTGTCTTTTATGATCTATGGTAAGTATAATTAGAACGCGCGCGACGCGTTCTAAATTTTAATTAATTAACATATCACACAATTTTCCATCAAAACACCGTTATTATTGAATAATTTTTTTCTGTTCGATCCTCTCGTATATCGTGGAAACATATATTTTTCATTCGCTTCGTTATTTCATCGCGTTCTGTGAAGTTTGAGACAAAATATAAAAGTAAAATATGGAAAATATATTCGTCAAAATAATTTTATATATAGACGGCGTCACGTCAAATGCCAGGTTCGCTTTAGATATGATTAAAAAAACGCATTGTTTCTGTAAGTATCATATTAGATATATAATAATTTTTGTATGTCTATAATAAATATTTATATTTATCTAGCTTATATTTAAAGCTAAAAATAACAAAAATGAATTTGTTTTATTCGATTTTATGTCTAATTATATATATTTTGTCAAAAATTAATGCCGACGATTTTTTCAATTATAGGATAGGTTCAGTTTCTAATTATTTATATAAATTATGCAAGCCTTTACATAAATATGGTAATATCAAATGATGATCGAAGAAAAATCAAATCATCATGCAATTATAAGATATGAACGACACGATATATGTAGTCATAATATTATTGTGCCTATCAAAGACCTTTATGCACCACCTAATCCCATTCTCATAATGGAACGCATTAATTCTCTCTTATACATTTACACATTTCGATCTTTTACTCATATTATAACAATTAAAAGTGTGTTTTATTTTCTCTTTCGAAAATTAATTTAACGCTTTTACACAATGCACGAATTGTATGTAATGTTATAATTGTATACACTCTCTTTGTTGTCTTCAGCTTAATAGACGGATATGTGTATGGAAAACGTCCGTTTGAGCGCAGCTAAAGTAAAAAAAGGGAATCCTACCGAGAGTTCACAAAAGTTTTTTCAGAAAAATATTTGTATAAAAGAATTGATTTACAAAAGAATTATTTTTATTCGGACTCATTTCTACGAGATGGCAAGACATCATCGAGGTGACAGTCATGCATGTATCGGATACAAAAGAGGCGGGATATATGAAGCTGCGCAGAATCCTATCGGCTATGGTGTTCCACGATAACATGAGTTAGACGAGCCGTATTTAATTGTGCATCAGTGCGAAAAGGGACCTTGGGAAGAATGTTGTCGATAGCACATACGGTCTCGCCCTTAATAATTGTTCTTTTAATATTCGGCTGTTATTTGGGTGAGTAACAAAATATCGCGCGCGAGATTTACGATTTTCGCAATCGGGGAGATTCAATCGAGAAGTGTGCAAAAATTTATTCAGATTCGCGAATATTATATATATATATATATATATATATATATATCAATCGGGATAATTGCAACATCGAAGATGACAGTGGAATTATATTTTTTTCTAGTAATATAATTTTGTATAATCTCTCAGTTTTTATTATTATCTACTAATATATATCAATTCTTATCCAAATTCTTACTCTTTAAAAAATTTTATTATTTCGAATTTTTCAATACATTATTGTATCGCGTTAAAGCGCAATTTTTCACGTACGATTTGAGAAATCTCAATTCTAAAAATAAAATTTCGATAGAAAAGTTACATGACGAGTTTAAAAATCTCGAAACTTTTTAGATGACCTATAATTATAGAAAGAATTCTTTTAACGATTATCTTTGTCAGTCAAGAATACCCCGATGACGCATTGATCAAAGCTGTATCTTATGCACTCAAAAAATTTTGCAGGCGCTCATGGTACTTCGATAAAATTCTTGGACGTACCGCATATTGTGCGCAACGGCACCGGACCGATAGATCTAATTTGCGTCTACGAGATTGATAAAGATGACAATGGACTTGTAATCAAATGGTTTCACGAAGCGTATCAGATCTATCAATGGATTCCACCAAGTAATTTATACTTTTACGTATTTATCTTATTATAACTTACTATTGGCTATGTGTGTATTTGCGTATTATTAAATTTACGTCAGTAACTTCGTTATATTGGAAGTGTCGGGGAATGTCCGGAAACTTGCAACGCGCGACAGTGGAAAGACACAAATGTCACAGATTAAAACTTACAATTAACATACACGAAAATTGATAGATAAAAATTAAAAATATATGTTACAGAATTCAGTTGGGTTTTTTGCCCGTAAAAAGATAGTAATAGTATATAATTGATATATAATAAAATAGAAAAATTTAATATTATTCTTCTCAAAATAAGCATTATATTTGTTTAATTTATTATTAATTAAATTAATTTCATATTATATTCATATTATAATGAATACTACTCATGATATTTATAATATCAGTGCCACCACAAGATATCGGAATCATCGAAGGTCTTGCGGAATATCCGGTTGAAAAACTGAGAAATCCATATTCGCATTCTATAATTCAATTGAAAACTGTTACAATGGACATGACAGGGGAATATATGTGCACAATCAGCACTTTCCAATACGAGGCGAGTGCTTCAGCAAGGATGATTGTTTATGGCAAGTTTAAAAAAAAATTTGATCTAAAATTTATTTCTGTCTCTTGGCAATTGATTTTTTGTAATTGATAGTTGCTCTTTACTTTTAAGTACCGGAAAGCGACATGACGGTGCGCACGTATCCCTTCAACAGGACTCACGTGAATTTAACGTGTGCGGTGACGGGTGCGCGACCACGGCCGTCTTTGAAGCTCTACGTCGAAGGAGTTGAGAGAAACAATCGCGGGAGCGATTACGAATCTTCAGAATCTTCGACGGATTGGTACAAGGATGATCTTCAGGTATCGTTGGATGCCATCGTCGAGGATATGCCAGATCCCGCAGTCGTCGAGTGTGAAATGTCAATTCCCGATACAGAATATAAGCGCCGAGAACGGATCGTCTACTATCCTAGTTCGAATCGTTCCAATATGACAGTCAATATTGCATTTAAAACAAAAAACTTTTTATTATTACTTAATTCTCTAACGCGTCCGTTATCAAGCAACAAATTAAAAAACCGAAGAGAAATGGAATAAGAATGTTTTATATTGTTCAAATCTAGACTATTTTATTACGATTGGAAGACTATCTTAAAAATAAACATTATTTTTTTTTAATATTATCGGTAAACTGCAAATATTGTCTGTAAACTTTAATAAGATTTTTGATATATGTCTGTTGAAAGTCAAGCGTATAAATGCATTTTAATTCTCAGAATCTCAAACAAACTGATCTTTACATTTCTCGAGTAATGGAATATTTATTAAATATATATTTCTTCTGTGTGTTTCAGCGCAATTGCTACCCTATCGTACAAATGTTTCACAAAGAAGGCAGAATGCGATGTTGTTTATCAATATCTTTTACGTTACCGTTCTCAGATTAATATTAACATAGGACTAAAAAGTAGACTCTGTAATTAATTCTAGAAAATGGGTATTTAATGTATATTTATTTTAGAGTCCAAAAATATTTGACGTAAAGAAATAGAATAAAAACGTTTATATATTTTAAATGGATCATATATTAAAAATCTATTTTTCTAGACATACATTTTCTATACATACGTGTGTTATTTGCTAAATGGTTTCGATTGTTCAATGATTTTATAATGATTAGCATTCGCGATTGGATTTCGAATCTTCAGTAAAGCAGAATATTGCTATATTGAAGCGACAAAGCGGTTGCGTGCATTGAGAGTGGGGGATGAAAGAGAAATAATCTTGGATGGTAGGGATGATATCTAGAAGTAGCGATATCCCTCAAGATTATCATTCGCTTCTCAGCTCTCGCCTGTAAGTAACCATTTACAAATCTCTCTCTTCTTTCTAGCATGTCTTAATTATTTGTATAAATTTGTAATATTATATTGAATGATGTCTTTGTTTCAAAATGCTCTAACTTTGTACATAATTTTATATATCAAAATTATTTTGAATTTTTCTATTTATATAATTTCTACTTTGATACTGGTGCCTTAAGTTATCTTACAATTATAGTCATATGCAAATTGAGAATTTATATTAAAGACTTAAAAGAATTCTTAACAATATAGCAAATCATTCTACGTGTACTATATTTTTTATTTTAATATAATATAGATTTATTTAAATGTTTTATAATATAACGATAAATAAAATATAATAATCACGCTTCGATAACATCATGAATAAGGGTGTGTTTATTAATTTAGTATTAAATTAGTGTTAATGTTTCAATTAAACATCAAAATATTGCGATTAGAAAAGAAAATTGTGAGATGTATATTATATATATACTTTAAAATCGTAGAATATATACATGTGTACACTCTAATCAGAGCATATTATAATGGTCACATAAGAAGACACATATTTTATCTCATCAAAATTTTATTAACAATTTTAGTAGAGTTATAACATTTTAATATTTATATAAAACATTAATATTTGTCACTAATAGATTTCATTGTTTGCAAACAGTGTTCATCTTCAAAATTATCAAGTTTCAACTCATCAACCGTTGTACTCTTGTAAAAACGAATACTTCATAAAAATGAATCATCCCTGGGTATTGCTTTTTCTCGCAGGTAACAGAAGTTTATTTTATTATGCTAATATATATTACATCTTTTGATTTTAAATATTATATCATATTAGATTATTTAATATACTTTTGTTTCTATATACTTTTTGTTTCATTTTTCTGTATTAAATCATATATTATTATCTCTTTACGTCATTCAAATATTATTCAAATGTTTTAAAATTTCGAGAATTTTGTGTCGTACAAATTTTACTCTTTTTATGTCTTTCATTTATTTTATTTATAAAAATTTTTGATCTTTGTAACAATAATATATTTTTATATGATGTATTACTTATAAGCTACTTATGAATGTTTTGCAAAAACTGCAAATATTATATCATCCAAAACTTTTTTTTTATTTTTGATATTGTTACAAATTGTTTATATTTCAAAAAGATGCTTAACAAGATTGTAATATTGATATCGTTTTAATGAATGTACATTTTTATAATGCTCAAATAATATATTTAAGATCTTAAACAAAAATTATAAAAGCTATTTGTCTCTTTATTTTATATTTTCTTAAATATTTTAAGTTATTTTTTAATATTTTATTTTATATCTTAAGTTGCAAAGTTGTTAAGTTGTTAAGTTATAAAGTTTGAAAAAATACTTTTCATAATAATGTATATTGTATATTTCTTGAAAATAATTTTTTTACCGTTTTTAATATACCATATATAATATTGCCATATATAATATACAATACTGCAACATTTGCAATAAGATGCACTAATTACAAATTGCTGACATTTCAAAGGGATGCTAAATAAGGTTGACAATCACTATATATGTCTTAGATTATTCTTTTGTGTTTATGGGATAATCCGATCAACCGTGTCCCATCAGCGAGACAATTTTAAGACAAAAAGTGATATCATCGGATTTCGCGTTGATCTTCTTTATTGAGAACAGTAGATTATTACAGTTTATAATAAGTTTCATGATTATTCAATATATGTCTCTATGATTCGAAATATTTCAGAAACATATACAGATATTATGGAATTAAATAATTTCATAAAATTAATTTATTTAACAAAATTAAGATGCACTAATTTTATGTAATCTATCAATAATGTGCAAATATATTAGACTGAAATATAAAATAATATTAAAATGACACATTTTTATATGTACAATATTAGATGCATTTTTAAAAATGAAATAATGAACAATAAAAAAAATAAATGATATGACACTTTTTAATAGTAATAATTTTAATTTTTTTATTTTTTAATTTACTGTATATTTTTTTTAAACAGAATCATATCTCATTTTTCTATAACTATTCTAATAAAAAAGTAATGTAAAAGTAATAAAATATAAAATAATTTGTTTTCTATTTGTTTATATTAATTTATTATGTTATTTATTATGTTTTTACTGATTCAAAAATACAAATAATACATATATATACATCATCAAAAATACATATATATACATCATACAATTTTTAAATATATATATTAACAAAAATTTATTATTAAAATAAAATTTTTATTAACAGAAATTTAAAAAAAATAGATAGTAAGTAGTTAAAAAAAATAATATTCTTTTGATATTATATAATTATAATTATTATTTTGAACAAGAGACATATATTTCATTTCTGTTATTTACGATACGGAGATGTTAGATTAAACAAAAGAGATCGTGTATTAAAGTTATCGGCTGATAATGACGGTCCAGAATGAAAACTGCAAAAGTTGAAGAAAGTTTCGTAAAGATATGCATTGATTTGCGTAATATGATCGAGATAACTTGTGATTACTTGATTGACATTCATTACCGAACATCGATTCCTACGTCGTCACATCCATAAATGCATGTTGTAGCATACTTATATTAAATTTCTTTTTGCGATTTATTTCTTACTTTTTTTTATCCACCCCCGCGACATGCGATAAAAATAATTTTTCTAATTTCACACTAATCGTCTGTATTACACCTTTTAGATTGCCTTTTGCTTTTTTTTCACCTTGTATTTGACGCTCTTTTTAATAAGACTATTTTATTAATTTGAAAATATACGTTAAAAATAATTTAAAAGAAATTTATGTAAAAAGATTTATGTGCGCTGCAATTTTTTGAAGATATACCAGTTTTGATTTATCACATAATATTATCTTATATAGAAAAAATGTAATTATCTGCAATTTTTTATATTCTTTAATAATTTTATCTGCTCTTGCAGTATGCGCATTGTGGACTTTTGGCGAGACTGTTTCCTGCGATCAGTGCGGACGAGAATGTGCCGATATCTGCGGCACCCGGCAGTTTCGCGCATGTTGCTTCAACAACATGCGGAAGAGACATTCCGAGTTTTTTGGTCTGAAATTTTGGATGAGACCACGAAGATACGCAATTCATCTGCACCCGGCCTATGATGTTTAATCATTACACGATATATCTTATATATAAATACGGAAATATCGAAATATCCTCGACAGAAATTAGTTATTGTGTGCTTTAATGTTATTAACTTCGCATTTAATTAGAGTTGTATTATGTCATTTTTGTTTCTCCCCCGTCAGCTTTTCTCTTTCTCCCCATAAGATAATTTACTTGTCGATGATCTCAATTGCAATTAAAAGTATTGCAGCAGATATATGGATATAATTCTTTACATAATATACAAATCTTTCGTCTGATTTTATATGTATATCATTATGCACGAGTGATATGAATACATCTTATCACTCTCGATTAATCTAACTTTATTTCAAAAAATGTATAGGATGATAATATATACACACACAACATATATAAAAATTTGTATATTAAAAATATCAATTATTTACATTTACAGAATTATTTTTTTAACTAAATATATATATCAGTATGATATACATATCTATTTTATCACAGATTAATTCATATACATCATATTTTAATGAGTATAATAGTCTTATATATAAAAGATGTACTTAAAATGAATCAATCTCGTTTTCATTGATTTGGTTTTCAGCTTTGGTATCACATTAATTCCCTTTTTTGTTTTTTTTCTATTTAATTTTCCGTTTTCTCGTCGTTTTTTCTTCATTATTGGTATTTACATGTTTACGCTTCCTTGATAGAGGAATTTCAGTATTAGGTGACACTTTTGGAAAATTTCTCTCAAAAGTCCCTCGGGCTATTACTTCTGTAAGATAAAAAATAATATATAATGTATTATCATAAAATATCTATTTGCTAAAGCAATTATATTTTCTTCGTTTCTTTGTGATAGCAATTATCAATCTAGTTAAAACAGAAGAATGTAAAGCCGTAAAATAAAAGTTGCTTCAATAGAGAACAATGTTCTAAACAAAACATTAGGCAACACTCTCTAGATATGAAATAATTTAAAATTGAACTTGTCAAGCTTTAAATCTATAAAAGATTGCAAAGAGAAAAATAAAATTTGGAACACAATGCTTAAGATTTTAGTGATTTCTAAACTATCAAAATTTCAAAAAGCGATTATGATTTTCTTTACAAGAAATATTAGTTACCATTATTCATATGAGATAAATTACATTATTATAATACTTTATGTAACTTTAAAATATAATTTTTATTTATTTATTATACTTATAAGATTGATGATAATGATGAAGGTAATATAGTTATCTTTATCTATTAAAAGTTATGTTATAAATAAAATATTTCTTTTTAAATAATTATGATGAATTTTTCTCTTTGCTTAGAATGACAAATACTTGATTTTGGATAAAAGTTATTTTATCTCTATATGTTATTTTTATATATTTCATATATACTTTGTAGACATAAAATAGAAAGAAAGACAGAAATTCAAAAAATACCTTACGTACAATAAATTTAATATATATATATATATATATATATATATATATATATATATAATAGTGTGTGTGTGTGTATATATATATATATACATACATACACACACACACACACACACACATACCTCCAATATCATTTATATCATCATTGTCTGATTCTTCACTTAATACATTATGGGTTGAAGCATTTTCTTGTGATAGTTTTGGAAAATCAATTTTGAAGTTCTTGTTAGATATATTCAAATTAATTTCATTTGTATTGTACACTTTTGCCACAAATTCATCAAATACTTTTTGTTCATTTGTATCTTGCATGCTAAATTATAAGATTTTATTAATTTATTTTTGAAAATATTGTGTATTTAATAAAATGATAAGATAATTACAAACATACTTCATATGTAGCCAGTTTAAAGAGAGCCATAACTTCAAATCGCTTGGTAAGCTTTGATTCCTTGGAATCCAAGGTAGACCAACATACTTAAAGTTCTTTGAACAAATATACAGCCTGTTGTACCAGTTACAAGATTTCCTAAGTGTATGTCTTGAGCAAAACCTAACATTAATAGACGCGAAATTAATATCATAATAAACAAACAATAAGAAAACAATAAATTAAGAGGTTATTTACAAAAATCGTACCAAATTCTGCTCACAGTAGCATAAGCGATTAAAGCAATACTCCATGCATGACCCAATTGAATTCGTGCTTTTAAAAAATGTGCAGCGTATCTTGCTGTAATTTCTATTTTAGACATAAGCTTTGCAAAACCTTGTGTTCTCACAAGTACATATTCCAGCATTTGTTTACTTGGTAATATATGAATTCCATCTTCGGTTTCAATATTAGATCGCAAGTCCTTATATTCCTTCAGCAAAGCCATATTATAATAATTAATTAATATTTTGTTCAAGTTAACCATGCTTCTTAATCCTTTGTCACTACGAAATTTGTTCTTCATTCGATATATTAAGCGACTTAAGGCTGCAGCTTCTTTATGAAGAATATCCATTGATTCTAGATCATTGATTGCCGAATCGAGCGCAAGTTTACATATGTCTATATTTACACCTAAAAATTAAAACAAAAGTTATGCATTTCTACAATCATTAAAGCGTTTGCATTAAAAGAAATAAATTATAGAAATATATAATTTAATAATGTTTCTAATTTTAACGTTACATCCAAAACGATAAATTGCATTATAATACATACATAAAAATGTATGCAGTTAAGATCATACGGATTTCCCAATATTTTTTTTACACGCGCACGTGCACGTGTTCCATAAATACATAATATAGGTTAGAATACGTAATATAGATTAAAATATCACCTGCTTCCGTTGCAGATGTTGATTCGATAGACCATGTTGCGTACGGTGGACGCTCCAAATAAAACATGTTCCAATACGTATTCATTTTTAATAAAATTTATAATAATATATGTTCATATGTATCTAATTTCGTTCCTCTTCAATACGCGGTCGGCAGCGAAATAAATTGATACTTGGAAACTTCGCGCGGTAGGGTACGAGTTCCGGCTGCAGGGTTACCAGTATGAGAAATAATCTTGGTCTTTATGGGTGCGTGCGTTCAGGAAGATAAACTGTTGAGCAGCAAACAAACGTGATTGATTCTTAGTCCTAGGTCCAACAAATCAACATCGAGTATTGACAAGCAAACTTAACTTTTTTTTTAGGATGGAAACATGAAAAGTGAAAAATTTTGCCATTAATTTCTAGGGGAAAACTTTTCACTTTTCGTTTCCGCCATTTTTTGAAATATATAAATATTTTTTACATATTTTGTATACATTAAAAGAAAAAATCATAAAAATTTATTCGATGTATTATATTAAAATATAAATTAAATATTTTATATATAGTAGTATTATGGTAAGTAAAAATAAATATTTATAGTAATATTTCTCAATATTTTTATAAATATTTTTATGATATTTATGATAAATCTTTGTGCAATTTATTAATTCTAAGATCATAAAAATATTTATCAAATATATCAAAATATTTGTAAAATATTCAAATAATTATTATAAATATTTTATAACAATATATTATTTCATTTTTAAAATTTTATCATATATATCAGAATATGTATTTTTTTATATTTTGCATCATGATATAATGTGATAGCAATTATGTTATGTACATATAAAAGTGAATAGGACATAAAATAATTAAAAAGAGATAAGATACAATTATAATTTATAAATTTACATTTACAAGGCTTACATCATATAATATAATTTTAATATTAAAATAAACTTATACATAATGCTATATTGAATTTCAGCAGATCACATCGTGTCCTAATGCTGTCAATTACTTAACAGGTTTTAAAAAACACAATAGATATAATTTTAGTAGATTATACAATGTTTTTTAAGATGATATACAGAAGTTAAATTGTAGGCTGGAGCAAGGAGCTTACAGCAAGAAGCTTATCGCGTTCTTTTTTTTGATGATCTATTAACTTTAAAGAAAAAAATGGCTTTTCATTATCTTGAATTATATTAATATATATATATATATATATATGATATCTCACAAAGATATCACACATGAATAGACAGTAACTCTATGTCATTAATAACAATTGCGATAAGTGCCTTGCAATTATAATTACAAAAATGATGTGTGTCCCTATATATAATTCACAAAGTTATATTATTTTATACTTAAAGCTTACAAATATACCTAAGTTCCAATTTGTAAATAAAGAAATAAACCAATCAATAATAATGAAACCTACAACAATAAATTATGTAAGTGAATAAATATGTATCAAAATATATGAATATGAAACAAGTCCATCCGCTTTGTAATAAAAAAAATTTTCTGTTGAACAAATACAACTTTGGCTCTTTGCATACGCCAGGTGAAAAAAATGCTGTCAAGTGTGTATATAACATATCGATCAAGATGAAGTTAAGTCAAGCATCGTATTGGTGTCTTCTAATGCTGACAATGGTAACTCATTTTTCTCTTCTTCTATTCTGGCATCTGACATTTTTAGGAACTTGATTACCTTTTCAGTAGCAGCAATTCCACAACTGCTTACTTCGTTCTGCTAAAATAAATGTGCACAAAATAAAAGATTAAATTACATTGTATTTTTTTTAATGAGCAATAACGAAATATTTTCTACAAGACAATATTACCGATACCGTTATATTCATAAAGTTGAAGAACTTTTGAAGTACAGATACCATAGTTCCAAAATTCTTATCTGGCAGTCTATTTCGTACCAATGACTCATATTCCTAAAGAACACAAAAGGAAGTTTTTATTAAAAGAAAGAAATCTCGGAGTATTTTATTCTTTATATGTAGATATATAGACATGATATATGTAAATTTTAGTAAAGTAATTAAATACATCTTCTATTATAACTTTTCATATAATTACATTTAACTTTTACCTTGTTATCCATTATTAAATATCCAAGTAAAAGCACTACGTATGCACCAATTAATGTATGCTCCATATGTCGTCCAGCTTTTTGTAATACTGTAAAAAATAATAAGTTTATGTTCCTTACAATCAAAACTAAGTGTATATTATTTTAATAATATGTAGATATTTATATTTATGTATTTCAAAATAAATATATATATATATATATATATATATATATATAATTTGTATATTTTTTTTTCTTCAAAAATTTTAAGAGCCTTTGTCAAGTTTTGTTTATTTCATATCAAATATAACTTTAGATAAAAATTATTATAATAATTCGTAGAATAAATGATATACAAGTCATCTATAAGTAAACTTAATTTTACACATAATATTTAAAAAAATATATACAAAATTAAAATTAAAAAATGTAATAAAAATAAAGAAATATGGGATAAATATATTTCTGATAAAAAAAAAAATTAATTACACTCATTCATTTTAAAACTGTATAATAATGTATATTATTAATATATGTATAAAGAAATTTGATGAATGTCAAAAACGTGATCAGATACATATGCATGCGCTTGGAAATAAATAAGATACAAACATTTAGTGACGGTCTCTTCAATAAATTCCTCCTGAGATTTAGTAGTAGTTGATACAGTTTCTGTTTGTTCTGAATCTTTCTTTCCATCTAGAATGGCATCAGTTTTCTGTTCCTCGGCACGCGCAAGTTCTTCTTGTTTGTAAAACAAATCGATTAAGGATCCTACGCCGCTTTCCTTCGCTGAAATTATGTGGATAAAGAAAAAAAAAATTAGAATTGCGCGATCGACGTTACATTGAGAAACTCTATAAATTGGGAATACCTACAATCAAAAATATTTTCTAATGATGGAGGTGCTTTCGATTCAATAAGCAGCTGCTTATTATCATCACATTGCTCTACTAAATTTATCAGTAATATTAACGCCAGCATCATCATATCAAACCGCTTTTCTTCCGGAAGTGATTCAGGCACACGTAATAAAAGAAACAAACTACAATCCAAAACGCCAACTTGTGCTCCAACTGATTTGCTACCGAAAGCTGTATAAACATAATAAATAGTATACTAATGCATTTTATATACAAATTAATTAAAAAAATTAATTAATACAGAAATAAGTGGATAAATATATGCTGCAATTTAATTTGCTTGCATCAATAATATGAAAAAGTATCAAAAAGAATCATACATCCTCTATTAAATCGATGGGTAAGATTAATGAGAACTTTAATAATCGCAAAGAGACATTCTCTAACAACAGCACCAGTAGAACTTTTATCGCTTGGATCTGTTGTTGGATAAATAGGAATCTCTTGTCCACATAAATGATATAAACTTGCTAATGTGCTTACTAATACTCCTTCCTCATATTTTAATAAATATACCTGATTCTCTTCATTCATATGTGTTACCTAAAAAAAATATTGCAATATTTAGCTATTTGTCACAATATGAAATATGAGAAGAAAATAAAATAAAAAATATTGCTTACATTTTCTAATACACGTAAACATCTGTCAACTTTACGTAATTTATCTAATAAAGGATTTGTCCAGCCAGACGTTAAGACATTCTGGCTGTTAATATGGCGGTGGCATTCTCGAATTGTCTTTACAATATGTTCCAATCCACCTAACTCTCGTAATTCTTCTTTAAACCATTCTCCAGCACGCTTTGATGTAAGACTTAAAAGTGTCTCCATAGCAAGCTGACCAACCTGTTAAAAATAATATATTATGAATTATTCAGAGAAAGATTTGAAAGTAATAATTTATAAAACTAAATATAGAGAAGAGGAATTGTTCTCTTACAGTGATATTATCTAGATTTAAGTGCTTAGCATGTCCTTGAGCTTGTATATCAGCACATAACTGACGCACTTTCTCTTTATTTTTTAATAATTCAGCATGACTGAGACCACAGTCGTCAAGAGCATCTTTATGACTGGCATCAGATTCTAATAAACTTAACATTAATTCCAAACAATCGCGATCTAGATCCATAGCTAGACGATCTTGGCTTAAAACAAACATTACTGTTGCTGTGCATAAACCAAGACTCTGTAATGAGATAATAATATCAATTCATAATTGTTGTGTGTATATATATATAATAAAAGCTTTTTTTGTAATGCAATATGTCAATGAATAAATGTCAATAGTTTTTGTCCACCTTTAATTTGTATATTAAATATTACTACAAAAAGCTTTTTAGAAGGAAAATTTGAAAGAAAAATGATTGCCTTTATACTTGTTTTCTTATTCTTTTTAAAATTTAAATAAATGATAAAATATTGCCTTTTTTCTCTTTTAAACCAGATACAGAAATACAAAACTATTTATATTATTTTTGTCTTTCCTCATACATTTCTCGTTTATATATTAGTATTTTAAGACTATTTCTTTCTTTGAAATGATTAATGCCCATTCCTATAATATATATGAGATTGTTATATGGTAAACATCAATACCTGATCCTTAGTTGCATCATGAAGAGCTTTAAAAAACTTGGCAACAGTTCCATGAGCGCGCACGTGCATACGAAATGCAGGAGCCATACATTTACTTGCTAATCGTATGGCTGAAAGGCAACGAGTAGCATTTGGATTATTTTCTCTCAAAGTATCCAAAATGTATTCCACATCATCATTAAATTCTTGGAATTCTCCACTTTCTTGTATCTGATGAGCTTTCTTTACATTCTTTACTACAGTGTAGAACTGGAAAATATATTTAAATATATATAAATAGTATCTAAATATCTATTGATTTAAATTAATGAATAAGTATGAATTATTAATAAATTACATTAATAAATTATTTCTTTCTACATTTCATTTTATATGTTATGTATAACCTTTTGTTTTTTATATTATGTATAAAGAGAGATGGAATATATAATTAATCTTATATTATTATGATAAAAAGTAAATTGATAGAGCTATTATTATCAATGTAATATCATTATAAATGAAACATGTTTTTTAAGGAAGGAAGCAAATATATGATATACCCACTCCTTTAACTTTTTTACCGCAGCGAATACTTGTGATTGCATCGGCTTCATCCTCAAAATCTGCATCAGCTGTGGGATAAGTGACGACTCTCGTTAATTGCGAGGGATCGAACTCTTCCTCGTATGCTACAGGTTCAGCGTTGCTGGAGCCGGACGTGGTGGTCGGCGTGCTGTTACCAGTGGTAGGTGTATCCGCAACAGTCGATTCCTTGTCGCTGTCGCACCATTTATGCTTATACAATGCTCGTCTCTTATTCCCGTCCGTCGCGCCCGTTGAGCGACTTTTGAAGATACTGCCCTTTTTAGCGGCGGGCTTGATTAACGTAGGAACCGTCGTTGATGGTGGATCGGAGACTTGCGATTCGGAGACCGTACTTGTCACATGTAATGCTATCTCATTCTCGGCGTTTCCACTAGCACTTTCACTATCGTCACTGCCCGAAAACCAATCCTGATCTACCAAAGTCTTGGCGGCTGTGGTGGCAGCGACAGTAGTTTCGATAGTTACGATGTCATTCGTTCCGATTTGAGCCGGTGGTTCCGGTTCAGGTGATTCAGGATCGAGTTCTGTCTCCGGTTCGGGTTGTTGCGTTATCACAACGGGTTCAGGCTGCACAACAGGTACCACAATTTCATTGGTCAGGATATCAATGGAGCAGTGTTGAACATGGCTCTCAACACTTTCTGATGTTTCTGCAGTTATATTTTCTGCATTCTCATTATCATTGGGAATCACTGATGGTGATGGTGACGATAATGATGGTGGAGGCGGTAACGATGACGATGACGATGATGGAGGTGGCAGCGGCGGTGATGGTGCTGATGCTGGTCTCGTATCGGAATCGCTCGAGAGTATATCGATTAGTTCCTGAGTGGTGGTTGGTAGCGGTTGATCGCGTCCGATCAACGGTTCAATCACTGGTTTGGAGGAATATGTTGAGTTGCAGTCAGTCTTAACGATATCATAATGAGATATGAGTGTGTTATTGGAGTCCGTCACGGATTTTCTCAGCGTTAAAGAGAGACCAGAACCGTGCGAATTAGGAGTTATCGGTGTTGTCGACGGTGCCACAGTGGAACTCGTCGCCGTTAGGTCTAAGTGCAAATTTTTCGCGCGACTACGTGTGGTCCTCCTCATATCCGAGTTCTCTAAGGGAATCGATACGGTCGAAACGGTAGGTTGATGCGTACGCAGAGATCTATGATCGGATTTGAGCGATGTCTCGGTATTGAGAGTCTTACGTTCAATGTCCACTTTAGATGGACTAGTGACGGGGGTGGAAATCCTGTAGGTATCGGGCTCCAGCTCTTGAGTATCCTGATGCACGTCTCCGCAAACCAATTGTGCTGTACCTTTACATATTCTTAATACAATTGGAGGTTTACTCTCCTCTCGATTAGGGATATCATGAGTACTGGTACTATCTAAACTTTCTACTACTTTCTTAATTGGAGCATGTGATACTTTCGTTATAGCCTGCTGTTGCTGCTTCTGCGTTGGCTGCTGTGCAGGCTGCTTCGGGATACGAGCCCTACCATATTGCGAATCAGGTACTTGTCTGTAAATTGCCACATCCTGGCGAGATTCCTCTACCACAGGCGGGACATTTCTGCTTTTGAAGAATTTTTTCGGCTTTACAACCGCCGGAGAAGCGTCCGGTTTGTTATCCGGATCAGTCTCAAAAGAGAATGGATCCTTTCCAGAATTTACACGATTCTGATTTCCATAATCAAGTTTCATTCTTTTCGCGCCGAATGTATTATGTATATCATCTCGTCTCCCTGAAAATGAAATATTTTGCAATACTTGTAAATTCAATAATTATACATAAGACTTATTTATTATTTGTTATCCTACTATCCAGATTGTTAGCTATTAAACATATTACAATATCTTATAAAAATATATTTTTAATATACCCTGAAAACTTTCTTTCAAAAATAATTAAAGTTGTATGTAGAATATTTATGATTAGTGATAATTTATAAGATATATAAAATCACACATTTATTACATGTATTCTATTAACAATAAAATAGAATACATGTGTATATAAATGTTGTATTGTGCGAGATACAATAATTTCATAGTTTATTATTATACTTTTGATACATTTGATATTGTATTGAAAATTTTTACAATTTGTTAAAACTCTCAGACTCTGCACATTGCAATCATATGATGTCATTGATGTTGAATATTGTTTAATATTGAAATATAAAATAATACCACATTAGTATAAGATTAACTAATTACATCAATTTTTAATAATATATTCTGTAAATTTATTATTAAAATTATCATTTAATAATCAAAATTGAATTGATTATAGATATGTAAAAAAAATGTATATACACAAAGTTCTGCCAAATTCATTACATTTATATTATTATTACAATTATGCTCAAGCTAGTGATTTGATACTCTTGCCATGAAATATAGAAAGACTTTATACGTAATTGTGTATTTTTATACATAGTTAAAATTCTTGAAACTTTTCTTTCGCACAATTGTAGAAATAATTTTAATAACTTTAAATATAAAGAACAACAATATTTCAGGGTATAAAATGTAACAATCTTTTTTACATAAAAGATAAAAATCTTGCTACTTATAAATCTGAAGTACATTTTTATAAGATAATATGCATGATGTTGACATAGCGAGAGCTATATCAGACCTAACGTAAACACAATTGGAATAAGTATGTACCATTGATATTCGTACTCCTGATAGATGTGAAGGATGTTACACCCCATTTGCCAACAGTGCCAGCTGACTTGGCAGCGGACGGCCGATTGCTGTTCTCGCGAAAGAGCTTATCGAATTGAATACTGCCGGCCGTTACACTGCTGACCTTACGACTGTAGGACTTGGTGTAACTGCGGGACGTCATTGTGCGCTTGTCTCGGGGATTCCTTTCGGCATCTCAGGGGACACGGATGGTGCAATCTATCCTCATGCTCGAGTCCGGCGTGACGCGCTGGCGTCGAGCGCACCCTCGGCGAGGGTGTCGCGACGAGATCGATCCACAGGACAGGACTGTCCCCGTCCGTCTCGAACCCGCAAATTTTGTCGGAGCGTGACGGCGATCGAGTCTCTAGCAGGCAGCGACACTTGATCGCGTTACAACAACGTGAGAAACAAACGCCATGTTTCTCTCGCGGCTGTACTACCTCGATGCACGGACGGCCCTCTCCTTCTCGCAAGCAACAAATTCGATTAACAATCCGAGTCGATCTCGGTCGGTCGGTCGGCCCGATCGTCGGGTCCGATCGCTCGTTGTTTTTCGCTCGCACTTACGCTGCTACTCGCTGCCGCTGTTTTTCCGCGTTTTCTCGCCGTTCTTACCATCGGCAATTTCTTGAGACTGGGGATTATTAATCATCAACATAGATCTCGAGCCATCTGCCGATGTTTTTCGTTTCGAGATTTAGACACATATATATATATATATATATATATGCATATGTATATACACAATTATGAAAAAAAGAATAGCATTACACACACATATGCATACAATAAGTAGAATTACGATACTTGTCGCCTTCGCCAATAGATAGAGCTAAAGGTAGGTTCGTCTACTTTGTAAAAATTACGATGACATGTATAAATAACACCGCAACATAAATAAGATTGATGGAACGTCGGAAAAATATCAATAAAGTGCCATATCAATGAGACAATTTTTATCGTCTAGTCTTGTTTAATTTTTTTTTTTTTTTTTTAAGATAAGACAAAAGTACAAATTTTTATCCCAACTCTTGTCAAAAATCGTATGTAATAAACCAGTAATCTTCTCTGACGCGAAAAGGTGAGATTTGATTGGATAAAAGCTTCGCTCTCGTTCTGCGTTACGCCAATCCGTTGCATGGGTTTGCACATGGACGTAAGAAATATCTGGACGGAGCACAAGGTACATTTCTGGGCGAGGGGTATAAAGATTGAGGAGTAAGGAAAAATCGCGATGTGGCCGATCTTGGTTGTTCGATATTTAACATGATTTTAACTGTTAACAGCGTTTTCGAATGAACTGGGTTAATCCAACCTATTTATAATAATAATTTTACTATAAATTCAAGTTTTTTATTGGCAGAGGCAATGTAATGACGTCATTAATCGCTCTCAAAGCGATTAAAGCGGGGAACACACACTTTTACATAAGCGCATAGTCATAAGCATGAGGAAATTGATTGGTTCATTTCCTCATACATATGTTGTGGACCAATCAATTTCTTTATGTTTATTGTATGCGCTTATGCAAAAGTATGTGTTTGTCGCTTAAACCTATTACATTCGAAAAGGCCGTAAATTCCATAAGACCAATCTTTAATATCTCATGATATGTGTGTATAATGTATGCATATACATATATATATTTTTTACATATATATATTTTATACATATATTTTTTAAATATTAGGATTTAGGATATATAGTATATATATATATATATATATATATATATATATATATATATATATATATATATATATATACATATATATATACACGTATATATCCTAAACCTTCCCTAATATTTATAAAAATTCGGTTTTAAAATTTTTTAAAATTTATTTTTATTCTTCTCTTTTATATATATAGTAGATATGTAAAAAATAAAACCTAATCATAAAGTCTATTTTTGCATAAAAGATAATCAAATAAGAAAGACAAACATTTGAAAAATATACAAAATCAAATATTTCTCTCTTAAACTTTATATATATAATTTAAATAATATATTTTCATTGTGTATCATCGTATTAGATTGTCTTTTAGCAAGCATTAAATATTTATTATATTACTTATCAATGCAATTGTAAAAAATAGTCGAATAAATTTTAATATTCCAAAAAAATAAAAATTTTATCTGAATCTCAAAAACGTATGCGAATTATATTAAAATGCATAATAAATGTTTCGAAATTTATTTTTATTTAAAAGATAATAATCTCAACGAATCTGATATTAATTTATTCTTAACAAATTTATTAACTATATTTTTACAATAATTTCGGATAAAATGAAACAGATAACAACATTACTTTTATATGGTCAACGTTATTTTTATCTTTTCTTAATTAAGCAACTTTTTTTTATTTTTTGACAAATAAATAAATAGTACTAATATCGATATTAATACTTGTCAAAATACAAAAATATCTTCCCGGTTATCAGTAGATTCTAAAATAAAGGTGGTAATAAGGTCTCACAATAAATCAGGATCATTGAATTATGTTTAGATACAATCTCCACTATCAGCGTCTTCATGAATGTTTTCCATCCTTCTGATTTGATTCTGTAATCACACATCGAAAAGCTTATATTTATTTCTATTGATACTTCTGATTTTTTTTATTTACATCATCCTAATTTAAAAAATACACATGCCAGGCATATAAATCACAAAAAAATATCTCATTGAATGAAACAAAAAATATATTTAAAGTGGTACTTTTTTACTCCTGTAAAATAGCATATGTGCATTCTTATAATATCAATTTTCAATATAAAAAGGAGAGAGCGTATTTTTTTACTCTCCCTCCTTTTTAAATTTGTTTGTGAATCCTTAAAAGATTTATATTAAAATTATAATAAATGCACATTTTCTCTTTCCCCTTTATTCGTTTGTTATCCTATTTCGCATCCCCTTAGTACGCCACTGGACGTTCTGTCAAATAGCGTTCTCCCGTTCTCAGGTTGCAGCGAACAAAATTGAGATTCGCGCGCGCGCGGTAATTTATGAGTAATGATAATGACCTCTCGCAGACCTCTCAACGATCTTGGCAGTAGCTAGGGAGTGTGTTAACGAGCGTAGAGAACGAAGAGAAGAGAAGAAAAAAAAGAGAGAGACAGAGAGATCTCCCGGTGTAATCAGAGGCGATGATGTTGCAACCGGACGAATCTCTCTCCCTCCATGCCGTGCTGCGACGATGGTGGTACGGCAAAAAGCGCAGAAAGTACGAAGGAGGGATAGTCTCCTTTTTTACCTTCTTTCCTCTGCCTCCTGATTTCTAGTAATATCAAAGAAGGGAGAAAAAGAGATTGCACATACAAATGAAATTCTATTTTTTTTAAGAAATCGTGGACACTTTTCCCGATTAGAAAAACCCAAAAAAAGAAAAAAAAATAAGAAAAAATTCTACATCAGTCATATCGAGATATCACAACTTTAAGAAATAATCTTATGGATATAGAGCTCGACATACATACATACAACTAATGATTTCATCGAATAGTATAGAGACAAATCAATTCTTTCATAGATGTATCAGTTCTATATTTCTAATCCTTCTATTTATGCGAAGTGGATATTTGATAAACATGACAATAACAGATGCAAATAGTAATACTAATATTAAGAAATTGAACTTAAAATTTTCTAAGGAAACTAATCGATGGATCGGTTAATTGCCTAAATATACGTACATCTTGCAGATAAAAATAACAGATCTAGATTATCTTCCAACACGGCACGCTGCGAGCTACTAGTTAAATATAAAGTAATAAGAAATACGAAAGATAATATCTTGACAAATATTGATAACGAGAGGCTCGCTTTCTCGCGCGAATTCCTGTTTCTTCGCAATCCAGGGTGGAAACTAAAAAGTTCCCGGGACAACCAATAGAAACAGATCGGCGGTGGTGAGTGGTGAGAGTTGATGGACGGTCTGCTCGTCGTCCATCACCCCGAGGCGGACCCCGTTCACCAAACGAGATTAATAGAGATCCGCTGTTGTCACGCCGGACGTCTCTCAGTCGGCCACAGTCAGTCTTCTCGCAGATTGCAAACCGCGTGGGCAGCACGACCCGATCGCGATTGATCTATCTTGATTCCGATCTATCTGGATACAATTCAAATTTGCACGTGACACTAAAAAGAAAGGAGCGAAAATATCGCGCCAATTTCCTTCCTAATACGTTTCTAGTCATTCAAACTCGCGATGAGATTGTTATAAGAAATCGATTATCGTGGATATCATTGATTCGTTCTTTTTATCGATATCGGTGCTATAAAGATCGCAGCATTACTCTTCTGACAATCTCGTTTCCATACGACACGATACATACGTTCATTCACTGGATATCGAAATGCGTATGCAAAGTATAAGGGGGCAATGGGCAGTCCTTGCCGTAGTTTGCGTGGTTAATTTACGATTAGGTAACATCACAGCGCTTCTCTCCGTTTCCTTTTTTGCTCTTTCCTCTTATTTCGTTTTTCCCGCATCTAAACCTATAACATAGTGATAAATATTAGATATTAGAAATTATAGATTTTGAACGACTCTTTTTTTGTCATTCATTCACTTATACCGTTCTTCCAACAACAATTTTGATTTAATCAAAAATACATATAATAAAATATCCGCAACTTGTAAATGTTCAGAATTATTTCCTTTCTTTTCATATATAGTAATTATAATACACAGCTACACTAATTACATTCTAGTTTTTAATAGAATTTTGATGAATTTAAATTTCGATGCTACTATATTAGATACATGAATAAATATTTTTTGATATTTTAATATAATGGTTGGTAAAGTAAAATAAGATTCATTTTTCTCCAATTTACAAAACAAAAGATCAAACTCATTAAAATCACACTTTTTGTTTTTGCTACAAAAATCAATCATAGGATTTGATTTCAGTTATACATTTATATCTGTTTTCTAAACTACATTCAATTAAGAATCAAAATTTCCAACTTTTATTTAAAATCGATAATTTCAGTCTATCTGTTTCCCACAATAAATTTAGGTCCTTAAATTTCATCAATGATTATTTTGCGATTTTTTTGCTTAGCTTTCTGCGAGAAAGAATTGGGAAGCGAAAAGAAAGTGTCTTCCGAAGAACTGCGACAACACTCTTGTTGCGCCCGGCATGAAAAGATGATCGACGTCGGATATGGTGAGTGCATAAAATGTTGATGTGTGTGATTCCTTGATATTTCTTTAATATCACTAAATTAAATTCAATGTGATTAATTCTAGATTAATTCAATGTAAAAAAATATCACATTTGTGTGAAAGAAATCTGAAGAACATGATCTTTATCGCAAATTAATTCTGTATGCTTAATCGACAGATATCCTAAAACATCCGGTTATGATGTGTTTGCATGTCACATAAAACAGATTCGGATTTGCAAGTTTCGAAATTAAGAAATTAATAGTAAAATTTAACATTAAACATGGGAAAAATATGCTTTAGAGTGTAAAGTATATAAAAAGTATACAATTAGTAAAGTATATAATTATTATAACTTTTTAAGAGAAGATATTATAAAGTTAATATATAGAATTAAATGTTTTCTGTTTTATATATCTGTTCGTGTCGATTAGACAAAATACATCGTTCTTTTGGATTGAACGAATTTCGCGTCAGCCATGCGTTAGATTCTCACATCGATCTATTGACTTCAATTGAATAACGCGACCTTTGACTGCTTACGAAGAAGAAGACCATCCTGAATGCTTTAATCGAAATTAATATTTCCATTAAAACATCATATGGCTTTTGCCTTGCATTTGAACCGTCTTGGTCAAATCGCATATAGAAATTACTTATCTTAAATCATAACTGATTTAACAATCTTAAAACGCCTTGAGACATATTCTTATTAAATATAATATAATATGATAAATCATGTAAGAGAGTTCAGATGATACTTTTAATATTTTTTCGATCTCAGATCGAACAAGTCTTTCGCCGGGTTTTACGATTCACGGATTGTGACATATCATTCGGAGCGCGAAGATATTTGCAACGCGAGTTGGAGGAGAAAAAGAAAAGGAAAGATGACAAAATAATATGGCGCGAGTATTCCTGAGGATACAAGCAAACGTAAATCATACGACGACAAAGACGACTCTGGGAATCCTACGCGCTCGTGCCAAAAATAGCAGAGTTGTAACAATTTCAAACAATTGACTCACTCACCCTCTTTTCAGACCACCCCTTCTTAGAACTCGCTCTGTGGCGCCTCTCTTCTAATTTTTCATACAAGCAGATAAATCTACACCCGCGCTGTTTATTCCGTAAAAATTATCTACGTTCTACATCGGGAACGACTATTTTTTCACGTTTGCGCTCGAAATATTATGAAGCGTTTCATATATCGCTGTGATTTGTTACAATACAAGTGACATGCATGTAATATGAATAATTTTGTTTAGGGATATCCGGAGAAACTATCCAAATCGACGCTGGGCACTGCCGAAAATTATGCCCGCGACACGTTTCCGACGATCCCGGGGATGCGAGTCGTCCAGCAGTGCAGGTAGGCTTTTTTTTCTACATAATTTTGTTCCCCTTCTCTTGCTCCAATCATATAAGAGACTTGATTCCTTTCTTAGCATAAATATTAAATCAGCAACAGTCTAGACAAATCAAAGAGATTAAATCTAACGATATCAATCTTGTTGTTACATAATTACAATTGAAAAAGGCTTTATAAATTTTATGATAAAACTTAGTTGAGATTCTCAGATATGATTACTTCATTGTTAGTGACATATATAAATCAAACGATTTAAAATTGCGGATAATATTTTGCAAATTTCTCATATTTAGATTTGATAAAACTCAAGAGACAACAACGCGCTTCCCTTAACTATTACACGCGAATAAACATTATTCTTACATCTCTAAGATGCTTCTGCGAGCGTGAATCACGCAGATTACGCGTAGCTACAAGTTCGGTACTGCATTCCTGCCAAATAATTCGGAGAACACTTGTAAGGTTCGATGTTTCATCACCATTCGCTCGGTTTAAGAGTCATTGTGATACAGATATCATCATGTTCTAGAATCATACTTTCTACTTGTAAATTCATTCACGGGGAATCAAATCGTGAAATTAAAAAAATCTAATTTCTGAAATACGATTGAGAAGAATGTCGTACGACACTTTTAACGTGATAATGAAAAGATACGTCAAGATAAATATCCCTGGCCACTTTCTTTGTAATGTAACTATATGCCGATAATTTGTATCATGTAATAGGTGTCCTTAAAACTTTAAACGCTGAATGTAGATTTCGTTAACAATTTTAGTACTACTTTACTTTTAATGCTACTATCATTTTTTAGGCAGTTATTCTTAATATATTTTAATAATAAAATAACGTGATTATTATTAATTAAAATCTAACTTGCTTTGCACTTTGAGAAAAAAAGTTTAAAAATTTCCTTTAAGTCATTATTACCGAACAAAATTCCAGTTATAAAAAAACGAAATATTATTCAACAAGAAACTAAGTAAATAATTTTAATTTTTAAAATTTTCTTTTATAACTTTATTATAATTCTAAATAAATTTTTAAATCGTGTACTTTCTCTGAAATATGAAATATTAGATAATTAATATTAATAATGAAAATAAACTTTTTGTACATAATGATAGTTTCAAAGAATTAAAGTAAGATGTATTTCTCCTCGGATTTAAAGATTTGATATCGGACTACTCAAGAAAAAATAGATAATGTTTGTTACGAGTCATAAGACACACAAATCAAGTCTTATGGAAACCCTGATTCCTCATATCTACCATTTGCTATTTAGTAAAAAAATTATCTTTGAAACTATTAACATTTAAATATCGCGAGCACGTAAATAATTCAAAATGATTTCGCTGAAACTTCGTTTTAGGAAGTACTTTTTTTTCGAAAAAAAAAAGTGAAAGCGTCCTAATAAAAATTCTTAAGATAAACATTCGTCTTTCTCGCATATCTTCCCGGATCTTCCGCTAGCAGGAGAGAAAAAAAAAGAGAAGAGGGCTATTTTCGTCACGTGACGCAATCCGATCAGTGGACACGGAGATCCGATTTTACGACAGCCACGCTACGCACCTCAATGACGCGATAGCCGATCGAATGGCGAACCCGGACCGAACGAGGTAGAGACGTTGCACGCCGAATGTACGAGACGATCGAGTACGATGCGTCCTTCGAAGGTCGAATCATCGCGGTCACCGCTCCTCCGCACGGCGCCGGAATGTCCAGCCACTAAATTCCGAAATTATATGAGCGAGATCTCGTGCACGAACAGCGGTCGCGGGAGAAGAGATTTATCGAAACGGCCGATATTATATATTCTTAATAACAATATACGAAGATATATTAAAACAATTACAAATCATTTGTTTCTCAATTTTTTTCTTTTTTGCGTATCCCGTGAAAATGTTCAAAACTAGTTCGATTATCACAAAGATACACAATAAATAATAGATTCGTAATATATTCTATTTTCTTCTATTCATACGACTATTCGTACATATTCCGTTTGCTTCTAGAAATGCTCGTTGGATTCCCGTTGTCGTGCAAGAGCCGCCAAATTGGAAAGAGTGTCAACGTTGCAGGGTGTTCGCGTCATCGAAGCTATAGACGCCTGCGAGTGTTTGCCGGAAACATCTTGCAAACGAGAATCCTACATCCATCTCGTGCATTCCGGCACACCGCACCAGACCGTCGTAGATACTGGGGTTTGCTTTGGTCATTGCGATAAAGGTATCAAATCTTCGTAAAAACGATGGTCTCTTTATCTTTGGCCAGGCACTGCGATTATTTTCACATACACTTACTGTCAGCATCTTGAGAGCAATAGAAGAGCGATAGCTCTTTCTTTCTAAATTAGTAATATTCTGAAATTTCAATATCTTTCACAATTCAAAATAATTAAAAACGAAATTAATTTATCCTTACTCTTATTCGACTTCGTTTTTCTTAAAGTCCAAAGGTCTTATGTTGTATATTTTCATTTTTCAAGATCTTGGTTGTAAACCGGTGCGAAATAATACAATCAGCGTCAAAGGGCCAAATGGTACGTAAAAATGCGATGGTAGACGCGAGATTTGAAACTCGGATTCTGAAAAGAGTTAAAATGTATTGTAAAGTCATTCAAGTTGAGATTTACGCTGTTTTAAAGGAGATGAAATCTATCAAGTGGTAGAGAAATGCGGCTGCGCCGGTAATTGTCACCGAATGGACCATATGGAGACTGTGTTGGATTACAGCGAAGTAACGATCAAAGAGGGTACAAATACAACCGACGTGAGACCCGTTGTCCGAGTAAGAAATGTATAATAATTAATCATTAAAAAAGCAAGAAAAAAAAGAGAAAAGATAAACTTGAAAAGATAAAAACCATATTCGATGTTGCTATGAAAAATTTATCTATACGTCGTTAATGTATATTTTGTATCTTTAATTTTTCTAAAAAGATGTCTTTATCTTTCCTATCGTATCTCGACTTAAATTTTTTTGTACCTGATGATACATCACAATTTAATCTTCGTTGCTTTCGACAGCAAATAAATGTCGGACAATGTGTCGGAACATGTCCAGGAAACGAGACGGAAACATGCCTTTTACGTGATAAGAAAGAGCCATACAGATGTCTAGCTGGTCTATACTCGAAGCAGCATAGTTGCACACCAACCACATTCAAAGTACACGAGTACAGGTAGAGTAATTTATGATTATTTCTATTTATCCACGTATATGTTTCGTGTATTCGAAAAATAAACAAATTTTAAACATTTTTCAAATGTTTAAATCCGAGGATTTTTAATATTTTTTAAATGTTTTAATCCAACAATTTCACGTACAAAATAAATATTTAAAGCGTCATGTTTTAAATTTAGAACCCGACGAGGTGCGAAGAGAGAAATAATTCAGATCACTCAGTGTGCCTGCATCTAAATTGAAATTACAGCAGCCAGTCATACTCAAATCGAATCAAGGACAAAAAAGAGAAAGAAAGATATTGTGTTAAATATACAATGCTACGATAGTGTGTTAGATATACAATACTTTGCACACTCATGTTCCTAAATGCATTATGTACTAATCTATCATGACTAAATAAATCAACAACATTTTCTTCAAGGAGCGAGATTAATATTCTTTCCGCTCTTTCTTTCCTAAATCCCAGCTTATTTATCGATAATAAAATGACTTTATAATCTGTAATTAAAACTCAGAAAAAGGCAATCAGAGCCGCGGTATGGAGTATACTTAATAATTCTCGCCATGTCTTTTGCGAATTTGGCATGCGACGATTATCTTCGGTGGATGTTTATCGCACGAAATATTTACATAACGTATTATTCATCGACAATGTGTGTATGTGCAAGAGGGAGATGAAAAAGGACACACGCAAAGATTCAAATTAGACACAAAACTATACTAAAATAAATCGATGAAATTTTAGCAGGATAAATAATGATTTTCGCGAGTTCCTCGTTAGAAAGCGATAAATATCGTCGACATCGGACGTCAAATTCATCTAAATATTGGTGCGTGACAAATCACATAACTCGACACTTACGAATCCGCGGAATTTAGGAAGCGCCCGCTGTTTTTAATAGCTACACACTGTCATCGTCGGAACGTGACCACGTATCTCTCGATTTTTTTAGAATCTCGCTTTGATTTCATCGATCTCGAACAATTAAATCGCGATCAATATATAGTAAAAAATAAAAAATAAATCATAAATCAGCTTTTTTATGAATCAATCAAAAAAATCAATTATCCTTCTTTTCCTAGAAAAATATCATATCAAAATACAAAGAAATATCCGAGAATACAATGCGAATATATTAGAGTTGAAATATTTTTTAATAAGAATATCTTTTATGTTATTAATCATGCTCTTTAACGACAACGTATATAAGATCTCTTTCGGCCTACTCGACGCATTTTTCGTCGTATACATTGTCAAAGTTTAGCGCGTTTTATGAACATTCCATGTAATTTATGTACAAATAAACTTGATGCATGCTTTACGAGTTTTGTCAGTGGATTAAAGGATTAACGGACGTTGACGAAAGCGACAAAGTGGCGATTCGTGGGGTCGGTTGTGCCCAATAACAGCGAGAGAGAAGAGCGAGAAGAGTCCATGCTGCGGAGGGGCGAACGAGTCGCGGGGGAGGTAACTCCCGGCGTAGCATAAAGGTGACTCCACGCAGCCAAGATCTCCCATATAGCACTTAGCTTCTCGTTCGGTTCGGTAAAGTTTACTCTGACTCTATTGCGCGATTTGTCTTTTTTTTGTCTTTCTGGATACCGGATAAAGACGATTAAGGAAAACGCTAGTTGACATCCTTAGATCGCAATGAAAACATAATTGGTGTGCGATTGATTTGCACGTGCATTTCCCAAAAATTGTGGGTCTAAGCCCCATTGTGTACCTTTTTTTCATACGTGAATATTCATTTTAACGGTGATGATGAAAAGCGTCCTGTCTTGGTTGTTAGTGCTGTTATCAGTGCTAATATCTCTGAGCGACGTTAACGCATATCCGAAGCTAGATTCCCTTAGGAGCAAGAATGGCTATCAGCAAGGACTTAAAGATTTGTCGTGGGAATCCTCCGACCAGTTAGAGAACAATCGCGAACCCCGAGAGAAGATTCTGAAAAAAATACAAGAGGTTTGTATAAATGATAAATCTTGATAAAGTGACTTTTTGACATATAGTGCTTCAAATAAATGTAAACGTTAACATGTTAAGTCGTGTGTGTAATAAATAATGCGATAATCTGAATTCAAAGTGCATCCGTCAATTCGTATTTAATTGCGCGGTAAACGCGAGTATTTATTATATTCGAAGCATCATATTGCAAAAGATCTTTTGATATCAAATTTTTGAAAATTACTTTCACGATTTTTTGCCCGTTATGGAACCAAATGCGATACATCGATAAATTTAAATTCATCATTCTATTGCGATAAGTTACGAATAGCTGTTTAAATTTTACATCAACAGGTCCTCGGTATTCGGAATCAAAGTGAGAATCTGGAGCATCACAAAATACCGCAATTCATGATGGAACTCTATAATACCGTCACCGATTCCAGCGAGGACACGCAATGTCAGAATCCTTATAACGCCAAAATCGTGCGCAGTTTCATCGAAAACGGTAATTTTTGTTTTTTTTTTTTCGATTAGTATTTTCAAAATAGTATCTTTCAACGAGTTTCATAAAAAAACAAAGAAACTAAACGCAATCTAATAATATTTTTCGTATCGCACATAGACACTTCTCTATCGAATTTTTATTTCTTCAATGTCTCGGATCTGGAGATAAACGAATCGGTATTGGGAGCCGAGCTGCATCTCTATCGGAAAAAAACGCCATTGGAGAATTTTTCTCCATATCCTTATTATCTGGTAAGTGCCTGGTACTATCAGTGTCGTGTCGTTGTCACGTCATCCTCTAATGTACGTTCTCTTTCAATCAAGTGATGTCAAATGTGGACTGACACTTGACATTTATTTATGCGTAGATAAGATTGTATCAAATCTTGGATGACCGCAGCCTAGATGCGCCGAATCTTCATAGATTGTTGAATGTTTATTATGTCGGTGCGCACACTTTCGGTTGGCAGGTAAACATTCTTCTCTCTCTCTTTTCATCAATTATAATTTCATTAATAATTATTTTCTCTCATCTACTAAATCTTTCAATTAATTTATTAATAATAAAATTTTTATCAAAAATAAGATTATACATTTTTTTTATATTATAGATTTTCACAATTTTAAAGAATTTATTATTATTATTTAAAATTTCTAATTGTATCTTTGTAAATATTTAATATTACTCATCCAAATTATAATAACGTACGATACATCCGATTATCGGAAAAAGCTCTCTCGAGAAATTATTTTTTCTTTTATTTTTAAACACAACTTTCAGTAAACTTTTGCTAATGTTGATAATTTATCAAATTATTCGTAAAGTATCCATCAAAAATTTAGAACATATAAATTTTTGCCATTATTTACATACATTTAACAATTGTTAAATATACAATTGTTAAATATACAATTGATAAATATAACATTGTTAAATATAACATTGTTAAATATATATACGGAGAGCCCAAACGTTCTGGCCAGACTTTGAGATTTTATAGAAAATTTAATTCTGAAAAAAAATTTCCTATAAATATGAGTCGAAGAATACTTCCTTAAAAAGTTAGCGCCTAAATACCTTCGAAATCACAGTTATTTTATATATTTTTATCAAGAAAATTATGCGTTTTTTAACAAAAAGTACCAAAACAAAAGTTGTAAAGAATTAAATTATCTTTTAAATAAGATCAAAATGATTGAAATAAGATTAAAAATTAGTTAAGGCCATAACAACATAAATAAAAAATATTTTTAAAAAACTCTACCTTCATTAGCCAAAAAAAATGTTTTGTATATTTGAAACTGATTATCTCAAATCTGAACATCATTCTACAACATTTTGATCTCATTTGAAAAATAATGTAATTCTTTATAATTTTTGTATTTTTTGTTAAAAAACGCATATTTTGTAAAAATGTATAAAATAACTGTGATTTCAGAAGTTTTTGCGCGCTAACTTTTTAAAGAAGCATTTTTCAACTCATGTTTATAGGAAACTTTTTGAATTAAATTTCCTATAAAATCTCAAAGTCTGGCCGGAACGTTTAGGCTCACTCTATAATAATATTACTATTTAATTTCTATATAACATTATTATTTAACATGATGAAATTTATATAGGTGTTCAACGTAACACAGGCCGTTCTCGCATGGTTGAACGGCGAACCAAATTTGGGACTCCTGGTGACGGCGTCGAATCTGTTTGACAACAAAGTATCAGTAGAATTTTCTCGTCGAAATGATTATCATCATAACAAACAGCCAATATTGGTACTCTTTGACGATATTAACAGCAATCGATCTAGCAAATCTTCTTATTACACTTACGGAAATCAGATCAAGGACCGAGAGATAGAGAAAGAGAGCAAGGAGGAAGATTATAAAGAGGAGGAGATTAATTTGAAGGACTATATTGATGACTATAACGAGCTGAAGCACTATACCAAATTAAGGAGATTAGGAGAAAACGGTCAATCTGAGGAAGTTTTGCTGGCACATAGACGCGAGCCAGAATTCTTCCAACGGCCAAAGAGAAGACGCGAAAGAAAGAATAAGAAATGGAAAAAGAATTCTTCCAACGGCCAAAGAAAAGACGCGAAAGAAAGAATAAGGAATGGGAATGAACCTGACGATTATGACAATTCTCAAGATCAGGTATCGAAAACGTGGAAGCATTTGGGATTGGAAGCGGCGATGAGGCGTCGTCGTCGCGATGTCACGTCATCCAAGAAACATACCGCCAGAATTGTGTCGAAGAATCACACGAAAAAGATCTCGAGAATCTTGACATCGATGGATATTTACGAGAGAGCGGAGTTTCGCGAGCTGCTAGGTAAAAGGACGCTTAATCAATCGATCACAAAACAACGTCGCTCAGTGGATAATGAATACACATTAACGACACAACTAAACACGACCGAGACGTGCACGAGACACGAGCTCTACGTCGATTTCCAGGAGATCGGGCTGTCTTCGATAATCGCGCCGCCCGGCTACTCCGCTTATCAGTGCAAGGGTGTGTGCGAATCACCTCTCAGTCAGGATCAACGGCCGACGAATCATGCGACGATACAGGCGATCGTACACAAAGTGGGCCTGGTGAAGGATGTCGAGAAACCCTGCTGCGTGCCGATCAAGCTGCAGAGCATCAGTATCCTCTTCTTTGACAATAAAAACGTCGTGCTCAAAAACTACGAGGACATGGTCGCGGACCGTTGCGGATGTCGTTAAGCAAAAAGACTGAAATTTGCTCGTGAATTCCATTCTGATCGCAAAGATACATGATTTAATGTTATGAGAAGAAACGGTGATATTTAAAGAACAGATGTAACCGGGCATCGGCATAAATAGAGAAATCTCTGTAAATCTGACAAAATTATATACTGTAATCTATAATATGAAAATTCTTTTGTTTTTATAATTGGCATAAAATAATGTGCTAATCATTTATAATCGCTGATTTTTCCTCTTTTTATTGCAAATAATTACTTACACAATCACACCTCAAACGGAAGTAATTGATTTTTATTGTAAATAGTTATGCTGTTGGCTGATCGTATCGTTTTTTAATTCTCCTGTAATTCAATTATTCAAAGGATTTCAGTATATAAACTAAAACTCTTTATATTATTAATCATTGCCTTTAACACGGAGAGTTCTCTTAGCACTCATTTTCAAAGAAATTTAAAATCCAATCCTTAAATCGATATGCTATAACACAACTACTTGCATATAAGAACATTCCCAAAAGCGTGTAGTATGATACGCGGTATGTATTAACGAGTATATATATATATATATATATATATATATATGTATATCCATATTAGTATTACGTAAGCGTCGTTAAATTATTGTTATGATGGAAGCTGAACGAAGAATAGACTGTTCAATTGTACATGTACATATGTAACGCATGTTTCGCCGAACTTATTTATAGCCAAGCAAGAACACAAAAACGAAATAAATGATAATTTAGCAACGTCATTGTGATTTGAAAATTGACAAATAAATTCCGCCTAAAAAAACCTTCTACGCTAAAAAAATCTCTGAAAAGGAGAAACGACGCTTGGTTTAATTCTACAGGATGCAATGATTGCATTGCATCATTTTATCGTCTTATGATGCCTTCTTCGCGACACAAATAAAAATTCTGGTAACATCAAAACTTCATGCACTCGGAGATATCTTTTGGCTCGTTTTCGTGCGCAAAATCGGGGCAAGAATTTATAAGCGTAGTAAGTTGACAGCAACAGCAGTCCGTTGACGACGAGTTTGGCGCCGCAGTAATGGTTTGGGATTGTAGTAATGCAGTCACGGAATGCAAGCTCGTGGCTATCAGTCTTTCCTGAAATCGTCACCGATATCATTACAGACATATATGCATCGGCAAAAGCTGATGCGACGATGATCATTTCACGTCTCAGTATTTGAAAAGAATGCACGCGAGAATGCCTGGCATATTGTGTATTTTAATAACGTGAAATCCTTTTTATTAACGTCATAATCGGCCTTGAGATCTCCAAGATTAAGCAAAACCAGACGCCGTCTTGATCTTTCGATTAAATAATCATCCCGCGGTGAAGTCGCGCAATCTCGTAGAATTGAACGAGATTGCGGGTGATTACGTGAATTCGTTCAACAAATTTGTTCATTTGTGACTTTGTTCTCTTGCTCCTCTCCCCAGCTTGTTTTCCTCCTGTGCACCGTGACCTTCTTCGTTTTTAGCGCACGTGCTATATACTACAACAGGTCTCATTACTCAGTCTAATTTTATATTCATCCCCTCCCTCTTCTGCTCCTTTTTTCTTAAAACGCGTGACAGCACATCAGTCCTTCTTATTTTATTCCCGAATCATACAAAAAAATCAAAATTGCATTGCATCTTCAAAATTATAATAAAAAAAGTGATGTTGCTCCAAAAAATTTATAATCTTTTTCATCTTTTTTCTCTCATATAAAAAATAAATTTCTTGATATTATATAAAAGAATGATTCATCGCAGTGTGTGTGTGTGTGTGTGTGTGATAATAATGATATAATATTTAAAGATACTAAATACTTTCGTGTTCGATATCGTCGCATCTGTAGCATTACTATTCTTTTTTTTCGATACGCGGATATCGATATAGGATATCTATATTTTGTCCCCGTAATAGCGCCGGGCTTACACGCGACTCGCGAATTTGCATATCATTTCGCACGATACTCGAGATCGTTCGCGTGCCGCTATACTGCATTCCGCTCCTGCATCCTGAGGCTAAATTTAATCCACGGTGGGTGTATTTTTGAATCTGTCCGACTAAAAATAGGCGGAACGCGTTTCGCTGCATTCCACTGTTATTTAAATCCCTGCGCGTTGTGATATAAATATATAAATATATATACACACAGCAAAAAGAGAGAGAAAGAGAGAAAAGAGAGAAGGGACGAACGCGGAAAGATTCTAACGCAATGAGGACAAAGGATAAATGCGGATACAGAGATTCGTATTTTCCATCCTTTGACTAGATTAGGCTGTTGCCAAACTCGTTTTTTTATATATATATTATATGAGGCAAATTTGACATAGCAAAATATCATTGCAATAATTACAAGATATTTACCGAGATCACGGAGGTAATTAATCCCTGCGGTAGGAATGGTCGACCGTTCGGGAAAAATAAACTTTATCGCTATCAATAGAACGAACGAGAAAAGAAAAATCTACCGGGCAAGTATAAGGATGTCCTTTGAAATCATATGAAATTCTGCTTCAAAGTTGAAAAAAGATCGATCCTCGATGATCTTGAAACAATTGGAGAAAATAGGAGATAAAGATAGAAGATACAAGAGAAGAACAGTTGCATTGTATTAAAAAGAAAATCGATATCCTTGAAAAAGAAGAAAGGAAAGTGAAAAAAGCATGCGGCAAAGGGAAACCGAACGGTTTTAAACCGCATGCTATACAACTGCGTGCATTAATAGTGTTCGACATCCATACTGAACGATCTATCCTTCTTTATAATATCTCAAAAAGTTAGCTTTTGTCTGTAAAAAATTAATTGCGCTGATCAATTCGGGGTATCTCGCGCTCGCGAAAGAACAAAAGGAAGAACACGAATCGCGAAACATTCTTTCATAAGCGCAAAGGAAACGGACACCATTAATGCACGCGACTGTACTATATAGCATACAACAGCTCGATGGTGTTCTGTCATCCCAGGCATTACCTCTCTCTTTCCCTCTGTCCATTGCTGGCTATTATAGTGAGACAGACTCTTCACCGGTTCACAACTATGCACATAGTGGTAGGCCTTTGAACGGTGCACGCCGCGTTCGCCTACCTTTTCCCCCCTTTGGAATCTTCTCTCGACCCTTCGGCCTCTTCGTTCTTTTGCTATATCGTCCGTTTTACATCACGCGTCATCAGTGCTCTCGCCTCCCTACGTCCCGTACGGTGCTCTTCGTATTCGGCGCGCGAGGAATGCGGTGGTAAACAAACGCGGACGTCGACTCCCGAGATCGTCAACAAACACCGCTCAAGAGACGATAACACGAAAGAATCTTCGATGAAGAGAAAAACAGACAACAATGATCGAATAATTTGTGTATTATTTAATATCGCTCATGTGTTGTGGTAGTACGAAGTAAATGTTTGGAACGTCGAGTGTCTAAGAAGAGAAATGCTGTGGTCCTGAAAAACGAATTACGTATTGACAAAATGAAAGCGCTACGTATGATTTGCTTCGCGGCAATTTTCTCTTCGATTTTAGCGATTCCTTTCAATAGCAAGAATTATCAAGTAAGTACTGGAACTAATAATTCTGCACAGATTATGAAGTTGAAACAATGAAATAGAAACAAATAAACCGCGCCGGCAATAGAAAACTATATATTTTGTATTTGATTTATTCGAAACCCTTTCTTAGTGAATTAAATTGCATTATTTTCTCCAATTGTTGCTCGTCATATTAGCATATCTATTCTCTTTTTATATTTCTGATTCGTATACCTGAAAAAATGGCGATATCTTTTTTCTCTTAAATCTCTAATTGATTCATGGAACTGATTTTCTTTTGAATCTCTAAGTGATTTATGGAAAAAAAAATTAATCGAGAGATTTCTCATCTTTCCGTTATTATCCGGCAAACACATAGTATGTTTCTTAAAGTAGACTTAAATAGTATTCTAAATTTTTCACAATTCATTACTTTTTTTTTTTATCTTTTGTTGACTTTAATAGACTTTTCGATCGATTTTGACGATAAGATGAATCGAACTTCCGCTAAAATTCTGTGAAGCTATGATACGAAAATTTTTCTTACCGTTATTTTTGTTTCCTCAAATTTTACTCGACAAATTCCAAAATTCGTTTCGCTACCGGCAAGCGGCTACGCCATTGACGGGAAACGATCTTGCGGCGTGCCGTTTCTCAGAAGTAAACTTCTCTCCCCCGCTCGGGGATCGTCGCCCCTTTTCTTCCCCGCCGCCGTTCTATCCGTGCGCCAAACGCCGGCGTTCTTTGATGTCGTCGCGATCGTGTCAGCCTTTTACGTATCGCATAGTCACGGCGGTCTTCGGTCTCTTTTCTTTGATGAATTGACTCTTGATATGCGAATTCGAATGGATATGTTTCCGATCAAACTATATTTTACGAAGAAGAGTCCGGCAATCTGTATCACATCAGCAATATTTGTCGATGTAATTTTAATAATCGAAGAGCATCTTTCATAGAATTCGAGGAAATCATAAAATTTATACATTAAAACTTTATGCAAGAATAAATAATCGCTTTTCAATATTATATATAGATACAGAAGAAAGATACTTTTGGAAAAAATATAATCGTATTCAGAAACGAACTTTAGATAGATTTATTTTTTTATTTTTTGTAATTTCCAGCTTATAGAGCTTGTCTCTCGATTACAGTAATATATCGCCACCGAGATAAGTAGATTTAAGGAATTATCCGTTTTTCAGATCGGAAATTTTAAAACAATACAAAATGTCGAATATAAAACAAACGAAGTGAAAACTCAGAGACGATTACTCGATTCACCGCTTCAACATTTGTCTGTATCACCTGACGAAAAAGATGAGAAATTTAATCTTGTACAAATCAGATATCGCCGAAGCGATCATATAAAATCGAACGCGCAATTAAGTATTTTAATGAAAGAAAAAAATGAACAAACTACATTAATTTCGGAATCGGAATCTCCTGAAGAAATCGATCCTTCCGGCGAAAACTTTGTGGATATGGATATATTCTTTCGGAGTCGGACAAGTAGAAGCGAAAACGCGGACATTTATGATATAAGCACCGAATCTCTGGACAAAGAGGAGTACGAAGGTTTAAATATTCTTCTGGCAAAATTATTCGAGGCGCTACAAAACGATACCGCGAAGGACGATCATGACATACTGAAGGGATCGAATTCTATCGGTAACACGAGCAACGACGAAGATCGTTGCCAGAAATGGCTGAACAACAGGGAAAGAATTGAGCAAGCTTTCCCGGGTAAATATACTTCATGTGCTTGCAAATTAGATATACATACAGAGTATCCTATATAAATAGGATATAAACCGATACTAGATTAATAGATTAATATTATATTTAATTATAACAGAATTATAAAAATGAAAACATAATGTGCTATATTGGTATATTAAACAATGAGATGTGTCAAAAATGATGCATATCAGAAAATTTTACCAAAAAAAGAGATGCTGATTTTTTTTATAAGAAATATAATAGTATTAGTCTGTACTCTAATATATATATATATATATATATATATATATATATATATATATATATATATTTAATAATAGTATAAATTTATAAAAATATCTCTATGAATACCTCTTTGAATATATCCTGCAGGATCCATCGACGAACTACCAGCATGCCCATGTCGATACCCTAATGATATTTTTTACGACGATTTAATCTGGGATAAGAATCGACAGAAGAAATTTCGGTGGCGCGATGCGAGCAACGATCCGCAGCGGCTCGTCTACAAACAAGGCGCCTTTTACTGCGTGCGATCCTTACCGGCACAAGGAAGCGAGAACATCGGCGCGCAGCACTGTTGTTATGACGAGGAGAGAAGACTGTTGACACGCGGCTCCGGTGCCGGCACACCATATATTGTTAGTCCGGATATGTCGTTTATGCTACATGACAAGATCGATCTGCTACCTTGGCGGCTTTGTAAAGGCGACTTTACTAGGTACGCATTCATATACAGCGCACAATGTCAGATATTCCCACTCTGTAAATTAAAATCCAATCATTAGATTGAAGATCGAGCATATATTAATAACATATATTACATATTTTTGTTATTATATAGATACAATAAAGTGAGAGTACCAAATAACGACGATGACTGCGAGGTAAATCCGGATGACGAGGAATATGAATATCAAGTGGAAAATGCGAAAAATTATTGAGATATAATATCGTCGCAATCGTACCAAAAAAAAGACCAATAATTACAAACTATTAAAAGCCCGACTTTCACTTTTATTGTTCTTTGTAAACAGAGCAATATAATAAATTTTAATTTATTTTCCTATTTATTTTTCTATGAATATTGTATATGCATACCCCACATAATTCCATGTTAATAAATTATATTAAAAAGATTGCTTGAGAATACTATGTAGAAATGCTACATAGAAATTATTTTTCGCAAATATAAATATTCTAAAAATTGGTAACTAGTTAATCAACATGAGGATAGAAGAAATTGAAATTATTATTATGTTATTTCTGTTTTATTATAATAATAGAAGAAATGTTAGGAAAAAGAAAAATGTGCTAACATCACAGGGTATTTCAAACTCATATTAACCATGTAATGTTGCTAGGCTTCAGTAATTGAATAAGAGCAGTATTCCCATATATAGTATGAAAATTAGCTTACATTATGGATCATTATGAAATGATTTTGATATTTATATTGACTGTATAGTGTATAAACCAAACGAATAAATAAGATATAACAAATACGAGAAAATCAAATTTCAAAAATGCTCTTTGCTACCTTAAGCAAGCTAGATCGAACACGGATCAAATATTTTTTTAATAAACATGTTGTGCGTTATTTGTTCGCTTAATGTATGCTCTTCTTAAAATAAAAACTCGAATATCGGAGAAACTAACCTCTCGGATTCGTGTGTCCGTTAAAGTGAAGATTAAAGGGAAAACGAGTCAAAAGAAATGTTCTCTTAAACAATAAATCCGATAATTTGGTTGTCATATTTATGGGACTAACAAAATTCTCGGAAACTTTTCTTTAAACTTCTCGAAAATAGAGCAGATGCTGTAGCATAAACACGTAGCTAGAAGGAGCTTTCCGCCATATTTGTTTTTATGACGTAAAGAACAAAGATAAAGATTTCTTGTTGATTGGTCAATCAAATGCAATTTTACCTCATGGATAGATTTTCGAACGAACCTTACGTATAAAGTTGTCATGGTTACCGTTCGCAAACATATGATATTTAGAAGCTGTCACATACTCTTCTTGTCAAACACATAGAGTCTGATTCGAAGTGATTTGAACTATTTGAAGTGCCTTACAATAGGAATTGTCTCTCTTACTTTGATGCTTGGTTAGATTTTTCCCTATAGAACATATATCGAAAAAAGTTTATAAAAATTGTTTAAAATGGACTGGGCTACTGATCTTGAGATCACTTCCAAAAAAGTAATTTCTTTCTATATTTCTATAATTCTATATCTCTATAATATAACTCTATATTTTTATAATAATACATTCTTTCTATATTTTTATAACACATTAATGAAAAAGTCGATTATTGAAACTTTTGATAATTATAAATAAAATAATTTTAGAGAATTCTGTGATGGGAAAACTACTATAGTTTAAATAAAAAATTATATTAATCAATTTCTAGTTGATACCTCGCTTAGGTAGACGTGCAGGTCAAAACAACTTGCAGGAAGAGAATAGATCCGATGATGATCTTCTCGAGAGTCCAATTTCTTTATCATCTGGAAAGTCTATGCCTATGCAAAGACCGGTAGTTCCACCTCGTTCTAGGAAAACTGGCTGGGGCGATGAACTGAAAAGTGGCAAGTAAGTTATTGGGATTAGTTATAAAATAAAATTTGTTCATATTTCAGAATAGTACAATATAAGGGTTAATAACAAAGTATATGAATAAACTAAATTTAATTTTAAGTAGGATTAATCAATGTCTTTTTCATTGCTTAGATCAAGGATGATGCCAAATATTATTGAACAGTGAGTATGTAGGATCATAAGATTAAAAATTAAACAACTGTAGTCATTGACAGACTGTTCCTTAGGGACCGTTTTCGAACTGTCGAGAAGGAAGAACAAGAAGATGGTAAATTGATTTAAAATCAATTATATTATACAGCATATATTAATTATAATTAATATATCTATCCATATTGTATAATTCTAATTATAATATAAAATAATCAGTAAAGAAATGAAAAATTTAAATATTTGTTTCTGTATTTCTTCAACATTATTAATCTTTGTATTTTTAGATATTCCTGTTATACCAGATTTAGATGAAATTCAGGAAGATAATATTTCATCCGACATTGCAAGTGCTCCTACGTAAGTACTATTTATTCTTACTAAAATTCTTATTAAAATTTATATAATTATAATATATACAGGATGTTCCTAAACTGGCGACAAATATTTTAATCACAAATTCTTTGTAACATTTTAAGACAAAAATTCTAATATGAAAATATCAAGACTACGGTAGTTTTTAAATGGGAAAAGTTTAAAGATCACGAATGACAGGATTAGAATTTCGCGTCAGTTTAGGAACACCCTGTATACAAAATTCAGATTAAATTATTTCAATAAAGAAAAGAAAAGCATTTTTTTATCAAGATATATCCCACGAGATTCAATTACTAACTAAAGTGGAATATAATTTTCAGAATCAATGCAAATAGAATGACTGCTTATGAGGAATTGGATACTGATCTAGTGAAAAATGCAGCATTTACATCATTGGACGGTATCAGCCTTTCTCTTCTTGCAGACAAACTGTACAATGAAAATTTGGTGAAGGAACCTGATGAAGTTTGGAATTGGAATCTTCTTTTCACACAAATTTCTTCTGAGATTAATAGCGAAGCGCAGGAAAAAATTAAAAGTTGAAGCAATGAAAATTATAAATTATTAGTGTTTTTCTACTTAAAAATAAAAAAATAAAGTTTTATATATAATAACAAATATTTTAGCTGCATCCTTAAGTTTTTTTTTCAATATATGTAAAGATCCTAACTGTTCAACTACATAATTATAACCTAATTATTACCCAACTCTTTAAATAGAAATCTATAAAGACTTACAATATTTTAATATTTATTTTTTTGACAAAACTTAATTTACTCATTATTAAACATAAATTTTAAAGAGAAAAGAGATAAAAAAACAAAACAAAAAAATATATTGTGATTAAATAATACAAAAAATGGCGTACCGCTATCTGCGGTGCCTGTATATGGAAGCGACAAATTACCTCGTCTGACCTATTCGATTGCCCCCCAATTTGGAAATCGCGGTACTTCGAGGAGCGACGTGAAGACTCGACCGTGCAGGCGTGCAAATCCGAGGTCGTAAAACGAACCACGAAGATGCAGGCGCAATCGGGAGTCTGATACAGAAGCTACTTGAAGCTTACGACAATGTGATAACACCCACTGAGCAGATCTGCCATAATATTTCACGTTAGCGATCGATGTTCAGTTGTGCAATCACTAGCACACGCTTCCGATCGGAGTAGATTCGAAGTAATATATATACAAATCTATATGGTGATGTGCACATGCGAGAAACTTGTGCATTCTCTTCATCGTTATAAAAACTCTATTACGATAAAATATTATTTCACGCATCTCTTCTATAAACTGATTTATAGAATGATATCTAATATCGCGCAGTTATAATTAATAAGAATTTTGCGATTATTAATTAATATATTAAACGTCAAAAAAATAAATCGTTAAAGCGAAAGCCATCTAGTGATGGATTCTATCATCTTTTTCAAAGTATAGCATATAATAGTGGTTTGCATATAGTTTGTAGCATATCATAAATTGGTCTCTCATGCAGGCACAAAATTAATATAATGAAAATATAATTACTAAAAATATAAAATTTATAGGAAAATAAAAAAAATATAAAATAATATAACCTTCTCTGGAAAGTTGTTAATAAAAATAAAATTAACACACAGTTTAGCAATATTATGCACAATCTTAAAGTAATTTATGAGATTGATATTAACAGTAGCAGCCATAGCATATTTTTCTCAGCAATTAGCGATCAATTTTCGATTAATATTTATGCCATTTCAATGCCTGCCAACGGAAACCTAACTTAATCTAAACCTATCTTAATCTGACATGAGTTGTATGAGTGTACATTCCAGTGACTGACGGATTATGTTATGACAGATGATTGAATTTTTTTCCGTACGTATTTGAATTCACATAGACATGATATGTAAATGATACGATATGTTGGCATTTTATAACATACTGGAATTTAGAAGTAAATGTTAGATTATGCAAATCTGCTTCGCAATTATGTAGTGAGTATACATTATATATATATCGCGTTTTTAGATATATTAACATGTACATATATATAATTCTAATTAAAAACTAATTATTAATTTTAATTAATTTTAATTTAATTAATTTTGATTTATAATTATTAATTTTTCTTTCAGGTTACACAATTAAGCATTTTAATTTAAAAAATAATTTGACATCTCAATCTGAAGAGTATCCAATATTGAGATCTCTTTATAGATTTAATATATACAAAGTATATAGTGAAAACTCAGATACATAGCAATATGTTTAGAGATACTCCAAAAATTACCGTGGAGGATGAGCTTGCTCCATCGGCATCATATGTTATAAATACGAGAATGGAGGATTTGTTGGAAAAATTAAAGTTATTGAATTATGATGCAGAATTCGTTCAAGAGTTAAGAATGAAACCAATAAATAGGTAAGATACATTATAATACATTATAAATATAACATTTTTTATGTTTAATATTTGATTTTTGTTAATTTTCAATATTGAAAACAGACACTACTTTGTAATTCCTACAAATCCTGGTGAACAATTTTATACATTTACTTGTCTGGCTGCATGGTTGATTAGAAAGGCTGGAAAAAACTTTGAGATGCCGCAAGAATCAGATGATCCTAATTCCACAATAGCTTTAATCTTGGATTTTCTCAGAGAAATTAATGTACCTGTAGAATTTCCACCCAATAAACTTAAACAGGGTATAGGAGAACATGCGGTTTATGTATTGGATAACTTAGCTGACAATGCTTTGAAAGCAGAAAAATTCAAGTGGAAAAAGTAAAGTGATGTGTTTTTGTATCATAGTTTTAATAAAATTGAATAAGTTATCAATTTGTAACTAAAAATATTAGGGTAAACATTCTACCTGACGAGCCTACACCAGAACCAGATATTGAAGATGATGATGCGGAATTAATTTTAGAAAAAGTGGAAGAGGAAATGATGGCTGAATACGATGATGACGATGAACAAGATATTTTGCACATAGATGACGTTACAAAATTATATAGCGAAAGTAATATGGTAAAGAAAATTTTATTCCTAAATAGAGGAATTATGAATAATCCTGCTATAATATTATTATGTTCATGAATTGCTCTTTTATTTTTTCAGACTGAAACACAACAAAAACCTGACAATATTTTAGAATCTAATACTAATAGGGATGAGTGGCAGTTAGAATTGGAAAAAGTTCTACCTCGTTTGAAAGTGACTGTTAAGACAGGTATTAAATATTTTTATAATATAAAATCGATTATTCTTTTAAAGTATTATTTACTAAAAGATAAATGTGTATGTGTATATATTGTAATTTATTAGATTCAAGAGATTGGAGAGTGCATCTCGAGCAAATGAAACAACTGCGAGCAAATATTGCGACTGATCTAAGTGGTACAAAGGCTAGCTTAAATAAAATTTATACCGATATCGGAAATACATTAGACAAAATCAAAACTAGAGAAACTTATCTTAATAAGCAACTCGAACCTTCTTTAATGGAATATCGTTTATTGCAGGTGAATTTATTTAATATACATTATTATATTTATGCATATATATTATACATATACACGTATATATTGATATATACATATACAGAATAATATATAAATTATAATTATTAATTTAGGAAAAACTATCAAAAATTAAAGAGCAGTATAGAGATGTTAGTGGTGGTGTTACAGAGCGAACAAGAGTTCTTAATAAATTGGTGGAAGAATTAGAACATCTAAAAAGGGAAATGGATGAGAGAGGATCCAGCATGACTGATGGAAGTAAATATAAGTTCAGATATCATTCCAATATAATCTAGGTATGTATCTCAATATAATTTCGCTTTAAAATATTCTTGCAGCTCCGCTTATTAACATAAAGAAGACGATCACAAAGATGAAGAACGAAATCTCTGAGATGAATATTCGGATTGGCGTATTAGAGTATAGTTTAATGTGTGCGAGAGTACGAGATCGAACGCAATTACGAGAGGATATGAACAGTACAAGTACTTCAATAATAATTTAAATCATAAATCTCTTATATTTATATATTATCTATCTTTTAATCCGTCCAATATGTGATATCAAATATGTAGTCTAGTTTTGAGTATTTGTATTATTATTATTATGGGTCCAATTACAATCCGCCTTTTTAATAAAGTTACAATATGTAACTAAAACTATATAGAGTGGAACATGTTACATTGATTGCAATGTAAAGTATATAGATCTTTTGTTAGCACTTTATATATTTATATATAGCTATAGTAATTAATAACTGATACCGAAATCACAGAGTGATTGTTTCATTATGTTTTGCCTATGTTAAATAAATCGTGTTCATCTCGTGATACATAATTTCGACTTATTTATGATTCTTATTTACTTGAAAATTTCTTGTATGTATCTATTAATATGTTGACTGTCATGCAGAAATACTAGTTTAGTATTTAAGCTATTATTTAGAAATGTATTCAATTTGTACAAGGATTCATTGGTAAATCTGACTTTAGAAAATATAATGTTATGAAAATATAACTTTAGAAATTTGAATACTTGTGGCCCAATACACATGGCCTCAGTGTATAGAACAGTGTGATCCATGGATGATCATATAAGTACATATCATACAGTCAAACATTATAATTTTACATTTTTTTTTCTTTTGTGTATTGTTTTTACAATGTTTTCTAAAATTTATCGCAGCGATATAATCTCTCGCAGCGTGATTGTACACGTACGTAGAAATACACGTATGTGTTGCTGCAATGTGCGAGTCCACGATGATTCCTTGAGCGACGCAGTCTGAACGCGGGAACTCGCGCGTTACATATGGTTACATCGCGGAGCGAAGTGAATGCGATTCGTTGGATTATCCATACAACATTAGGTGCAGAGAAGTTGTATTTTAACTGATATAAGAACTACTCTCGGACAGGTGCGTAAAAAGAAATTTCTTCTTTTTATTATTATTGATTTTCGCAATTCATTTCGGATTTCTTATCATATGCCTTATCCGCTTGTTAATATCGATTTTATGTCGTGATGAGATAATCGCCAAAACAAAATTTGCGACCGCGATGTTATAATGATGGTATCGAGAATTATTTATCATGTCATCGGAGATGTTAAAATTAAAACTTCGCGAATTTGCACGAAGCGCTTTTTATTGATCCAAAGATTATAACACGCTTTGTTTTTATCGTTTGCCGCGGATAAAAAATTTGTCGAATGAGCATTTGTAATTATATTTTGCCAAAATAAAATATATTAATCGCTGTTTATAGCGGCATGAATCATAACAAAAGAATCCAATGAAACTACGGCTTTGATAGTTCTATATGAAGATAATATTATATTAGTATTATAACATTATAATTTATTTTTATAAAGAAACATAAATTTAATCTTTAATTTTGAATTAATCTACATTTTTTATGAAGAAATAAAAAACTTATGGAAAGATTCCTCTTTATAATGTATTATGAAATTAAATAATTTACGAAGAAATAAATTTATCTAATTATTTTACTTATTTTTACGATCTGTTATTGCAATATATATTACATTGTTAACATCACAATAATATTTTGCTTTTGAAACTCCGAATGGAACATAAAGGAATTTGCCATGTCTGTTTATCTTGTCAGAGCAGGATGCATGATAACTTTCTTTTAGGCTTGCTCGAATCGCGATGCTACACGTTATGTGTGTAATTATTGTGAAGATTTTCTCTTCGTCTCTCACTTTCACTTCACGCTTTAACAGTTTCTCTGCATTTCTATTTTACGTATATTCGTACTGCATGCGAAGGATATTGAGTAATCGCGCTAATTACGGTACACTAAATTGTATAATAATATAATGTAATAAAAAATAAAATTGTAACAAATAACTAACACATGCATATATATATCCCTAAACCGTTTTTTATTAAATATATTTTGCCAGTAAGTATGTTACAATCATTTTTTCAGGAAATAATAATAAGCAATATCGAAAAATTGTTTAACGTTATATAAGTCAATTATTTTCAATGCATTTGAATGTATGTGTTTCTCCAGAGATGAGCAATGAGATACACAAATAAATTTATAATTGCTACGATAAGAAAATATATGTTATCAGAAAACGAAAATGTCTCTAAACCTTATTGTTGAAAAGCGACTTAAAAAGAGGCCTTTACATTTCGTGATGTCGATTGTGTGTAATGTCTGCACAGCAACCATGACGATGTTATAAATATAAATAAATACGTCGACAATATTATAATAATGGCATATAACGTCACGTTCGAAATCACACATAAAAAGTCACTGGTCTGACTCGTCAATAAAAATAGCAATAAACACAGCAGTAAAGTAAGATAAGATTTCCGATTTAATTTAGCAAGCGAAATTTAGCAGTTATAATTTGTTGCCCCTAATCTGTTATTTAAATACAATTAAATTGTCGAATATTTTTCTTAAGAAGCCATAGCAATTTGGAGAGAATACGTGTTATTCTTTTGCTGCAAGTCAAATAAATTTTAACGAAATGTTTATCTATATCTAAAATAATTTAAATGTCTGATTCCTATATTTTTTCAACCATAAATTACCAACAGTTTATAAATAGAAACTGTTTTTAGAATTTGTAGTCTGTGTCATTACGAATAATTATATTATGATTAAATATATGTCCTCGGAAGGAATCATATGTTGATTCATTTTCATGCAATTAAAAACCGTTGTCGCTTCCACTTTTTTATCTACATTTCGAACGATCTGTTCGCGTATCGTTCACGCCTGCGATCGCATGAATACATCTGTGAACTTTGAACAGTATATGATAAGTACGTTTATAATACATGAAAAATCCATTTTTTCTCATTCGCAATCTCAATATCCCTTCTGTCGAATGAGTAATCATTGATTCATTGGATTATGATTTAATATTCGCAAAGTGTACTTTTGCATCATGTCTGTCGCTTTATTTATGTTTTGCGTTCCTCTTTCAATCTCGCACGTCTTCGATTTGTCCCTGTTTATCGATAGTTTATCGATATGGTTAATGTCGAGATGGCTTAAATTTTAATAGATAATGCATCGTCTTCTAGTTTAAAGTACGGTACAGATTTTAAAAAATCCTTTCAAAAAAATTCTATGTATTAAAATAAACATATGACATTGGTATATGATCACATTAATATTTTGACTCTTTAGCTTACTGTAAAATCTTGGTCTAATTCAATTTAATTTATGTTATCATTCATTTTAATATATGTTATCTAATTCACGCACAGATATGTAACACATTCCACAAGCTATTTTAGTGATAATCCACAAAGTATGGAAAAATCACATATATGTAAATTTGGAAATTGACAAATTGGAAAAAAATTGGGAAAAGATTTTTGCTTCGGGATCGATTATTTCTTTGTATCTTTGTTTTAATATTTTTTATTCAAAAGTATACGTGCTTTAAAGTTCAACATTCTATTTCTAGAAAGAATCTAATATTTAAAAAAATAAGATGATAATGATTTAACTAATTAATATGCGTATTAATATAATTTAAGCTGAAATGTCAAACTTTGCAGTTGTGTTAAAAATTTAAAAAATATTATGGACAGGAGGGGAAAGATTTTTATAAACATAAATCTCTAGAAAGATTTGTTTTTGATTTACTGTTTGATATAGAAAAATTTAGAAATTTTACACTAATATAATTATGAAAACTTGAAACGAGTTCTATAATATATTCTCACATTTTCAATTGATATCGAGGATCGAATAAATATCTTGCATATTTGCTGAATCTTATCTCAGTTTGATAAAAATAAGAAAGATTGTTTTCTATAATATTCCTAAGTTTATCTGGATGAAGCACTCGAAATCGAAAACCATTCTATTTGTATTACTGTCTGCCGATATTGATAATCAGTGACTAAACTTTGTGGAGAACAGTTTATTTCTCTTCCTCGACACGATTAATTTCAACATATGCATAAGTATTCATAAAAAAAATATATGCAAATAATATATCTTTTCAACGTGTCATTTTATCACAAAAATATTAAAACTCTCTCGGCATTACAATTATTGTAAAAATAAACACGAGAATTCGCGATCTAATGGACTACTAATTGAGTGATTAGTTCTTTGAGGAGAAAAAAACGATTTGTCTTCCCTTCGATGTGTCTTGAAGGATCATAGAACAAAGAAAAAGGAAAATGGTTGAAGCAATCTATCCCTCAGTCTCAGATGAGCCCAAAATCCGCAGACAGGCAATTGCTTCACAGACATCTGTGCGGTGAGAGTATACATATTAAGAATATCTCAAAAACTCTCCACATCGAAAATGTTTCCATTTGCCTATCGTTTCTTTGACTAATTCTCTGGATCTTTCCTTCGAACAAAATTGTGAATGTAACATTTTCCCTTTGAAAATTTAAATATATACTTTAATCTTTGAAAATTTGGTCGACGGAAAGATTAAAAATAAAATATCATGAGTTATAACATTTCTGTCATATAGCAAAATAAAACTCTAATTATTCTAGTTTTTTAATAATATATTTGATGCTTTCTACAACTTTTAAATTTTCGATATCGTTGGGAAAATAGTACTCAAACTCTTTAACATATATTATTCATACATAGTACATACATAATACTTGTATATAAACCTATTCTCTATTTTATTATTACTGTTAGGCTTAAAACTGTTAAATCCTCTTTTGTAAATCTTCTTGATTGAAATACTCGCGTTAAAGCTGAGCGAAGTACCTATTTATTTATTTAAAATAATCTTTAGAACAATAAAGCGCAAGTCATTTGGACGACATCGCGTTTCGCGTGAAGCGTAATATTAATACTTCCGCTTATAAAAAATACTGTAGGGTAATGTACAATTAACATCATCATGTATATATATATTTTTACCAGAGGCGATTATTCAATGGTTCTCTGAGATTAGATATTGTATGTTTTTATCATATATAATCGATATAATGTTATCATATATAATCGATATAATTATCAAATAAAAAAGCAAAATATGAATATAAAATAAAAAAATTTTAATATTCAAATTTATATATATGATACATTTAGAATTAATATATATTATATAGAATTAGAAAAATTTATTTTAATTGAAAAATCCCTTCAAATTATATTATAATGGTATATTTATATTAATATTAAAATTATATTATTTTTTATTCGTGATTTATTTTTCAAAAGGCTAATATATATATATGTTTATCTTAGATTTATTATTCTTTTCTAATTGCAATTTTGTGTTTTTCTTTTTATTATTTCATCTTTTTATTTTTATATAACATTTAATTATATATCATTATTATACACATTATTCATTTAGAAAAAATTATAATTTAGAATAAAATTCATAATCATTTAGAATAAAATTATAATTCATTAAAAAAAAAATTATTTCATTTATAAGAAAAAAATTATAATTTATAATCTTATTCATTTTTAAGCTTTCTACGATACCTTACATTTCTCTCTCCTGTAAGAAGTGTAACATATATATATATGGTAGAATAGAAGGAAAAGCAGAAATCCATAATGTCATGATTCATATGTCTTCCGTCGCGCATTATGTTTACATTATTTGCATGCATAGACATGAAAAAAGCTGCAATCTATTATATTCAATGTACCATAAATTTTGTCGCGAGCCTTTTAATGTAAGATAATTTATCATTGTTTTTAATTATTCGACTGTCGATGTAGCAGTAGCACAATAAATACGGTAAGATAGGTTAGTGTACGTCTGATATATATATATCATTTTACAGAACACCAGCCTGATTTTATGAACGTCATTTCTAAAATTAGATAGATTTATATAAAAAATTAATTACGTTCGCTTATACGTTCCGATTGATATGATACGTTCCGCGTGATATATGGTGATACGAATTATGATATATTTTAGATTATTCCACAAACATAAAAACAAAGGCTAATATAAAAGGATCGAAAGATTTCTGATTTTTATAATTAAAATAGGGGCATGCGAATAATCAGGTTATTAAAATGCTTGATTTCTCTCTGATTACAATAGCTTTAATTATTATGCAGCATATTACACGCAATCATTTCACGAAAGATGTTTATCTTGACCAGCTGATACATACTATCAAGTTTCATCAGACTACTTTGACGTTTGACGTTTGTCAAACTCTATATATTCGTTGTGTCATGATGTCATGAATGGTTGGGCACATAACTACTACTCTTTCCTATAATTATATATACATAATTATAGGAAAGAGTATAATACCATATCCAATTTGTAAGAAATTTCTCTTTGTGTGGCCTAATTAGTAATAATAATTAATTATAATATATAGAAAATGAAACAAGTGCAAAACTGAAGATTGTGGAAGGAAAATATTTTTGAAAATGTAATTTGCCTAATTCTTTTTTGTCCTTAATAATCAATTAATCATATTACAACAGCAAAATTTTCTGAGAGATGCATTTTTGTATAAAATTCTTTATTTTTTTTTTATATTTATAAAGAAGAACATATATAAAATATTATTATCTTACATTTTATCATATTTTATTTTATATTTTATAGTATTTTATAGTTGAGTCTTATTTATTTTGATTATGATTTATTTATTTTAACATGTACTTATAAGATATTCCATTTATAATTTTGTATGAAATTTCTGTATGTTGTGCATAATTTAAATATTTTAATTGCTTTTCTTTTACAAAAAAATTTAACAATTCAATTTTTGTAATATATTAGCGAGTGAAAGTTTTCATACTCTCGCAAAAGTAATAAGAGAACTAATGATTATTATTTGTTTATGATTTTCAGACCTGTAATTTCGATCAAAATGGAGAGATCTAATACGAAATTTTTAACTATCTTAATTATCGGTACAATAATTACGCTTCTTGGTATAATCACAGGATCACTTTGGATTACTCACATATATAATTGGGCTATCACAAAAGTATGTTGAAAGAGAATAAAAATTTTATTTAATTAATGTATATAAATGTTATTATGTTTAATAATCCACATATATTCTTTTACATAGATATTAACATTAACATCAACATCTGTGAGTTACGATATGTGGAAGGAAACACCTATACCAATGTATTTTAAATTTTATATGTTTAACTGGACGAATCCACATGAATTTCATGCATCATCAACTGTAAAACCACATTTTGAACAAATGGGACCTTATGTTTTCCGGTATTGTTATCTACACAAATTTTTTAATAATATCCAATAAATTGAAATAATATTGCATTTCTATTCATATATATTTTTTTTCAACAGAGAAATTGATTATAAAGTAAATAAAGTATGGAATGACAATGGAACTGTCACATTTCAAAGGAAGAAAGTATGGTTTTTTGAAAAATCATTGTCCAATGGGAGTCTGACTGATAAAATAACCAACTTAAATCCAATAGTTGCAGTATGACATAATTATTTACCAGTTATTGCATAATTTTTATTGTGCGTTACGTTATAATATCCAATTTTAGACAGTCGCAAATTCCGTAAAACATAAATCTCCATTCATACGTAAGTTGACCAACGGATTTATGGTGCGTCTAGGAGAAAAACTAGTATTAACTAAAAGTGTAAATGCCCTATTATTCGAAGGATATAATGATACATTATTGGAAATTGCAAAAAAGATGAAAGCTACTGGATTACCTTATGATAAATTTGGATGGTTCTATGCGGTGAGCATAATAAATTGAATATGTATCAAACACAATTCAATGTCTAAACAATGAGAATTTTTTTTTGTCATAGAGAAATGGCTCGGAGAGTTATGATGGCACATTCAATATGCTCACTGGATCAACAAATTTATATGATATGGGATTGCTCAAAGAATGGAATTTCAAGAACAGAACAGATTATTACGAGGGTTCATGTGGTATAATAAATGGAACAAATGGCGATTTTTGGCCACCGTTATCAAATAATAATACTGTATCTCTCTTTGCTCCTGATATTTGCACGTAAATATTAAAAAGTTATATAAAATATAGATACCATTTAAACTATATAACGAAAATATATATATAAAATTGACAAAATAAAAAATTCTTCAAATTTTATTGATTAAATTTTAATTGATATTTTAATTAAATTAATACCTTTTTTTATTTTAATATATCTTCTGTTTATTTTTAAAAAGATTACTGTCGAATTTTTGATAATATGGATTACATAATAACTCTATTGTGTACAAATGTCATTTGTACATGTAAGTTATTTATACACATATTTTTATATAAATAATTTTATATAAATTAATGCCAAAAACTTTTTTTCTCAAAAAATTAAACTATAAATATAAAAATACATCATCTATAGATAACAAGATTTGTATATTGTATATTTTAGATCTTTAAAGTTATCATATGCAAATACAATGACATTTCAAAGTCTAAGCGGAAACAAATATATCGGAGATGATAAAATGTTTGATAATGGCCAAAATGTATCAGCAAGGCAGTGTTATTGTCCTAATGGAGATTGTGGACCTAGCGGAACCTTAAATATTTCATCCTGTAGATATGGAGCACCAGCATTCGTTAGTATGCCACATTTTTATCTAGCAGATTCAAGTTACAGAGATGCTATAACAGGAATGTCGCCTGACAAGGAAAAACACGAAATATCAATGGTGATAGAACCGGTATGTATCTCACATAAAACATTATTCTCTACAAATATATATATATATATATATATATATATATATATATATATAATGTTATATATTATATATGTAAATATGTTATCATGCTGCATGCATAGATATTATATGCAAGATAATTTTAAAGACTACAGGTATCCCATTACAAGTTAAGGCGCAACTGCAATTAAATTTATTAGTAGAACCAGTGGAATACATGAGGTAAGTAATAGCATATATAATTGATATCATACAGAATAATTCCATGAAAGTAAAGGAATGGTTTACTTTTGAAAGACAATGAAACGATTGTGAGGCATAAGAAATAATACATTTCCTTTTACTAATTATTGAAAGGCATTATAATACTTAAATTATAAAGAATTTTTTAATTTATATTTTATAATTAAATTATAAAGAAATATTTGAATTACATATGCAATCTTTCTATGAATAATACAAATGTTTTATACAATTTATTTGCTATTTTTCAGTATGTTTGAAAATATAAATAAGACATACATTCCGATGCTGTGGTTTACTCAAGAGGCTAATCTAACTGCCAGTTATGCAAGTCAAGTTAAGTTACTTTTGATTTTACCAACATTGGGTACTGTAACATGCTTTGGAATAGCAGGCATTGGAGTTTTAATATTCTTCATTGGACTTTTTGTTTACATCCGACAAAAGTGGTTGGGCGAAGATAATCAGGTGTTATTAGCAAAATACGATGGCGATATTAGGAATAGAAACGATATGTAGAAATTGCTTTCTTTTTCGTGCCATTGATATAATGATAGAAAGTTTTTACTTCTTTTTTTATAAAATTCTTTACTTCCTTTGCAATTACATTCAGGCTTCCTTTCTTAATTTTGAAAATTATTATAGAGCAGAGATAAGATTGTATCAATGTCTTATAAAAATATTTGATGAAAGAAATAATTAATGTACTGTAAGAGTACAAAAGTGCCTATTTTAACTATTAGTATAGTAATGGATTCAATAAGTAATCAATAATAGGTGTAGTTCAAGAAGTCAATATAAGATGTAAATACTGAACTAAAAAATGATTTATTTCTACAGCTGTCAAAATATAAAACAAATATAATTTTTATTCAAATGTTAAAAACCGTGATATAATATATTTGTGTAGCAAAACAATCTTCATACACATTAAAGTATCATCTTTTTGATGCAACGTATGTAAGTAATATTTAAAATTAAAATGCAATAAAAGAAAATCATTATCACTTTATCAAATATATATAGTTTATATTACATAAAAAATAGATGAGAACTATATATATATATATATATATATATATATATATATATATATATATATATATAAGTAGGAACAATATATTTCCAGATAAAAAAATTGTTAGTTTGTTTTATGCAAGGTTATCCTCTCTTTAAAGTTTATTAAATTGCAATAAGAATATATATCTTTTATGAATTATATATAATAAATACATTTTAAAATGACTGCATTAAAATGATGGATTTCTAACTATATTAGTGAAAAGTAGAATAAGAGAATTATTCTTGCAATTATATATTGTTATTATATCAAATCTTAAGGAATGATTTTTGAATTTCGAAATTAATTCTAAAATTTGAATTTCAAATTAACAATAGTTTTCTGTTCGATTATGTACATAAGATACTAAAAAGGAGATATTACAATCATGTTTTTAAAGATCCTTAGAGACCGAAATTGAGCACTATGTGATATTGGGTCAAGTCTTCTTATCATTTATAATTGTATAATAAAATGAATGAATTATATATATTATTATTTCTCATATTGCTCGATTTATTACACTCATATACTGAATGTATAATAAGTAATAAAGCATATATATGCAATATATATATGCTATAAATATAGGACTAATGGAAATCACATATAAAGAGAATTTTTGTTGTACATGCAGCGACTTTTATTAATCGCCAATAATTTTATAACTTTTTATAAATTTTCGTTATCTCTTTCTGCTGATTACATATAACAACTAGTTGCAATAAAATTAGGCATCAAATATAAAAAGCTTATTATTAGACACACATAATATATTAAGGATGCAAAATTATTAAAAGATCTATTTAGATGAAAGCTTTAAAAATTTGACTTATAAATACAGATCGTTATTTAATGTTTGTGTAATGTTTGTTTTTATGATATTATTTCTGCAGTTTCGGATACAAAAATTTTGCAATAAACTATTGTACTTATGTAATCGAACGTCTTGTTGTAATCCTAAATATCTGTGATATTTAATGGAAAAATATATGCACGAAAATATGAAAAATATAAAACTGTTTTATAAAAAATATGCGTTACATCATTTATTACATCATTCATATACTTTCATTTTAACTACATTTTTACTACATTTTACTACTAATAAGAAATTCAATTTGCTTAAGTTACTCAAATTCCTTCCTTGTGTAAGAGAAACTTAAGTAATTTAAGTTTGTTTCTTCTGCGAAAAATAATATAACAAAGTGATTAGATTAAAGTTAAAATTACGGCGAAAAAATATCTATCCTAACATTCTATTCTCCTTGCAGTATATAAATATTTTTGACAATAAATCAAAATTGTGTTCTTGGAATTACGCTAATAATTAAAAATGTAGAAAGTATTTTTAATATTGAGTCTCATTGTTTTGAACAATTTAATTTAAAAATTAGTGATTAAATTTGAGACATTTCAAAATCGTTATTTATATCGACTAGTTTTTTATTCTCGCTCCGAAAATTTTACGGATCGTTTAATTGGCTTTCCATTAATATATTTTTGATGATAAAATGATTTAATAATATGACGGCGTGACAAAAAATATATAGGTTTTATAGTATTACGTATAGTCAAACAGTTACGCGCGCATTATCGTCTGTCTTTAATTGGAATTGCAATCAAATATAAATATAAATCGGACTTTTTTATTCTTTACTCCCAACCATGTATAACTTTTGCGTGTATACCTTTTGCATCTTTCATTATATTTCCCGTTTATCTTATACTCTTCTATATTGCTCTTGTCTCTAGACATCCAATGTTCTTTTCTTTATCAATTTAATATTTAATATAATAATTGCAATTTCTGGTGTTACACAATTGTTCTAAAAGTACTATGCTTTTTGTTATTATGCATTTTATTAATGCATATTATTAATTATATTTTATAATTAATATTAAATAATATTTTGTTATTAGATTTTTGTTATAACATTATTAAAATATATTAGCGTTTTCCGCGAATATTTTATTACGATTGATTATCTCTAAAATATGTTTCTTTTCTTTTCACAAAGCAATACATAATTGTCTTCCATTATATTGAAAATATAATTTCCTTGGCACTATATTTATTAGAAATACACTGAACACTGGACTTATTTAGATAAATTAAAAATAATCACTTTCTTATTTTTTCATTCATTATCCCTATTTTCGTGAATTGATTCCAATAATCGGCTTTCAATAATAATTTTTCCTTGAGATTATATTTTGTATTGATAAGAAATGATTGTGACATACTGAGAACTTGGATGAAATAAAAATAATTACTTTTATAAATCCCTTGTAATTTATCCTCTCTCTTCTCCCTTCCTTTTCATTCACATACTTATGGATAGGAATATAGGTCGTATAAACTGCGCTGAAGAGAATCATAAAGCACGGAGTTGGCGGTGCTTGACGCAGTACATAGTACATAGTCTCTTCCGTTCGTGAAGTACACATTTAGAGGAAGTCGCCGCAAAAAAAAATGCATCTTTCAACAGATTAAAAAAACAATAAAAAACCAAGCGTGTGCAGCAAAGCTTTATGTGTATTACGTGGATTCTTTTTTTCTCTCTTTTCTCCGAATCTATTTTTCTTTCTCAAGAACTTTATCTCTCGTTGATTTGTGTTACTTGTATTTGATCTCTTGGCCCCATTGGGACATATATATGTCCCCAAAAGTAATTCTCTATACCGAATATTCTATATGCTACAAGAAACAATTTATCTAATAAAATAAATAATAAATAACAATAATCTATATAATAAACATGTTAAATTGTTAAAAATTTAATGTTTTATTTATATTTTAAATGTAGTACCAATATCTAATATCTTTTTCGTGTTAAAAAAATTTGTATATACATAATCAAGAAAGCGGTGTTATTAAAGATGATAATGTGATAAATAAAAAAATATGTTTTCTTTGATATTGTCGCTCATGACTCATATTCCTAAAATCATAGCGAGGTAAAAACATTTTTATTGCAAATGATACAAAAATTTATCCGTAAAGAAACGACGCACGTATATATATATATATAACTTCTAAATTCAAAAATCTGTCACGAAGTGATTGTGCAATTTTACCCAAACATATGTCTTATGACACTGTTTCTTTCTTTCTGCCTATTCCATAAGGAATAAGATTTCTTAACGTTAACGAAGCGGTATTAACGCGACGCGAAGGGATGGCGAGAAAAATACGCTTTGCGATAAATCACCGAAGATAAGATTCTATGGTTGATGATGAATGAACATGCAAGTAAACATCGAGGGATGATGAATACATCGATAGAAAAACCTCACGATTTGTTGAAAAATGGGTGTGTTTCTAGTTTCACAAATATATCTTAAACGCTCGATAAACAATCTTTTAGATATGCAAAGCAATTTGTAACTAAAATATGAAATGTGTTTACAGAATTTACTCTTTAAATATGAGATAAAATTCTCTTGTGATAAAAATATTAAAACATCAATAATTCTTGAATTTTAAACGATTAAAAATAAAAGTCTCTTTGCGATTTAAGCTTTAGAAGCAAATTGATAATCAAAAATAGTATGTTTTTAATTTCAAAATAAATTTATTTTGTAAAAGAATTTTTATTTCAAGGACATAAATATCTAGATATTATCGAGGTAAAAAAATATAATAAATAATATTTTTTCTTGATAATTTTTATAAGAATTTTTCTATTAAGATTAAATACACTCTTAACGTTTTATAAATACAATAGTCGCGTATCATCTTATATGGCTTTGAATAAGAAATAAATAAATTGAATAACATAATCATATGTTGGAAAAGTTTTCGCCATCATAAACCATAAGTTATAAACTTTTAATTATAGAAATAATTAATTATATATGTATAGATATGAAAATCTCGGAATGTTGAAAATGTAAGTATATTTCTTCTTTGTTATCTCAAAAAAGTGAAATGAGAATTTAAATTAATGCTAAGAATACGTATGCAATGGAATAATTTTCTAGATTGTGTCCATATTTTATGTCAAAGCAATTCAGAAATCACTTATTCAAATGCCTGAAGCACTTAGCAAATAAGAATCACATGAAAGTCTTTCTTATAATTAATATTCAAACTTACTAATCAACGAATAGATTTTTATAAATGTAGTTTCTTAGTATTTAATTTAATTTAATCTATAAAATTAAACAAAAGATTAATATTTCAATAAATTTTTGAACTAATTTGATTCAACATTTTATTGTATATATATATATCTTTCATTATTTAAATAATAAAATATCGTAAAGTGCATGATCCATCAACATATCTTTTATTAAATATGATGACAAAAATAAAATTGTTTGCAATTTTAATATTGCTCTTTGATAACGCACTTTACTGCGCAGATTAATATTCTTGAAATTTTATTCGAGAAATAGAATTAGATAAAAAAGCTTCTCAAACAATCCTGTTTTTCAGAGACTGCATAATTCAGAAACTATTGACAAGGTAGAATTTTAAAGATTGACCAATTGTTAGCGTACAGCGCAGCGGGATCGACACGCACACCTCTCGGCCTCCCTTTAAAACAGCGCACCTCAGTTTCGCAGAGTCCGCCGACGCGTTCGCATCCTTTCGCGCCGAAGGAGTCCTCGGCGTTACTTCGACGGGGTGTATTTACCTCTCTGTACATCGTGAAAGTCACCGAGAAATTAAATTTAATCCTGAGAAATCGTTATGATGGTCCGACTTAATTTCTTGTGTCGCGAATCGAAGGGATCGAGTAAAAAGTTTGTGAAGTCACGCAAACTCTCTGTTTTTGTAAAAATCTCTGACCTTTGACTTTTCGCTCTCGGTCGAAAAATTTATGCTGACAAATTTTGAATACACAGGTAATAGTTTCGCGCGAGTCTAAAAATTATTTATTCCTGAGAAATTAGCAAATTGACCTTGCAATACATTGTAAAATTTAAAAACATTGATATTAATTAAATTTCAATGAAAGATTGTTATTTGTCATTTCAGTAGTTTATATATGCAATAGTAAATTTATTCTAATACTTTTACGATTTATATATATATTATTATGTTATTAAAAAAATGTTGATGTAAAATTTTTGATACAAAAACAACTAAATATATAATAAAATGCATAATAATTTATTTAGATTGTAACACAGATAGTATTAAATATTTTTTATCATAAATAAATATTTTCTATATTTTTATTTTCATATATTTTTTATTATTTTATATCTCTCTTTTATTTTCATTTTATTATTAATAATTTATAAATAGCTGTTTTCACAAATTAATATATAAAAATTACAGGAATTAGAAATTCGCGATCACAAATAGCTAAAAATAGTAACGTTTAATATGTTTTAAATATTAAATTACAATCACGCATATAAAGAAAAAAAGTGTTTTATTTTGCGATATATTTGTATAGAAATAAAACTCAGAGGTTTTCTCTTATATTTATTATAGTTTTAACTATATCGTAACATGCTGAGATATTACGCGAGAATATTTGCTAAAAATATTTTCAACATAATTATATTTAAATATTTAGTTTAAATATGCATGTCAGAGAAATAAGAATCTAATCTTGTAGAGTATGGCGAAAATTTTCACTTAGGGAACATTATTACTCTTATGCATGCATTGAGGAAGGACAGTCACGCGACTTTTCGCCGCGTAACAGGCTAAACGTGATCGTATCTTTGCGGGTAGCTTCACTAAAGTTTTGCGCATATTGATACATTTATGTCATTCAACGAGAGACAGAAAAAGAGGAACTTGAAATGAACGCAATTAGATTTAACTTTTTTCTTTTGATAATTGGCCGGATATCAATAACGATCTCGATACGTGATCGCAACGAATGAAAGTGCGTTCATGCAGCGATAAATCAGCATGGAACTTTATGAGAGACGAGACCTGGTACTAAAAGTCTACATGTTTCCATCCGTATTTGAATGCGGAAATATATTTACTTGGCTTCCCATATATACTTCCCATTTTATGGGTTTGTTCCCGATTGTACAGATTAGTCACTACGAAACATCGTACAAAAAAAAAAAGAAGAAGTCATTAAATGCAAAAGTTGCTTGCAATCTAGTCTGGTTAATGTGGAAAATAAAAGTTCAATTTTACGGACGACAAATGTAAAATATAAAAGGAATCCATTTATCCTTTTTTACGTACAATTATCTTCTTTCAAATTGTATCACCGACAAATCTTTTCATGTATACATATATTGAAAGTTAAATTAATCTTTGGCAAGTACAAAGGAGTGCGGAAATAATGTCCCATAGACTCGGCGACTCAATTTCCTGTAACATTTAAGAGGCGTATCTTTTTGCTTGCATAGTTAATTGCATGGTAATTGCTTTGTATATCGCGATAAATGAGAAGAATTAATTAATCGCGTATTATGTAATATTTTTATGAATATGAGAGTTATATTAGAATCTCTTTGTTGAATTTAAGTAACAATGAATTTAATTTCTATATAAAGTACAAGATGGTTGATTTGATTATATTGTCTACAGGACTATGAAAGTTTTATGAGTAAACATCTCGTTCTTTGTATCATCGATAAAAGAGGAAAAAGAACTTTAATGGGACATTAGCACTTTTTTATTGGTTCGCGCTTTCTAAAAGTTTTAGATAAAAAGTTTCTGATAACAATAATAATTGCATCATTGTTCACTTTCCATTGACGATTAAAATTGCAAAAATAAAATTATTATGCTGATGTAAATTAGAACGAAAAATAAATATATAATTATAAATATTATAAACTAGGAAATGTAAAACATAAATTAATTTTGATTAATAATTGTAATACATTTTTTTAATATAAATAACTTGATTTTCATTATGATATATTATAGTATATAAATAAAAATTAAAATAATTCTTTCTGAGAAGAAATTCATATTTAAAAGTCCAAATTTGAAAAAATGTAAATAACTAGAGTTAAAAGAAGCTTATTAATTCTTAGCTTTATATATTCTTTTTAAAATATGGCTTTCAGTTTTTTGTTAATGAAAATATCAATACTAATAATGTTCATTCCACAATTCCATTAGAAATAAAAGATTTTCCGCAAAATTAAATTTAAAAGGAAATAAATTATAGAACACTCTTCATCATTAAATTCAAAGCGGAGTTTATTTTATACAAATGGGCAATGTCTGTTTCAAACATTAAATTATATCATATAAACAAATGAATTACGACTTATATAAGTTATGATTTAGAAAAATGGAACGAACTATATACGTATGATTTTTACGATCATTAAGTTTTCATCAACTATTTCAATTTGATAAAATAGACCGATAAAACAAGTGATATAAACTTTGCTATCAACCAAACAAATCATCTGGAGACATAAAATGAAAACATGTATGTAATAACTGTCACTAATAATTTACAATTATCGGCAGGCGCAATCCTTGTTTAGAATTATATCTTACATCTCTATTTTTTACACCTATATTTTACAATAAATCTACTTTATTAAGTTAAGGCGGCGTTGTTGAGGAAAACTAGTAGCTTGCAAAAAATGGGATACTTCCTATGTCATTAACAATATAATTCAATATATCTAGCATATAAATACTATGTCGACCTACTTTATTGTATATTGAGCTTCTAGCTGCGCGTATAAAAAACACCTTATTTATATGAAAAAATTACCGATGAACAAGATGTAAAAAGATTCTGTAATTACAAGATGCATATCGCTCAGATTCATCGCAGAATATCAATGAATAACATTATACATTAGTTTACGAGAAACTTAAACAAGAGAAACTTGTTTTTAAAGGATTTTTATTTGTTTTTTTTAAGAATGTCTTATTTTATCGATATGTATATATACGATATTCTTCTACGATGAATTTAATTTGCAAATGAATCACTATAAAACAAAAATTCCGAAATTTGAAAAGTTGTGATGAATTACCCTTTACTATTCTCTGTGATAAAAATTGATACCATATTTTACGTGAGACAATAACACATATATTCGTTTTTCGATTCTAGAGTATTTTTTAAGGACACTGATTTATATCTAACATTATTCTGCGTGCGACCGTGATTGTTTTCTTGCCTCAAATCAACACTTCACTCGCTGTCTCTCACGTAAATACAAATCAGTTTAATTGGCCGATGATCGCTCTCCTTTATCATTTGCGGAATTTCCTTTATTGTATCGGTTTAAATAAATAAACTCGTATATAAATTTAAATATAGAGCAAAGCGTATAAAACGTAACAAGTGAATAAATTTAATAAAATATTATAATGTTAGTAAAAATATTAATAAAATTATTAAAAGTTATTAGTAAAAAAATATTAACGTTATGAAAAAATGTTTCATTTTTAGAAAAAAAATTGAAATATTTTAAAAATCACTTCTTTCAATCAATCAATATCTTGAAATTTGTTCGTCACATTTCACATGTGTTTTTCATCTGATATTAAATATAAATTATTTATTAATTAAATTTAAATAAACATTAATTAATGTAAAACAATATATATATGTATAAATGTGTGTGTGTGTGTGTGTGTGTATTATATACACACTGTATATATTGTATCTGAGAGAATTATACAAAAAAAAAAATAAGTTTGGCAGAGATTTTTGACATAATCCTGGGCTATTCAAAGCGTTGAGTATTTCATGGAATTCGACGCTATACCGATGTGCATTATATAGCGTTATAAACGAAATAGGAGCTTTATCAAAGTTGTTGTTGAAGTTGAAGTGCATAATATGAGAATATTATACCTGATATGCGGGCAGCAAACACACAAGAGATGTATGAATTTACTTCTGACGAGATTATGTTCTTTCCTGTGCACAGATACGAAGCTGACTACAATCGCGCATTGAGAAACGAAGGAATGCATAATCCTTGCTTCAAAGAAATTCTGTGTCGAGATCACCTAAGTACGGTCACGGCCGTAGAAAGAAAAGAAACAGGAGTCTCGTAAACTTTAAGAGCATACTTCTTATCGTTGCGGAAACGCCGAGCATCTCCAAGCAACTTTACGTCGCGAGTATAACTTATATTTATAATTTATTTGACAATGATTCATTCGACTAAATCCTCCGCAATACATAAGCGTTTGTGAAGTGACTTGTGTCATTTATTTATACGAATGCACGAACATTACTGGAATGAATGGTTGATTGGACGAGTGGTTTATCTACGTACGTGATTTATCGGCTCAAATTCCATCGATTGATGAATACCTATTACAATGCAACAGTACATCGCAATATATTAGAAATCGCGATTAATTAAATCATTTAACGTGACATATAATTTCGCACGCGAAACGACAATCTACGGCATTCCCGATATACATCGTGTCAAAGATGGAGTAAAAATTTGTATCATGAATCTCGCTGTGTCGATCATCGTCGCTTGGTTGGCGCGGATGAGCAACGCGCTCGACAATGGGGTCGATTTCTACTCGGACAACATCGAAGATCTAGGGTACGTCAACGCGACGAATTGCACGAACGACTACTGTATCCCGGACGAGGATTACATCGAGCTGATGATGCAACATATATTCCCCAAATTCACCGATTGGGTGCTGATTGCTATGCATAGTGTCGTTTTTGTGATTGGTCTGATCGGCAACGCTCTCGTCTGCATGGCCGTCTATCGAAATCACACGATGCGAACAGTGACTAATTACTTTATTGTCAATCTGGCGGTGGCCGATCTCCTCGTCCTGCTCATCTGTCTACCGCCGTCAGTTCTATGGGATGTCACGGAGACTTGGTTTCTCGGATTAAAACTCTGCAAGGCCGTACCTTATCTCCAGGTAAGCATTTTATCTTTGTAAGAATTACCGAAATATTTCCGCTTCTTAATATTACAATTAGCTTCTGAATATTGATTTACAATTGTGGATCAGATCTCAGCAAAAAAGATAAATGTCGTTCTTATTCCGGCAGCGTAATACAATTAATTTTACTGAATTAAACTTTATTTGAAATATCTTATTATATTAAATATTATCTTTAATTTTGATTAAATTAATTTAATCCATTGTAATGCCATTGTGGAAAGTTTTAATTTTTGATTACAAAATTAAATTCATTTAATCAAATTTAGAAATAATATCTAATATATTATTATATACAAATAAATATTTCAAATAAAGTTTAATTGAATAGAATTAATTCATTATAATAGATACAATGCCGTTTATAAAATTTTGATACATATGTATATCTCGTGATTCATTAAACCTTATTTAACAATCAAATTTAAATAGTCTTTTAATAATTAACAAGAAACGTCTTATAGCTTTTCAAGCTTTTGTTAAATTAATTTTCTCAAATCTCGTTTCTCAATTTTCGCCAATCTCGTTAAGTCTCAGTACTTGATACCTTGCGAGGAAAATTGGAGATGTGCTTGGCTTACAAATTGTTTTCTTCCGGATTGCGGTTGATGAATGAAGATTATCCCCTTTCAGTAATAAATTCTCTTACAATCTATTTGGATTTAAGCCGAGGTGACTCTTGGATTTCAGATGGTCACAGTGAGAAATAAAACCGCTTTGATTAAATCGAGATTAATGTGCAATCACGTTATAACAAATATTAATTAAACATTATTTCTATAAAATTCAACAATCGCAAAATTTCGAGAATGACATCATACACAAATTTACATGATATTTATTATTTTACTGCTATTAATATTATTATTATATTAAATTATAATATAAGCAAATAATTTCAATTTAATTATTTTTATATACAGATTGCATATGCAAATTTTTAATTATTTGTAAAAAGTCCTGTCACGATTTAAATAACTCGTGTTGTATAATATAATAATTTTTTAAATATAAATTATAAAAAGAATATCTCTCGCGCTCTTTTATCTCAAAAAGTCTCTCAAGTTTCATTCGAAAATTTCTCGATAGGAATGATAAACGAAATCTCTAACATACATGCATATGAAATTCCTTAGAATAAGAACGATAAGAATCAAAGTAAAGAATTATGCAAGTCATGAATTTTGATGACTTTTACCGTGTATTCATTAAAAAAAAAAATTTACGATTTAATCCTAGTCTATAGATTATTCGATTAATATCCCAAAGTATATATATCCAGGAGTGTGAATTTCATGGAGGCGCTGATTCGCGATGCACATGATAAAAATGATGTTCGACATCGTGATCAAAATTGATATTCGACCTTCGCGAAGACAGCGCGATATCACGTATATCCAATTTGCATTTCCAACAATTTTTAGAAAATGCTGTGGTATCTTCAAACGCGTGTTAGCCTTCTTAGAATTCACAATCATTGGAAAGGAAGTCAAGTAAAATATATTTTGTAAAACTAGTTTCCATCTCCGTTTTTTTACACTGATATCGATCGCCACGGCAATACCACGTGATTCCGGAAAATAAAATCTTTAAAATATATGAAAAGTATAAAACTATACATGCAACGTTTGTTTCATGGAAATATCAAATTTTTCCATAATTACATTAACAACAAATAAGTAGCCTTAGATATAATTTTTTCACATTTTCTGTTTTGTAATCATATTTTGATACTAAAAATATATATTTTTATGTTTAATAAATATAAAGTCCAGGTGTACGTGTTTTTAGTATGCAGTAATATATTTATATACATGCGGAATATTGTACATGCTAGAATTATTACGACTTCCTAAAATTCGTTTTTATGCTGAGAATATTTTGGCATTTAGCCCTAAATTTGTTTCAAATATATACTTTCGCATCTCATTAACATATAAACTCTTTAACCAACTGTGTAATAGAATGAAGGTCGAACTACACTTGCTGCATATATAATTTTAACCTTTACGTATCTAGATGTAATATAAAATTCAACTGCAGTCTTACAAGAAATAAGATATTCTTACCTAGTAGGCATTATCGTAAAATGCTACTGTAACATAGTATAATAATTAAGAAAAATAAAATTTTTCATTTAATTTCATCTCTGATTATTACCTAATTTGATTTTGTTTATAATAATTAAATAAAAACAAATGGGTAAATTATAAGAAAATGAAATAAATAATATAAATTAATGCAGAGTCTAGAACTTTACTTAAAGTCGCGTCGATTCAATTAATTGGCGATTCGCTTAATTGACAGACCGGATAATCAACATTATGTCCGCCTATAAGCTTGAATGCGCAGTTATAAAAACGGTTCGATGCGAACCTGCATATACTTATTTATGATATACAGATGTGGATTTATGCGGGTAACTTTTCCATCAGCACGCAACATCGATAAATCAGTCATGTAGTAAAAATCCCTTTCGCTCATGTACAGTTAAGTTGATTACTCTCTCGAATTATATTACTTTACTGAAGATTACTCTTTTGTACGAGTTCCGCTAATGTTTATTTAAGTGCACGGTAAACTTCATTTAGTCAATGTATTATTTCGCAATTTGATTCTTCACAGAATTAATTAATCAGCTCATCGTCGAATTTTGTTGCTTTGATATGTTTAGTATCATTATAAAATATAATCGTATAATTAAAGCTTTTGGCTTGTTATTGTACAATATATTACGCAATGATATAAATTGAAACAATTTAATCTTTTTACTTCTCTCTCGCTTATTTGATAAAAAAAATATGTTTGTAAAATGTTTGCAAAATATGCAAAATATTATTTGCTCAATTTTTTTCCTTTATATATATATATATATATATATATATATATATATATATAAATAAAATATATATAAATAATATATATAAATAAATATATATAATAATATATATAAATAAAATTTATACAAACTTTTATATATATTTTTGATCACAGCTATATTGTCAATACTGTTTACAAATAATACGAAATGTTCTCTTAGAATGAATTAATGATAACATCGCGGATTTGAATTCAAAGTATCTGACGGATATTAGTTTCTCGATTGAGCGATAGATGGCTGAACAGAGTTATATTTATCTCGTATGTATTTTCCGATATAAAGAGTTTATAACATCGCGGTGTGAAGTAGACCGATCAAAAAGGGTACTCGCTACTTCAATAGCGCGTCGTGTCGGTTTTTAACGTCGACATGGCGGGGTATGGCCATCAAGACATATCCAGTACATAATTTTTGTGAACGCGAGGCTGTTGGCTGCCAATTAAGCACCGACGCCTCCACCTAAGCTTTTATATCAAACAAAATACATATATCGTTTTTTTATTTAGCACGTGCTTTATATTCTTAATTAATTTTTAGATGTATTAAAAATATACATATATAAATGCATTAATATTTAAATAAAAAAATTTCAATCTAGAATATATTACAAAAAATATATTATATTTTCATCTTAATCGGTCATATTTCGAAATAAAATCTTTCTAAAATACGAGAGAAAGAGAGAGAATTTTATCTATTTAATTTATATATGTATATATATATATATATATATATATATATATATATATATTGCTGAATCTATATATATTTCTTCATTTAATTCTTTTATTTATTAAAATGCAACGTTAATCTTAATATATTTGAAAATTAACAAGTATCTTCAGAACATAAAGTATGTATTAAATAAAGATTATTGTAAAAGATGTATGTATAAATATTTTGTTTAACATATAGCTCAGTTTAAGAAGACATCGGTGATTAATTAGCAATCATAGAATTTACAAAAATTAAATATCATTGTTATATGTTATAATAATATAATTAATATATAGATAATAGATATTAATTAATATAATATTAAATAAATAATAATATATGAAAGAATTATACAAAATCAAAAATAATTTTTATAATTATATTAAAATATAAACATCATATGAAAATTTTTTATGCAATAACTTTATCAATAATTCAAGTTAAAATATGTTCTTTTAAAGTAGATACACGTGCATGAAAGCTATTTAACATTTCAGACATATGCGCGTAATGAAAAATTTATGAAATATATAGTCTGCTAACTCTTTTTAAAAAAGAAAGTTTTACATAATATAATTAAATGTTTAATTAAGTTACATACATCGTTCCGTATATAAAATATATACATATTAATGGATAAATTCAATATCGTATTACAAAATTATATTTTATCATAAAGAAAATAGGAAAGTAATGTAATATTGAAACCAAAGCTAACTGTTGTGTATAAAAAAAATAAAATTTATATATATTATCTTTAAAAATCACGAGAGAAATTATTTTTCATAAAAAAATTATAAAGAGAATTAAATTTTTTAATTAAAGCACATAATATTCCGTGTAAGATAGTCCATTATTGATACTATTGGAGTATAACATTAAACAATCAGATTTCGAAAATTTAGAATAAAATATTTTTATTCAAATTTTATTTTTAAGTTTTATTTTTGACAGAATAATATTTTTAAATTAAAAAATATATTTAAATTAAATTAATAAAATTTTTTAAATTAAAAAAAAATAAAAAAAATACAGAGCAAAAGAGGGAGAAAAATGGTTAATATACTTTTTCCCTTTCACTAATAAAAATAAAATTTAACATTTAAGAAGTAAATATAATTTTATAAGAGAAAGAGAAAGATATTGTATGTACTATTATTGTATATAGCTATTTATAACTTTTTTGCAATCTTAAATAGCCTCTATTATGTTTTAAAATAGAATATTGATTTTTCTTATTCTATTTTAATAATCGTCATTAAGTTATACATTGACTTATCACAAGATGTTTAAGAGAGATTATCCAATTTCTTTCTATTATCCAATATGGTATATTATAGTTTCCAAGGCCCGTACCACGCAGTCTGATTATTTTGTTTCTTTTTTTATATTTTTTTTATAATATTCTTTTCTTTACATTTCAATCTCATTATAACTTTGAAGATATAATCATAGATAATTTCTAGCTTTTCTATTTTTTAGCAATATCTATTTGTATATGTCTATATGTATTATTATTTTTTCTCCCAGATGAGAAATTCGTATATATAAAATTCTCGGTGAAATGATAATCAATTTGATAATTAAATCAATTTAATCATTAATAGTATTATTTTATAATTTATTTTTATGAACTAATATTACCCTTAAAACTGAATATGTATAATAATTTTCCTGAAATTAAAAGTCAAAATGTGCGCAGAAGATCGCCTTAGAACTCAACGGTATAATATTATTTCAATTGATTACTTTTATGCGATGCAGCGACAAATCGATACGTGTCGTTTATCTTTTCATCTATGAGCAGGTACCATATTTTTGCGGATGTCATGAATGATAAATGTTGTACTGGTATATCGATCCTACATATAACTTGAAAAGTATGATATCGTCTGCTATTGCATATTCATAATTAGCATAATGGTCCGCCCAGATATGAATATAAATGCAAATTTATTATGTGTATGAAATTGATTAATCGAATAAATAAAATCATTCATGTTATTCAGATGGAACATTATTCTCGTAAAATTCTTGTATAATAGTAATCTTTTGTATAAATCGTAATATAAAAAAATTATTATTACATTCTTAATAATTTACAATTTTGATCATTTATTTTTGAAAAATAATTAGATAAATTTAATTATTATCAAAAAAATCGTTAATACAGTTAATCAATATAATCATACAATCAAAATTAAATACATTACAAATAAAATGGCAAATAACAATTTTTATCCAGAAATATGTCTCGCGTAATATAAATCTGTGCAAATTTTTCCCTTCATATAATCGTTTGAAACATATAAAAATTTAAAGTTCGACAGAGTAATATACATGTTCCTACAAGAATGAGAAAAATTGACTTATGAATATTTTCTAGAGAGTACGCATCGTAAAGCAAATTATAATGTTAATTTATTATAGCATTCATAAAAGAATTTACGTCTTATTACTGCGTTTGATTATAAACGTGTCGATTAAATGGGTACGTGCTCATGCATATAAATTTTATTTGTTATATTCATTCCGTATGCAGAGAATGCATTGTAGCATCATGTAACGCCAATCAAAGTTTCCATTGCAAAGCATTCCTTAAAACGACGGCACTTTATTTGCAGCGGTAATCCGCGACACGCGAAAATGGATTAAGCGATTAGAGACACGTATAAGAAAGGGTAACATACTTCTTCTGTTATTACACGGATATGAACATTTTACTGTTATTACACGGCATATGACATCGTGATACGATATAAAGTCGCATTCTAGACGACAGAATCAAAATAAATCAATTTTCACCAGGGACAACTCTGCGTTGTCCCTGGTGAAAAAATTTCCCGAGTTCTGTATTCTGGTATACATATAAAATATGAGTCGTAGAGAGATTTTACGCGTACTACAAATATCATACAAGTATCGACAAGACGTCAATCATCAATATTGTCAGGATTTGTCATATGTTGGCATCGTGCATACGAATAATATTCACGATATTCACGCATCACGTGATCTTACCGAATAAAAATCGTGGGAATAGCGCTCGTAGAATTCGGAACAAACGAACTTTATCACCATTATTCCATCCCATAGATCGAGAATAGAAATACGCGCGTTGGTAGAAAGCTGGCCGCGTCATATCGATTTGTCCGTGCGTACGATTCGGAATGAAATACTGAAGATTCAATCGTAGCTATTCCAATTTATGCAAAGATTGCATTATAGTTAATCCTATTAAAAATGATATCGGATAATATAACGCATTTATCACATACATATATCAAACGGCGCAAATATTATATATACATTACGCTATTTATCTTTTCAATTTCATTCTTTGGGCTAAATTCAAGTTTAGCTCAACGTCCGAGGAAACCAGAAAACGTACATTTTTAGAAAAATTAACCATATATCTGCTTAAAAGATCCCAACAATACATGTCATCGTTTCTAATGGAAATCCTAAACAATCCCTCTAATTTAGAATATTCTATTTTAATTTTTAGTTAGATTAACATTTTTTTTTGTTAATATGTTTTGTAGTTTTAAAGAAAAAAAAAAATGATTTTAATCTCCCATAATTTCTTCGTCAAATTTTGTAATCGCCGATCGTTAATTTATTCGTTACGATTCGATCTTAAATAAATATCGGAATTATTCCACGATCAAACACAAATTCCACGCGTTTGTTATTAGAAATAAAAATATTGAAATAAAATTCATAAGAGAAATATTTTTTCTATTCCATCTTTTGATAATTTGTGGATAAAAAATTTAAAAAAATATTGCGATAAATTATTAAAATCATAACAAGGCGAAAAAAAAAAACCAGTTTAATGCGTGCGGCAGCTTATTCGTGCAATAAAGTCGTCTGAGTATAGTTTACGACGCTAAGCTAGTGTAATATCGATTCGTTTTATCATCCATTGTTTTAAGATACCTTATCAGCGTCTCGAGTAAAGTTGCCGCAAAATAGTAGTTTATTGTATTTATTATATGTATTATTTATTATAGCAAAATTAATATTTCACAATTGATTTAATCTAAGGATAATAAATAATCTCCGAACATTGAAACTGATTTCGTTATATCAAGGGAAAAATTGCAAAATCTAAAATGTTATAAATTAAATTCATTTTATGAATTCCATTTATAACATGTTTTCTAAAAAAACCTTTTAGTTAAAAATAAAGTCATATAATCTCATATAGAAACAGAGTTATTAGAATCTTATTAGAATAATATTATTAAAATAAAATTTATAGAAATAATATTAATTATACTACTTTTGCATATATATGTGTGTGATGGTATGTATGTAAAACTTTTTATTTTTTTATATTTTGTTTGTTATATTACAATAAAGTCTTTTATGCGTCTCCAAATTCATCGAAGAATTATTAAAAAGGAGTGATATTCTTTATGATAAATTTTCATGTTGAGTTATTCATTACATATAAAATATTTACTAACACTTATATTTCATTGTTTCTTTGAAATTTTGTCACTATTTTCTCGTTTGTTCTCCATTACCACCAAATGTAATTTTCACGTAGACGAATGTATCGGGCAAGTGTATTAGGTAGTGTATTAGCTTTTATAATTATTCGTAAAAAAATCGTTTCCTTTCATTAACGAGTCGACAAAATAATGCAAGCCATTAACGCTTTTACCGCGAACCCTATATAGCTGCAGCACTAAAGCCGAAAGCGACAGCAAAGGCAATCGCACACTGGCCAGTGTCCTTCGACCGATAAATTAATCGGAGACCCATCGTTCCCGCGATATAACACGCGTAATATAACGACTCGGATCAAAAATTTGCGTTCATATAGAATAATCTAAAAATGATCGAAAATCTGGAAGATATAATATATACCTTTCTCACATATATAATTTTTTTCTAAAATTTGAAGGCAAAAAAAGTATCGACTTAAAACAGACGTATATATGTATTTTGGATTAGATTTTTATTTAGATTATTTTATTTTTATTTTTACTTTTTTTTATAAAAGATGCTTATTGTTGCGATTTATTTATTGCGACTCTATTCCCAATTTAATATACTTTAAAATAACAAAATTCTTCAATTATTATAAAAACTGTATTATTCTTCCATTTCATTATAAAGAGAAATTTTTCAAATTTATCGTTGTTTACAGTGTAACACATGAGGCTGCTCTTTATATTTATTTACGACAAAACATGACATAAAATTATATAAAATTCATAAAATTTTATACACGTATGTGTATATCTATGTTAATTGACAATTGCGTAATATATAGAATCTCGTTTAATTACTGATAGTGTTTATAAGATGGTCATGGCATAAAAGACTTTATTGTAATAACAAAATATAAAAAAATAAATAAAAGGTTTTACATACATACCATCACACACATATATATCCAAAAGTAGTATAATTAATATTCCTACAAATTTTGATTCTAATAACTTTGTTTTTATATAAGATTATATGACTTTATTTTTAACTAAAAGGTCTTTTTAGAAAATATGTTATAAATGAAATTCATAAAATGAGTTTAGTTTATAACATTTTAGATTTTGCAAACAGAAGTTATAAAAATTCACCGCATGTTAATGTTTATGGCCAGTTTTAAGCTGAAATAAAGGAACGGCACATCTTTCAAGTTCAAAATGTACTGTTCGATCATCTTTGAATTTATTGCACCTCATGCGCACTGTTTTTCGGTTTAAAACATTTTGGCCATAAACATTCATTAACCTAACAATCAGTCTCACTCTGATTCATTTTTCCTATTTGCAAAAATTTGATAAATACGCACGCCTCGAACTTGGTATAATTTTCAATCACACCGGCCATTTTATTCGCTTGTCAGATTTTAATTAATGGTGGGTGGAAGAAAACTTGCATTTATTCCTCTCTCCCGCATGTAACAATATATGCCCGTAAGATTGCGCGCACAGATTACAAATTATCAACTCTTGTACCTTTATTTTTATTATCGGATTGCCTACGTATTATATTTAATTAAAATTTCAAAAAATAATTATCGCGTATGATTAAATATTTATTATTGCTATCTTTACAATGCTACAACATATACTACATATATCTATATAAAGTTATTAATTATATATATTTTAGTAAATATTTTAAATATATATTTTAAAATAAGATTTAAAATATTTTGCATTTTATATTACACAATGATGTAAACACATCACTATCACTGGCAATTATTTTTATAAACAACAAATAAATTAACAAAGTTATACCTTATTCCATAGTTGCTGTCGTCCTGCGTTCCTGAGACATCTCTTGCTTTATCTCGCTGCTCCTTCATGGCACTCACACGATTTACTTACTCACAATAACATGATTAATTACTATCACGCGTGCACTAATCACTTAGCAATGATTAAATACGACAATCACGCAACACTTTATATAGCATTCCACACGTATTTTATTTTATATTCCAATGATATTCTGAAAATTACGATTTGCTCGACAGATAAAAATCGCATGAACTCATACAATATGCAAATCTGTATTATTAACAAATAATACACGCATGCATCTTGTACAGCAATTTCACTCACATCTCATATTTCGTGATGCAACTAAATAAATAAATAAATATATATATATATATATATATATATATATATATATATATATGAAAATTAAAATTAAAGATAAATATCTGGAAAATGCGATATTGAAAAATATGTCATCGTTTTATCGCCATAGATTTCGATTATATAAAATATGCACGTTTCAAAACATCACCGATCAAACATCAAATTTATGTGACATATGATTGGAAAATTCGATTAAAATAATAACTATACTTATTAATTAAACATTACAGTAATCAAATTAATAGTAAAATTTTGTAAAATCAAAAATGACAAACTTTATTCTGTGGAATACTATGCGAGTTATTTTTACGAATTAAATAAGACACGATAATCACAAAAATTAATCTTTTGCATTTTTAATAATCTTTTCATTTACAGGATCGTTTCGCACCTCTTAATAATTATCATACTTCGAGATAGAATACCACGATATAGAGAGCGACTAGCGTCGTTATCACTCGAGTCTCGTCGCGTGAATGACAACAAACAATGCGCGTTCTCTCTCTCTCTCCACGCACATACGTCACAATAACATTATACGCGCTATATGTTTAACAAAACAAAGCTCAAATACCGTGAGATAATTCACATCGTCACGAAATATTTAACATATTACAAGAACATAAAAATTCATTTAAAATATTATATTGTTCATATTATTAAATATCAATAAATCGTTAATATATCACATGATTGTTTTCATAAATTTTATTCACAGATGTTTTTCTACATATTTGATTCGATGATGCGTGTATTATTTTGCTTTTAAATTACATTTAAATCGAAAAATTTAAAACAAGTAGGGAAAATATTTAAATACTTGTTTTTTTCGAGCTCTTTAGAAAAATAATTATTATCCTTAAAAAAATCTGCAATAAAGCAATAATTTCTAAATAATCTGTCACTTCAATTTTTATTTAGAATGATGCAAATTAATTGCTTTGATAAGTAGCCATTATTTCGAATTATTCACGAATTATTAATCCCGACAAGTTAATTACTCGCATCGCTAATAATCTTCAATTATTCATAGAGAATGTCCGGATTTGATATTTTCTAGTACATATTTGTCGTATATCGTATTTCAAGGGATACTGTAACACATATCGTGTTATCTCTCGAAATACAATCGCGACAAGTAGTAGAAACTATCGAAATCTGATTAAACGCTAATAATTGAAGATTATTAATTCATGTAATTAAATAATTCCAGAGTTAATTTGTAAACATATTGAGGCGATCTATCGAAGTAAACATTTCGTACAATTTATACATTTTATGAAAGTAATAGCTTATATAAATTATAAAGTGTTGTTTCATTGCAAACTTTTTTTACAGACTCAATAATTATTTCTTTAAAAATAAGTTCAAAAAATTTAAATATTTTTTTCTCACGTGTCTTAAATTTTTTATGTTTAAATGTAATTTGCGAATTATTTCAGTTTGAGGAAAACTAATATGCGAATCGCAAAACTAAATGGTTCAAAGAAAAACAATGAATCATTTATAAATAATTAATTTAAAATTATAGAACACTACATTATATTTATTTTGTACAGCAAATATATATTTCATATTGTGTTAAATATTTCGAAATAGAATTGATCTTTAATTCTTTATGGAATATGATATGAGAGATATAATACGATGCGATTATCGTCACTTATTTTTAATTATTTATTTGCACTAGTAAAATATCACGACTACAAAATAATTTGACTCAAGTATCTCTGCGATGTATTTAATTAATTACATCTTATCAACCTCATGTATTTATTATAATAAATATAATTAATAAATATAATTAATAAATATGAGCATATTTTTAGATATTTTCCAAATATTTAATTTGTATTTATTCACTTGTATTATGATAGAGAAATAGTCATTAGCAGAGATAACATCATACGAATTTGGCAAATCGTAATTTCGTATAATCGTGATTTTCGCAATTTCTGGTTGCAGTATAAACTCAAATCGAGGGCGATTAATGTCGGGTAAATACTATATAAAATGCCGCGCTATTAATATATTCCAATGATTAATACACGCGCGATCGTAATTAAACGTAATTAAACATAATTAAATTTTTGAAAATATGTATTGTGTGTCTTTGTGACACAAGATATTGTTTGAAGAAAAAGCAAAGAATAAACAAGAAAAAAAGAGGAAATTTAAGAAGACATCAAGCAACATTTTGGAATGGAACAAACACGGAATAAACATATATCTAATTGTGTTCTATAATTATTTTTTGAAATTTAATTACTTTTTGAATTGCTTTATATAATTTGGATATATTAATATTTTACAGATCAATGTTAAATTCTACAACTAGCTGTTTTATATACATATCGTATCGGTAAGTGTTCCATTATTATTTATCTTAAACTCGAAATAAGCTGAAAAAATAATGGAAAACTTATTTCGCGAATATTAAATTCAAAAATTGTGTATCTTGAGAATATTTAATTCAAAATTTTTTTTATCAAAATTAAATAAAAGTAATTATTTTGAATGTCTAAATGAGATGTACATTTTCACGAATAAACATTACATTTTTCAACATCACATGTAGAAAAGATAACATTCGTATACAAAATGTATAAGAAAAATTGTTATAATAAAACAATGTGCTCAGTTTTTCTGAAAAAATAAACAAGAGAACAATATGACAATGCAAATTATGGCGATGTAAATTGCGTAACGCAAATTGCAAGAAAAGAATCTTTTGTTCGCAATTGCATATTTTAAAAAAGTAAAATTCATTCATTTCTCGCGAATCAGTATACTTCATTTTTGTGCAAACTAGCCATATGTTTAGCCCATTAGAAGTAATAAATTTGAAATAAATTAACATTTGATTATGCCATATATCCGAATTTAATTTCTTCCGTAGGTATGTGAAAAAAAAAACTGCTTTTTAATATACTAAAAATAATTGGATTATAATCCATTTTATATAAATATCTTTCTCCGAAATAAATTAACTTTTCAAATCTCCTTTCAAACACATGTTATAGATCTAAAAACTCTCAAAATGACAATTGTGTAATGTTAATAAATTACGTTACTATGTCTAATTACTCGACATCGTTATCGTGATGATTCGATAAATTATGCAAAAATAATATTTGTATCACGATCCTATATGAAATTACACAATTTACATGATATATAGGGTCGATTTTGTACGACAAGATACAATGTATCATCTGCTTCGACGATCAATAAACGTAATTACATTATCTTACAATATTGCAGTTGCTTCCTATTGTCCATCTCATTAGACTCTATTCATTACCTTCATGATGGTATTGTAGATCGCAGCTTTAAAGCAGTATACAAGTAATATCGAACGTACAACAATATTATACCATGTGCGCACATATGACATTTGCGAGACTCATCAAATAGGATGACCGTATTAAGATACGAGAGAGGACGAGATGAGCACATCTTTTCTTGACGACGGAATGATATTAATAAAATCCCACTTTTCTCATAACTCAAATTGCTCGCATATCTCCGGGTTACTCCCCGAGTTACGATTCAAGCTGCGTGATTTTCATAAAATAAATAAATGTGAGAGAGATTAAATTTTTAAAATGCAATTGCAAGCAAAAGATTTCTTTCTTTGCAATTTTCAGTGCACAGTTTGCAGCGTCATTCATTTTCAGAAAAAGTAAGTACACATTTTTATTTTAATGACTACTGTTATTTCTTTCATACGTGAACGTAACATTTTCTATATGTCACGTTGACACATGTAATACACATATATTTGCACGTATTCGTTCAAACATTTAAATATCACTTGTTAAATTTGTGGATGATAATTTTATTGTGCACGACAATTTATTAATTTAATTAGCATACTGTTAGCATACAAAAATCTGGAAAAAAAAATTTTTTAAACTAACAAATTTTAAATATGAAAACGTGCACAAATGTAACGAAATATATAAATACATATTTAAAAATTAAATAATTTTATATGATGGATGTAAAGTAACGTGAGCATGATGGAATATGAAAATTAAAAAGAAAAGTGCAAGCGTTTTTAGACTAATATACATTCATCTTATTATTAAATCTTAATTACGTAAGCTTTTAATGTAATAACGTGTTTTATATATTATCTCATAAAGATGTGCAAAATGTAGTAAATATTTTTTGTTCGTTTTATAAAAGATAATATACCAAAATCGTTATATGAATAATAAGCCGCTTACCAATATCTGCTTGTTATGCTATAAAATATTACATGAGATACAGATTACAATTTTAAAAAGTCCATTCAATATATAGAAATCTATACAGTTTTTTTTGTAGTGAATATAAAATTATTTTAATTTTACTGAATGCATGACGAGAAATTGAAAAAATAACAGTCATTAATTAAAAAAAAAATCTACGTAAAAATTTCCTTTGAAACATTATACTACATCATTGGAAATATAAAACTGCACAAAATCGCGGTACTTTTCGCTACGTATATTGTAGTTTGATCGATTGTTTCTATTAAAGTAAAAAATAATATTGCTAACAAACGGCGTCCATATAATACATATTGTTGGCTTTACGAAGAAAACCGTCACAACTTAAAACTTTTTACTTTTTATTTCTTGAAATGAAATAAAACTGCAAAAGATCTAAAGTTATATAAGAAGAAAATGTCAAGTTGAAACTGTTTATTAGCAAATAATAATTTATTTAAAACAGAATATATGTATATACATTTTTTTTTAATATGTAATATTTTGCCAAAAATCAAAATGAATTATGACAGAATTCTTTCAAGAATATCTTGTATATATCGCATAGAGTAGAAAACGGCATATGCCATTAATCAACAATCTCAGAAAGAGAAAAGTAGTTACGAGAAATTGAACGAAACAGCAGATTTATCCGAGTAAGAAGATAATGAGTAAGAAAGATTTCTCAAGATATTATCTATCACTTCGTTGACACGTAAAAGCGTACAAAACTGCAGCGATTTCATCTTTATAAATAGTTTGATTAATCGTCTAAATCGAAATAACGCTTATTACCAACAAATGCAATATACTCTGTAAAAAAATATGTAAAATCATATGAATAATAAGGGAAAAATTACGTTATAAACAATAGAAATATTATACATTTCTACTTTTTATACTTATTGCTCATGTAATTCTGTAACTTATTTTTAAAGTCCATATATGGTAACATATTATATTATATGTCTGACACTGCAAATTGAACACTGTTAATTAAAAGAACGCATTCAAAACATTAAAAGTGAATTCTTTATTAAATGTAAGGCAAAAATATATAGAATTAAAATATTTGAACATTATGTGAAAAAATATGTTAAAATATTGGTAACTGTTGTGTTATTAGCGATCAAAAATAAAAATATCTTTTCGAGATTTAAGCTTCAATAACATACGTCAATAAAAAATTTTATCTCATTTATTTAATTGCAAATTGCAAAAAAATTTGTTTTATCAAATTTATATATTGTACGGATACATTTAAGTTAAGTCCTCTGGCAATGAGAGAGTTATCTCTCAAAAGCATGTAGGAGAATATGTTTCTTGTAAGCATTGCAAGGACAATATTGTGGCACTCAAGATCTATGAATTTCGCCACATCAAAGGATCTATCTAAGGACGTTTAATTATTGCCAAAGAGCCAACAGTTCTATGCATTGGATAGCTATAACAAATGAACGAAGATCCTAAACTGAGTTTAATGATCTGCAAATGACGAATAGTACAAAACAGAAGATACTGCTGTGAATTTAGTACTACTGCTAATGTATACTAAATAAGGTTAATGAGAGTTGGTAGATGGTCATTAGAGTTGATACATGCTTCTTCCTACATATCATAAGGAAATGTCAAAAGAAATGTCAGAGATAAACATGCAAGAATATTTGGAATCGCTATAAAAAAGTAAAAAAGCATTGTTCTCATTATTTCTAATTATGGATAATATAATTTTTTTTCATTGATAATATAATTTTTCTAATTATGGATAATTTCTTTCTTCTCTATGATATTACAATTGAAAAAACGTGTGCTTTAAATGCGGAAGCAATATCGCAAAATTAAAAAAAAAAAGTACATACATATCTAAAAATATTAAATAATTTAAATAAATTATTATTTATCAATTATGCAAATGTTACTTGCATTAAATCATGACATCACATCGTCTAACTGGAACTCGAAAAGGGAACAGCGGAAATTGCCGCGTGCGGAGTCTGCCGCGTTCATACCTGCTTAGAACGGATATATTAATCCAATCTCGCAGTTTCAACTCACTTTAACTAAACTAATACCGCACTTCCGCGTTGCGATAATTAGTTTGGCGAAAACGAGTCGATAGAGAAGACAAGTTGTTGCGTTCGATGTACATTTTATTACTTGTCAAATTATTATTTAAAATATTCCTCGCACACAATGTTATTACACATTATTCCAAGACATTTTAATATATTATTTTAATATATTTAAAAATTTCTTCATAAAATTACAAATTATACTTATAGAATAATAATTATATTTAGAATAAAATATAGACGAAAAAATATGAACATAAACCGATAGGAGATTGAGATGACAAGTAAATAAGAGATTTTTTAGAAATTATTTTATATAGGTACTTTTCTTTATATTGCAGGATCATACCAAATATTCTTTTAATTCAATAGATCCTGTATGTCTTGCTGAAATACTTCGTATAAGCGCGTATAATTCACTTTCGTAGCTTAAAAGAACATTCAATAATGTATTAACGTATCCTGTATATGGATCGATAGTTATCAGTCAAGTATGATCAACGCGTTCTCATTTGCCGAGCATATAATTACGCTGCCACTTCGAAACTTCATTTTTCTTTCGCGACATTTAAATTGTAGTTAAGTTGAAATTCGTGTCGCACAATGACGACAAACGTACGCAAATCGCTACAAGAGCGCGATTTCTCATAAAAAAAAAAGATAGAAAAAAGAGAAAAAGAAAAAAAAATATATGACGCAGAGACGCATAAATTCGCTTTATACTGCAACATCCTATTTTAAGAACGCGAACTCCGATGCGTCCCAAATGATATTTTACATGCAATATCTCTATCCCGCGATGCGATCAATCGCGATGAATTTTTCAGGAAGATATTTCGACGTCCCCCGAAGCGCGCCGGTTCATTTGGCAATAAAAATATTACGTCGCAATTCGTTGATATGTGGCATGTGACACGTGCGAATCGTCGAGCACGTTTCAAGTAGAACAATCTCGACTAAAGCGAATGCTTCAGCGAACAGTTCACACTTGAAAATAATGCTTTTGATTTAGACGGGACATTACTAAAAAGATAAGAAATTGTTCATTAAAATTTCATAATTTTGTGTTTAAAACAGTTGTATTATGTATATATTGCTTATAACTCAAAAACTTTTGACATTTTAATGAAGAAAAATAAATTGCACATTTATTCGAAGAAATATATCTTTATAATTTTATAATTTATTTTATAAAGAGTACTGTGTATATATAATCGACAATATTATTACATATTTATTAAATATTTCTTTCAAAATTGGACAAAGAATTCAAATTGTATCAATTTTCTTACGGTTTGTTAATTAATCGTAATTAACTAATTTAAAGTTCCAAAAATTTTTAATTATAAGCAAAATCTCGAGAAAATTTTGTCGATAGGAATGAGGGATTATCCAGATCGATGAAATGTGACGTCGTGGCGGAAAATGTCACATGTATCATATGCCACGTATGCTATTTTCGCTATCGAAAGAATTACGTGCGCTAGCGTGATGGATACGGTATCACGTGCAAGCAGCGAGTGATAACCGCGATTTAATTAAAACGTGCTGCATTCCCGTATACACATGTTATAATGCGAAGGTTGGCGAAATTGTTTCGTGTCAGATACGGAATTTAAAAAACGGATTAGCTCATCTTGCTATAATATATGTACTCTCTCTCCCTCGTTCTCTCTAATCGGATGAAAAATATTATAGTTATTCTACCGCGCGTTTGTTTTTTGCATTCGTAAATGCTTGCTTGCGGTTATCAATTAAGAAAATATCAAGAATTATATTATTTCATATTACATTAATTATATATAGTAAGACAGATGCGCTTTCTCTGTCTTTCTCTGTTTCAATCATTTAAATATGAATTTTTTATATTTATATTTATCTATGTTTTCTATTACACTATTTTAAAACCTTTTTTTTTTTAAAGGATTTAGAAAAAATCAGAGAAACTACATCAAAGAGAAACATTGCATAGCGCCTGACAAACGAAATCGAATTTCAATAATGCATGATTCTCGACATAAAGAAAGATGCTTATATATATTAAATTCGAATTCAATAGAAACAAACTCGTTCGTATGGATTTGTATTTTCGTTTTGATAACTTCGAATTCGCTTATCAGTCTCTCATATTGTCACTGCATCTTTAAACTAATTGTAAGATAACAACAGACATGAAAAAAATTTATTTCTACATTAATTTCTTCAATAATTTATTATCTGTTGAAGAACAATCATTAATTTTATTCGTGCAATGAGTTTTTGTTCACTGCAGATACTCCGTATATATTAATACTCCTGGATATTAATTATTTTGTAAATTGTGACTTTCTGATATTATGATTCTTTCGCCCTTTAAAGATTAATCTTTTTGTTATATTTTTGTTTTAAAAAAGTACTCCGATTTTAATATGTAAAATAAAGAACATATAATATAATGCAATTTACAATTTTCAAACTAGCTTCAATCAATCGATTCAATTTTGTTTGATAATCACAAACGTAGACAGTAGTAGCACAGCTAGAAACGATCTCTTTGATAAATCAATTGACATTTTCAGAAAGAGAGAAAGAGAGAGAGGGAGAAAGTTTCTCGTTGCTAAGCAGAAAGACGAACTAAGAAGATTAGAGATGTATTGCGATTGGTAACTTATGAGAAACTCATTAACCCTTTTACTCTTACTTTCTTACTCTCTATCCGTTCTATTCATATTCTCTCTGATGTACGTCTAATTAGGTCCAAATAAATCAACATATATAAAGAAAAATGAAATATGAAATGAAAATGAAAAATAAATAAATTATCTCGGACATATTAGATGCATCGCGTAGAAAGATTCGCGACAAATTCGGAAAGAGCAAGATGTTGGACACATTTTGATAAAAAATTGAAAAAGCGATTAAATATTGATTTTTGATATATATATATATATATATATATATATATATATATATATATATATATATATATGTGTAACGGTTAAAAATAAGATTGTTGCTCAATTTTTTTATCCCATTGCTAATAATATATCCTCATTGTAATTGATATTTTGTTTTAAATGGTTTTTTGTTGGAACAAAAATATAATAAATGTAATACCAAAAAATGTAATTAAATACGGAATTAGTATATAACAATAATTAATTTATTTATCCTTTCAGACAGTATCAGTGAGTGTCAGCGTTTTGACGCTGACTTTCATATCGATCGATCGATGGTATGCTATATGCTTCCCATTAAGATTCAAATCCACAACAGGCCGAGCCAAAACTGCTATCATTGTAATCTGGCTGATATCCCTGCTTTTTGGTAATTATCCATATACAAATATTTCTATTGGAAATAAGAAATTATTTTAATTACTTGTTGATGAATATTATATATCGAACAGGATGTTGAATCATATTTTATCACTTTTGACAGAGTGTATCAACTAATGTTACTTTAATTAAGTAATAATTATAATCTGCCTGTACGCAGAATGTCGCAGATATGAAAAATGAACTTGTTATTTATTTTATTTTTAAAGCGTCTTGCCTAACAGCTTTCTTAAAGATTTATAAATGAAAAGAAAATACAAATTTATCAATGTCATATGTTTTTCGATCAGATATTCCAGAATTACTGGTGTTGCACATTGTACCTTCACATAGTAGAGTGCAAACTATATTATTCACGCAATGTGTCTGGTCGTGGAGTCAAGAAAGTCAAGCTACCTTCACGATTGTTAAACTGATATTTCTGTATACCGTACCATTGCTCTTTATGAGCGTGACCTATTGGCAGATTGTGCGCGTTCTTTGGAGAAGCGATATTCCAGGACATAATCGTAAGCAAAAAGTTCTTGTATTTTAGCAATTATTCCTATTATCAATTGTTTAATCGTTTGTATAATTTAATGCATAATATAATGCATTTTTCTAAATTTATAGTAAATTATTTCTTTAAAAAATTTCGCCCGTTTACTCATTTGAAAATTCGTAGTAATTATATGTATATAAAATTGTTATGTTCATTTTTATAATTTTTTTACATGTATATTCAATACAAAAAGATATACACAGAGATTTACGCGATTTTGCATATAATACGTAAATGACACATGCCTTCGTCAGATCATTTGTGACAAAATTAGTTCCATTAAAATTGAAATTATATTCTGATTATGATGTAAACCATTTATTGTGAAATGTAATATAATTTTCAATGTTTTGAAATACAATATAATTGCGGTAATTCTTTATATAAACGAAAGGAATCGTTGAAAATTATACTATATATATTTCACAATGGATGTATAATAACAGAGTAAAAAATTTTTGGCATTTTATGTAAAAAAACAGAGTGAAATAAAATGTAGTAAAACTAATAAGAAAAGTTTAGAATTGACAAAATAAATTTTTTTTTTAAGTTTAATTTCTTGCGAATTAAAAAAATAGAATAATTGTAATATGTTTAACTTTGACGAAACATCTGTATCTATCAATTTTTTTTATTTTAGCATATATAAATTCGCATACTTCTTATTTCTAAAAATTTTATAATTATTAACTTTTTGTAAAAACGACACTTTTATTTTCAATAAAAAAATATAAATAATTAATTTCACAACAAATTCCTCAAAATCAAAAAAAAAAAAAAACATTTTAAAAGTAAATAGAACCTAAATTTAAATATTAAAATATTATTAAAGATGATATGTTCTATTTTGTTTCTAATCTGTTAAAATTTTTTTGCTGAACTTTGCCGAAAGATTAAATGCAATTTGAATATAATATTTTTCATTGAGACTAAAAAAATCATTTCAGAGAAGGAATAATTTTTCTAATGTATGTATACTGTTTGAAAGATGATAATGATTAATTAAAAACTAATTAATTTTTATTAAATTCTGCAGTATCCACTAGAATCTGTCATTCAACTGAGATTCCACTCTCCAAAAGTGGAAATCCAGAAGGACAATTGAGATCTCGACGGAAGGCGGCGAAGATGTTAGTCGCCATAGTTATTACATTTGCGATATGTTTCTTCCCAGTACATTTGCTCTCTATTTTAAGGTATGTTTCGTGATATTTGCAATATTACTGCGTATTTTCTCGTGTATATAGTAACGTATTAATATGTTGCGTAGGAATTAATGCATAGCTTATGTAGACATTATATTGAAGTATTTATTAATGCAAAATATCAACGCTGTTCAATATTGAAATTTATGTCAACAGATAGAGTTTTCATTATATCAGAATTATTAACGTCTGAAACGACAATAGATTTTAAGTGCAATATGTGTTATTCTCCATCAATACACAAATTCTATTAAATTTGATAAAATAATGTCAAACTAAGAATGAGATTAAGAAAATTTATTATAAATTAGAAGATATTCATAATCATTAATCTTGTAAAATTTAAAAAATGCTTTGTTTCAAATTTTACGGTGTTTAAATGCTCTCATATATAAAAATATTTTATATAAAAAAATGCGTAAATATGAAATAAATGTATAGTGATAATGAAGAATTTATGATATTTCTCGGAAATGCAGCAGGTAAAAAGTAAAAAATTTTTCCGATATGACATAAATTATTTTTATTTGTACTGCATCCGTTATTATTTTTATATTTTTATTATCGATAATTTATATACAAAGTCTCCCAGATCTGTATTTTTTGTCCATCAATTTTTTTACCAATTTAAAGTCAATTTTATGGAAAGATTTTATCATTTGCCATTTCACATTTATTTCAATCTTTGATATTATATATTTTTATTATTTTTATGTTACAAATATATTAAAATAAAGTTCATACATTAAATAAGAAATAAGTTAAATTCCGCAAAATTAAACACTTCATTATTAATTGTTTATAATTGAAAAATATAGCTCCCCAGCTACTCTTTGTTAAGGAAATATTGATTTTAAATTAATCAAAGAATCCATTGAGAGATACGTAGATAAAAGATAGCCCGCTAAGTCTGAGACTTTCTATATAAGGAAAAGTGGAGACCAAATAGATAATATAAATTATTTTTATTTTCGTAACTGTTAGAAATCAGAATTAAAAAAGTTTAAAGGCTTTGAAAAAATTTAGATAAATTACTGTCATTTAAATTAGTAAATTTTTAACGATATATATACAGTATTTTCCGCGATAAAAATAAGCATTTTTTTATCTATTCATTTTATATAATTGACATATTATAATTTATTGTTCTAGATGTACCATGGCTTTACCATCGAATGAATGGACGATCGCTTTTAGTCTAATCGCCCACTGGCTATGCTATTTCAACAGTGCGGTGAATCCAGTCATTTACAACTTTATGAGCGGTAAGATTAACTCGTACATATTAATACGATGCTTTTAAGCGACATTTTTAATGCATGATCTGAAATTAATCTCAAATATCATCGGCAAAAAAATTAATTCCATTTGCGGCAAATTTATTCTGAGATATATCTTGTATGAAATACATAAATATACGGTAATATTTTCCGGTTACACAGAATTACCGTACGTATAAAGTGACTTGTATTAAAATGCATGACACATCAGAGGCAATGCTCGTATGAGTCGTTGTGTCGGTTGCTGCTTTTTCGCCATGTAAAACTAGTCTATTTTTCACGCGACATTAGATCTCATTAGGACAGCGGTTGTCAAAAATTTCAATTCATTTTCTCCACTTCGTAAAAAAATCGTGATGCTTTTCTAGACAAACTCACGCAATATATCACGAATCAGATAAATAAGTTTTATATAATTGCTATACTGAACTATAAACTATAAACTATACTACTTAATCAATTAAGATTTTGTTAACCATAATTTAAAAAATTTCTCGTCTATTATCTTTTACTGAGAAACGCGGAAAAAGGGATGGAAAAAGACATTAATGTTTTCAATGTTTGAATTTCTTCATGAAATATTTTTTTTTATATGTGTATATGTTATAAATGGTCAAAGGTTTATTTATTAAGACTAGATATAATTTTACATTAAATTTAATCTTCATCCTTTCGACTAGTGCCTAGATTATAAATTTTAATCCTCAAATATATACTAAGTGCACAGATCCACATTAAATCTCTATGTAGTTTCGCGAGACTATATATGAGTATATATACTTGCGAGGTCATTAAATTTTATTTAATTTACAAATTTTGGTTATAAAATTGGGATTGCTAAATTTGGAGATTAAAGAATAATAGATAAGGAGAATATTCCAAGCCAAAGAAGATGTAGATTTAATGGATCTCAAACGGCGTTTTAGAAGATTAAATGTAAGACAGAACTGGAGATTAAATAAGGTCGCACGCATACGGCGGTTATTAACGAGTTTGCCCAAATCTAGTATGGGGAATTATTCGGTGCTCTACTTTGTAGGTAAGTTCCGGCGAGAATTCCGTTGTAGTTTTCAAAGATGCGGTTCGCCGAGCAAACAGATGATTACGCTATCGGCGACTCATCGGCATCTGCTGTCGTGCAGAGACGAATATACGAGGAGATGCCATACGAGGAGTTTGCGAAATCAACCGTTTTGACATGCGAAACGAGTAACGAAACCGAAAATACACCTTGACGCACCTGTACAAACAAGCATCGTAGCCGAGACGGCATTTGACGTAGGAATGAGAACGGATTCGCATATCGATACTCGTTAAATCGATTGTTTGCCTTAGGGTAAGCTATAATTATTGCCTCTCCTCCTTCCTATTACGTTAGACTCGGACGAAGTGCTATTATTAATTATATTATTGCGAAAGTCTCTCAATTAGAAAATTTATAGGTAACAAGTTCAAAGATAATTAAAGAATTTTGATCCGTAAGGCCGTAAAAATTGATTTAAACTTGTTAACTATACTATAAGATACAAATTTATTTATCAATTAACGCATCATATTAATTAGAATAATTATAAATATTATTTATAGAGTATCATTCTCAAATATAAACGTATGAATGCAAAGATCTAAGTTGCAATCACACTGTGCTATATATATGATAAAATCACCATCATATCAATGTAACGTCAAATATTTTTATGTGGGTTTTAAATGTCGGTGACAATTAGTATGTAATATTACTTCATTTAAAACCCATATAAAAATATTTCAAGTTACGTTGACGTATAGTGTAGATAGTATAGTGTGTATCCAACTTTATTCTTCTACACTGTTTATCAAGAATTGATAAACATCTGATTGTAGAACATCGACATACCTGACATGTAAATACCTGGCGAACATGCGAATATCTGCGATGATCGTGCACCAATCTCATTTTCGCTGCTCGATGGATGAGAAAAATAATGACTGTGGGTGGGTTATGTGAAGAGGATTGTTTTCATATTCGATTCCAGGCAGACAAAAGCGAGATCGTTCATGCTGAAATTACAATATTTTGTATAATAACAGTTATATATGTGATTACGTTGCGCGATGAACGTTTAATATTTCATGATAAATGCTCGCAATAATTATTTTTTGCGAGCGCGAGATTTTAAACAATAACATTCAAAAATACAAAGTAATATAAATGCAATTCCGTGTTTCGACATCTATATTTGAGACTTCGCGATATCGCTTATCGATAATATCAAAATGATTACTAAGTTCATTTTTTAATTACATTTTCTTGCATTTTTAAAATTATTATATATATATATATCTAATCTCTCTCTCTCTCTCTCTCTTCTCTTTAGAAGAACAAAAAAGAATAAGTACAGAAAATGCAACTAAAACGAACAGAACTACTATTTAATGCAGAATAATACACAATTCGAGATATCTTAATATTAAAAATAATTAAAATACATATAAATTATTGCAAATAAATGTAATAAATATATCTAATTATAGAACGGCGTACCTGGCGGTAATCGTTCATCGATCGCACTTTTCACGATCAACGTGAATGACAAGGATATCATCATTTGCTCGGATACAGACATGAATAACGGATACAATATCGCATAACAGCGGTTCTACACAACGTTAACGTTAAAACGAGCACTTTGTGAGATACTTGCGATAATTTTTCGCGCGCAAAATTCACTTTAGACAATAAGAATCGCGAAAAATACGGAGCGATTCGAACGCGGTCCCGCGATCCGTTGGCGACGGTCTTCCAGTGATACAAACTTTCGAGAATCGCAATATCGATAATATCGAAACAATCGATGCTACCTTCTTGGCTTTTAGTTGCATTTCCTATGTTCACGTAATTTTTCTCTAGAAACGAACAGGCGAAACTTTTTAAGTTTCTGCCCCTAGGGAAAAATTACTGACTCGCACGATAAATGACTAACCTATTTAAAAAAAAAATACGAAGAGAATATGAATTATTATATGTAAATTTTATGAATTATTATATGTAAATAGATATGAATTATTCCAAAAATATGCGATAAATGTAAATAATTAACGGAACGGCATATCTAATGACGATCGTTCATCGATTGCACTTGCCATGTATTTCAACGAGAAGAATCTCGATCGATTCCCGAGATTACGGGGACTGCCGATACTGAAATATTGACGTTATAATAGCGGCGTTTATGTTACGACGAGTACTTTATAAGGCGCTTCCGATTTCCTCGTCCGCGAGATTTAGATAGTAACGATTGCGAAAAAATACGGAGCGATTCGAACGCGGATCTGCAACATCTGTTGGTGACGTACTTCACTGTGATTTAAAAATTTCGAGAGCGATTCTCGAAGTACCAGAACGGCGAACCAATCACCGCCATTAGATTCGTTCAATTATGAGTTTCGAAGTAGCGAGCCAATCGCAGCAGTCATTTAATGTAGGAGCGAAATTCAAAATATTTTGATAGATATTAAATATATTCCTCTCTTTAAAAATAGAGATTATATAATATATTGCAGCAATTTTCAATATCGAAATATCGAAACGCGAAATGAAATTCGAAATCTGCTTATTTATTAGTGTTTTTAAAAATTTTATTAGGATATATATAAATCGCATAAAATATTTTGAACATTTTCGAAATATTTCATAAACAATGTCAAATATGCCTAATCTTCGAAGTTAGAAATGGCTTTAAAAACTTTGAATTTTCTATCCCTTTTTCTAATCGTGTGTGTTTTTATTTATTAATGGAATTAATTAAATTATCTTTAAGAAACATTGAAATCTAAACAATACCAGTACAAAAATATCTGTGTGTTTTATCTGTGAGATTATAATCTTCAATTCTTTTATCGCTCTCCTTTTTTGCATTTGTTCTGTCTTACATTTTATATTTTTCTATTACTTGTACTATTCTCTATGTCTTATGCTACAAATAATCCCGAAATCTACTTAGCATTAGATACAAATTCATATTTAAAATAAAAACTTACAAATTATAGACTTTTTCCAGTCTTTTGTTTTTGGATATACATGCTTCATATATAATTTTTATATCTTTTCCTGCGTCTTTTATTGCACTTTACGCTATGTAGCAATGTCATTGTGCAACGTATAACTGAACATATATAAAGATTACACAATGTATATATGTTTGTTGCAGGTAAATTTCGCAAGGAGTTCAAACGTAATTTTCGATGTTCCCACAACAATAGAACCTGCATCCATAAACGTGAATATGTCACGGGCATCTCAGATCCTCTTAAACAGAGATCTCATACATATACGAGATCAGTTCATATGTTATCTAATAATAATAAGCAACAAAGTACTGAGGTAATACCTCTTAGTGCTATAATCAATATACCGCAGAATGAGAAACAGAAATAAATCTCATTTCTGTATCTACATCTCGTATCGCAAAACACACAATGTTCTTTTCCATATAAATATTTTTAAATCGATAGTTTCAACAAAGATAAAAATAATCGTTTTCAATATTATAATATATATTAAAAGAACATTTGGTAGTTTTGGGATGCTTTGTACAACGATGAAGTATAGTTCAAATTATTCCTACATACTGTTATACATAGATAAGTACATTTCTCGTTCAAAAATGACTTTTCTTAGTTTTGCTGAATTAAAATGAACTACATATATTCAATTGACATATGTAAATAGATAGTTATATATAAGTCTGCGCAATATCATTTAATTCATTGCTTTAAACATTCTACTTTATTATACTGTAGATGTAAATAACAATATATTGTAAAACTCAAATGGGAGAATGGCGGACTTTTATCTTTATTGCAATGTCAATTGACACAAACATTTTTTTTTTCCTTTGCGTTTAACGATGTTTTATTTCCACGTCCGTCTTTTACAATGGATGCATTCAAAGTACGCTTCTAGCGTTATGAGCGTGCTCTACCTTTGTTCAATTTTCAGTAAATAAGAAAGATAGAACGATGCTTTTAGCGCATAAGCTAAATACTTTCCGAATTTCAATGTTCCCTCTCTTCCTGACCCGCAGTCTCACGAGACTCTCTGTGAACGCTCGTGTCGCACTCGTCAGCCAATCAATGAAGTATTTGCCGCTGCGCGCGCAGGCAGCGGGCTGTTAACACCAAACTACACAGGTCAAACATAGATTAAAAGATAAAATAATTTACAATATACATCACAATTGGAAAATGCAAATTTTAACATACAATAAAATTTAAACAAACAATTGCTAGTGTAAGTATAAAGCGTTATGGTCTATCTATTTGGTATAATTTAAAGAATTCAATGTTTCGTTTTGTGTATCATTTGTAATATTTATTTTCTATGATACATTTCAGACATATCAGAATATATCTACAAAGTTTAATAAAGTGTGTGTAATCCTTCTTAAAGTTATTATAAAGTTATTACACATATGGTACTAGTTATATAAACTGTACAATATGCTAAAGCAAATTACGTGTTCTTTCTCGACTCATTTTCATTTAATTTTACAGTTTATTGCGCAAAAATGCAATTTTTTATCATATATAAATTTCTTTTGAAAATTCTTTCATAGAATTTTGTTTTTTACGATTTTGTACAATTTTGCCATTGCTCCTAAATATAATTGTGACAAGTTAAAAAAAAATAAATCACTTATTTTTTTCTTAGCACTTTTACCGTTTTTAAAATGTAAAAATTTAATTATTTTATTCAATTGATGAAGCATTCTCTATTATATTCAATTAAGATTCTAGATTTATAGCTTAAATATCATAAAAAAAGGGAAATTTGTATATATATTATTTATGATAATAGCCATTTTGTAAAACTCAAAATATGTAAATAAAATATAATAAAGAAAGAATTATTATAATATAAAAGAAAGAAAAAGTGATAAATGGATATTAGATCTATTTTTTCAGCTGCTTTTTTTACACATTTTCTAATATAATTTCTTCAACTTTTCATCCTTTGGAGAAAGAAACGAAAAGAAAAGTATGTAAAACTATGTAAAGAAGACAGAGATGAAAACAACAAATATATCTGTTAAATTAAATATTGATTAGGTTATCCCCAGATTGCATACAAAATATTATTTCTCTACATATACAAAGAGATGCACAACTTATATGTTGTTCAATGAAATGTATTTCGTTAATATTATAACTACAAACATTTCTGCATTGTAGGTAGTCATAACATTGAAAAAGTAAGTATGTGTATATATATATATATATATATATATATATATATATATATATATAATTATATTAGTTTTATATATATATCAAGTCACAGTCACATGGCTCGTGCAGCTGCCGACTCTGCCGAATATATTACATGATAATGTCTTTCACTAAATAATGATCAGGTATATAGATAAATTTTGTATATGAAAAAAAAATCATCATTATTTTATATATCAAGCAATAACATCAGCATTATAAGACTGCTATTTGAATATTTATTATTAATACAAATATGGATTATTGTTTCCATAAGTTAATAAGAAGCAACGTTCCTCAATCGCATTGTGAATAGTCTGCAGAGCAACATCCATCTACCCAACTTGCGACAAGAGGAACGCGATCGCTGTGTATGTGAATGCGAAGCGCAAATAATAATAATTATTACCTCTTTTTAAGCTGCAGCTTTTTCCACAATGGTACTCTCGGGAATCGCGGATTCAATATTACCTAATTCGCGTTCAGTCTCAATAACGGGCAACGTCGTTGGACTGTCTACAATCGTATTTTTTTCATTAGAAGTTGTTTCCAACAGTTCTTTGACACTGATGCTATCCTCTAAGTTATCCTTCTGAACAAGCACATCAACAATGATACGATTATCGACGTTGGTATTAATTTCTATTTTTTCGTCTGTATCATTCACTGTTCTGACTATATCCGAAATTTGATTCTTTTGAGACTCTTGATCCGATGTGTATGACTGCTCGACTTGTACACTGTCGAATTGTCCCGGCATTGATTTTTCGTCACATTCCAGCTCGTTACCACTCTTGACTTCTTGTTGCTCGATCTGTTGCGTATTATTACCAGATTGATTATTCTGATATTGCTGAGTGCTTCTACCTCTTCCTCTGCCACTTTGCTGATTATCAGGCGGTGGAAGAATGGGTATCGCCGCTTTCGGTCGCCGCATAAGAGCTGCTTGTTGTTGCTGCTGTTGTTGCTGCGCTGGACTGTAATAAGTACATCCTTGTGGTTGGAACAATTCTTGTGGTGGTGGTGGACCTTGAGGCTGCAAGCATACAAAATGCATTATATTCCTCTTTCGTTTGCAAATAGTTTGTTTCGTCTCATGCTTAAATAAATTTATTGTCCTCACCTGTACCGAAGGATTATATCCCTGATAACCTTGAAAGTTTGTTGAAAATGTCGGTCCGTTCGGACCAGGAACATAATTAATTATACTAGGAGGCGCTGTTTGAGGAGGTATGAATTGTGGTGGTGGTACTAAAAATGCCGGCGGTGCGTAACTAGCAGGTTGTCCACCAGGTGGTAAAGAAATAACAGGTTGTCCTGCCATGGGTGCTGTGGCTGGAGAAGACTGTTCAAAATGACCTTGCGGATAACCTGAAACAGTAAAAGATAGCAAATTAGTTAAATTGGATTAAATGTTTTATGAAAAAAAATAAAAATAATTATATTTTTAATTAATCAAGAAATTCATACATAATGAAAATTTCCTATATGTTATTATTGTCATTAAAAAATTTTTGTTTCAAAAAAGTTACAGTAAAAAGATATTAGAGGTAAAAATATTTTGAAGATATATATATATATATATATATATATATATATATATATATAATAATAATAATAATAATAATAATTTTGTATATGCATCCTTTTCTCTCTTACCTTGAGATTCTAAAACAGCTCTTGAATTTCCAGCTAGGTATGCAAAAGTGACATAATAATGTTAAATACATGATTGTATTAAAGACATGTAAAATATATTATTATAATCGACTTGATAAATCTAAGTGCATTTTAAAATAAGACATCAATATGTATTATTACCTTGAGGTGGAAAATATCCATGTTGAGCATGCTGAGATGCATAATTTTGTTGCGTGGAAGTTTCTGAAATAGTAGGTCGTTGACGAAGACTGGAGTATCGTTTTGGTCTGCTTCCAGAACTATCTTGCTGTTGTTGTTGTTGTATTGGTGGTTGTGCATGAGTTTGTTGCTGATGTGATTGTTGCTGCTGTTGCATTCTAGGTGGTACTGTGTTTGATCTATGTTGATTGGAGGATGCAAAAAAGCCTTCTATACAAATTAGAAAATAAAGATAATGATTAATCTAAAAACAACACTGCAATTATCTAATTAAAAATTTAAAGTAAAAATAATATAAATTAATATAACATCTTAGTTGAAAATGAGAAAGAGATTAATTTTTTGTTTTTATATCTTAATTGCCAAATATTTAGAATAAAATATTAAGAAATATAATTAAAAAAATATAATTAAGAAAATATTAGCAACATACCATATATTTTTAATTAATAAAAAATTATTAATTTTATACGATTTTAACTTTTTTAGCTTAAAACAATATTTATATAAATTTTATTATTAATTATAAAAAATATTCAATAAATATACTTTTCATATTTCTTTTTACATATTTTTAAAAACATACTTAACAAAAACTTACTGTTATGTCGTACAGGCTGATGATATTGATTATCATCATTAATATTGACTTGTTTCATATCATGAGCAAGTTGATGCTCGTCATTATGCTGCGCAGTATTGTTCCGTCTATTCTCGATTGTAACTGAACCAGGGCCACGTCCCTTCGATTTATTCTCAACTATTCTGTTAGTGACCATGTTGTTATTAGCATTGGACTTGAAACCTCTTCCACGCGTCCTACTTGCAGCCAAGCTTACAGACTCTTGGGGATTCCTCTTGTTATTCTCTCTTGGTGATATTTTGATATTAGCTAATTTTTCTGCGTCACCAGATCCTGCGCTCCCATTTGTATTTTGATTTTGAACAGTATGCTTGCTATCCTTTTTCCATGATGTATTGATAGATTCATCTGGTGCTTTATTTTCATTTCTGTAACAATTTTTAATATAAAGTTTCATCAATAAGATTTTGCTTTGTAAATATAATATATAGAAAAACCATTATATATACATACATGAATGTATTAGAGACAGTAGTAGGCTTAGTCTTTGTGTTATCCTGCTGAGATTGAAGTGGCGGAAAATTTTGTGTTTTATTCTGTGTTTTGTTCTTGCTACTATACCAAGCTGACGAAATTACAGGCTCCTCTACTTTATTCGAAGTATTCTACATTAATTTAAAAAAAAAAAATAATAATATTTAGTACAATTATAGAAATTAATTTTGTAATAAAAAACATCATATACATTTTGTTACATTTACCTTACTATTACCAAGAGCAGGAAAATCTTCATTATTTTTGTGGAAGCGTCTGTTATTTCCTCTACTAGGAGTAGTAGTTTTTCCATAAGCATCTTCATCTTCCCAATTTCTTGTGTATTTGTTAGGGCCACGACTAAAAATATACATAATTAGTAATTTGTAACATCAGAAAATGACTATTAACATATATAAAAAAATATAGTATACATTATATGCTAATAAACTCACCCATATCTTCTTCTCCTTCTAGCTCTAGGTGGTCCTTCTTCATTTCTAATATCATAACCATATGTTGCTATCAATTCTTCAGGTCTTTTCGGAGCTTGTTCTTCATCATTATATCGATCATGATCCCACCTATCTTCCTTATCCTTCCATACCTTCTTCTCCTTAGTTTCTTTTGCACTTGTTTGTGTTTCCACATTACTATCAGTTACTTCATCAGTTGTACGATCATCGTGCTCGTAAAATGTTCCTCGTTTCGGAATATACTGTGGATTACGTCTATCCTCGTCATCATCCAATTTCTTTTGCGGTTTCTCTTCCTCTTGACCATCCCCGCTTTCACGTTGTTCACCACCTTCCTGCGATTCGGCATCCGAATCACTTTCATAAATATCACATTCTGAATCTTGATGTCCATCAGTCTGTTCACTACTCTATAAAAAAAACAGTGTAACAATAGTCAATACATTAATCAATAAAACATTATTCAAATACAAACAATACTTCACACACATTAGTTATTACAAAAATTTTATAAAAATATTTCAATTCAAAATATTCATTGGTAAGTTTTAAATAAATAAATAAATAATATATATATATATATATATATATATATATATATATATATCAAATTTATAAAAATGTTATTAATAATTTCATAAATAATCAATAGATTGTATTCAAAGTAATTCTAACATATATTTAGCATCAATCATAAACATATAGTATTTCTTTTTTTTATGTACTTTTCCACATAATATATAATACAATATAATAGATATTTTTGTCCATATGTTAATTAATTTTATTAATAGGACATATTTATTTATAGTTCTTTGTTAATTCAAGATGAGTTAACAAAGAACTAAAACATGATCCAAAGAAAGACAAAAAAAGTGTTTTTGTATACTTACTGAACAGCTAATTAAAAGTAAAGGTGATAGAATATCATTTTTTGTCTATCATCTCAAGTATATATATATAATGTTTATGTGTGTATAAAATAACAAATAAAATTCAAGAAATTTAAAAAAATTCAAAAAAGTATTAAAAAATATTCTATAATTAGTCTATACAATCTATTTTGACAATAATTTTTTTGACAAATCAAAAGTAAAAAACTTGAAAGATAAAAATTTAATAAATTTAATCGTTTGATTTTTCTATCTATTTTAATACGCAATAATAAACATTTTGTTATGTTAAAGAGCTTATTATAAAAAAGAAATCTCTAATTTTTGTAATATATTATATTTAAAAGCCAAAAGTTTCTTATACAACAACAATGAAAACAATTATTATTCCTCTCAATTTTACTTTTTACTTTTAATATATGATGATTAATATAAATCATATGCAACATAGTTAAGGAATAATATTTATGCAAACAAGCCAAAAGACAACACTAGATTAAACTGCATTCAACAAGAAGTAAGAAATACTTGTTTCACTAATAATATATGTGTTGATAAAAAAAACTTGAAAAATTTTAAAAACTTCAAATATATTTCAAAAATTTTTAATAATATATATCAATTGATATACATTATAAGATTGCGAGACACGTAATGCATGTCCGCTAGAAAAAGATTTTAATTCTTAAAATCGGTCAATATATATAAATTAGTGATGAAAGAACGAGTTTTAGATTTTTATAATAATACCCGTGACACCAAAAAAATGTGATAGTAAAATTTATGATAATGCCGATCGCAACTCATGAATCTACTTAATTTCGCGATCTCCTTTCGATTGTAAATTCGGGCAATAAACTTTCGTCATATCAGCCTGCATAAAACGGTAAAATTCGAATCGTGCAAAACGCTGTGCGACACATGAAAACGTGTGCTCTTCTTCGAGGTATCATTTGTATCGAGATAAAATTCGTTTTCGGGGAAAGAATTTTCGATGAACATTACCTGGGTCTCCTTTGTCGCGTTCAGCTCCTCGTAAGAATCCGAGAGATCATCAGAACCACATGATTGATTGGATTTTCGACGTCGTCGTGTGTCCGACATGTTTTACTCTGCTCGAAAGATAAACTACGATGTATCTGCACAGTTTCGTCGTGTCAGTCGCAAGAATTAACAGAAGGGAAAACCGATTACTGCCTTGGAGATACCTTGCGTGAGCTGTGTCAAGTCGAGCTCTCGTCACGAATTAACGACCACAACCACGAATCGAGAATCTACAAGAGCGACGACTCAACTCTGAATTTCGCAATGACATCTCGCGGCGAAAGCGTAAAGTTCCAGAGTCAGGTCTGCCAATGTTGAAAAAAATAAATTTTTTACGAGATGAGACGAGTTAGATTTGTGACGTCACTGATAAAACTAGAGTCTAGAACTCTAGGAGTACACATCAGAATGCACTCTTGATGTCTAGCAAGATAAAGAACGTATTCAAGAATATAACAAATTTTTTTTTTTAGTGCCGTATTTGTCATCGCAATAACACGAAGCACAATTTGTCAATTCAACGTAATTGACACATGACGGAAAACGAAACATGATAAAATAATTGAGAAAGATGTGGGGCAATTACAGGGGTATTTATAATGTACTGTGTGTCTTAATTTCTGCTGTTTATGGACACGATTTTCGACATTTCGACGATACGGTTATATTCAAAATAAATTGGCCCGGAAAAAGTGATACTGAATTATTAGTAAGTATATTTGAATGCTTTTCCATAAATCCATGATTCAAACGTATTTATATTTGCGAGTGATGACTTCGTTGTTTATCTTATATGTATATATATACGTGACGTGTACCTTTTTTTTCCAGAAACCTCACTCGAATGCAGAACCATATTTTATAACTACAGCTAATAAGGAACAGTACAAGTGCTTAATCCCAGATGCACCAGAACAAGAACATGAATATAGTGAATCGTATAATGGACCAAATCCGATACAACTTTTGCAATCAGTATTTGCTCAAACCGGTTGCTCCTACAGGGTATGTGTTTGTACATTCTTGTATAATTTTTTATTTTTTGGTTTATTGCCTCATTTTTATTACTAAACATGTTATTATGCATTGTGTAATTGTCTGAATTTAATTTTGTCAAATAGCTCGAGTCATATTGGACTTACGAATTATGCCATGGTAGATATGTACGGCAATATCATGAAGATAGGGAAGGAAAAAAAATTAAGTTGCAGGAATATTATCTTGGCACTTTAGACAAGGCACAAAAATTGAAACTCTCTGCTTATTATGATGAACAAGCAAAGAACCCTAACAGAAAATTAAATATACCAATTAAAAAGATTGACGGTATTAACATGCCATATGTTGAAGTTGAGATGATTGATGGTACAATATGTGATTTGAATAATAAGCCAAGAACCATCAAGGTGTTATATGTCTGCTATAAACATGGTAAACATGATGTGTATTCGCTCAAGGAAACAATGACCTGTGAATATGAAGCAATAGTACTCTCACCAGCACTATGCAGTCATCCAGATTATAAACCGCAAGACACTGGGGAAAATGAAATTACATGCCAACCTGTTGGTAATGCACCAAAGAAACCAAAATCGCTTATGTTGATGGAACTAGAAAGTATAAAAACTCGCCATCAACAAACAAGGGTAATTTTGTGATGAATATTTAGCATTTGCAGATTCCTTTTTACATCTGCTTATTTTGTATCTTTAAGTATTGTTTGATGTACAGCTTTTGTTATATGTTAGTAGTATCTTCAATTTTTATTAATTTTAGAGTTGAAAAAAAAAAATTATTTTGTAAAAATTAATACTTAAATAATAATTAAAAGCAAATTTGTATTACATATTAAAAAATATTTCAGTGACCTTATATCTTTGGAAAACTTTATAGAACAGTGCTTGTATATCACTATATATCTAATCTGATAACTAATACATCTTATTTTATTAAGGCTTAATAATTCTTTAAAAAGTGTAATAGAATTCTACACAATAGAATATTTCTCTTTACTTTTTAATTTTAGGTACTAAACAATTTCTTTTTTTCTCTTTCTAGTTTATTTGCTGTTTATTTACTGTTTAAATTATTTGTTGCACAGGATGACAAGCAGCAGAAAGTATATGCAATCATCCATGTAGATAAGGAGGGCCAGGTCAGAATATTTTGTATATATTGGAAGGATTAATGCTTGTCAATCATGTAGTATATATATCATTAACTTCTGCATATGGCTTTCATTCTGTCCCTTCTTTATCTACATATTTAGGCATTTTATTCATTGTTACTTTACCAATGTTAAGTTCATTTGGAAAGTTGTCACATTGTTATGTAGAATATAATTTCTTATTCTTATGTTATCAGTATTACATATCCTGCGTAATAACATGTACATCTTTATCATTATTATGTTACATAATAACAGTAGCATCAAATGAAATATAATGACATCTCTTGTACATATATATACATTTGAAGTTATTTATTATGTCAGTTTGCTGCATAATTGTGTGTATGTATGTGTACACAATAATTATTTCCTTTAAAATTAAGTGAAGGAGTTTTGCAATCTTCTTATAAATATTAATCATGTACCTTTTTTCATTTAGAATCATGTAGAAAATAAATAATATAGGAAATAATATAGAAAATTATAACAAATTGATTACAGGATGGCGAGCCAAGAGTAAGGGTTGAGATACATCCGCTGGATGTTACGGATAAGCATGGCAATGTCGACGAATCTATCGTTGCAATAACTGATCAAAATATTAGTCCTGCTGAAGTCAGTCCTGTTCATAGTTTCCTCAATGGAAAGAATTGCTTGCATGGGGTAAGTATTCATAATCACTATTTTTTTTATCAATATGTCCTTAATAATATTTTAATATATCGATAGGGTAATGGCTGGTGGAAATATGAATTTTGTTATGGTCGTTCAGTCGTGCAATATCATATAGAAAGAGATGGTACAAAAACGATTGTCAATCTCGGTAGATTTGATAGACAAAAACATTTGGAATGGATCGCCGCGCATCCACAGAAAAAACCCAAACCGCTAGAGTTAAGAAAACATCTTTCACATTTTTATAGTGATGGAAGTAGCTGCGATAAGACTGGAACTTCTAGGCAAACTGAAGTATGCATTATTGTTAAATTGTGAGACATTTTTGGTTTTCTAAACTAAACCAAAAATATCTTATTAATATCACTAATTTAGCAAATAATTTTATATGCTTCCTTCATTTTTCTTTTCTTTTTTTTTTTTCAGGTAAAATTGAAATGCGTGGAGAACCATACCACAAGCCCATCTAGTGTATCGTTATATTTATTAGAACCAAAAACATGTGAATATGTTCTAGGAGTTGAATCACCATTGATCTGTGATATCTTAGAATATGCCGATGAAAATGGACTTTTAAATGAAAAGTTTCAAGCGAATTTCGATAAATTGAAATCTACAGCCTTGCATTTTGAAGATTTAGACGAGCGAATAGCTAACGAAGATGATTAGAGCAATTGATTTATTTCTTCGATATCGAATTAAATCATCAAAATGATTGTTAAGTATAAAAATTTGCATTATTATTTATTGAGTATAAACATTTTATTATATAAAATATTAATATACGAGTGAAATCGAAATTAATTAGATTACATATTTACGTTTGGTGTGATGTTAAAAAGATTCACATTCCAAACTATCTAACAATATAAATATTTAGTAATTGTCTCGTATAATTGTTTTTCTATCATGTACAATAAATGCATATCAAAAAGGTTAATTGCGTTTTAACGTGTATCCAAATATTCAAGCATTCTATTGGAAAATATTTGATTGATTTTTTTCAGATTAAATAAGAGATAAATACACGAGATAAATTAATGGAAACTTTCTATTTCGGCTTGTCTTTTCTCTGTCTGAATAATATCGGTACGAAATAAAAACTTATAAAAGGACAGTATTATTTCTGTGAGAATATTCAGGGTTTGCAGTATAAAGTACTGTAATCTCGGTTATAATTATAAACAACCTTGTGTTAGCCGACATTCAGACCGATCCCGACGCGGAACTGTTGCTTCTTGTGATTCAAGAAGCCGCTTATAATTAACGAGGCCTCAGGAATCGGGTATAATTTCTTTTCGAATACGGCGCCCAGGCTGGTTTCCGAATTAACGAATCCTCGGCAGACGAAGTCCGCATAAGGAATATCGACACGGTATACTATCGTGCCGATGGATTCATGAATGCGTGTATTCGTCTCGATTTCGACGCCAAGCTGCAACTGTTCGCTCGCCTTTCGATAGTAACAGACGTGAATGCCTGCCTCGCCTAATGTGGCGGATAACGTCGTAGGACCAGTGCTATGCCGAAAAGCGGCGCACATCACCGTCTGTTGACCGCCCGGTATAAGGGAGCCGCGTAGATAGGCGATCTCGGTGCCGAGAGTGATCCGCGGCGTGACGGCTTGTAAATAATGCAGCACCAATGTGCCATGCAACTTGGTAAGATCCGGATTCGCCAAGGTCATCGCTATCGTACAATCATCCGAGCGGTACTCCAGGCCAGAACTGAAGGCTTTGTATTTCTTGTCGGCGATCTGCGTCGCGAGTTTGAATCTGTATCTACAGCCGAGCGTGTGTATGAAACTGGCGCTCAGATTGCCATTGGGTGTAATTTCGCCCGAGATGACCGGGTATTTCTCCGAGAATCCCACGCTCTTAGTGCCGATGTAATTCACGCCAAACTTGAGACCGTACGGTGTTACAGAACTTAGGGTAATCTTATACGTCACATTGAAGTGCTTACTTAGGGTCTTCTTTAATAGCAAGTAAGCGCCTTCGAAATTCTGTGGGTAGAGTTCTTTGGTTTTTGCGTGAAGATCCTCGAAGCTGCTGGGATTCCCGGGTTTCATGTCCACTTCCTCGAAGCAGGGAATACATGGCGGATCTTCTAGACTGGTGGGGGTTACAAAGATCTCGGTGCGTTTGTTGATAAGCGCTTGGACACTACCCATAATGACAGAAATATTAACTTTCGATGATTAACCGATATATCTCAATTAGATATACAAGCATATTCGATACGCATCGACCTTCATTCTGTATTTAATTTCATCGTATTCGTCTTGACACATTTTATCGAAAATTTTATTATTAATGAAATAATTTTAATAATAAATATAGATAATTTAATAATATAATTTATTTTTTTACTTTCAGAAATAAAATGTGATTTTCAAGTATAGAATTATAAATTTTACAAGGAGACAATGTATATAATATGTGTGCCCACTCTATACATTCAAAAGTATTAAAACTTTATCTGACAAATCTTTAAAGCATTTAGATATTTAGATTAGATCTCTTTAGAGTAAGCCAATTAAGAATATCATTGTCATATCGTTATCATAATATCGATCATAAGTTGTCTCATATATAAACGAGTAAAAGGATAATAGTAAAAAAAGAATCTCTTCTTTTTAACGGTGAATTTTTTTTGTTTTGTTTCAACGCAATTATAAACGACAAAATGAAGAACGTGATTTGTATCGTGGCATTGTTATCTATAGTTTATGTAAGTCCCGCAAATTCAGTGTAATCATTTCTCTTGATTGAAAAAAAAGGAATAAAAAAATCTAATTCAATCGTTTTAAAATTTTAATATACTGTACATCAGTGGAAAAATCATAAAAAAATGTGTCATATTTAACTAAAATAAAAAATTTTTATCAGAAATTATGATATATAATTAATATCACATAAAAAATTCTGTAGCTTTGAATTATTCATAGAAAATTTTTTTAATACTTTAAGATTAAATTTCTTTATGCAAAATTTTTACAGATAATTTTACAGATAAGTCAAATTAATATTTTTTTATATATCATATTTTTAAACGAAGCTCTTATTTTACATTTTTTCTTTAAGGCGTCGGAGCAAACTATGACCTTTTATTATCTCAAACGATTGGTGAACATTCAAAAAAGTATCACCGAAGCTATACTGAATGATGTTTTACTTTTTGAAAAACAAATAAAGCAAAATTTGGAAGTCAGACTTAATGATCTGGAAACTCAGGCTTTATTTGAAGTTAATAATATTATCAATTCAACATTTGAGAATATCAATGTGAGTGTATTTTATTTTCAATGAAAAAATGAGAAGAAGAGAAGACAAATGTATATTGTATCATAATGCTAATTGTATGATAAAATGGGAAATATTTTGAATTATAATTAAAATATCGATAACAGAAAATACAAGAAGAATCTCTTCTTGTATTCATTTTTAAAATCTTGTATGCATTTTTAAAATAGACTTTTGTGAAAAACATATACAATTCACACATGTAACAAAAATACATTTGTATATTTATTAGTTATCTATTGAGGAAGGGAAAAAAGAGAATAAAAAAATAGACGAGTGCTATGATTATGCGAAACATAATCTGGAAACAAAAAAATATAATACAATTATTGAATTAGAAATATGCATTCAAAACGGCAACGCGATCATGGAAGCCCCATTAATGAATCTTGCGAAGAATATTAAGGTAATTATTGTTACTTCAATATGTAATTAAACGTATTTCATCCTATATTCATATCTCTACAATTATACTGAAATACTGATTTTTTTAATTTTTATTAATTTCAATCAACTGATACGTTTTATAAAATTACATCGTTCATCGTTAATAACTTTTGTCATTTGAATGTAATATATAGAACGTTTAGTACGTCCTCTATGTAATTACGTTTTAATAGAGTAATAATGTAACAATAATGTATAAATAATATTATATAATTTGTAATAAATTTTTCAGGCAATAAAGACATTGTTGATCGAGTTAGACGTCATCATCCCGAACTGTCATTCCTCGAATTTTATCAAAATGCAGCACTGCATCACAATGAACCTCTTCATGATCAAATCATCATTGAAGAATATAAGTAGTAATATCATAACAGTGACGAATATTGCGATAAGCGTGCATAAAAATATGATTAGAGATGTGAAAAATAGCACGATGAAACTTGTCGTTGATATCCGCATTTTCAGCACAGATATCATTGTTTGTATTAACAGTTGCATAAGAAATGCACCTGCAGACAATCCTAAATCAACAAATAATACCAAACTTATCGCCATCTATTAATTCTTCACCTCGAAATTTTTAAAAAGATGAAAAAAAGCCTATAGTTTAATATAAATTTCTGAGTATTTTTCATTGAAAGTTCATTTTTTCAATATATATAATTGCTTTTAATTAAAAACATTAATCATTAATCTAAAAATATTTGACAAGTAATCTTTAAAACAGATTGCAATGTCTTCAATTTTCGAGTAAATAATTCATCAAAAGCACTACGGATTATAGTTATGCGCTTTATATTGAAAAACATTCGACTAACTGACTTTTTGATTGTAAATTAATTGTTCACTTATATCATATATCGTACAGTATATAGAAGCAATATATTTGTAATATAGGAATGATAAGTGAGAACAGTAGCAATCAAATAGTATTGGCAACAATATTGGCAATAGTAACAGCAATAATAACAATAATATTACTTGTAATTATATTTATCATTAACATACTTCGATAGAATTATACATATCATTAATTATAATCGCCATGGTTATGATTATCTTTATTTATATACATGTGCATACATATATATATGCATAGACCCATAAAAACACACTCAATAGTGCGGATGTTTCATCATCATATATACATATACAGAGTATGTCAGAAAGTTGCGCATCTTCTCTTCCACTATAATATTCCTCGACAAATATGAAGTTGCTTCTTTTTTAATGAAACTTTGATTGAACTTTATCTCTTGTAGTACATCTGTATTAAATGTTTTCATATCAAACATCTTGACAATTGTACCTCAAAAAAATTTAAACTATTCGATTTTTGCATCTATAAAACTTTTAATTCAAGTCTTTTAGATATTAATCGTATAACAATGAAAAGCTATTTTTTTTATAACTGAACGAGTTATCATCATTCTTCTTAGTTTGCGGCGTACAGTGTAATTATAATCTAGAAAATATGGGATTTATGAAACACCCTACATGTGCACATATATTTCACGCATTAAACGTTTTATTTCATAAGAATGTTATATGTACACAAGGTGCCTCAGAAATGGCGGGTATTATCAGTAACTGAGATTTCGCAGCAAACACTCACGCGATAAGTAATTTAACACAAAACATTTTCATCAAGTAGTTTCAGTCTGCCCATCGATGGCTATACAATTGTTAATCAAACATAACTTGGAATGGGAGAAGGTTTTATATTAAGGTATAATCTGCGAAAAAAAAATTTTGTAGCTTTCTATTATAATCCGGAGATTGCAAATTATCAAAGACCAAATTGCAATTTGGATGGCAATTACTGATACCGCAATGCATAATACTATCGTGCTATATTGCTACACTATAAAAAGTATGCTTACCTTGCTCTATCTCTTTCTCTCTTTTTAAGAAATCGAATTTTTAACACATCTTAATGAGCGCACAATTATTTTTTTTACTACAAAAATCTAAGACACAGCATTATTTAGATATTTCTCCTTGTCTGCATGAACTATGTAAAAGCTCGTTTTTCTCATGAAAATAAATATCACACGCCATTAAGATTATAATTATTGTTCTAACAAGGACTATATAAGTAGAATTAAAGTATTACAAGAGCGCATACTTATTGATATGGCTATCAGGATATAAAGATTTATATTTATAACGTTGAATTGTTCTAAGTGGATTATATGTTGTCTTATTTACAAAATATAGTCGGTATAGAATTGTTGCTCAATAGACCATACAATTGACGACTAATTCATCGCGCATTGGGATCTCATTGTCTCGCGTACAGTAAAAAGTCTTAAAAACTGATATACATCGCGGTACAAGGAGAAGAATCTCGCATTCAGAAGATAAATCTGGGTCTTTACAGAAAAATTAAAAAAAAAATATCTTTTTTTGCAAAAACTATTACAGACAACACATCCAGCGATGAGACATTTTTCTAGATAAGTTATATTAGCAACGAATTTTTTTCTTTTTTTTTTCTAAATTGGGATGACCATTATATAAATATCCCTAAAAACGGTTTAAAATAATTATATGAACAAAATTTAACATTAATATGTGCGCAACAAGTTGAAATTAATATTTTATATATTTCAATATCTAATAACTGAGAATTTTAAATAGAAAGAAAAGATTGAAGAGTTTATAAATCATGCATCCATGTGAATTCCAACTCATTAAGATAGCTTATGAGACATATTATAAAATATTAATAACTTTATTGTAATTTCATCTTATCTTTCTTCTTCATTTTTATTCTGACAGCAATTCTGTCTAATAATAATAAGCTATATATTAGAGCTCCTCTGTAAATGCAATTGTATTTAACAAATTATGAGCAAATACTTTTATTATAATTTATTAACAGTACCACTAATTGTGTGTGTTCCCGACCTATATATTATCCTCTCTGGTGCAATATATATATATATATAACGATTCCTATATATATATATATATATATATATATATATATATATATATATATATATATATATGTATGTATCTCGTTTGGAAATCTTGAGATATTGTTATGATGAAATTAATTCAACAATAAATCAAGATTGAGATAAGGATAATTCAATTGTTTTACCATATATCAAATAAGAGAGCATTACAATACTTAAAAACAAGATGCATATCTTTCATTAAAGGATAAATATATATAATAAATTTAAAGGATAACATAGAGGATCTACATATTACGATAAGTTCAACGGGAGTACATGATTCAAATTGCGATATTTTTTAGGTTAGGAAATCAGATAAATATATCTTATTCCCATATACAATTACAAAAACAATTTTATACATATATGTATATATCGATAGTTTGTACACATCCCGTTACGTATGGATTTAATTCGTTACTTTTTACCGTGCTTGAATGATTGTTTCAACAAAAGTATTTTGAGAATATTGAAACATTTTGCGGATAGAGGAAGATTGTATAACAGATTGAAATAAAGAAATATACTTGGGGCTTCCTGCACACATAAAGCTCATCGCAATATATTCTCCGCATTCTTCATGCGCAGGTGATGTAAATGTAAAATCTGACCTGTGCATCTTTATTAGTCATCCAAGAGATATTACCACCATACCAAGACCTAGCAAGCACACGAATCACCTCTGCCATTGCTTCTTTGGTCATTGCTCAATTTGATTTGATCAGGAAATTCATTGTAAAGTTCAACCTAGGACAAAATGTAGAGAAAATATGATGAAAATGTTGTCGCTTTTTTTATATATGAAAAAATCTGTGAAAAGATATTCTTTTACACTGTCTGTTTAGTATACTTACTTCACTTTCTTGAGCTAAAGCATTCTTAGCTATCGTTTGGAAAGCCTGCTCGACATTAATAGCCTCTTTTGCACTAGTTTCAAAGTATGGAATATTATTTTTTGATTGACACCACTGTTGTGCTCTCTTGCTTGATACCTATAACAAAGGGAATAAAAAAAATTTATGAAATGAAACGAATGGATCAATTACATGGAGAAATTGCAACTTTAAAACTTAAATTATTAAGTTAAAGTATTGAATTATAAATAGTAATTATATTTTAGTACATATAGTTATATATAAAAAAATTAAATTATTTTACAGACAATTTATTTATTATATCACATAAAAACAATTTTACTCACTGCTCTTGATTCAAGATCTACTTTATTCCCGAGTACAACAAACGGAAAATTATCTGGATCCCGAGGAGAAGCTTGAATTAAAAATTCATCTCTCCATGAATCTAGAGATTTGAAACTAGTTGGAGCAGATACATCAAATACAAGCACACAACAATCAGCGCCTCTGTAGAAGGCTACTCCTAATGATTGAAATCTTTCTTGTCCAGCAGTATCCCAGATCTGAGATAAAGAAAACATCTTTTAGAGAAAACATCTTTTGGAAATATAAAGTAAAGGATTAAAATTAATGTGTATACATTACCTGCATAGTGACTATTCTATCTTCCACCATTACTTCCTTAGTCAAAAAATCTGCTCCTATTGTCGCTTTATATTGATTACTAAACTTCTTATTGACATATTGATTCATCAAAGAAGTTTTTCCAACTCCTGAATCCCCAAGGATAATGACTTTTAATAACACTTTCTTACGGGATGCCATTCTTGGCTGAAAAGATATAAAACAATATAAGAATTAATTCTTATTTGAAATTAGAATTATTGTATAATTTTAGGATAGAGAAACAATTGTAACTAATTCAGATATGTGTGTGATTTATTTATCATCAAGCTACGAGCTAAGAATAACATCTTTTTAATCCCATGTTGTAGATGATTCATAATCAAAGAGAATAAATTTAATAATTTTTATTTTTAGATTAAATTTTCTAATATTATAAAAAACTTATATCAATATAAATTTTACAAACTTTTATTTATAAAAAGAAGAAATATTTAATACATTAAAAGACAATATATAATAAATTTCAGCTGATAAGATATAAATATATATATATATATATATATATATATATATATATATATATATATATATCAATTTTCTATTGCATATAATGAAAATTTTATCTTTTTACTTTGAAGGATTTTTAAATATTACAATTTACTGATTAAAGATTAAAATTAACACATTTTCAATACTTTGGCTTCTGTTACATTATATAAAGGAAAACTTCAAAGATTTTGATTGTTTCTAAAAATATCTTGTGTGTAAATTAATAAAACATGTAGCTTTTTTTATTATTTAAAATTTTATAATGATAAAAAAGCATAAACACGGTATAAAATACTTTTTGAATTGTAAATATCAGAAAAGTCAACTTCTAATGTATTATATACTGTCCACATCTTCTCTATTATTTACTTGATACATCGTATATATCAAAACAATGAACTCGATATCTACTAGTGCATGAAAAATCGGATGCTGACTATCTTAAAGAAATAGTTGATCATATGAATCATCTGACAACGTGATGATGAAAGTACATCTCGGAGTAACAATGACGTATGTGTATGTACAACAACGCACTCGAGGAGAAAAAGAAAGGACCGAATGACTTCCTTCGTGAAGCTTTTTAAGCGCGAATTTTTTTTTGGCGGTCAACGTCGAACGACACTTCTGGAAATTCGTGTTTCAGGCTCCGTGCCAAGGATCCTGAAACAGGACGTATACGAGAGGCGCGAGTGACGCGACAGGGAGATGACGACGAGCGAGATCACGTCGTGAGCAGAATCCGTTCAACTGCGCGATGCTCGACGGAAACCTGTCACACGAGCGAAATATATCCGCGACTCCATTCGACACGACGATCGCACGACGTCAGGATGTACGCACGAGCGTGCGACGTGCGTGGTTCGGGGAACGACGTAAACGTCAGATATTTACGCTTCGTGCGTTACCTGAAAAACTCGGTAGAAAATATCGACGTGCAAACGCTTCGCGCTCCAGCACACTTTACACAAAGAAAATGGCGTGTTATGAAATCACGAGTATGACAACGATGTCGTCACCTGTTCTTCGCCTCCCTTATCGACCGAGTGTAGAACGAGTATCGTAATGATTGAATTATTGGCGGGAAAGCGGACAAAGTATAACGGCCCTTGTGCCCTGTGCTCCCAAAGGGAAAGGGAACAGCCTGTCGAGTTTTTAGTGCTCAGTCTCTATCTGTTGATCTGTTGTTTTGTATGAATTAATATTTATTATACTACGACACATTATACATTCTACGAATAAGTAATGCCGATTCTACACTACAAGTCATATGCGTTAGTCGTAAGCAAATTGACCAATCACAGTCAATAACTCCAAAAAAAATTGACTATGATTGGTCAATTTGCTCACGACATACGACTTATTGTAGAACCGACCTAATAACGTTTTCGAATGAGTTAATACAACCAGGATCAATTAAATACTATATTTTACTATGAGTTCAAGTCTTTTATTGGCAGAGATAATGCAATGACATCATTAATTGCTCTCCCTTGCTGTATTCGAAAACGCCATAAGTAACATATAGTTTACGTCATGTATTCTGTAGATTTTCAGTACTGGCAGTAATGTCGAAGCACAGTCGCTGATGGCATACCGCGGGAATATACCTTACTTGGTATTGTGAGACTGTGTGAGACAAAGGGTTGATCGATGTACTCTTTATTCTCTAATGGCAGCAAAGAAAAATTCTGGGCTTTATACAGATAAATGATAGACTTTGATAGGTGAAAAGGTACTATTTGTTTTGTTATATTAAATCGTATTAGAGAGCGATTGTTGAATATGTATATGTATAATATATCTTTATTATTTATGATATATATATGCATTTAGAAACTTTAGAAAGCTTCTATCTTAGGAACGTCCACATCGCTCAAAGATCCCAATATACAGCCCAACAGAGAATAATTTTACATGTGCTAATCGAAATTCATGTTGAATATATTTTTTATGTACATATATTTCAAACATGATTTTTTTCGATATACATTTATCTTTATACCAGTTTCTTGATAATAATAGACAGATATATTTTAACTTTTATAAACAAATCTTTTGATATCGATATAATCTTGTGGGTTAATCCTGATTCTTGTTTGTACGCATTTTTAAGAAATTTTTATTTTGTTTTCAAATCTAACATAATATAAAATATACAAATCTTTTTCGTTATCGATTAACATATTTGATATGTGAGAGAGAGTTTATATAGATTAATAGATCCATATAAAAATGTAATATGTATGTAATAAATTTAATATATGTATATATAAATCTATTGCTAATGAATCTGTTATTTACGAATTCATGTAAATTTATTGCTCATTTATGTTAATATTTACGTTGACATTTCGCGAGCAGCAGCGGAATAAATTTTATATTTAATCGTTATCCTTGACATTAAATAATATTGCATAGTTTTATTTTTTTTTTATTTTTTAGGAGATGTCTTTTTACATAATATATACATATATATATATATATATATATATATATATATATATATATATATATGAATAGCAATATAAAATAAAATTGCAATTCTAATTAATATTATTTGAGATTGCAATTTGAAGTTGTTACAAAAATAATCATAACTATATCAATGTCTCATGTAGATTTAATAGATAACATTTAATTTGTTATCGCGTTTGTTATTTTTTAAATTACAATAATTATATTATTGAATTGAGTTACGAAATTAGTATTTAATTTTAATATTGCAGAAATCTACATGTATATCGATCTGAATGTCATGACAATATATTTTTATCTTTCGTTCTTTGTAATCGTAACTAAAACTCGAAATGAGAAATGACAGTAGAAATATTTGAGAGAGAAAGTAGGTTTCGTGATTTATTTGGGTAGGGACCAAAAATCTTGTTTGCTTCTCGCCTACTTTTACAACGTTAGTCACCACTTACATTGTCTCGAAGCATGCATAAAACATTGAGAATCAATGTTCTTCAAATATTGAATACTATTCGAATATTCTTTATTTCAGAGAGGCACATTGTAAGAAAGTACTTTATGTAACTATTCAATATCAAGAAATTAGTGATTGCAAATCTTTTAATAATAAAATTTGAGTAAAAAAGAAAGAGAAAAAAAATTGACAGTTTAGAAATAAAACATTTTCTTACATTTAATTTTGATCTAAAAAAGAAATATAAATTAAACAACATTTAATCATTGCTCATGCATTTGTGAGCATTTACAAAAAAATGATTTTTATATATAGATTTTTTTCCGAATTATTAGCTGATTGTGAGTTATATAATTTAATTAAATTATATATAATAATTTTGATTTTAGATCCAGAGATAAAAAATGGGAGCGAGGGAGAATTGAGGATGAGCGAAGAGAATGCAACGCAGATTCAATTAAATAAGTAAGTTAATTTAATCACATATAATTACAATCACACATATTTGCGATACATATGCCAGATTCTGCTATAAAAATTTGTCGTAGAAGGTCAAAGAAGGTTTAAGTCGATTTAACTAGAGAGGTGCGCCATTAAATATCATTAGAAGGCGTTAAGAAAATATCTAAACTTTTCGATCGCTCTTGCAATTGGTTCGAAATAGTATAATACAAAAGATAGCATCTCTTTCGGCGAGTTTGGTTGAAAAGCTAAATTTGCGCCGAATTTTTAAAATGAATTTTAAATTTATTATTCATTAATCTTATAATATCTTTAGCTTTCTATATGATATATTTTTTATACTTTATCTATTATTTTTTTCTGGTAATTTTCAGAGTGTAAATTATTATTCTGATATACATTTCTCGGAATTATTTTTTTTATTAAATTATGTTGTGTCAAGGATTGAGCAATTATAGAATTTGGGAAAAATTAGCGAGCGCATATTTTGACAAGTTAAAGGCTTAAAAATAAGATTACGAGAACGAAATTGAAGAAAATGAGTGCGTCTTAAATTATTTTATCGTGCTCGTGATTTGCAAAGGCGCGATTTGAAATTTGTATATAATTAGCTTAATCTGGATCATGTGTATGGAATTGGATCACGTTGGACGGTGAGCGGTATCACGGTATGGCCTCGTCGCATCGACGATAAATGTTCTAGATGTTCTAGAACAATTGATGAATCATTATGCAATTAATAACTACAAATAGCCGACATATGAAAGAATCTCTGTGATCGTATCTAAGCGACCTTATTCGATTGCTATTTATGTGACAATTTACATTTTTTTTCGAAAAAAATCTGACAACAAGCCGATTGTCAAAACAATCAAAACAATCTAGAATTCATTTTAATACATCTCATGTATTTGTATATGTATATGCGATTATATCTCAATGTTGTGCTATTATGAAAAGAATCTTTCTATTAAGAGTGTCACTCTCGAAAAATAAAATTCTTGAATATATCGACGCACGATTCGTAGTTTCACGCGTTGACAGATCGGGCAGTATTTTTTGACGTTAAGATGAATCTGGGTCCGATTAATCTCATCGAGGAGGCTACACCGCAATCTTTCTCTCCAGCGTAGCTTTTTTTCGGCGCTACCGACTTAGGCTTTCGGTGCAGCTTCCGGCTGCACATTTTCGGCTTCCGCTCCGGTCGGCGGTGGCAGAGTCGGGATATCCGGGTATTCGAGTTTAACGCCGTCCTCGCACTCGAAGATCGGACAACAATCGGGGAAACTCGCCGTTTTGTTGGTCTTCTCGGAGAGCTTGCACTTGGGGTTGGCCTTGGGCAACGGGCCGCAGTCCTCCACTAGCTCAAACAGACGGCCGGAATTGTCGTCGGCGGGCACGCAGGTAGAGCGGCCACAGAACGGCGACAGCTCCCACGTCTTCGTCGGCTCGATGGTCGCGCACTTGGTCGACGCGAAGCACATGCCGGGGAAGTCTGTAACATGTAGCGACATTGTTTTTATTAACATGTGATTTATTAATTAAAATAAGATTAAAATTAAAATAAGATTAAACTGAGTTGATGGCTCTGATCATCGTCGAGATGATCAGAGATTTATTTAGCGTATGATAAATGTAATAAAATACATTGTGATTATTTATATCATGATATGATAAAATTGAAAGAGAAATGCGCAAATCTAATTGCCGAAAAATTTGCAGATCGTTTTCATGAACCACGTTCAATTTTCATCGATGATGATACATGCGGGATACGAGAGTAAGAGGCTACTCATCAACGGTGAACGGATGAAACATGCGGAGATTGCATTTCCTTAACAAGGTGCTCGCTCGCGTGCGCGTGCATTATCTCGTTACCTCGTCACGCACGAAAAGTGTTGTTACTTTCTAATGCACCGTGCGCATCGGACCTAAGCGGTGCTAATGTTCGCCACAGCTATAATATTACTCGTTAATTAGCTGAATGACGGGAACCGATAAAAGAGTTGATATGAGAGAACAGATGCGGTAAGGATCACTTAATATCATGTTGCACATTCGACGCACAATGTAATTAACGGTGATAATGATCGGAAACATATTTCGTACATAGGATTTCTTCGACCCGTGACATTTATCTTAACGGCTAATCGTTCAATTATCGATTTTTATCTCTCGATGAAAAAAATCTTTATATATGTATACGAATCTTCTTTTCTTATTATACACATGTATATTGCGAGCATTTTAAAAGATTTTAACATGTTTTGATTGAAGAATACTCTGTTTCATATTCTTTATCTTTTTCTATCAAATGTATAATTGAAATTTTTGTATAAAAAAATTTGTTTGTATTAAAGTTATATCGACTATTTTATCCTAGAATATAAATCAATGCTTATATATCATAATCTCTCTATTTCAAACGAGTCGATATAACGAGAATACTGCTTGCTGGATTCAGCGACCTATTTCCGAATCAGCCCGTATATCTGCAATATAGTTAATGATAGTTGAAAATTTCACTTCCTCGATGTAGAACCATGCGCGACGACGACGACGACGACGAATGCAACGGATGACGGCATTACGGGGCTAATTCGATTGTAATCGGCACACAGTGATCTCGATACTCATCTACGATGTAATCGACGACAGTTCTCCCCATCGTCGTCATCGTTGGCAGTGATTGTGCTAGAAACTTCAAGGAGAAACACTTTCACTGTCAGACGTCGAATCGGTCGATTGCAGGCTTTTACGCAATGCGACGACGACAAATGTCGAGAGTCGCTGGGCTATCAAGTTAACGGTTCTCAGTTACATTACATCAGCCCTTTGATGTTGTTTCGATGATTCAGAACACTCGCGAAATCATTTTACTCAATAAGGATGCAGAGATTCTTTTAGAAAAAAATTCTGATTGATTATAGAAAAAAAATAGAATTATGAGAAATATGTATAAAAAAGTAATTTATTAATGTTCGGTAAAATAAAAATTAATAAGAGCTCGGACGAAGAAATCCTTTTTAAAAAAATAATTTATTAATGTTCAGTAAAATATAATAAAAGCTCGGATGATTTCGATACAGAAGCCTCGAATAGAAAGTTCATAACTCGGAAAAAAAATTATTCTTGATTGCTATTTACTTATGACTCATGTTGCCGCGATACTTCTTACTGTCTCATGTCTGTGTGCAATATTCATGACGAAAACGAGAGCCAATATAGGATTACGCATCTTGCAAAGACGTCAGAATGTCTAGTCATATATATAACCCTCCGTCTCGCGAGTGAGCGAGTGTTATTCACGAAATTTAAATAATGACGTGCTTGTTACCATTTTCTCATTGCCATCGACATACTGATTGGAGCTTCGACTTAATCGGTGTTTACTGCACCGCTAATTTATATAGTTTCGCTTTACTCGTTTCATTAGTCAGCCTGAAATAGTAAACAAGGACACTTAAAGAAGCAACAGAGCGCAGAGAGATCTTAAATCTACTAAATATTTATAAATCAAAATTTTAAAACAGAATTAAATGAATTAAATGAAATTAAATGAATAAATAATTAAAGCTTATCAATAATTGCAGAAAAGAGTTACTGTGAGAATTTTCTAACAGACTTTCACCGGAACTTGCAAGAAGCGTAACGATTCTTGAAACTCGTATATATGGAATTACAGATTTCTCGTCGCATAAGCGTTATTTAAAAAAAATATCAAAATTGCAAAAATGTCTACATTTTTTATCAAAATATCAAAACGTCGATTTCTTTCGCGTAGATTCCATGTCCCCTTAAATGAATCTCGGCGATCAAGAAATTAATAGAATAAAGAAGAAAAGAGAAAAGTTGTAATTTATAATGATATAGAACCACACGATTCTCTCAACAATTTTTTTTCGAAAGTCTCGCGATGCAGGCGAACGTGGCGATCTTTCTCTGATTTCATGATATTTGATTCCGCCTGCACTTTCATCGCGCGTACCAGTTGTCATTTCTGTGAATAAACAAGGTTGTTAGTTTTCACGGGCGTTTCGCTTTCAAATAGGAGATATTTTATGCGGTAAACGTAAGGAAATTAACGCACGCAAATTTCACTTTTAAGTATAATTTTTTTACCTAACAGCATCCAACAAAGATCCGTGTATGTACATAAGAACGTATGAAAGGTCCATTGTTATCTTTTTATGCGCTAAAGGAGTGTCGAAAGTGTCGAGACTTACTCGTGTTACATATTCAATACAGAACTTTGCTTCGCGCACATCTGTAACCTTCTAAGATGTGACCAATGGCGAGATCTATCTTTCTTGTAAGTTTCCACACCCAGTACGATGCTGCCTTCGCTACAATTCGAGTAACGAGGTCGCATAATTTTCTCCGTCGTAGTGAGTAATACAATTATTCATGGAAATCCAGGGTCTTTAGTAACAAATAGGAAAGAATAAATACACGGTAATTAAAGATCGATTCAAGGAATAAATCGCATTTACACGAATATCAAGGATTTTCGCCCTCAAATTATATGATTTATGATTGTAAGATATTGCAAAGTCTCGCATCAAAAGGACAATTTCCATCAAATAATAAAATTAATGAAGATGTTTGTAAAACATCAATCTTTAATTAATTGCGAGGCAATATTAATTTGAAATGCAATGCATAATTAAGATTCTAACTAAATGTAAATAAATGCCTCGCAGCTATCATATAAAATGTAAACATCTAGCGGTAGATCACAATTTGAATCATATTAAATATAATTTTATAAAATTGCAATATTGACATCGCTTTTTTATGACGTTATTTATTATATTTTTAAAATATTTATTTAAAAAATAATTTTTTAAAGACCATCTTTTCCAACGATACGACTCGTATTGAGAAAGAGAAACGCGCGTTACTGCACCCTACAAACCGTATAAAGAAGAAAGTGATATCGGGAAAGGGAGAAGAAACGGGACAAAACTGGTATCGGCAAGGGGATCATAAGGTAATGGTTACGGCAAGAAACTTTCACGCGGTCTCGCGATCTTGATGCCGAGAATAATGTGTGATTCCTATATTTTTCTCGATTTGTCCATGAGATATCGCGCCGTCAATATTATATTCTGTGAATCAGGAACCGCGCCCGATATAAAAAAAGTGCCGAGAGTCACGCGGATCAAAGATACGCATGGATGAATACTAAGAAAACAATTATTACAGAATAAAAAAAAAAGTGTTATATTTACCGCAAGGTCAGTGCGAGAGAAAACGTGCGAAGAATAGGCAAGGATTTATAGGATGTTATCTAAGAATCTACGAGATTGCGGTAATTGTCTGTGATCTTTTGCATTCTAATAGCGATAATAAAGATTTTCGATCGACATTGTGAGAGTGACTTTTAATGCGTAATTTATACATTTAATTTCTGGGCAATATCAAATCGACAACACAATATCGTCTAAAAAAATATCGAAACTTTCGAGCAAATTGTAAATCTCGCTTTTGAAAATGATTGAACGTAGTTTTTTATGTAATATGGAATTGATTACAAGAATTGGAATAAGACATCTACATTAAGATTTTACATTAATTTTATATCAAACTCTTTTAAAATATTTCGTTTATTTAAAAAAAAAAGACAGTTTTGAACTGTGTTTTTTTTTTTATATAAAATGATCGATTTAAATGTAAATTATGCTGCTTTCTCTTTTTTCCACAGCGCGAATGATATTAGCGATACTTTGGGATATCATCGAGATTCCGTGACAGTGGTTCAACACGCGTGACAAGACATCGTAAGAAAGTTGAGTATCTTTCAGGGACCGGTTGAAAATAACGACAATCGTCCCACTTGTTGATGGCATGTATGCACTGTTCTTTGAATTCGGCCAGACACTTAGCAGTGATTCTCAACTAATGTTCCGCGAGAACATTTTTTCTCAAGTATAAATAAATTTTTACTCACGCTTTGAAGAAAAGAATCATATTGCTAATTTTTCTCGCTCTTATGTAAACATCGTACAATTTTTATTATTTTTATATGATATTAATTTATTTTGAAAACGCGCTAATAAGTTTGATAAAATATCTTGTTTAATAGATCTTAATTAATAAATGATAGAATTAACTTGTAAATAATTCGTTTTACAAAACACATCTCAAAGAATTTTTTGCGGTAACAATTAACGTACTATTTATAATTGCCCGCATGTTCAACGCAAATTATAATGTCATAAATATATCTTGTACAATTATCAAATAATATTAATACCTAATTATTTTCTGTCATTATTTTAACAGATTAAAATATTTCACGATAAAAATAATCTTTTGCGAAATAATATTCTTTTGAAGCTGCTATCTTTCTGGACACACAGAGAAAAGAAACATTATAGTACTTATAATGTAATCATTATTTTATCGATAATTGAATGCGACTTGTAACTATTCTGATCATTTTATCATTTAATTGAAATTTATTTAGGAGATTTTACAAGATAAAATTTGAAATACTAGAATTATTAGAAAGAAAGAAATTTGTATACATGATGGCTTCCTTTCTTCTTTGTTTTACGGATTGAGAATTTACGAAGATATATACTCACCACGAAGAACATCGGCAGGTATCAGCCTTCGGAAGGTTTTCGGTCGTTCCTGCTCCTCGGTCCCCTCGGCGGCGACGAAAGCGACCGCGGCGCACAGCAAGGCGAACCTGATGGCGAGCTTCATGATCTCGAGATTCGCGACAGGTAGATTCACTGGGGCCTCTTTAGGCGCGGGAGGGAAAGAAAAATGGAGCTTCTTGTTTCGATTAAGACTGGTTGGGCCCGATTCCTGTAGCGGCATTTTATAGCCGACTATCGGGCGGGGTCCCTGCTATCCCCACCAGATCAACGTAGTCTCTCACCTCTTGAACTACCAGTCACCGATGAATCGCTCGCGACCGGAGCTCGAGTGATGCCGGAGACACCAGAAGTAAATGCGGGGTCCACACAGTACATAGGTAGGGATGAATCCAATACACACATGTACTAGTGATCGTATTCGATTCCTATTGTTAGTGTGAAATTTACCTGATAGAAGAATTCAAAGTTTGACTATAAAAAGTATCTGCTATGTAATGCATAAGAACATATATATATATGAAATAAAAGGATTTATATTTTTGAAAAAATTATAATTGAAAATTAATTTATTTTTTAATAATAATTGAGATATTATCTCGAGTATTTTCAATTCGAATAAAACATTGAATATTTATTTTATTTATCTTATTTTAAATTTGCGCTTATGCCTTTTCTACATTCATTTAAATCAGGTGTTAGTAACATAGATAGTAGATCGACATAAATGCGTGTAGATGCATAATATAAGCGAGATTAATTGGCAAATAACCACTTATTAACGCGAAATTGCTATAAATACTTCGGGAATTAATAAGTTGTTGTCAACTTTCTCATCTCCATTCATTAGAAAATCTTGATGTGAGTATCCATTAACTCTTTTTCAAACACAATGTTAATACAAAGTTCTTATCTATTTTGTCAAAGTATATAATACGGAGTTTCGTATCGATGAAAACATCGTATAATTGTATGATATTAGAAAGATGCCTCGCTATGAATTACTCTGTACAAATATATGTATAAATAGAAAATTAATATCTATGTATCTACGTGTATGGTCTATAATTATATTATTCTATTATTAAAAATTGAGACTCGCCGATTCCCACAAAGCAGAGATTTTAATTTATTATAATACATACACTCTATATGTTAAGATGCGTGCGTACTCGTTGCGGTTCCGTGAGCGCTACGTGCAAGAAAATAGTTATCGCATTAGGATAATAACATAGGGAATTCATAGTGATCATTTTCAGCAATTACGAGGACTTAATAACGGCATAACATTCATTGAAATATGAATATATATGACAGAATATTATATTTTAATACGCGATTGGGATCTTATTACGTTAATGATGACAAAACGCGTGTATGTCACCAAAGATGAATCACAAGTTTAATTTTATGGACCACCGTGGAATTTTACTATCTCTCGTATATTGAAAGAGAACATTTCAGGAATTATAATTGCTAAATAAATTCTGCAAACTTTAAAAGTTTATAGATTTAATGGAATTCTAGATTCTGTGCTTTCTGCTCAAATCGATTTAAATTGTGATTTAACATAATGAATAATTTACGAAGTGGGTATAATATTAATAATCCGGTCGAAAAAAGAAACTAGTATTATGACTATGATTTTTTTAATGCACTTTATACCAAAAATAATCTCATATATTTGCATTCTATAATTTAATATAATAATTTTATGTTTTACTTTACATTAACTCTCTATGGACCCGTGTAATTTTCAAGTCACATAATATATCGATATTTTATTAAATAATTAATTTTTTGTTAATTTTTTTTAATTTAAAAATTTTTTTTTTTTATAGATTGATATTTGATTTTACGTTACATAAATTTTTTTATAGTCAAGAAAAATATTCGGCGCATAGAGGGTTAATAAAATTACTATAATTTATTCGGATGACGAATCGCGTTCATGTCAGCTTCTTGATAAACGTTTTCTATAACTTATCCGTAAAATTTTTGCTTGGAAACAGGCAATTAAATTAAGTAACAGAACGATAAATTTTAAAGCGCTATTAATGCGGATTTCTCGAAAAGACTTGCAATTAACATAACTGTTAGTAAATGTGGACGTTAGGAAAGCTGCGAACAGCTGATTCATTTTAACATGAAGGAATTGCTTAAAGGCGCGCGACCTATTTGTATAATATAAATCGTATGTTTTGCAAGTAACGCAAGATTACGCGGAAATGTTAGGCAATATTACGCGTTGCATAATACATTCAAATCGCACGCCTAGAATCGACTCGCGAATGTATAATTTTTTAATTCGAATGCTAATCTCTTTTATGTATACGGACGCGTTCCATTATCGAATGTCCTGTACAAAAGATTATACGGTATATGCATGCTTTGTGATATTAATTGATATGTGAAAAAATAAAATACAGCTATAAATATATCTATTTTGCGCTTCTCGAAAGTATTGCGAGAAACATCTAACAATACAAGTCGATGTCAAAAGGAATCGTGCATAGAGGAAGGTCGTCGAAATGAAAGATTCGGAAATAAGTTTAGCTGCTATAACAATTTAATTCCATTCTTACACAATTTTCTGCCTGACTGAATCGATATTTTTGTAAATTTTTATTTGTCAAATCGTGCACGCGTTGTTAATCTTCCGTCTCGTTATTCTTCTTAATCGATGGAGGAGGATGGGGCGGGGGAGGGTGAAATTGCATTATTCGTTTTCACCACCCTACTAATCCGGAGCTCTCGGCCTCAGCCGAAGCGTCGGCCGAGGCGGAAGCCGCGGACATTTGTCTACCCCACTTGCCGCCGATGCTGCCGGCGCTGGCATTGGAGCTGGAGCTAGCTTTGGCACTTGCGCTAGAGTTGGCATTAGAATTAGCGCTAGATCTGGTGCTAGCGGCCGACGACGATCTCGCGATGCCACCCGCGTGGACGATATCTCCCCTGAGTCCGTGACCTCGGCTGATCTTGACGGCCTCAACCTCGCTCTTGGTCAGACCCGCGGTGACGCTGATGATCTTGGGCAGAGGGCCGGGATCGACGATCTCGCCTTTCTTGGCCCAGCTATAGGCCGCGATCTCGGCGGTGGAACCGGCGTCGACGGCTACGGCTTTGGTCTCGGCAGCACCAGCGGCACTGGAGCGCGCCACACCCGCGCGATTAGTCAAGTCGGCGCTTGCCTCGGCCTCGGCGGAGGCGATGGCGCGGGCGTTGCTGGCCGCGGCGGCGGCAGCCTCGGCGTTGAGACGGGCATTTTGGGCCTTGCGGCTCAATACAGAGGCTTCCTGCTCGATGACAACGGCGGCCTCGGCGATGGCCATGGCGGCGGCGGCTGCCTCCTGAGCGGCGTTCGCCTTGGCTTCGGCCTCGGCGGCGGCGGCGGCCGACGCTTGGGCGCGTTCGTTGGCCGCGACAGATTCCTCGTTGGCGCGTTTTTCAGCGGCAGCGGCGGCATTTGCGGCCAGCTCCAGCTTACCGGCGGTCGCCCTCATGACGGCGATAATTTCCTCGACTTGCCTCGCTGTCTTGGTGGCAATAATCGCCTTCTTGACAGCCACTGCCGCTTGATTGGCTACGTTTGCTTCAGCCTGGGCTGCAACTGCGACCAGGGCGACTGCCTGAGCGGTACTCTTGGCGGCTAGCTCGCATGATTTCGCGGCGATCGCCGCTTGGCCGGCCGCGGCGGCTTGCGCTTCGGCGGCTGCCTGTCCGATGCCGAGTCCGCGGGAGAGTGCCTCGGCGGACGCGGACGCGGTGTTAGCGATCCCGGTGCCGATCTTCGCTCCTTCGATCGCGATCCCGGCAGCCTTCTTCGATTCTTGTTTAACGTCACCGTGGTGAAGGATCCAACTGCCTTTGCTGCTGGTCGACGAACGAGCAGACGCGCTGGCAGATGCGCTCGCGGATGATTTGGAGGCAGTCAGCTTGCTACCGGAAGCGGATGAGGACGCAGCCGCTTTGGCAGACGCCGCCGAGCTCGCTTCCGATCCGACGAGCTCGCTGGCGCCGACAAGACCCCAGACGAGAAGGGACGTCGCAAGTATCGCTGGAATCTTCATCTTGGAAGCTACTTCGCAGGATTGATGCCGGCTCATCGATCGTCCACCGATTTTATACCGTAGCGTGCCATTTGTGAAAACAGCCTGTTTTGCATCCGCCACTCGCGCACTCCTCCAAATATTATCACAAGATTGTCGCCGACTCCAATCTCTTTATTCCGTCGATCATGTTTGCTTAAGTGCGTCCGCGTTTTTTCTCCGATTTATATTTTCTCAAATCGGCCGTGCGACCGGAAGAAATTTAGATAAATGAGTGCTTACCATTTAGAAAAATCATATTTCACGCAAAAAACTATCATCTCTCTAATGCAACTAATTTGTTATAAAAATAATTTATTTAACTTATTTTTCTGCATTTATTGATGCATTCATTGAATTGAATATTATTTTAAAAATTATACTTTTTATAGAAGAGAGCTAATCAGACATGCATATTCTACGGAAAGAAATAAAAGGTTTGAGGAGATTTTTATATTATTCTTAGAAATAGATAATATAAATCTTTATGTGGTAGCAAGAGATGTTCAAGAGATCTATTATTGTATATAGATCATGATATTAAAATATCTGCATAGTGTTGAATTGCGCGCGCAACTTTAAGTCAAATTAAATTTTCACAATTTAATTATGAATATTATTTATTCATTGACATACTAAACAAACTAGAGGGACAATTGTTTGATAAAGTTTTTAGTACATATTCTTTTTTTTATTAACGTTCTGTCAGTTATTTTTCAAATATAATAAATTTATATTTATATTTTAATATTTTATCATATAATTGAATAATAAAAGAATAAAATATAATGTCATGTAAAAAAATTTATACTTTTATATAATTTATATCTTGTACATATGTGAAGATCATGTAAAGATTACAGGAGATTATTTTTTATGTTAGAATATGAAAATACTTTTAGAAACTAGATGTGTAAATTCATTGAAACTGAAACATAGACATAAAATTAGATAAAGTTAGGTAATTACGTATATATTTATTTATGAAATTTTTGAAAATTTATTGAGAGAAAATTTTTGATAAAGAAAAAAATAGTACATAATTGCTACAATTGTTTTTGACTACATAAAGCTTAAGATGTATGAAAAACTACAGAAAATAATAATTTATATTCTATTGTAGTCATCTATCTAATTTTCTTATTATGACTTAAAATATATTATTAATTTTAGAAATGTTTAAAGTATAATAAACATACTGATTTTTATAAGCGATTAACTTTATACTTATACATACATTTATACGCATATTAAAGTTAAATCTTTCTTTATTAAATATTTTTCTTGCAATTTGCATAAATGCTATACTGCTTACAATTGTTATCTGAACAGGCAGTACACTGTTATCAATTCTCGAGGAAGTTATAAGATTAAAAAATATACAACGGCTGAAAAACTAAATTAGCGTATATCAATTAAAATATTATTTTGATTTGCCTCGCGATATTTTATTTGCAGTTAACAGAACCTTACGGACAAATATTGATCATTTTGAAATCTGGTAATGTATACGCATCTGGTATACATCCGGCAAGTCACAAAATAATATAAAAAAAATATTTACATGTGATATTTATTAAATGCTTGCGATTATATTGAATAGACAATTTTACTATTAGCAGATAATTATTACATATTACATAAATATGGATTATTTTAACAATGTACACTTTCATATATTTATTTTCATAAATTTATATATTATTTAATAGATATAGCATGTTTATTGTAAGAAAAATATTCTTTATGCCGTTTTATTATTACTTTTTTTTTATTTAATACAATTAATACATATTTATAATTATTTTTTATATTTGTTTAAACTTTCACATAAAATATTTTTTTGGACATCTTAATATTACTAATATTATTAGTGCTACTATTTTTAAAGAATAAATTACAATTTATAATCTGATTCGTTTACATTAAAAATTAAAAAAAAAAAATTATTTACGATGATCTGAACTTCAATAATATTTATAAAACTTGTATTGAATGAAAATCTATTACTTTAAAATATGTTAAAAGCGAACAATTTTTATACAATAAAGTATAAGATTAATATAAACGTTAGTTTTTTTTGTAGATAATATAATTCTAAATTCAGAAATTTTTAAATAAGAAAAATCTATTCGAGAATGTATCTCATTGCAATATGAATTAAGTTCGTATAATAAAAATGTTAACTCTGTATCAAAATCATTTGTTGAGAGATACATATTTGATCAAAAGTACATCTTTGAAACATTAAAATGAATGGATAGATAGGATATATGGGCTTTATAGAAATAAATCTCATTAACTGCTAAGACAATTGATTTTTATTATTACGCTTGTGGTAGCACATTTCGCCAAATATTTTTGTAAATTTTTTATTCCTGCCAGTTTGTGTATGTATGTAATTGCGCTCTAACACATACAACATATTAATTACTCGAAATTTGTGTCGTGTTCCGCGTTAGTAACTAAGAGAAATTGACGAAACTCTCCGTCCCGATCCTCTACCATCCATTTGCGATCGAGGATGACTGGGCGGAGGCGCTGGCCGATGCACTGGCGGAAGACGCGCTGTTCTTGCGAGAGCCCAAGCTCCAGTGGCCCCAGTCCTGGCTTTTGTGCGAGCCCAAATCTAGACCCTTCTCGAGTTTTAATTTGTGCCCATTGGCGCGAGCGAGAGCGCTGGCCTGCGCGAAACTTTGGGCAGAAGCGCCGGCGTCATTTCCCAATCCGACGACCATTCCATCCCTGAGCGCGTTGATAGCGGATGCCTGTGCGGCGGCTTCAGCCTCGGTTTTCGCGGTGAAGTAATCTGCCCTGGCGGAGGCCGCTTGCTGATCGGCGCTGGCCTTCTGCTCCAGCCGCATGGCCAGCTGTGCGTTTGCCAAGGCGGATGCCTGGGCGGTCTCTGCCTCCTCGGACGCCGTTCTGGCTTCGGCGGCTGTTTTGGCGGCAGCTTGCGATGCCGCGTTGGCTTTAGCATGCATGGCAGTCGCGGCGGCGGCGGCGGCAGCTGCCTTGGTAGCGGCTTGATTGGTTTCCGCGGAGCCCTCCGAGATGCGCTCGAGCGTCGCGAGCATGGTGGCTGCGGCGCGATGAGCATTCTCGGCCTCGCCGCTGGCCTTGGTTTGCGCGGAATTGGCCGCCCTAGCGTCCTGGAATGTGCGTTCGATCGCGCTCATCGTCGCCGCAGCTGCCGCGTCGGCCTTCGAGGAGGCCTGGCCTAACGCGGACAGCGCCTCAGAGGCTGTTCTACCCTTCGCTTCGGCAATCTTTTGCGCTTCTTCCGCAGCTCTGGCGACAGCCAACGCTTCGGCGGATGCGTGAGCCGCGATCTTGGTCGCCTTGATGTAGCCTGAGACGAGAGCTATGACGATCTTCTTGATGAGTGCCAGCGTCTCGGCGGTCACATGAGCGTTCGCTTTGGCATTCTCGAGCGCCCAGCTGATCTTTTTCCATCCCAGACCGAGGTTTGGCGCACCGTTGGTATCATCGATCGCGCTCAGCATTACCTTCCTGATGTTGAACTTTGACTCGTCGATTACGATGCCATGCGCGCCTTTCGATGGTATCGGTAATGGGTAGAGATTCTTCTTGGCATTGGCAACCGCGGACGCGGACGCGGATGCGGACGCGGAAGCGTCCGACTCCTTTAGGAGATGAGGACTCCCGCTGGCCAGTCCCCAGGCGAGGAACGACGTCACGAGTATCGCTGGAATCTTCATCTTCAACGGAACTTCGTAGATTGGTGCCGGATTAACGTGGTTCGCGTGTTATATACCAATATCGTCGTGCGATCGCCGTGCAATTGTGTAAACACATCGCACCGCAAGCGCGTCCTTGCATGTCGAAAATATTGTCTCTCAAATCTCCAAACCCTCTTCACCACACCTCTTCAGTTTGCTCGGTATAGTTTATCAAGCTGCATCTATTTTGTTTTTTAAAGTGTTTTCACTTGTAATCACTGTCGTGATGAAAGGAGTATGCTAATCGACGGGAAAAGGTTTTTTTTTTACATTTTGATTATATTAAAATATTTATGACATATTCTCATACACGTATAGCTGTAAATACATTTTGCAGTAATAAATGTGTTGTATCATCATAAACTTTACTACAATAGTAGTAGAAATTAGTATTCTTCACTTTGAGGCAATATTTGCCGTCAATTTTAATTTTACATTAATTAAGTAATACGATAATTGTAACAATATTGAACACTAGACTTGTGATTATTATTTTTTTTTTTTATCCTAGCATCGTAACTGATGACTTTATTTTTCGATAAAAATCTTTGAACGTGAATTTCTCAATTAAAATTTTCTAAATATCAGAGAGTGTATGATATTTAAAAAATCTAACAATTTTATATAATACTGTTATTTAAAAAAATTTCAAGATTTATTTGAAAACTTTCTTGTTCATTATCGCGAGACTTTAGTCCTACTGTATTCAGTGTAGCTATTATTTGCATATAATATGATTTATATTATTTATTATAAATTCATATTAATAATTTTTTTGTCTTGATGATTCAAACAATTAATTCGTATTGGCTATTGTGTTGATGACATTTCTTAAAATAATAATTTTGAATCTTTCTTATACGTTTTTAGTTGAAATATTAGCGAAAAATTATACAGAATTTACAGCACAATATTATTGATTGAAAGTTTATTTAAATAATAATAGCTATGGCAACAATATACACATATTTTCATTCAAAAATAATTTATTTTAATTAAACGAAACAATTTATGACGAAAAGAATATTCAGTGATTTTGGAGCTAAAAACAAAAAATTATGTGTGTGTGTGTGTATTATATATATATATATATATATATATATATATATATATATATATATATATATATATAAATTATTTATTATCTTCTAATATTCACATATTTGTGATTACATTTGGTAATGAACTACATAGAAATTTATTACAAATTTATTACAAACATATTTTTAATTTTGCTCAAGTCATCAGACATAGAGATTTAAAACGAGTAAAAGTCTGAAAAGATAATTCGAAGTTGTTAATAATTTTTTTATATATACAATAAGTCTTAATATGCATACAGTAACAAAAACAGATGACAATTCTATAGAGAATTCTATAAAGATTTTACATATGAAAAACGTTTTGTTTTAAACGTCTTATTTTAGTGAAAATAATATCTAAAAAAAGATAAACCGTAAAAAGAAAGTTTGCGTGCAAATCTCTTATTGATTTATTATAAAAGAATATATTAAGACTTATCATTAAAAACAAGAATTCAAATGCGAACGTGACCACGAATATGAAAAAAAAAGAACGCTATTACTAAACTTCTTGCTTGCATAATCAAAAATGCTTAAATTATCCTGATAATGCAGAATCTTCTGATTTTATTATTAATATCCTAATATATTAATAATAAAATAAGAATATAATTTCATTTATTTGAAGTAAAACTTGAAAGAAAAATTATATATTGAGGAAAGATAACTTGTTCCTTCATCATTATCAGCCTTTTAGACATTATTTTACGCGTAAATATAAGAAAATAAAATAATACAAAATTATCTTTAATGCATAATCTCCTAAATGTCATTATATCTGTCAGCAAAGGAGAGATAAAAATATTATGTACAATGTTATATATATATATGCTATTATATTATAAAACATATAACATATGATAAATCTATACTAATTTTTGCAAGTTATGTAAATATTTATCTATTATTTTCTCAATATAAATTTTTCATTTATCGTTATCAGTCGTTATCCGTACAGTAGATGGGCGCATTATCGGGTACAGTGGACATGATAAGAGGTATGATAGAGAGAAAAATATTTTGTTGCTATAACAATTTATTTTTATTCTTACATTTCACGGATTTCAAATCATTGCAGTTTTATTTTTTTATTTTTTCAATTCCTGCCAGTAATGCTCGTGCTGATAACCTATGGTATTCGCATGAATCAAAAGTTGTATGTTGTTGTCGGCCGTGGCGACGATTTTTTTCTTAGCAGAGATTGCGATTGCGCTGCACGTTAAATGGATGCAGCGTCGGCGCTGCTGCTCGCGTCCGCTGACGCCGTGCTGACGCTTTCCTGACGTCCGTGATGTCCGCCTCCCAAGGACATGCTGCTGCTTGCCTCGGCGCTGGCTTCCGCGCTCGACCTACTGATACCATGATGTCCCTTACCGATCTCAATGGCCTCGGCGCTGGTCTTGGCCTCTCCCTTTAAATTAAGAGGAACCCAGGGATCGCGCTTGAACGACTCGATCCATCCTTCCGCTTGGCTGGCCGCCTCGGCGTCAGCGATAGCGACCGCCTCGGCCGCGGCGGTGTTGGTCTCAGATTGAGCCGATGCCGCAGATTCGGATGCGGAGGCTCTCGATTGTATCTGGCTGGCGGCTTGTGCCTGGGACGAGCAGACGTTCTGATCAGCGGCCGCGCTGGACATGGCGGTCTTGGCTTTGGCAATAGCGAACATGGCTTTGGCGCCGGCCTCGGTGATCTCGGCCTGAGCCTTAGCGGAAGCTCGTGCGGCCTCCAATGATCTGATCGCCGACTCCTTGGCTTTGGCGACGACGGCGGCAAGCTGGGCGGCTAACTCCGCCAGGCCGGTGTTCGCTTTCTTGGCGATCATGGAAGCGGCGTTGGCCTTGGCTTCAACGTTGGCGGCATTTTTCGCCTCGGCTGCCGATTCCTCGCTAGAGACCTTGGAAGCCGCAGCAGCCGCCGCGGCGCGGGCGACCGCGGCCGCGGTGGCTTCGGCGGCCTTCGCTGCCTTGGTAGTTATGATCGCCGCAAGATATTCGGCCTTGTCGACTATCTCCATCGCCGTGATCGCTTGCTCGATGGCAGCGTTGGCCCTCGCCCCGGCGTTGGCGCTCGCGGCTGTCTGATTGCTCGCGAGATACTCGGCGCTGTTCGCGATGGCACCGAAGCCGAGATCCAGGAACGAGCGCTGGTCGGTGAGGGTCGACACATCGGACATCGCCGACTCGATGACGGCCGCTCCCTTGGCGACGTCCAGTCCACCGTTGTTGATGCCGAGTTTCAGGGCGAGAGAATTGATCGATTTCCTGTCGAGTCCCTCGATGTTCTTCTCCTGCTCCTCCTTGCCCCAGATGAGCGAGCCGCGCCGTTTGCCGATCCCGGCGGACGATGACGACGACGACGACGCCGACGCCGAGGCCTGTGCGGACGACGCGCTAGACTCCAAGGCTCCGCCGCTGGCGAGCCCCCAAGCGAGGAGAGACGTCACGAGTATCGCTGGAATCTTCATCTTCGACGGCGCAACTTCGCAGATTGATGCCGGGTAGTGGCGCGTATGCCGATTATATACTGCTGCCGTTGACAATTGTGAAAACATGCGTATCTGTTTTTCTTTCACGCGCAACAATTTAAAATATTGTCTCAAGATGCCGAGGCGCAAAGCTGCGTGGATTTGTCGCACGCGGTTTGTTTAGGTGCGTTTCCGTTTATTCGCCGAAAAATATTTATTGCTTACCCATGTATGCATATGTACCAGTTATGCTTTACTCTCTCCTGTTGATATTCGATTCTATATGCAAAAGAAAATGCTATACATTAATTTTTAGGTATTGCTAATTATAATTTTTATATTAATATTAAAGGCCAAGTATTTGCATATATATATAACTATATTTTATTTTATTAGTTTTACATTAATATTGTAATGATGTCTCTTGATACAACACGCCTTTAATAACTCTTTCTATCCACATTTTATAAAAAAATTTTATCCGAAATATTATTATAATACTATATCCGAGTTGCTCAGAGTTTAATAACTTTAATATATATTACGTAAAAGACGACAATATACTAAACCATGCGAAAGAAATCCATTTGTTAACTTAGATTCATCATTTTGAAAATATCACAAAATATTATTTATATGTAAACTGCAGTTTATAATCATGGCACTTGAATGGTAAATTTTTTATTTGATGTTGATTAATAGAATTCATTCAATTTCTACATTTGTTGGCGTTTTTTACATAGATTTATTTAAATCTAAAACGTGAAAGTGTATATGCTACAGTTAGTTTTTACTTAAAGTTATACAAGTATTAGCGACATTATACAAGTATCAGCTACTTCTTTTTTCTCCGAGTAAATTTAATATATAATATAATTTAAAAAATTTTAACATTTAAAGATTTAACAACGAAGGCTTTATAAAAAGTTAATTTTTTTTCTTTTAAAAAAAAAATATAAATGAAAAATGTTAAATTAATGTTTGTAATTATTTATTAAAAATAAGATTCATAATATAAATAGTAAAATTACTTGTCTATTTTAAAAAAGAATTGCAATGCATTCCTTTTTTTCTTTCTTTGTATGTAGAATAATAATGAATAAATTTGAAAAGAAAATAAAGAATAAATGCAAAAATAGACACACGCATACAAGAGAGAAGTAGAAAATATAAGATATGAAAAGTACTAAAATATATTGGAGGCATATATATATATTAACATGCCTAACAGATTTGTATAAAAAATTAGTCATGATTCTACTGAATCATCTCTATAGATATACTTTAAATTCAAAATTTATGTTATGTTATTTCTTCGGTGTTATCAATTTATTTAAACTACATGAAATATACATTGCGTATTAAAAATATTAAAAGTGTATTAAAGTAATAATAGGCAAGTCTTAAAACTGCTGTGCTTTTTTTAATTGTATATATTTTTTAAATACTTTGAAATTTAATAATCGAATTTATATTTTTTTAATAAAAATTTGATCGAACAACATCCTTTTCATAAAGATTTTAACTCTACCTTACATAATTGCACTAAAAATATTTAAAAAGAAATAGCTTTGACGCCAATTCTTAAAACAAAAAATAAAATTTTATTATAATAAATATTATTCAAAATTAATTTGAACGTATAAGAGTTTGTGTGTCGTCATAAGTAACTTATCTAAAAATTAAATTTAAGATTCTTAAAATTAAAGTTAAGATTCTCTTCATCTTTAATCATTTATAACAGAAAATTGTGCTATATTGACATTATTATTAAGAGAAACTTGAAATTTCTACTTATATTTATGTCAAAATTACTGTTATTAAAAAATGAGCCGTCGTTTCACAGCAATTCTTTTGACAACAAAAATAAAATAATTATTTAGTAATGACCATTTGATAATCTATTTGAAAATGTTTTCTTTTTTAATCTTTAATTAATTGATTGATTTTTTTGTCTATAGAGAAAGAAAGAGAGAGAAAGAGATGAAAGATAATCTATGTTTAATAACATCGAGACTCGGTATAATTTCTCTGTTGTTTACAAACATACGATAAATGGATCTTATGTTAGTTATTGCGATTTTATCGTGACAAATAAAGGTGAAAATAATTTTCGCGTGTGTACAGCATTGAAATCTGTATTTATTCTGTTCGATATTATTCAAATTTCAGTTTTCGCTTTGACATATAGGTGAATTGGGACAATAAGCATGAGGTTTAATGAAAAAAAGAATTCTCGAATCTCTGCTATAACAATATATTTTTATTATTACATTGTCGGATTTTAAATCGCTGCTTTTTTGTTGTAATTTTTTTTAATTCCTGCCGGTGTGTAATCCTGTTTTAATCTAGGACAATTCGTAGTAGATCAAGATTCGTATTATCCTCCGCTAAATAAAAATGACTGAGGAAAGCGCGCGGCGCCATTTCGCTCGCTGTTTGCTGTTTACAAAAGGAGAGCGCCGGCGTCGGCGGAGCTTTCCGCATTGGCGGCCGCTGACGCCCGCGAAGCGCCGTATCCGTGACCCCATTTGTTGTGTCCCCATCTGAGATGATGTCCCTTCTTGATGCCGATGGCTGTCGCGCTACTCTGAGCCTCGGCGGTAACGACGGCACCCTTGCCTCCGCTGGAGCGTGTACCAGTCACGATAACATCGCCGCTGGCCTTGCCGTATTCCGCGCCGATCTCAATGAGCTGCTTCTTGCGGATGCTGGCCTTGGAGGCTGCTTGGGCGATGGCATTTACGTTGGCATCGGCCGCTCTAGATTGCGTGTCCTGTTCGGCTACTTCGCTGGCTTGGGCCGCTCTGTTCTTGGCCTGTACGAAGTTCCTCTGGGCAGTGATAAGAGCTGCTATCGCTGCCTTGGCCGCGGCGCCGGCGTCCCTTGCCTCGGATTGTCTGGCAGCGGCGGCGGCTGCTGCGGCAGCGGCCGCGCTCTCAGCTGCCATGGCTCGTTGAGCGGCAGCGTTGGCCTCCTGATTTAGAGCTGACGCTTTCCGTGCCTGCACGGCAGCAGCCTCGGCAGCCGCACCCTGCATGCGCGCCAATTTGAGAGTCGTCAAGGCGCTACCGGCGGAGGTTCTGAGAGCGGAATCGGCCGTCTGCGCGGCTTGAAGTGCCTGGTTCGCCGATATCTTGGACGTGGTGGCAGCGGCCTCCGCCTCGATCGCAGCTGCACTCAGGGAAGCGGCTGCTTGCTCGACCGCTATCGTTTTCGCGGCGGCGACCGACTGCGCTTCGGCGGCGCCCTGGACCAGGACGGCTGCGTCGTCGGCCTGGGAGCGTGCCTTGGCGTTCTTCTCGGCGGACACGGTGAGTAACTCTAACGCCTCCCGCTGTCCTTCGGCGGTCGCCTTGCCGGCACGCAGAGCTGCCCTGGTCTCTACCGCGGCGGACGCCACCAACGTCGAAGCCACGCTCGAAGCACCCATGCGGCTGAGGATGTTGTTGCTACTGGCTCTGGCGGACGCGGACGCGGACGCTTTGGCACCGGCACCGGCGCTCCTCCAGCCACCCGATGAGCCCCACGAGTCGGCCGAGGCGGAAGCGGACGCGTCCGCGGCCGAATTGCCGAGGAGAAGCCGCCCGCTGGCGTCGGCGAAACCCCAGAGGAGGAGGGTCGTTGCGATTATCGCTGGGATCTTCATCTTCGACGAGATTTCTTCGCGGATTGATGCCCGATGCTGCCGCGTCCACGATTATATACCGCTCGCGAGCAGTTGTCATAACACCGATACTGCCGCGCGAAAAAAATCTCCGAATCCACCGCAATCGAAAATATTTTTTCAGGACGTCGGTCGCGCGATGCGAGAACACTTTCCCTTACAATTTAATCGCCGTTTACTTAAGTGCGTTTATACTCGCGATTGTGAATTCGATCGTAAGCGTTGATCGGCTTATTGGTCTTCTCTAAGCGAGATCCTCCATATTATAATTTATCTTGAAAATAACTATGTTCGGGAATGGATTATTTTGCTGTAGCTTTTTGTTATAAATCCGCAACGTAAAATGAAAATGTTTTGTCATAAATTTTCTTGCTTTTTCCGTTATAATTGCAGCATTAAGTCTATTTTAAATAATCTGCAATTTGAAATAGAATCCCTCTCCCTTATGAATTCTATCTACATTTTTATATTGAAAAAGAATTATGGATGCTGAATGAATTATGCAGTTCCATTTAACTATGCTTTAATTTATGTATTAATAGAAAAAAAGCTTTATTGCTGATGTATTTGATTTTATTTTAAATTTTTTTCATGTTACGTTAATGCAACATTCCCTTAATTTTACTTTGCACAAATCTTTATAAAATCTAATAAATTCCAATTTCGATACAAAAAGAACTAAATGATCCTTTTATTAATTAAAAATATCACACAATTGCCATACAACAATTTTTAAATTCTATTTGTTTCTTCTTCAATCAACACAACTAGTAAAAAAAATAAATGTAAAAATACTTACATTAGCATGTAAGTATTTTCACAACAATAAATATTTTCACACGAACTTATTTTCACAGTCAGTAAAGTTCGTTTCAATATAATATTACGAAACGATTATTTTAACATATTTCAACAGTAAATCAATGCAATCTATGTTTGCTCATTAAATATAGTCATTAAATATTGTAGATATAGATCCAATCATTGCTGTGTGATTTTTCCTAACATCATTAAATATCATGAATAAGACGGTAATTATGAAGAGAATCTAAAATATAAAGAATATTAAAAAGTCTATTATGAATATTTGAGTTTTCAATTATTATATATTTGGGATAAACACGACGAAAGCAATAAATATAATTATGAAAAATTTTTATATATTATATAATCTTGAAGTAATTGGAGATGATAAAAAAACATCGAATAAAGAAGATGCAAATTTTAATAACATTTAATAATGACATAAATTTCAGCGTTTCTTGTAGCATACGAGTTGTCAGATATTATAAAAAACTTGAAAAAATCAATTTTCTCAAAAAAGATGCAGTATATGTTAAAAATATTTTTCTAAATGTTATGACAAGGACATTTAAAAATGTTACAGTGCGCATAATAAAAAACAAGTATTTGAGAAATTTCTAAAATAAAAATTTTATTCATTAAGTATACCAGTACATTCACATTATTTGTTCGAGTAAAAAAAAAATTTTGTACACTGTTTGAAATAAAATGCAACATTAATGTGAGACAGAAAAAAATTATATTTTATTAATGATAATCTCACTTATTTTTACGTACATGTTATATATATGTTTACGCATATTGCACTTAAATATAACATTTTAAACAATTTTTTTGTTTATGCAGATTAGTAACTTGTATATGCTATGATATATTATTTTATGCAACATTTGTTTTCCATTTTTCTCTTTTTCTAAAAAAATTCAAGAAATTGATTGAATTTAAATGTAAATGAATAATGTAATTTTTTATGTAAAATTTTACAAATTAAAGTTTAAAGGTTTCATCTTTTAGGAATATAAAATGTATTTTATCAATTTAATTATAAAATATTTAAAATTTTTTAAAATAAATTCTTTATCGATAAAAAGTCTAATAATTCGCAAATAACTTAGCAATTATTCGGAAATGAAACAAGATACGAGGAAAATTGCTTACGGAATTAACGAAAAGTAATTTTAATCTGCTGTAGAGAACTGTATTTATATAATTACATTTCAATTTTCTTATAATTTTTATTTCTGCCATTAATTTTATTGCAATGATAAAGGTTGTTACAAATTTTATCTCGTCGTCGCTTTGACCAACTTGATACTTTTACAAATAATGTTTCGCTTTCAATTGGACAAGTTTGTTCGACAACTTGGGCGTGTTGCCCAAACCGACGACAATTCCATCCCTCACGACATTGAGAGGATTCGCTTGCGCCGCGATGGTCGACTCCAAACTCGCGACTCTTGAATCCTGCTTGGCGGATGTGGAGGCTCGTCTCTCAGCCATTTCTTCCATTTCGCGATAAAATTTGTTCGCGTACTCCAAAGCGACGGACTCCGCGGCAGCGGCCTTGGCGCTGTCTTCTTTGACCACTTCTTCATACATGGCCAAACTTTCAATTTTCTGATTACTCGCCGCATGCTTGGACATAGCCGCTTTGGCGGCGGCTATCGCTAGAGCGACTATCTTCTCAGCGCTGTATGCTTTAATTTTAACAAATCTGATAGCGGCTTCGGCAGCTGTGACTGCTTTGACAAGTTCTAGGGCATAAGAGGCAGCCATTTTCTGGGTAAGATCCGCGGATTGGGAGATCATCATGGTCAGCATGAGGGCAGCCTGGACCGCGGCTGTCGCAGCGTTCGCTTCGCCGGTGGCGATGGCGGCGGCGGAGGCCGCTTCCTCGGCGATGGACGCCTTGACGGCAGCTTCGTCTTGCGCCGCAGACGCCAGCTTGATCGCCTTCACCGCACGCCTTGTGGCCTCGCTTGCTACCTTGATTTTCTCAGCGGACACCTTTGCCTTAGATATCGCGTTAGCGTACGCCTCAGCCACCGTCTTAGTTAGCGCGGCCAGCTTGGCCGTAGCCGCGGCTTTCGTCTTCGCTCTAGCCTCAGCTTTCGCTCTAGCTTCAGCCCGCGCCGATGCTTCCGCTCGAGCTTCCGCCTTGGCGCGCGCTTCCGCCTCCGCTCGGGCGATCGCTTCCGCTCGCGCGGATGCTTCCGCCTCGGCCTTGGCCTGCGCCCGCGCTTCGGCTTCAGCTTGCGCGGACGCCGCAGCTCGTGCTTCCGCTTCAGCTCGTGCTTCAGCTTCAGCTTTAGCCTTAGCTTCGGCCTCCGCCTTGGCCTCCGTCTTGGCCGACGCTTCCGCCTTAGCCTTGGCCTCGGCTCGCGCGGAAGCTTCCGCACGCGCTTCCGCTTGAGCCCGGGCCTCGGCTTCGGCTCGCGCCTTCGCTTCCGCTCGTGCTTTCGCGGCTGCCGCCGCGTTGGCTTCCGCTTCAGCGCGAGCGGCTGCTTTGGCTTGAACTTTGGCCTCCGCTTGAGCGACCACCGCCGCTTTTGAAGCCGCCTTTGCTTCGGCTTCCGCTTTGGCGATAGCCTTCGCCGAAATATCCTTGCTCTTCGAGGAAGATGATGCGCTGGAGGACGTGGAGGAGAAAGCAGCGTTGGTGTCGAATATCGCATCGGCTGTGGCTGTCGAGCTCGAAGATGCCTTGGAAGAGCTGTCCGACTGCGACGAAGACGAAGACGAAGTCGAAGACGATGATGAAGACGAGGAGTAATTCGTGACGAAGTACTTCCTCTTTATGGATCCGGAATTTTCCGATTCCGAAGTCGAAGTCGTAGCCTGCTCCTTGGACAGGGAATTATTTTCCGCAATTATTTTCGACAGAGATTCGGAGTTTCCGAAATTTTCGCCGCTTTGCTGCAAGAGCTCCGTTAAGGAGGCTGCTTGCTCCGCCGCGTTGGCCTTGGCATTCGCCGAATTGTCTTCATGTCCGATCGCATTCGAAATCTCCTGTGCCAACGATTGCGCTTGAGATTTCACCTCAAGTTCCTGATGACTATTCACTTGACTGTTGGTAAACGCGTTGCTGGAGGAACTGGCCAGCGATTTTTGATCCGGTAGCAGATTGCCGAGAGCAACGCTCGTCGCGAAAGAATCGGCCGAGACACCGGCGAGCAATTGTTCTGGTGTGAGGAACTCACCACTCGCCAGTCCCCAGATGAGGAAATACACGAGGAATATCTTCATCGTCGATGAAACTTTGTACATTGCCAGCGGCTCGCGCGATTCGTCAATTATATACCATCGTAAACCAGTTGTAAAAACATCCCTGTTGTCTCATGCTGTCCCGGTGACGCCGTTTGGCTCTGCTTTTTGAAAAATACCAGTCGTCGAGCGCCTCGTCTTCGGGAGCAATTTTGCGGATTCGCAGTTCATTTTTTTTTATCGCCTTTTATCCTTATTAATATAATTCGACACCTAAATTTTATTTTATTTTAAATTAATATTGACAAGAACATTAGCTTCGTGAAAGTAGAAATTCAACGATCAGGGAAAAAATAGGATTTATAAAAGTCCGATCAGATGATGGAGAATTAGAAGCGGAATAAGGCCTGCACTTTGTATTTTCTTGCACCTGTATTTTTGTCGTATCGTAACGTACTTGTCAGTCTTTTTGTTCATCCCATATAAGATTCCATCTCGCGAGAATTAACTTACAATTGTAAAGTCACATATTCATGCACCGTTACTACTCTTTCCGGAGGAGGAGAAATTATATCTCGCAAGTGTCCGTCTCCGCGCAGGTTACAGCGCTTTATATCCAACGAGAGTTGCGGAGGCATTGCGGACTCTGCTTCGGTTTCAAGATGTATTGTAATGCCTGGCGAGTTCTGGCATGGGCGGACCGCTAAATAAGGCGCTGTGAACACAACAGGAACGATACCAATAAAGATATTACCCCACCATTGCCACCCGCGGCTCCACGCATCAATTCTTGTGTGAAATATTCTTCTTAAAGAATAACTATGGATTTAGCGTTGCGCTTGTTTTTCTCCATCACGGAAATCCACTTTGTTATCAGTTTGCTCTTCGAAAAGACTTCACGTTTCTTTATCAGTTTTTTTCAATGTCTGTTTTTGTCCGTTTCCGAAACTGCGAAAAATTTTAAAGATTTGCGTGCTGAAATATTCATAAATACATGACATTTAAATGATACATATAATGAGAAAGAAGAAAAGATCTCGAATTAATAAATCTGAAATTATATGTAAACACACATAAAAGTATATAAAAGAAATGATGATGTCACCATATGATCGCGCACTTAAAGTACATAAAAAAGTTGTTCTCCCTGATCGTGGATCAAAATAATTATCGTCGCAACAGTGAGTTTATAGCTGATATATTTTTTTAATAAGAAAGAAATCGAAAGAAAAAGAACCGAAAGAGCTTTTTCATTTGCCTTACTTATATATGTATAGCGTCAACTTCGCAGCGGGAGGGGGAAAGTCGCGTATCGTGCAACAACAATTGTGGATTTTGTCGTGTTTTTCAAGACTCTGCAAGGATATATCGTACTCCCAATAGTTTCTCTAACCTGATCTGAAAACCTGTATATGAGCAGAGGAGAAAATAATTCATCGCAAAAAAAGAACTCTGACAAACCGTGCCGGATGCGCGAATGATGTAATCGTTACAAAGCCGACGAAACTCAATTGGGGCAATATTGTGTGCCGAGATTGCAGGACAACGGCCGGTCGCAAACTGGGCACGGCTCTGGAGAGTATATGACGATCACTGCCTAATGATAATTCGAGATATGGTCAAATTAGAGAAAGTTTGTGAGCTGATTTTCACACACCGAAACTGTTGCGCCGCGTAAAAAATATCATTTTCTATTATTCATTTATCTATTAAAGCGATAAGAAGAAGAAAATAATCATGTAGAGAATAGAAAATATGAAAGAAAATATCTATCTAGTGATATTGATCTTAATTTGAGAGCTTTAAGAAAAATAAGAACACAATTTTAATTGTGAGAACTAAATTTTCTATTCTCGTATTATAATTATAGATTCTAATGGCTTAACTTTTTTTCAATTATTTTCAGATATAATTTTCAGCAGTGACCGGATATGTTTAATTCATTTAAAATGATATACGAGCAAGTTGCAGAGAAAAGACTCTTTTAAGAGAAGAAAAATTAGTTACTGAACATAATTAATTGGGACTCGGCTTATGTAAGAACTATATATGCGCGTTATCACTCGTAACGTGAGGTATAAGATATGGGACAGTGGAAAGATACCGGGAAAGTTTCGCGGATGAGTGAATTGTAACATATATGTATAATAATATATATCTATTATATATGTCGCATTCATAAAAAAAAGAATAACATATATAATAATAACAATATGCAAAATAGAAATTCAATATGTATTTCAATTTTCACTTAAAATGCCGATTATATATAAATAGCAGCTTTTTTCTTTCTGAAAGCACTTTTATAGCTAAATATTCAAGCATTTCTCTCTCTCAAAACCATGTACTCCATTAAATAGAAGAAAAACATAATTTTTTTAGTTATGAGAAAGTAATGTGGCATGATAAAGTTTATTACTAATTAAATAATTTGTTGCGCTATTAAAAACGGAGAAATATAACAATATCCCGACAGAATGTACTTTCGTTATGCTTTCGTCTTCAATAATACCGTTAAATCGTAGTATTGAATATGAGACAAGAATTATCCTGAATCGAGACCGGAATTAGAGAAAATTTCATTTTATTACTTTGCACGACAATATTTATCTATTCGTATGTAGTCCGGTCGATTTCAGCGTAAAAAGGTGAAAGCAGATCGTGGAATAATCCACAGGGAAGTCCCGATATAATAAAGACGAAAAAGAAAAAAGTTTCTCGCTAACATGTACGCGTGTATTCTCCGTGTATGACCATGAACCGTAATCTGGAATTGATCCTTGATATCGGATAGAATTTAAGTCTCTATTTATGCGGAACACACGTCTAATGAGATTATCGATACAATCAGCTAATACCATTATTATGCAAATTTAATTCTGAAATATTTTTTGCAGAGTAAATTGCGCCAAATTATATGAACGATATAAGACTTATTATTAGTATAAGTCCTAAGGAATCTTCACTATATCTTATATGTCAATTTACAGAATCTTTATGATATATTTTAATGCTTATGTCACCCAGGAGAACGATGCTAAATTCGTTATTACTCGCCGAATGCGTCGAGGAGAAACTAAATTTAACTATAACATAACTGTTGTAGACGAGAAAGTAGCAGTAAACTTTTAAAACTTTCCACGTGAAAGTGCAAGTAAAGATGCAGTGATTATTTAATAAATTGGCCGTGTCATCGTTCCAAATCGTTCGAGATTCTAGAATGTGATGAATTAATCAACAACTGTTTGTCAGATACTTCTTTTTTCTTTCAATAGCTTTTCTTTTTATTCTCGTTATAAAATGATTCGGCTGCTAATTGCTGTAAAAATGCAACGACGGTTCAAATATTTTGTAATCGAATAATAAGAACCGTGAGAGAGCAATAGCATAGAATCTAAAATTAATAACATTTTATATACAAATAATAATCAATATTTATTGCACAGATAAATTTATGTCAGAATTTTTTAAATCCCTATTTTTTTAAGACCACTTTAATTTGCATATATATATATATATATATATATACACGCATACACACAGATTACATTATATGGAAATTGACTAACGATAAGACACGATGAAAATTTTTATATAGTTGAAATTGCCGAGAACTACGACGCGCTTCGTCATAGCGCTTTTTCACAATAAATGTGTAAATGTGCTAATGTAAGCCGATCCAACGGCGCATAACGTGTTCATTGCAACAGTCGGCGATGAAGACCTGTCTGTCTCTACCCGGCCCTGTCAATTAAAGCCATGCCCATCCTCTTCCTGTGTTAGGTTCGCTTTCTGTTAGCTCGCAACAACTTGACTCTCAATCGCGCGAAACAATGTAATCGTCTTTTCAGATCGAATCCGGTGCAATGAAAGCAGGACCCGTTATCGGCGAAGCTCATTAATTAAGTTCGAACTCATGCATAGAGTGCTATTCCAAAATTAATAAATGTTCTTCTTTAATCAATATAAAACTATGAATTCAAGTGATCTTACAATCAGTGACCAAGTGTATAGTCATGTAACTTGCCCTTGACATAATTTTGCTCCTATTATTTTCTTATTGTTATGTTATGAGAGATTTCTCAGTGCGCAGATAATTATTACAGGTGAATGTGTGTGGAGACAAAATGATAGACAATAGCGGGAAAAAATTAAATCAATGCATCTCGAAAATAGTATTTGCAATATGGTATAAAATAATTTATAAATGCATAAGAAAAAGGTTTTGTGAAATATTTATGAATAGAAAGAAATTATTAGTATGTAATACATATATAATATATATTAAAAATATATGTATAAAACTTATACATGAATATATTTTAATCGTGCAAAGAAAAACGCGCAATATAAAGATTTAGAAATATTCTGACAATATAATTTTTCTCTTGGGTGTTATTGACAATTTTATTTCATTCAAATTTATGTTAAAATCCGCATTTTTATTTCGAAAAATATTTACTCTCGATATTAATTGGATAAGATGCTTCATGTGTGTGAACAAACTGATTTTAATTATCGCAAGTGCAAACGAATAAACAGATGGTTTGGTTTACATATATAATATTTATCCTTTCGACTTGAAACACACAGATTGCGTGAATAAACAAGAACCCGATATTCAGGAAATAAACTTTGCTAATGATAACAATACAGAGGAAATAACTGATTAGATAAAAATTTCTTTTTTTCTGTTTTTCATTTATGTGTATATGTCATTTTTCATACACACACATACATACATACAATAATATATTAATTTACATAGAAAAGTTAATTTTTTCATATTTTCTTCTAGTACAAAAATAGATGTTTAAAAAAAATAAAAAATGATCAGATTCTTAATTAAGACGAGAATTGCCAGACTTGCTTGAGGTTTGTTTCTAGAAGCGAAAATTGCAATATGTGTCTTTTGATACCTTCGAAAAATCATCAGAGTTATTAGGCGAATATATTTCGATAGGAAGTAATAGCATAAACTCCACGGGGATATAATTCGAAAGAGGTAAATCACACTGAAACAAGTCGCAAATGAGATCAACTTCGCAATATTAGAAAAACACGACGTGAAAGAAGTAATGCTTCCAAAGTGGCGCGTATTTTAAATATATATGTCTAAAATCAATATCTATCAATGATGGATCTGAGTATTTTCGAAAACCTAAAATTAATATTCTATACAAAGAAAGTTTGCCCTATAAATGTGTATGATTAATATATTTATTTATTTATATTTATTATTAGTAAACCTATTATTAAAAAAAATCTTTTCTCTGAAAGAAAACTTAAAAGCAGATTCACGTGAAGAGATATTCAATATAAATTTTTAATTCTTTTAACATAATTATTATTTAGCATTTAGCGGGATAACTAATATAAATAAATAGATTCATTCATTTAATTCAGCTTTCATTATTGAAAAATATAAACGGAAGATGATTGAGCAACTATCGCGCCGCTTCTTATCGCGAGAATTTGAGAAAGCGTACGTTGCCGACAAGCCGGTACATTATCAGGTAACTATATTTCGACAAGAGGTAAAACAAACTGAAGTCAGCTGATAATGCAATTTTCAAGATGTATATTTCCAAGCTTTGATACGTTGCCTTGATATTAGGCAAACATGATTTGACAAGAGGTGTACGCATTGCAAAAGGGCGCAAATTTTTAAAAGGCATTGCATACACACACGCACGCGACTCTTTTCAAGACAAAAAAATATAAAAGTTAACGAAAATTTAGACAATTCTCAGTTAACAACATGTACTTGATACAACTATTATATTTGATAATTATATATTCATTAATATTCCTTTCATAATTCCTTTCATTTCTATTTTTGAGAAAAATGTTATAAAGAAATTTAGAGTAGAAGGAAATAATGGACATTGATGGGTATTTGTCACGAAAATTCTTTATTCGTGATAAAATCATCTTTTCTCTCTATACTATTTTTATTACACCTAAGATACCAAAGCTAATGTATGTGTGTGAAAATGTGTGTATGTATACAACTACAAATAAAAATACCGTACATTTCTGATAGGCCTTGTCGTTTTAAAATTTGTCCGTCGATTTATCCGTCAATTTCGCAACTCGCGACATATAAATTATGTACATGAACTTTTGTATATATGAGACATTATATATACATTGTTATAAATATACATTGATGGTTATGGTTCAAAGTGATCTATTTAATGTACTATTATACAGAAAATAATTACATTAATGGAACTTTGTAAATGATTTCAAAGTCTAAAATATATGTAATATAAATTTTATCGAGTTCTGGTTTCTATATTATATCCACATAGATCTGCTTACATCAATGTTATTTTGGTTTTAAATGAGACTTAAAACTTTCAGCTTTAAATAATAAATTAACGATTAAGTTACAATCTAAAGACTAAAGTCAAAAGCCATATATTATGGTTATTGCCAAAAGCCAAAAGTTTTAAGTCTCGCTTAAAACCAAAATATTGGTGCAATCGGATTTTAAGCAACAACCATTACACATATACACAGAAATGTATTTCAAAAATTTGTCTGTAAAATATAATAGCTCTGTTATCTAATTCAGTTATTTCCATAGATTACCGAATGAAAAAAGGGAATAGAGTATATAATAAAATACAGATCCGAGAATTATATTATATTTCACACTTAACAAAAGGCATTAAATATTTTTTATTTAAATTTTCTTCGTTATATACTTATATTACTATAATTTTCATTAATATTTTTATCGTTTTTAAAATGAATGCACTCAATTCTTATGCATGTCAATGTTAGAAAGAAAAACAAAGTTACAAAAGACATAATATAACAGAAAATGATAATTCCAAAGGTTTGGAAATGCATGTGAACATGAGTTCTTAAAGTACCTTCTATTTGCAATGCATCTTTAGAGTATAGATGTTGCACGTTTTATTGTTATGAAAAAATATGAACGTATTTTGGAATTTTTATATTACAATTATTATACAATGTTTATTTTTAAACAATGGCAGAGAAATATATATAATTATTTTGTAACTGATACATCCTATATAATCTATTAAGAACTTTAATTAAAAACATTTAGTAACTTGTCCAATATATATGTTTTAAATATACTATTGTTATATATATATTGCATTGTACTCAATTGCATTAAAAGTTTAAAGTTATATGTCATTAGAACTCCAAGACAAAATTCTTGATGTAATCATAAAACATTACAAAAGTGATATTTTTATCAGATTAGAAAAGTTTGTGCACATTTTTCTATTAAAGTCTATTTTCAATAAAGCTGCTAGAAACTTTCTAAATGCAAAAATTAATATTATAAAATTAATAATCTGACTATTTTGACTTATTAAAAATAAAAAAAAACATCATATTGGACACCATATATATATCTCAGCCATACACTAAAAACGATTTCTTTGTAATAATGTTCACAGCCATTTTCTGCATTTCGAAAATATTAATTTTACTTTTATCTTATACTACTATTTAAACAATATAAATTATTATCTACTTATGCATTATTTCCTATATATTTTAAATTTACTATATCTTATTTAACAGTATAAGAGATCATTTATAGTAGAGAATGTAGAAAAAGCAAAAAAAAAGATATGTATGTGCGTTAAAAAAAAATTGTATCATACATTACATTAGAATATAATTACATATTTAATGCAATACCTGATACAATCATTCTCTTTGTGTCTCTCTTTTTCTGCTTTTCTTCTTTTTTCTATTACAAATTATTTTATACTGTTAAAAGTGCAAGTTACTCTTGAAAAGTGAATCGTTCTTGCCAAACTTTAGAGCGATGTTTACTTGTTAAAATTGGATTAAGGACAGCTGCAATGGAATTTATACGTCCTTTAAATCTTTCATTATCCCGTGCCATTTCTTCCCACTGACCTTTCCGAGCTGCTCGATATGCATAATTCCATGTTACCATGATGTGTACGATTGGAGTTGAAGCAAAACTCACCTGAAACCAATATTCAAATTCTTAAATTTTCTGTCAATATATGTACAATTTGTACCTGAATATTAGATATTAAAGAGATATCTTGTATATAACATCAATTAATTTCTAAATTTATTTAACACTTCTAATCTCATCTAATTATTCATTAATTTAATCAAGTTTAATTTTTTACTGTCACTTTTTAAATTTACTTAGCCACAACTATGCACAGATGTACTGATAATAGTAAAAAAAATAATTAGAAATCCTCAATAATCATTGAATGATATCTTAAATTATGACACTAGAAACAAAAAAAATGAAAAAAATGCATATAAATAATTTTTGCAATGTACATAATGTACAATAATATGCTACCAATAAAATCATTTTAACAGTTTTAATAGCTTCTATCATATTTAATCATTTTACATTAAATTAAATTAAATTAAATTAATTTATATTCTTTATTATAGTCTTTAGTTCATATAGTTTTTAATTCATTGCAGTTGACATTATTCGACATTTTTGACATCATAATTCAAAATTAGTTTAAACTATAGATAATTCTTATTACCTTCTTTGTTTGTACTGTTGATTTCTCACTATCTTTATTGTTTTCAATCATTGTTTCGTCCTCTATTGAGTTGTCTTGCATGGAAGTAGACATGTCTGTTTTAATACAGTTAACGTTCGCGCAGTTATCGGTCGCGCAGTTCTGTTCCAATTCACTGTTGAATACTATGCAGAAACTATCATCAGTATCTTCGGCACTTTCTGAGAATTGGAACAAATCTTCATGCATATATCTTTTATTATAATTTTTGCAGTGATCATTGTTGATTTCCGTCGAAGAATCAGATATATCATATATTGAATCTTCTGTCGCGTCTTGCTTTGGTGATTCGTCGTCGCTGCCTTCAAAAACTATAAAACTATCTTCCGAATCGGCGGAAGAACTCTCCGACAATAACCGTGGTCGTAACGTATCTTTTAGCACATTATACGTTTCGCTATTGTAATCCTTGCGGTAACTGCTATTGATCTTTGTTAAAGGATCAACTACATAACGTACTCTGGTCGAATATTTCATTGTTTCCTGCTTCTTGGGAGATTCATTTCCGATATCTCTGAAAATTATAAAACTATCTTCGGAATCGACAGAACATTCCGACAATAATCGCGATCGGAATGAATTATCATGTGTATCATACATTTCACTATTATTCTCGTTGATCTTTATCGAATTAATGTAATGCATTTCGGTCGAATATTCCACCGCCTCCCGTTTCGGCGCTTCATTATCGCTAGCTGCAAAAACTACAAAACTATCTTCAGAATCGACAGAGTTCACCGACTGCGACTCTAGATTTTCCTCTATATTAAATGTTTTCGTCTTATGATCTATATTACTCTTTATCGAAGGATCGATTACATAACGCACTCTAGTCGGGTCTTTTATTATTTCTTGATCCTCGGGTGTCTGCGGCTTTCGTTTCGTAGGCGTTGCATCGGAAAAATTAAATATTACAGGACTAATCCGCTTTACGAGCAAAGCACCATCTGGAACATCGTAACCATCCATGTCGTCCAAGTTATCAGATTCGTCATTTAATGAATGATCGTTTTGTATTCCATAATATTGTATCTCGTCGTTTCGAAAAATTTTGCAATCTAATTCAATAATCATGGCGAGATTGCGCCTGGTAAGTTCCTTCCGATGTCTGGTTTGACTCACCCCGGAACGTCTAAGTTGGCATCTCTCTCTACCGCGACCTCTGCCCATCGCAATAGCGTTGGCCCTTCTCCGACGATGTCGCTTCAATAAATACGACGAGCGCTTGACGCATTTTTCCGATTGCACAGAGTTTGTTCTACAATAAAATCGAGTGGTAAGGCTATTCCAAGCATTTCGACACATGACGGACAAACGTGCCGATATTGGAGTTTTCTTGACGGGTTTTACGAGTTCTGGCACATCCGAATGGGAAACTATAAGGAAAGTCTTGGCGTCTTCAATAACGTTAACATCATTAGAGGCAGGATTCTTGTCCATATCTAATGTATCTTTATCGGTATCTGTGCGATTCTGTAAATCAATTTCTGTAGAACAAGATTTATTATTTATATTATTCAAATCTTTGGTCTCGCGAATATTCGACACAGAATGAGATTCCATTGTACTTTTATCTTTGCACGTGATATTAAAGTTCATCATATTATATATAAGATTTTCTATGGTTATATCTTTGTTGTCTTGTTTTATTATTTGTTGTTCCATTTTGTTAAAATCATTGCCAAAATAACATTCAAAATCGGACAAAGTATTTGGGCAATTTCTGATAAATGGAACAACTGTAGTAGGGGATTGCATAGTTTCCAAAATAACTTTACTCATATGCCTAATATCAATGGATTTTTCCTCTTGTATGTCCGATTTTTCAATAAACTCAGGCATTAATATTTCATCATTTACAAGCGTTACAGACAGTGGATTCATTTTCGATGAAAAGATAGTTGGTATTCTTGAAAAGTTTCTGCCAATATACCGATCCCAAACAGTTTGGAAGAAACTTTTTCTCTGACCTTTCATAGATGTATTGTTTTCTCCACGTAAAACGGGATTCATAGTATATATTCTTTCCATTGTGCCTGCAGAATGTGTCTCTATGTGTTGTGAAGAATGTATATTGGATTCACAAGAAGAGATTGCTGATGAATACGAGGCGAACTTGCTAGAGAAGTCGAGATGCAGAGATCCAAGATGTACATAAATTCCTGGCATATCCTTACTCAACAGATTGGTATTCCACCACTACTTCTCCGTCTTCTTACAAAGTCTTTGTAAGCTAAAAAGAAAGTATATACATTGATTAAAAGAGAACGAAAACACATAAATATCTGCAAATTTGAAAAATTACATTAAAAGATGTAAAACATAATAAATTAATCTTTTAAAATATAATAAGATAATAATAATAATATTCACAATATGTTAATAAGAACTCTGATATAAAAATATAAGAAAAATTAATCATTATTATATCATTATTATTTCTTAAAAGTAATTAGCTCTCACTACTTTCAGTAAACTAGTTTACTCTTATTAGCCCGTTTTCTTGGTTGCTATATTATTTATTAAAATCTTTTTTTTATTTTTATTGATTTTCCAGATTTCTAACCTCTTACATATCTACAAGTATCACTGATTATATTTTTGAATCCATTAATTACAACTAGTTATATACTTTTTCTTTATCTTATCTACAATGTTTATCTCATATACAATGTTTAGATAAATAGATATAATTTTTATTACATTACTCTGGCATTCGCTGTGATTATAGATTTATATAGATAAACTGCGCACTTTCATTGAAGGTAAGAAAACAGCTTCAATAATGTAGTAAAAATCATATCTTATATATCTAAACATTTTAGCATTGGAAGGGCATATTTTAATATCAAGAAATCATTTGATGGACATTTTGAATATTGGAAATGATCATGTTGGAAACAAATATGTTGAAAAAACTATAATTTTTCAATAAAATAGTAATTGTTTTTTTTTTAAGTATATTATTTTTCTCTTATTTAATTATTTCATACATATTACTAAATACTTCTATTCAACATATATATCAGCATATATGAAAAGAATCTAAAATATATCTAGAAATATTTTGAAGTTACTTTATTTATAGCATTTGGTTGAATGTGTGCATTAGTGCATACTGATGCACATTAAGCTATTGTATACAAATTTACGATAGTATAAATAATTAATACTACAAATTATTATTGTTATTCATATTGAGAATTAATATAATAGTGTAAATATCCAATAATAAAGGTAAAACAGTAATTAATATTATTTATTATTATTATTATTTATGTTAAATAATAATAATAATAATTTCATATAATATTAATTTAATTACCTTATACCTTATTTTAATTATTAGTACTAGTGTGTAAATTTGTATGACAGCTTTTAATTTGTATTAAAATTGTATTTAATATGTGCACATGTGCTCATGTGCACATGTGCAATCGACCAAATCCGCTGTTTATTTTATTTATCTAAAATGTGGGCCTGTATCTATATTTAATTGTATTTTTTTAAATATGTGTAACTGTTTGTAGTTATATTTAAAAAAATGTCTACTCTCTGACAATATTATACATTTACATATGTATACATATATATATATATATATGTACACATCACACTTACGAGAGATACAATGTTCGCAAACGTGACGAATGTGATCACGTAGTAGATATTGTTCACAACACGACGGCGAATTCTTTGTGAAATCACAATCCTCGCACGTAAACAAAACGTTGTTATTTAAATCCTTATTTGCTGTCGTGATAATTCGTGTCGATTTCGCAGCAGCGTCGAGGATTTCTATCGCAGACGGATACATTTTTGCAGCAGGCATGTTGACGAGTACTTTAAGCGGCCATCTTCAACTATAGAATGGTCTTTTCTCAAGCGTAGTGCAAATGTGCAATCGTTTCCAGCTGGAGGGAAACTCACGCATGCGCAATACAACGCGAATTTAATAACGTACTCAGGAACTCAGGGATGTCGATAGAAGAGATTCTTCTGCGTTTTCAAAAAGACACAGCTTCAATCGAGAAAAAAAGGGCATAATCGATAAATCCCAATTGAATATTCCTCTTTATTTGCTTTACTATCGGTTTTTGAATAAATTTTTTAATTATTTTTTTTTAAATTATATGCATGCAATGATGCATACTCGACATAGATTTTAATAAAAAAAATTTATACTGTGCCTGAAACGTCTTGTATTTAAGCACGTGTCTGCTAAAGCGATCACGTGATCGGTTAGTATTAGATTAGGTTAGGTTCTAAATAGCATGAAACAAACACTTCTAGAAAGTGTGATTCACAGTGAGATTCACGCAAATGGTCTAACATTCTAGCTCTAAATTATAATATTGCACTATATTGTACATACGATGCGCATGTCGTGTAACGTCATATAAATGCTTATTTGTTTATAAAACACATTAGACATTTTTGTTGGAACCGTTAAAGCCCTTGAAACATTTGTAAAATGTTTCACTGACAATGTGATTTATATTTTGATGCTGTTATAGAGACGCATAAGAATCTCCTCTATAATTCGCGATGATTGAGGAAATTATAGATACTAATTTTAATTACCGATAACAAAGTATAAACTCAATGAGAAAATGCGTATTTTATTTTTTTGCGTTCTATTTTTAATGCTAATGATTCAATCGTATCAATTTGCGAGTCATATTGCATGTGTCGACTTGCGGTCGCAGAACATAACAAACAAAACGATTCTCATACAAATGCACGACAAAATCTTAGTTTTCGCTGTCAATTATTTTATCGTGTTTGAAAAGTCACATCAAATCCATTTACTAGTATTCAAATATCGCTCACATAGAAATATATATATATACACATTTTCGTTCTACAACTAATTTGGGCAAAATTATTTCGAGCGTGAAATATATACATAAAAAAAAATTTAATATTTTATTTATCCTTTGTAATAATATTATGACCGCGTAAAAAAACAAATCTATGCAATAAATACAAGCTTCAATATGTGATCTCTTTTTGCAATTTGCTGTGTGTGTATAGGAATAATTAAATATATATATATATATATGCATCGCGAAATGATTATGCATGTTTCAAAAATATGCGCATATTCAATTTGCATACTCGTTCGATCACGAGCGTTCAACGATAAGTTAGGCTAAAGACATTGTGACATTATTTATGTAGCATTCCATTTTAATCTAAGCTGATAACATATCGTTTCTCAACGAATTCCACGATTTGGTGTTTGAAAAAGCCAGTAAAAATTTTGGAAAATAGAAAACATTTATCATTTTTCTCTCAGAAACAAAAAAAAAAAATACGCAAGAATTGATAAAAACAATCTTAAATAAATTCGCGATGGATTAATATATATATAGTGTGGACTTTCTGAAATACATTCTAAAAATAGCTGGATGATTCCACGCGTATCATTTAAATTATTTAGTCATAACAATTAGTTGATACATACATATGATAAAATATTCGTAGAGATTGCATCATGTGAGAAACAAATATTTACATTTGAATATTGCATTCCGTAAAATATACTCTCGTTGAGAAGAAACGAGTGTCTGATTCTACGCACGCGAAATTATTTCATCCTTCTTTATTCCAATACTTTCCCTTATACCGATCACACGTTATTTAAAGTCACGTTTAATTTTCTTTCTCGCCACATTCTCCGCTCTCCGATTTTTTTTCTCCATTTCGTCATATGCACGCATACATTTACTTATATCACTAATTATATTCTGTATTTATTTGAGCAATGTGTAGTAATATCTTAATTGATTTTTAGTAATATCTTAATTGTTTAGTAATATCTTAATTGATTTTTTATGGGAATTGCGACGATAAATTTTGATAAAACATATACTATTTGCTGATAATGAATTAGAAAGTGAATGATATTTTTGTTTTTTGTGAATTTTTTATATCGAACTTGAAAATAATTAAGATTTATCTTTTTTTTTCATTTTTTTTGTGATATTTCTAATATATTGCGTAATAGTGACATATGAAAATTTTTTGTTAAATTATGATTCTAATGTCATATTTGCATTGTTGAAACAATATCAAAAATATTATATTTTTTGACTACCATAAAAAAAAATTTTAATTTAGCAATCTGGATAAATGGATTTCGGGTAGTCGTCCTTTCTGCACTCGCAAAGATAATCGAAAATAATGGATATCAACTTTATTACGAATATTTTACACTCTATGAATCTTTCTGTCAGATAAACAGAAATTAATTTACACATGTAATCTCACTACCTTCATTTACATCCAAATCCATCATATAGAGATGACACAAAATGCAATAAACTATCAAGGCGCTCAAAGATACTGCACACCAATACCGAATTGAAATTGTTGGAGCACATCACTCCTCACGAACAACAAAGGTGCAACTAGATTCAATTCTATGCGGGCAACGTTTCCTAGTTTCATTGCGATTCCTCCACCGACGGCACACCGTACGTTCTCTGTGAAAATCTTCATGTTCTCATTATAGAGATCTCCTGAAAGTTTATAATGTATATAAATATATAATCAATATATATTAATTAATATGAAATTGAGCAATTAATGAACTAAATACTAAATATTGAGAGAATAGAACAAGCAAGATATCGAGACAGATACAAATATAAATAAGAATGCCGATAATACGAGTATAATCGTGTGATTATCAATGAATTATTCCACTTTTTAAATTTTACTTTCATTTAATCAAGTCTCATTGTTTTGCGTCGAAAAAATTAAGATTATAGTAAGTCTTATCAAATCAATTTCTAATGACAATCTTTTCAGGAGTTTTTTTGTAAAAAACAAGAGTCAATGTATAATTATCAAATCACTCTTACCATATGTGAAAGTGAAGTTGGATAGATTGCCGCCATTGACGAAACCGTGTAGCCGAAATAAATTCCCGAAACCATTATGACCAGGTCTAAATGGAAGCGGCGTATATATGTGAAGAGCTGCTGCCCAATACATTTCACCGCCCACAGAATTTCCATTGTAACGCGGTCCGCATCCCCTCATATCAAATCCCCGAAGATTCAATGGACCACCCAAGAAGAAATTATCAGCGATGCTTATTTTCATATCATTACTGATTGCACTCAACAATCCAGATTGAAGGCCAAGTTGGAATGTCTATCAAAAATAGAAAATTTTTCTATGAATTGAATGCATCTTCTTTGCTCCCCATTCCTGTTATCTTATTATATTTTTCTATAAATTAATCCTGACATCTCTCTATAAATTTTTGTTTATATCTTTTTACAATCGATATAGTATTTTTCAAAATGAAAAATATTCTGTAAAAAATGATATAAGTAAAAACTTACAAGGAACTCGTGTGGCGACCAGTTACTTTGTATAGTAAGCTCGTTCTTTAAGAAACCTATGTCACCACCTAATCCAGCCATCTCTGTTGTTAATCGCAAGAGACTTCCAGTAACGGGAAATATAGTTGAATCTCTTTTATCTATTGTCCAAATATATCTCAACGCGGATTTCAAATTCGGCCCGCATTGTTCCCGAACACGAAAGGCGGCTTGTTTTGAACAAGATATGTTTCTAAATGCAGCTTCATATTGTATATTATGTTTAGAAGTACTCGTTTGATTAAGCTCCATATCTAAAAGTAATCCTTTATCGTTTTGTTTAAAACCAGACCATGGAAAATCGTGCGACGTGCTAAATACAGTACCAGTTAATCTATAAAAGATTAAATAAAATTAATATAAATTTAAGTAATGAAATTATGTAGATGCATTAATATTCCAACTCACACTGTATTATATAAGCTCTGTGGAAACGGTTTAATGGCAGATACATTGAAATTGATCGAACTTTTATTACCATGAGAGTACTCCATTTGAACACGTTCTGCTCTTCCAAACAGATTTGGCGCTCTTGCACTGACAAGCAAGGATCCTTCGTTGTTCCCAACCATAGTGCTAATGCCGCCAGCCAAACGTCTCATTTCAAGTACCTTAAAAGTGACCTAATAGCAAATATACAACCTATTGAACATTATAATTAAATATATGTTCTCACATGTGATATACAATAACAACAAATTGCATTTAATAAAATATGTTTATAATAACAAAATGCGATAACAAAATACATTTAAAGCTGAAAAATTACTTAGTGTTTGTTGAATTAATGTGTAATTATATAGACCCACTTCTACACCATCAGGGGTGGCTTCAGGACCTTGACTGGTGTCAATGTAAACTCCGACATTTTTAAAGCATCCCAAAGTATCTAATTTCTCTCTTACTTTATAAGCACGTACAATGACATCCTCGAAATTTTTAGCTTTGAACAAATCCATCACTTGTGGCTTGATTATATCATCTTTTGTTCGCATAAGTCCATCCACATGTATTTTGTCGACTCGTGCCTGACATAATAAAAAGCAATTCTTAAAATTAAAGACATAAAAATTTGATAACTATGTTTAAATAATTTACATATTTTAATGTTTACATACTTTAACTGTTTGTAAAACAATACGTTTTGCTTGTGCATTTTCTTCTTCCTTATGTATCCGAGATTTATTGAGAAATGTTGGCTGCAAGAAAAAAAAATAGAATTTTAATATAATTTTTTATCTAATAGTATAAAAATTAAAAATGTAAAAATGTTTAAACAGACTATTATAAAAATATACTGAATTGTAATATAATATAAATTGCAAACATACAAGATCACCCATTGGTGATTCATCATGTTTATTTATATTATCCTTCAATGACTGATCTAAGCCTGAAGGATTATTGAAAGGTTCCTAAAAAGAAATATCCGCTCGTTAAATTACATACACACATATTATATATTTCTTAACAGAATTAGTAACATATGAATTATGTAAAATTTCCTGCGATATTAATTGTTATTCCCGAAAATTCGGATAAAAATGAAAATTATCTATGTCAGTATATTATTAGAAATTACTCATTTCCAAGAATTACACACGAGGCTTTAAGGTTATGCCGTAACTTCTAATAATAAATATGTGCATATACCTTAGCATGAACAATACCCATTTTATTTCATCGATGAACTTTTTTTTTCGTGATTGCCGCGTTAAAATTTCATACCAAAATGGATATTGTGACGTATCCACGGTGATTAAATGTATGGGAAAATTTATAATTTAAATCTTAAATACTAAAAGAAAATATATCGAAACACATACACAAAAACACAAATAGCACAACCAGTGCCATCATCGGTGCGAACGCAGTACTATGTTAACTGTTAAAATGCGCGGCACGCGATATATATTTCTTCTACAAGGTGTTTAAATATTAACGATTGTCAATGATCCAAAATTAATTCTCATATATGTAATACTACTATATTGCTTCTTCCTTCTATATAGTAGTATTACATATATGTTAATTCTTGTCTCAATCATGTTTCATATATTTCAAATGAAACAAAAGTGCGTGCTTACACTTATATAAAATAAAGCTATTAGAGAACAAAAAATTAAAACATTTGATAAAATTATGCATAACAAAAAAATATGTTAGCTAAAAACTTAAAAAGAATCGATATTTTAAAAAATCTATATGGTGTAAAATTCAATCAAAATAAAAATTAGTTAATGTATAGTAACTTTTTATTATTCTTTTTCCTTTAAAATATTTAAGCGTAAATTAAGGGAATATACAAATTTAAAATATATATTTTTATAACAGTATAACAGTAAAAGAGATGTAGATCATTCATCTCATATAGAAAATATTCAATATAGAAGAGAATCTTAATATAAATCTGCAAATATCATAATAGTAATCTATATAATTAGTTAAACAAATATTAGATTCTTCTCAAAATACAATTTATATCAGTTTATATAGTCAAAAAAATCCGCGTTTTTTTGTCACACAAAAATATATGCATATGCATGAGTGTATGTACATACACACACAAATATACATAAATTTACAATACAATCCTTTGTACAATCCAATTACTAAATATATTTAAATAATCCAATGTGTATATATAGAATGTCTTTTAACATCATGTTCAATAATATATTTTGTATAATGTTATATAATTTCTTATCATTCAATCACACTTAGATAATTGGATGACTATATATATATATATATATATATATATATATATATATATATATATTGATTTTATTTCTACTAACGATTAGATTAGATACGAAACATTCTATACAACTGTCTCTTTCTCTGTCGTTATATATGTAAAGTACATTGAAAATATTTTTGTGACAAGAATAACTGAAAATGTTAGAATAATAAATTCCAGAAAAGTTGCTAATAATTATGATTAATATTAAAGATTTAAAATTCTGGCAATAACAGTAACAAATATATCTTATTGCACTATAATATCGCTTCAAAAAATTAACTCTGATAGTTGCAATAAACGTACACACAATTCTCTCTCTAATAATTCAATCTTAATTCTCTAATAAAGTTTATAAAATTGTAGAGATTCTTATCTCCGCCATGAAAAATATGTGCATCTTATATAGCGTCTATTTTATAATTAGAAAGTTAGGAGTACTTGGGTTCAGGGATCACGCTTATATACTAAAAGCGTCATCTATCTTTGTTATTTACTGAAAATTGAATAAGGACAGAATACGCTCATAGCGCTAAAAGCATGCTCCCCAAGTCCAGCCTTAAAATTGTGGCTTCCATTAAAATATACCTTCCAAAAATAATATCTTCTCGTCAAATTCCACGAATTAGCTCACGACTAGCGAAAATCACGATATTTTTAGATTCTTGATGCAAAGAATTTGTCGTTTTCATACTAAGTGATTTACTTTTATATAAAACTATTCATAGTTTTATATGAATGTAAAAGAAAATTCGATATTTTCCTTTGTCTAAAATTTTAAAAAGTATACCAAAGTCATAATAGTGACTATTTTAATCAACAATAATTATTTATATAGAAACAGAGAGAGAGAGAGAGAGAGAGAGAGAGAAATTAAAATACAATCGTTAATACTTTGACAAAAACGACATACTTTTTGCACTAATCTAATAATTTTCAGAAAATTATATTAGACCCGCATAGATTCCCATCAATTTGATGAATTTTCTTGATCAGACTGCAGCAGGGCTAATACGCGGAGTTGTATTAACCGGGGAGAGAGGACTCCCATGGACCTCTAAATCGAGTTCGGAAGTCGAGAGACAATCTCTCATAACCCTATTCCATCTGTCGGTACTTTCGTTGGCAACTACGTATGTTTGCGTGATCCTTGGCTCTACGACATCAGTCTCGGGCCTCTCCAGAGCACGTAATGCTTCTTGATGTATGATAATCTCATTGGTGATGTACGCTTCGCGACGTATCTTGTCGCGTAATTTTGGGCTTATATCAGGAATACACCATCGTACAAGAATCATCACGAATGCCACGACATTCTGAAATATGCGCAAAATAATATATTGTAATAATAATTATTAATAACTGCATGTAAAATAGCCCAATAAATGTACAACACACACTATCTTCTTCATTTACTTTGATTTAAAGAAGATAGATCGATGAAAAGTAAATAATCTGAACATTAGCATATATTTGAATAAAAAAAAACATACCTCAAAAACGACGATAAAAGCTAATCTAGCCGCTAGTATATGCCAAAACATGATGGTATAATCATACTTGTTTGGCGAATCTGGTGATTCTCTGTAATCTTGATAACGGCAAATCTCGATTGGGGCTTGACCCAATGATGCCATAGGTTGAGTGCCATTTTTCAAATCGCTGGTATTAAATTTTGATAGAGAATGCTCTAGAAAACCTTCTAACGAATAATTATCAGAAATTGTTATACGATAAACTAGCCTTGGTATAAAATTTGAAGTAAAAGCTATGATAAATCCCTAAAAAACAAAAGTGATTGTAGTTATTTAAAAAAATAGTTGATATAATTATTAAATTATATACTTCATGTCTAAATACAATTATTAAATTCCATATCTCTATTTCCTTTAATAAAAAATTAAACTTACATTAGTAATAACTGATAATTTGGAAATGGAATCGAGAATGCGATACCATATGCCTATATCTCTCACGCGCTGTCCGACCGGTCTTCTGTACATGGTCAATAACTTTTTGGCGTCCAATCTCATCTCAAAAATATTATTCAGTAAGGCAAAGAACGGCGCCAAAGGAAATGCAGCGACAAAAATTGTAACAAATCCATATTGTAGCACTAAAAAAAATATTTAGTTATATATTTGTTTAATAAAAATCCATTACTTTAATTATTTATCACTGTGTTAGTATATTGTTTCATCTACTTTACCCATTTCTAAATATTCGGGAAAAAGACTTCTAGGACCCCATTCAACTAACTTATAATCTCTGATCCACTGCAAATACTTTCTAGACGAGTATCTCATGTTATGGTCTTTCAATGTTTTCGCACCTACATGAACTTTCAAAGTATTCATCCATTTATAAAATAGTGGAAAGAGCATTTCTAAGATAGTATTCATAGCTTGCTTGCCAATCATGATAATACTCAATTGGATGCATAATTCTAAAAGGCAACCACCTGGTCCACACTCTTCTTGTCGAAAGTTAAAGAAACGATTATAATTTCCTGGATAGCCAATAAATTTTCCTTTAAAGAAGGCTATATAAAATATGGAAGCATAATAATTGACAAATTCCAATAAATAAATTTTTAAAGTTAAACTGTCATCAAATTCAGACTGAGTACGGAGCAGTTCAAGCTGAAAACAATAATAAAATGTATGGATTTTTTATTTATTAAAAAAACAATAAAACATCTTTATTTTCAAGATAGGTTCTAGTCACATTTTTTTCTACTTGTCAATAAGATTTTAATTAACATTATAATCCATCATTCTTTTGAAAGTTAATCAGTATATATAGAATGAAAATAATTTTACTTTCATTAAAATTATTTTTTTCATCAAGTGATATGTTAATAAATGGATAAAATACAGTATAGAGAATATTCCAGTTCATTATTTATTTTACATATAAATTGATTTTCATTTAATATTACCTCTGTCAAATATTCTGCCAGCCAAACATATAACCAATTGAATAAAATGATACAACAGAGATTAATGCTTGCAGCAGTAGCAGTAGTAAATAATATAGCATAACTGGTTACCATAGGATGCCCATAAACACTTAATGCAGTTAGAACAGACATTCTGTACAGGACTACTCCAAGCACAGCAGCCATAGCTACAACTATCTGTAAAATTATAATATTATAAACGTAGCAAAAAAATTATTTTTTTATTCCTTTTCCTATACACAATAAAAAAAAATAATTTGACTTACCAAAAGTAGAACAACTGAGAAACTAAGAATTGTGGCAGGAAATCTCATCTTCCAATATGGTACTTTTGGCTCTTCTGTATTTGTAATAATATTAATAGATTTTTTTTTAATATGTGCAAGCCGTGCTAAGTACTGTGGCCTAGGATATTCTTCTTGAGCATCTAAACCAGTCAAATCCCATCTATGAGTTATTTCAGCAGAGTATTTCTTCCATAATTCAAGGAACAATGTAGCTATAAAAATGACACTGCTATAGCACAAAGTTATGAAATATTATATAATAAAGTACAACATAGCCTTATAGTAACTATTTATAATCAAATTATCAATAATTTTAGCGTACCCCATAATGACATAAATATAGAAAAAAACACAGTTGAGGGATTGTCAAACAAATAAGTAATTCTCGCATGTAAACATGTCTCCTTGAGATCCCAATAGCCACAAAAATGATCACATAATGGACACATTTCGATAGTACCATTGCGATTACAAATATCTTCACTTGGTTCATTATAATACAAAGTAGAGCAACTGTATATGAAACATAAAAGACCAACAATACTAGCTGGAATCAGCATATGAGTGTAGAATCCCAGCCAAGCAAAGTAAAGTCCTATCTTCACACCAAAATATTCTTTAATATAATCTAAGGGCTGATAATGGAGGCATTTTTTCAAACTGGCCCATTCAGTGTACAAAAGATAGCGCATTGAGTCTGCAGTATGTAGATTTCCCTATAAAAAATTAATATATTTAAAATATGAAGTGTGAGAGATACATCTTATATTTCTATATTTAGAATAACTTCTTTTTTAATTACAAATAAAGATTAAAAATTTTTTAAATGTAACTTACATCATGAAGCGGATACGCCGCGACATATGCATGCTCAGATATCAATCTTTCAATACCAAATGCAAAATCGTCTTCCTTGGTTTCTGTAAATTTAGTTCTATCCAATATAAACTGTACAATACGCGACCGTGTTGCTGATGTGAAAAAATTAGGCGAATTCACATCGAATAAGTATTCTTTATCTCTGCTATATACAGCTGTAAAGTTTTGCTTCATTGTTGGAAAAATGTTTGTGTCTACATAATATTTGCTCATAATTCGTCGAATAAACGTATTGACTTCTTGGATAATAGGATTGCTGTTTGTTTGAGATATTTGACAGCCAGGCAGTTGTTTCATAGGCAATCTTAATTTCAATATTTCGGCATATCGTCGTAGAACTTCCTTAGGTGCATGAATTTTTATAAAATGTAAGCCATTTGTTTCCACCTGTTCATATTCTAATTCCAGTCCTTCTTTTTCGAGATTTAGCTCAAATACCTGAGAATATGATAGAGTTTTCATAAATCATAAAATTGAAATACATTTTATACAAGGAATAGTTTGAATTTACCCTTCTGCGTTCAACATTACGATAGGTTTGTGCTTCTCCATTAAACTCATCCCACACAAGTACAAAGTCAATTGAGCGAATTTCATCACGAAAATATAAACTATATTTTGTACCAGAATGAGACAACTAAAATATAAAAACTATTATATTAATATTTCTTAAAAAAATATGTTGCAGTCAAACTTAACAAAATACAACAATCTATCAATCTCCTACAGAAATAATTATAAGCAACTTAATAATATTTGTTGAATTAAATATTGCGATAAACAATTTGCAATTATTCTCCTAATAATAATTCTAGTAATAAATAAAAGACAATATCTTATGTGTATCGATTAAATATAAAAGATTGATTCTTACCAATCTTGCATCGTGTATACTATTTCTTGTATCTGTTTGGCTATTGTCTATAACTGTTTCGTTTGTATCATTATTTATAGTGGACGAATCATCTGAAGGATGAAGATTATCCAAAGAGACAGCACTGTGCATACTGTTTGCACTTATTGCGTCTTCGTACAGGGTATTACGAATACTTTGATACAATGTTTGTTCCGAGCCTTGATTTAAACCGTTTTGCACTGATTGATATATACTTAATCCAGGAATACTGCTTGTTCGCCGTTGCATGCATGTAAGAGAAACCTCTTCATCATCCTCTTCCATTTTTCAATAAGAGTTCATAGAGTTTCAAGCCCTTTTTTAAACCAAACAACATGTACATCATGCAAACCGAAAAAAATAGCTTAAAGTTTCAAAATATTACATAATCAAAAAGCATGACAAGACATTTTTCCATATATATATATATATATATTTTTTTTTTTTTTCATATATCAAAGTTAATATTTCAAAATCATGGTTTGAAATGCAACAGGTGAAAATTTATAATCTTAAATATAATTTATAAAATTTATAAGGAAGCTTCCATATTTTCATAATTTTATATAGCATAATCTTCATTTTTTAATTTTTTATATGGAATTATAAAATGATGCAAAAGGTGTAAGCTCATAAATTATAAATAAATCTTAGAATACACACACATGCTTTTCTTTCTGCTAGTCAAAACTAACCAAAACGCAACATGCTTTAAAAATTATACTCACGAAAAAAACAATCACATAAGCTAACTGTTAATAGCCCATTGTTCAAAAGAATCACGATTTTTTTTTTTTATTAACAGAAATAGTATCGTAATCTTACCTGATACTGTTCTCGCAACCATTTATCGAATGATTCTGATACTTTTATTCTTGGAAGACTGTCTCGATCGTTCTTCTTTTTCGAGTTATTCTTATTAAATATTATGACAATTTTATATCATTATTATAAAAATAAAAAAACTGGCTTTTACAATTATATATAATTAGTTTTTGCTACGTGACTCGTACTTTGAACCACACATTAATATGTCGCGTCACATTTCGCATGACATCTATACGTCACAATTTCCTTTTAGAGGTCTGCTAGGATTTAAGATCAATGATCCAGAAGCGAGACTGCAAGAACAAATCTGTCGCGAATTTATCTTCATTTTATTCAATTTTGAATAATAAAATATAAAAGAATCATTTTTTTAAATATATAATTTACAAAATGTATTATCTAAAACAAATGAATATTACTATAAGTAACTCTAATCATGACTAATTAACAAGTAATTTATACATCCTGCAGATATATACAATCACATTGAAAATATGACGACTCTGATCGGAAGTAAGTTTCCGCGGAGATACTTGTTATCAGAGCAGATATTTTATTTAAATCGCGCTTATTTTCTATTTTGCTTTATTACAATTTTATTTTGTAGAAAAATTAAGTTTTTTAAAATTAGTTATTTTTTTAATTATGTTATTTAAAATTCATACATAATATTTTACTTTTATCAATTTTTACCACTTCAGTAAATCATATAATAATATTTTATTTCTCTTATACATAACAATTTTTACAAATTTAATAAAAAATATATTATTAAATTTTATTAGAAAAACAATAACTCCCTCCAGTTTTAGTGCAAGAAAATTACAGTACATTCTATTTCCCAACTGTGCCCGTTACTTTATACATATATTTTTAATATCAATATATATATTAAACTAATTATTGATAATATTTATAGTTTACATAAATAAATATTGTTTTAATAATTTTTCCACTAAAAAAGAATAAAATAATTATTTTATTCTTTTTTAATAGAACATGAGTTATTTGTGACATCATACTTCTTCCATAATTAATGTATTGAGTTCTTCTTCTGCTGGATTCAGCACTGCATCAATATTATAAAAGGCAGCGTGCAATGTTATTAAAAACCAAGAGACTCCTGAAAAAGAAATTATATATATAATGTAAAATATATAATATGTAATATGTATATATATATGAATGCATGTATATATTACTACTTTTTATTTTGTGTAAGTAAAACTATATAGGATGTGTTATTTACCAAGTACCCAAAACATAGCTGCATGTGCACCAATCAGAAAAAATACAGGCAATGAACAAATTGCAACTATAGAATATGCTTGTGCTAGCGTCAGTTTATGATTTAATATTGTTAATTCCTGTTTTGAATGCCGCTGAGAAAGTTTATAACATATCCCAAGAGAGACAGCAACTGTCATCAATAACAGAGGTGAAGTGATCCTAAAATAATACATTTAATCATACTAGTGATATCTTAAGGAATATTCATAAACAATTAATAGTTATATATTTATATACATCTTATATTTAAAAATATTAATATAAAATATGATGAAAATATCTCTTACAAACAATATATGACTAATCCAATAAACACAAATAGATAATTGCTCTGGAAATATTCAATATTCTTTACAACTCGTTTACTCAATCTTGTTATATTAGGTGGTGGCCTGATATTGTTTGTATTAAGAAATAATGACCATGGTCGAATATTGGCTTTTCTATGTTCAATCCAGTCATGAGCTTGAGGATAACCTATTTGATTAAGTGGTAGTTGAGGTAATTGAAGAAATTCAAATCTGTAAAATAATACAAATAGAAAAATTACAGAGGGATTACAGAGCTTAACATAATAAATCAAATCAAACAATAATGGATTCTATTTGATTTTATATATATACATTTTGTCTTTAATAGCTTCTTTATCATTAAAATCGTAACATATACTTGTAGTACACATTGTTTGCATATTATAATTAATAAGCAAATAAATAAACAACAATGCTCTGTTTTGACATGCCAATGCGTATTGTGACATTTGCTTACAGATTAGCTAAATCATATTAAATCTCAAGAGAAGTATATTGAATTGAAACATTACCCATTTGTAACTTTTTGCTTTTCTGAGGAAACCTGCATATCTCCCATTGGAATCTCTACATGCGCCATGATTTCCTATGAAAAACAGACGATTCTCGTTATTCGTTCTAAGACTACTTGAGATCACTGTGTTCAGAGTTGTCTTTTACTTCCTTATTCCAGCACGCGATTTTTTTTCTTTTATTTACACTCTCTACGTCTTCATATTTTCTTTTTTCCACCGGGAAATGTGGATATGTATTTTGTTTTAAATAGAGAAAATATAAAAAGATGCAACGTGTAGAACGAACATATTTGACATTTAACTAAATCGATATTGTCAAACTTTATTTGTCATTATATTTGTTATCCGTATTCGAGTCAAATTATATTCATTTACTACAAGAATCTCATTATTTATGAGCTCGATCGAAACTCACCAATATCTCGTAATATCTAACATCAAACAGAATTTCTTCGAATTTATCTGCGAAAGTCACTAAAGACAGATCGTATACTCTGACATTCGATGTGAAATTATTTTAATTACCGATTGAAATCTCATACTCTTGATACCTATCGTCGATAATTTATTGCGGGCGATAAGTTATCAATGGTAGATATCGAAACATATCAATTTTGCTTTTCTTCAATATGATTGTATATCGATGATCTTTCTTTCGTATTGTTGATAACAGATAAAACTGGCCTCCTGAAATTCCAAGGACGTGATATCAACGTAAAACTCGGATGACCTATAACAGAAATATCGTGTTATCCTTGATCGAGATCGTTGTATCGGCGTTCAATTTTGAGATCGTACATCTCGAGACAACGCAGTTCTCCTGAATTAATGCGTGCAGTGAGAGATGGATTTTGGCTTTGTGTGATCAATTTTGAAAGCTATGTGTATTATATATAAGGGAGTACATACAAAAGAAAGTATATAACTCTTTTCATTACAAACAATACAACTTTGAAAAGACATCTAGATTTAATAGTATGATATAATTCTACTCGATTTTTCGCATTTTATGAATTTATACTATATTATATAGTGACGCAAAAATGACATTTCGATATGATTTCATATATTGCACGTATTGAAATAAAATGTAAATTAAATATTAGTTTATGCATCATAGTGTTCATCCTCTTTACAACATATCTTACACATTTCCATCAGAGAGAAAGAGATAGATAATAGATACAGAGAGAGAAAGACGAAGAGGGAGAAAAAGAGAGAGAACGACAAAAGCGAGATATCTCCATCGCTCGACCCTGCCTTCGGCCTTTTTCGGCTCGCGCTCGCATGCTAGCCAGATTGCAGCTGTTCGAAGAAAGTTCCTTACGCAGTGTAAAGTACAAGAATACGTTCTTTGTTCGGGAAAAGGAAAACGGCTCTCCCACGCGTAAACCGTGTGTATACGGAGTATGTATCGGGGAGTACATACCGTAAATATACATCATCCAACCATCCATATTCTTTTTTTCTCACCTGGCGAAATTATCCGCCCATCGTAGCCCATTCGTCTGACTCGAGACGAACGCAAAGAGATGAAATAGTCGACGGCAGATGTTCTCGTCTTAAACAGCTGCTGCGATATTGCACAAAATGTAGGTATATACTTGTCATCGATGATATTCGGGTAATAGTGAATATTCCGTATTTTTATCTTATATTATCCTGTATCAATAATCGATAAGTCGTATTTAACACATTTAAAAATATTTATAGAGGATTAATATATATACACATTTTGTTAACGGTTAATAAATTATTATTAGTAGCATATTTTAATATCGAGCAGATGATAACAAATCAGCTTTTATTTGGAGATCTGGATTTAATTTCTTCACAAAATAATATTTGCCTGAATGTCTTTGCATATTTTTTATGCGTTAGTTTTCATAAGCAATATTTTATAAAAGTGATTCTATTTTGTTGATAATATCACGAATTACAAAAAATATAATTTCAAAAAAAACTTGTAAAGGATATCTTTTATATTATTGCATATCAAAACAAGCGCACAGTAATATCTCAATATATAAAAATCGTTTTATATGAGTAAAGATAGTTTAAATATCAAATACACTGAATTTTTCGACAGGTAGTTGATGCACGTTGCGCATATTCGAGAAACAAACGACGGAGAGTTCAAGATGTAGTCTCGAGATACATGTTCGGAATTAGATCGATTGTTGGAGAAACGAAGGGACGGGAAGGAAAAATAATTTTTGTTTGTTTTTATTTATTTATATTTTTTTTTTTAAATTCCCCTCGCCAGAATTTACGTGAAAGCGTGAATTTTCGGAAATATACTCGCACGACGAGCGGCCGGTAGTGGCGTAGTAGGAGAGCAGATGACGATATCGCGAGCATTGTGTGCACACCGGAACCAATAGGCGCACGCGTTACACGGCCGGCAGTGAACGGATCGTTTTGTAAGCCACGAGCCTATTGGTCGCTTTGGCCGAGCTCCACCACCGGCTACCATAACGAACCTGGAGGAGCGTGGAGCGTGTGGAATGATTCCAGTTTGAATGAGTGCGGTCGCGAGCGCATGGTGAGACTCTGACAACGTGGTGAATCATTTTTATTTTTTCTTTCTTTCTTTTTTTTTTTTTTCTTCGTCTCGTCGCGACAACCGCGGGTGGCTCTTTTACAGTTAACGTTGCATTGCCCAGCGAGACATTTTTCTTCCCCTTCATTCGCGTGTGCGCGATTTCGCGATGATTCCGCGCGTCGCGATGAAGGCCATAAAGCTGCACTACGAGGCGTGCGATATGCAGAATGAGGAGCTGAACTGGAGCTGCCGCCTTGACAATAACTCCGATTGCGATGTCGGCAACTCGTCCGCGGATGATTTTGACACGCCGCCCCCGCTGATGCCGCGTAAGCTCTTCGAGACGATGGATTGCATCGAAGAGAGCCAGTCGACCAATAATAATAGGATTTCTCCTTCAAAAGGTTAGAATCGTTCCCCTTCGTGCTACTTCCTTAGCGTCCCTATTTTCCACGTCGGATGTTATCTTGTGCATTGTTTTCTGATATTTGTTTACGAATTAAATTTCTATGCGTCTTGTGTGAGTTTGTGCACTCTCTGTGATTTTACGTTTAAGATTTAAAGTTGCAAATTTTTGAATTTAACTTACATTTGTAATTTAATAAAAAAAAAAGAAAAATAAAGAAACATTCAAACAAATGAGCTAAAAATTTACAGTTTCAATTTGACTTTAAAAACGTAAATTTGATTTTATTATTTACAACAAGGATGTTTTTTTCTTTGTATCGATCAATATTGCTTTTTAAGATAGTCTTCTTTTAAATATGGATCTGTATTGTAGTAATCTATATGCATTTTGTTGGTGAAGGAACTTGATTTGATCATGATTGTAGATGATTTAATATTTTATTCTCTTTAAGATGATTTAATATTTTATTCTCTTACATATTATTATTTTATATATATATATATATATATATATATATATATATGTTTTTGCACAATTTCTGTTATTAATATTTCAAATACATTTGTAGCACTTATTCAAATTTATATATTTGTATAGTAATATATGACGTATATATATATATATATAGGACATTGTATTCTATTGTGTTTGCAATATTTCTGAAAATCTATGCAAAATATAAATTTTGAATCAATATGTACAAGATATATTGATAAGTTTCAATAAACTTATATCATTGTAATGTTTTCTGTGAATTAGATCTATCTTTTTGTCGCATTATACTTTCAACATAAATTACAAATATTCAATATAAATTCAAGAACAGATATAATCAATCCATTATGCTTGTTGGAATTTACTTACCAATACATGACCTTTGTATATATTAACGTAAAATGTTTATATTTTGAATAGATTTTGAAGAATATTGCATATATAAAGATATCATAACATGTAATGCATGATGTAAAATAATTGATATCATTATATTTAGACAATTTTTTTGCATCATACATTGTTATTTTTTTATAAGATAATTTTATAAAAAAGACCTATATATAAGCTTCTCTTTGTTCATAATTAAATTACGTTATTACAATTATTTTTTAAATTAGGACTGTAACATCAGTAACTATAAAGTCTCTATGTACTGGTGATTACACAATTATAAATATATAATGCTTTTTATTTACAAAATTTATATATTTATATTTACATATTAATTTTAATATAGCTAACAAAACAAAAATTTTCTTTAATCATATTTAAATACTTATGCCTTTTTAAAAAAGAAGAGAAGCAATTGACATCTATGCATATCTATATTTTTTTAAATAAAATTTTTGATATTTTCTATTGAATATTTGCATATCTTAATTTCTTAGGATATAAAAATAATGTATTTTGTTATCGAATATGTATTTATTCAATATATATTGTTATTAAATATATATATTTCTTGTATTATCTAACAAGCAAGTTACTTATTGCATTGCAAATTAAACATACACACACAGAGAATAGATAATATAAGTCATGAAATGAAATTATGAAAATATTATTGTATACTTTATATAATTTTAATATAATTGTATACTTTATATTCTTTTATTAAATAGCTATTTTGATTCATTAAATTTTAAATTTATTTTATAAAATATTATGTTCTATTTGAAAATTATCTTTCAAACATATTATTTTTCTCTTCAGTTGCTTCTTCCAACCATTTATGATTTATTAAGATTAAGAAGATTACTTATAAGAAAATTCTTCTCAATTTTTATTCAGTTGTATATAATTTTTATGACTTTGAAGATTTATGCTAGACAAATGTTTGATTATAGGTACTCCAGCCATCAAGATTCCTGTCATCAATCATAAAAATGATCATTCTGAGAAGACGTGCAGTCCACCCTACAAATGTGTTAGGGCCTTGCGTTTATTTGATTCGCCTACTACTCCTAAAACTATGATAGAGAAGAATATAGTGATGCAGACTCCATTTCCATCTAAATGTGCCAGACTTTTTTTCCTAGACAAACCTAGACCTTCTAAAATAAGTCCCAATTTTCAAAATAAGTCTGACAAACCTGTGGCAAATGTAAATCCATTTACTCCTACTGGCATGTTAATAACAGCGAAGAAAAGAAGCAGATCTAAACGTAGTCTCAATGGGTAAGTATTGTGAATATATATTTTGTCTTATTTTTAAATTCTAATATATAATTTCTAATAAAATAAAAAATATTGACTGGGAATCTAATAACTTAGATTACAAATTTCTGTATTATTAAGCAGAAATTAAAGCTTGTATCAGACTACGCATGGAAAATGAAGATTGTAAATTAAAGATAATTTTGATTAATCAGAGCAAAAGGATCTAAAATTTCTTTGTCTTGATTAATCAAATTTCAATCTTTAATTTTCAATTTCGATCTTCAATGTATACTTTTTATATTAGGGAATTTTTTTTGAATTTTTTGAATAATAATTATTTATTTATTTTTCTATATAATCTGTATTTCTATATTCATTTCTATATTATGTCTAACAATGAGACAAAATTAAAAAAAAGAATTATAAGAGTTTGCATTTATTATTCACAGAAACGAATATTTCCACCATATTATATATGACTATGCATCTATGAAGATAAAATTTGAGATTTGAAAGTGAAAATTATTAAAAATTTAAAAATTTTAAAACATAAGTCTATTATAACTTTGTATAAAGAAAAATCAACTCGTATTCGTTGAAGTATCTCAAATAAATGAAAGCATAATAGCGCGTATATATATAAATATATATATCACTTCTCTTTCTCTTTTTAAATAGTAGTAGTGGTAGCTCACCGGACATGCAAAAACCAAAATTTGATCTCGCCGATTCTGAGGATTCGGACAACGAATTTGAACATGCGACAAAGCGTGTAGCGCTGCAAGATTCAAATATATCGCGATACCACAAAGAATTCCATGAACTCGATTTGATCGGGAGCGGCTCCTTCGGTTCCGTATACAAGTGCATCAATCGACTGGACGGGTGTACGTATGCTGTCAAGAGGAGTCGGAAACCGATCGCGGGTGTCGTCAGTGAATCAAGCGCACTAAATGAAGTATATGCTCATGCTGTGCTCGGCAAGCATCAACACGTGGTTCGCTATTATTCCGCTTGGGCGGAGGACAGTCATATGATCATTCAAAACGAATACTGCAACGGTGGCAGTCTTGCGGATGCGATCGCTAATCTTCAGAAAGAGAAAAAGCAATTTAGCAAAGCGGAGATGCGCCAGCTGCTGCTACATGTAGCCGAGGGGCTAAAATACATACACAGTATGCAGCTGGTACATATGGACATCAAACCCGCGAATATATTCATCTCCAGGGAGGGAAAATTGCCATCGAGCAATTACGATTCGACCGATGACGGTTTCGAGGAGGATGAAACTGTCGACGAGATCACATACAAGATTGGCGACCTTGGCCATGTCACTTCCATCAACAATCCGCACGTGGAGGAGGGCGATTGCAGATACCTGCCTTTGGAGGTCCTACAAGATGAATACAGCCATCTACCAAAGGCCGACATCTTCGCTTTAGGATTGACTGTTTACGAAGCAGGCGGCGCGGGACCCATGCCGAAGAACGGGCTTGAATGGCATAGATTGCGAGAAGGACATGTACCAGATTTACCGCATTACGGTCGCGACCTCAACAGCTTACTGAAGGTACAATTTTGTTTCTAAAGTTTTACAGATTTTTTAGAGAATATAATTGTATTTTTTTACATCTGTTTCATTATTGATTGTTGTTTTGCATTATTTGTAGCTGATGACTCACCCCGATCCGCAGATGAGACCATCGGCAACTTGTTTGACACAGCACAGGGTTTTACTTCCGCTTGGGAATAAAACTAAAGCGCAATTGCGGAGGGAATTAAGTTTGGAGAAATTAAAAAATGAGATTTTAACTAAGCGGTTAAAGGATGCGGCGATATTTTTAAAGAATATCGCACCGAATGTCACTGATAATATCGACAAACAATTGCGATCGGTCACTATGCGACCTCGTGTCATAGGCAAAAAGACCAATCGTAGTAACAGCATTATATAGTTCTGTTATATTGTATAGTATTATAACAGACAGCACTTGTATATAGCGGAAAAGTATCAGTGCGTAGGGCTTTTGTGTTGCTAAGTGATAAAAAATTTTCGCATGTAAAAAGCGAAAAATCTCTCTTTGATTTTTAGTTCAGCGTTACCGCTGATACTTTTCTTCTCGCTCATACAATATTGTTAAACAAACGTCTATGATACCATCGTATATAACTGTAAGTCGGACTTGTCAGTGACATTCGAAAATGTTGCATTGTCTAACCGTTTAGTTGTAATCATGTTCATTACTGCGATAGTTCATTAGATTTCCTTCATGGATGTCGCAGACACGATATAAGCTACAGTCTTGTCGGAATTGTAGTCGGCTGAGTTTTAATTGATCTAAAGCAACTTTTTCTTTGGATATAAAAATGGTTTTATATTTTACTGATATATGATGCATCAATTGTATACTGTCAGCATGTACTTTCAGTATTCAGCATGTTTCAAAATTATATTCAATCTCATTTTGCATGTGCTCAGAGAAAAGAGAAGAAAAAGCGCCTCTGGTCAAAACTTATTCTGAAAAATTAAAAACAAAAAACAAAAAAAACAATAATATCGACAAAAAGAGAGAGAGCGAGGGAGGGAGAAACATATTGCTTGCCTATCGATATTATTGATTTTTGTCTTGTATTGCCAAAAAATCTTTATCTATTCTTTATCTTTTTAAGACGTAACTTAAGCATATCTATAGCGCGAAATCTCAGGTTGACAAATATATTTTTCTATTATAACGTAACATTTTATACAATATGATGTTTATTACTTAATAGTTAATTATCAATGCCTTTTATTATCATCATTTGTAAATGATTTCTTGCATTATGACATTATTCAAACTATTATATTCTGATTGTATAAAATTTATAACATACAGAAGAAACTATTTCTATATTAATGCGATTCATAGTTTTTACAGAGACAATTAATTATAAAAAGCTATGTAAAACATATTTAATCTATTATTTGCCACTGTGCAGTTATACTTATTCTACAATAAAAAATTAATGTTTATTACTTTTATCAGCATTTCAAATGACATATAATAGTTAATTATTTTTACTGATTGCGACTGCAAAATGATTTTATCAAATAATTTGCTTGTATTTAATATTTGATTCCAAAAAGATATCTCTAATTCTTCTAATAATTGAGTATAATAAAAATTGGTTTAAGATCACAAGCATGATATTTGATACTCTCTAATATCACATTTCTATTAATAACAAAAAATATAAAATTAGAAGCTTAAATTTAATTTGATATCATTTAATCATAAGCTTATTATCTTCGACAATATGTCCTCTCAAAAATTCGTATTTCTGATCATACATATATATTACATTTTTAGAATAATCATTGATGTGTATGTGTATGCGTGTGTACATGTGTGTACATATACATAGATGTACACACGTACATATAATCTATGTTTGTGTCATTAGCAGATAAATGCTATAATTATTACAAATAACAGCACAATAAAATAAAATTAAAAATTGATCTTTTAGTTTTCAACTGATACTTGTCACAAAACTTTTGCAAAGTTTTTGAAATGTGCTGTGGCATACACATACAAATATTATTTACTTATAAGTTATATTTTTCTAATTATGAATGGAAAATTAATCGTTTTTCTACGTCATATTTCGCGCCATTACCTCTTTCATTAAGTCTTTATTCTCATAATGAGAACAATGACAATTAATAGATATAACAAATATTTATGTCGAGTGATACATTGAAACTCATTTTGCAGAATTTCATCATTTCCCAAAGAAAATGTTACCCTTACAGTTTATTACATATTGATTTGTAAACATATTGTAAACCTTACTTTGTCATTTGCTAAGTTGTGCTAGGATGTGCTGAAATGTCATTCCTTCCAATTTCTTTGGTATTAACTAGAGGAAATGCGACTTATCGACTATTTCTCTATCTCTTTTGCGAACATGAAACGATTGATCATATTATTATATATAATTAACTATACGGGAGACAATGTTTTTTTGAGAATGGGTCCTTAAATTAGATATATGTTAAGTATAATCATCATTGCTAAACATTGTATCAATACATAGTTTTTGTTTTTTTAATTGTAATAAGGTAATAGTATTCGCATCAATGTATCTTTTTTTCATTTTTTTGTAGATACCAATCGAAAATAAGCGCTTATTACACTTTGAAATATTCTTATAAAATAATAATATGATGAATATCAAATCAGTTGATTGATTTAACAGTTTGATTGATCAAATTAATTGATGAGATAATACAAGTTAACTTATAATGAAATTTATATTATTTTATGCTTTAATATTTGTATTGGTATATTCTTACTGTAATATTCTGCATAACTCTTACTTTAAATTTATGTGAATTGTTTATGCTCGCGAAAGATTAAAAAAAAGAAACCGATAAGTCGCATATCACCTGATTCTACTGAGCATACATGCAACAATTTGTGTTTTATACATTACAGATTATAATGAATAGATCTGATGTCCACATATTTTTATATGAGATATCTCCCATTAGTTTGTAATACATTTTTCTTTCTTTTTTTGACGTAATGACAAGATTCGGTGAATCTTGCGCTCATTTATCGCGCGCGCGCGCGAGTGTGATTAACACATGTGAGAAGAAACTTTGTAAAAGTAATAGCATTTAGACATTTATAATCTAGTTTTATGTCTAATTTTATAAGCCGCTATTATAATTATTTAAAATAGTTATGTATAGTGTATTATGTAAATTATGTATAGCATTACGTAAGTTATATATAGCATTATATCACTTATGTATAACATTATGTAAGCATATGTGAATATCTCTCTAAACACAAAACGAAGCAAGTGGCGAAATAGATACATATCAGGGTGGACCTTAAATTATAGCTCGATATATGCTCGTTTACCATGCTTAAACGTAAATTGTTTGAAACATTTAATATCATTAATTATTAATTATATTATTTATATTATTATTTCTTTAATCTTTTTGTGCCTGTCAGGTTCACTCTGTGGCCTCTTATCCCACAGGATGGGCATGCGTATAATACCTTTATAATTCTTATTATTATTGTTATTATTATGATAATAAACAGGCTGTTATACTTTCCACTCTTAAAATTTCTATTGTGTGATCACAAACCAAGAATGATACTTTCAGATAATCTAAATAGTTATTTGGATAGTTTTGAAAAGCATGCTACTTGCCAAGAATGCTACTTTGTATACAAATTAATAGAGTTAATTTATAGAAATTTATATAAATGTCTACAAGACTTAATATATAGGTTTATTAAGTTTCAATAATATATTAACATGCATTGATTTTTGAAAGTGATTGTTAATATTATATGGTTTGCATTTTTTCGCTTGTCGTTGAATTTTTTCGTATACTTTCTCTTTCTTTATCTTTGAATTTGAAATGTTATTTTAAAATTAATGAAGAAAAAACGTATATTTTAAAGCTGCATTCATATGATAATTTAGATATATATTCTATTATAAAACGAGGAAAAAATCTATTATTAAGAAATTCTTTTACAAAATATACTTTGTAACAACATGTACAATCGTGGGAAAGGATTCAGAATAAAATCTTTTCACTAAAACAAATATATTTTATACACATATATATATATATATATATATTGCTTATAAGATATATAATAAAATATATAAATTCTGATTGAGAATTTTTTTCTCTCTTAGAAGATCTATAAAAAATACCTTTATAATATTTATAAAAATTTATAAATTACATTGAAAGATGCATTTTGTAAGGCGCAGCCTTTATCTTTCTCCTTACCGCCATACTATTGAATTTCGCGATTGCATTCGTGGACATTTCTTATTGGTTCACTTATTGTTTTACGTCACTACTGTCACTGATGTCTCATGCGCAATGAGACACATTTATATTTATATCATATATACCTGCATACCCATGGAAATGTTTCATTGAAGAAAGGATTGTCAGATATTGTCACCGTAATAGACGATGTTTGGTGTAGCTTAAAGCGTGGCAGAAAAATGAGAAAGCTTTTAAATTAAACAAGGAATAATAATTTAATTCTCTTGTGCGAATCATGTAATACACAATCAACTATGATAATACTCTTCAACGTTGTAAATAATTTTCTGCATGTTCAATTTATATACGAAAATTCTTTTATAGACAGAATAAAGTCAAGTATTTGTTTCTCGCATAGACTTACGATAGTGCCTGTCACGATACCCTCCATTTCTATTTTGTCGTATAGATAGTAATATGATATAGCAATAGCACACATATAGGGAGGGAGATGCACGTGTAACAAAATGACATAATAGTTATTAAATAAATAATTATTTTGTACATAAAAAGAGCTCTCTTATTCGATCAGCACCATTTCAATTCCTTAAATATATTGCAGAAAGTACTCCTCATTTTACATATTTCCTTTTTATATTTGTTTATTACTTGCAGATATTTGCATAATGTTTTTGCATAGCACAATAAGATGATAGAGATGCGATAGATAGTTGTATAAAGTTGCACAAAAGTTAATGCTTCTGCTCCTGGACTTTTAATTTTCATAGAAATTTTGTTATTCAAGATGATTATTCACCATTTTTTTCACAGTATATATTAATTTTTCTTTCTAGAATAAAATTTAAATAATTCAATATATACCTCTCAAAGTTGTAAAAGTTTATACTGAAATTAATTCTAGTCATTGCGCTAGTAAGTTAATTTAATTTTAGAAAACATTTAATCATATAAGTTTTTTATAATGAAATTTTTAATTTTTTAAGATTTTTCATATAACAATATTTTATACATTTTGCTTCCAAAGATTTAGCTTTCACGCATGCTTCTTTAGGTAAGATTATCAGTAATAATAATTATAAACGTTTAAATATATATTATACATTTTATAGGAGTAAATAATTAAATAATTTCAAATAATTTCTGCTACAAAATGCTGTATAATAAAAAATATATACATTTTTTTTATTTAGATATATCGAAATATTTAAAAATGTGTATAAAATCCATTCATATCAATCTACAACCGAAAAAGAAAACTAATCTTCTCTATCGATATGGATATGTTCTATTAATGCTCGCATGCATGATATTTGCATCTATTCAACCACATATTGGTGGAACAAATGGTAATTAATTATCTAAGTCAATATTTCAATAAAGAAAAAGAAATACATATGTATGTATACATTCAGAGAGAAAGAACATTCATACAATATTTTTACTTATTTCAAAGAGTAGCAGTATTTATTAATATTATAATATTGCATTTTTTATTACAGGTATAATCAATGGTAATTTTATCATTTGCTATTTCGCTGTGCCTTTGACATATTTAGAAGCTGGATTATTATGCAATCCTAAATCTCTTTATTCAACGTTAAGAGATGGCTATCTTTTGACATTTGTCATGACTTTCATATATATTTTGATGCCCTTTTTAGCACGCATTGGAACATATCTGTTGACCTATGCAAAAGTTAATGTATGGTTACTCAAAGGAATGGAGGTGATTAGGAATATATTTGTAATTTATTAATTAATTTTTGTTAATACATTGTGTGTGTGGATCGAATAGATATTCGAATAGATTATCAACTTATGAGTATGTATGATACACAAATATATTATATATTAGCACATTTTATATAATTATTGTTATGTTTTTCAGGTGCTTTACTGCATGCCTCCACCATTCAGTACAGGACTTGCTTTATGTCGTTTGGCACAAGCTGATTTGCCTACAAGTGTAATTACTACATTGGTATCACATTTTGGAGGATTATTTTTATCTCCTATTTTATTATATCTTATGGTAAATTTTTTGTACATAGAGAGAGAGATACTATTTCTTAAGTATTTTTAAATATTTTTTTCTTTTAGAGAGAATATATTCAATATTTTATATTATCATTTATGTTCACTTGGTTTCATTTGGTATTTATATTTTGTCTTAACTTAGTATAGCTTAATATATTTCAAGTTAAATTAATAAGTCTGTTTTTTTAGGTAGCTATTCTAAAAATGTATATAATTTTTCAATAACAGTTAGGAATGTTTACTCCACCATTGGTTGGGATCAACTTCAGGGAGACTATATACAGCACACTTATTCCATTGGGCATAGGTATCATGCTACGATCATTTATATTGAAAGACAAATATTTGAATATAAACACAGGGTGGTTTTCCCAAGGATTATTGTTGACAATAGCATACCACTGGTTTTGTGATGCTGCTTTAGCAGATGCTTCATCATTACAAGCAGTAGATATACTGTTCTGTGTACTTATAAGTAAGTTATATTTATTTTGTATTTAATTTCTGTTTTTTCTCCTATATATTCAACTATATACGTCTTTTGAAGCATGTGTAGGTCAGCTCCTTCTTAGCAGTTTATGTTGGATCTTGTGCTCTCAATGGTTGCCGCGAAATATTTTGTTAGCCACGCTATTCACCAGCACTCACAAATCCGTTGGTCTTGGCGGTTGGATTTTACGAGGAGCGTACCATGGTTCAATTCATGGACCAGCAGTGAACTTACCATTGACGATATTACCTGTTGCACAATTATTGTTAGGTAGTTTGTTAGCTAGTTGGCTAGCTCCATAAGAACAAAATCTGATGTGATATTATTTTGCGATGTCCATATCTCAATTTGTAGAGATATTGGATTATCTTCCAAACTAGTCGCCAAGTAAGATAATAATTATGATAGGGTCTATGCCTTAGGATATTCTGTATCCTAAAAATGATGTATGGAACGGCTCCTAAAAATTCAATTGTAAATAAATTTTAGAAATAATATATTTAAATAGATTGGGACAATATATATAATATATATATATATATGAAAAAAGCTTACATCGTAAATAAACTTGGAAAAAAATATAGAAAAATAAATTGCATATTAAATTATCAATACAATATATTTATATAAATGTTTTAAAGCATGTTAATTATATATACCTAATACAAATTATTTTTACATTTTTACGAGTAATTTTATTCATTCATTAATGAATCGTTTGGAATAATTGCATTTGGAAATGAGCAATTTTTATTGAATATGAATATTTATATATATTATTTACAACATCGTTATTGTGCAATCTGATACTTACCTTAAAACTGGATGGAATGATTCATATAAGAATTATATGTTATTGCTTTATAATCTGGATTGAAAGAATTTATGTAAATGATGCGCGAAAGTATCACATTGTATGATTTTCAGCAATCTAATTCATTGACATCTTTTAAAAAGAAACAATAAGAATGATACATTATACTTTGCATTATTACAAGAACCGTTTTAAATAGATACAATAGAGATAAAAGTCAACAGCCAATCGAATGAAGTATGTTATGACTTATCATTGAGTAATACAATATAATATAATCGCGAGTACCTATCGTACCTTCGTATCGTACAAGTTACAAATATAGTTTACTCATTCTTCGAGTGAAAAAACCTGAATATTCTCGAAATTACAAGCTCCTACTTATCCTAATGTTTATCTAACGAGCCTTTAAAACAAGAGCTAGGAAACGCACGGTTTGAGTTTCTACATATAGAAGAAGAGGACTTGAAAGTTAGAATAAGGTGTTTCTTTTTTCCCATATAAAACATAGCGATTTTATTCTACAAATGATGGGGATAAATTTCGATTATTACTCCTGTTTTGGAAAGTTCTGCAGTTTTTCTTTTTCTTTTTTTTTCTCTATTCGTGACGCGCCATATTCAATATGGTACAATATCGTACCATTGTCGGTGCGTATGTATAGTATATTCAATAATATTAACAAATAGTGTAACATTCATGATAACGCTGATGAGCACGACATAATCTGATTTCTTCGTGAAAATCATCATGGCAATGAATGCATCAAACGGCGGTGCAGCAATGTAGGCGTAAATGCCGGAACGCACACGGCCGGCCTGAATGATCACATTGTCGTTACGTTTGACACCAAGCTCCTGTCACAAGCGGCTCCTATCCTGACGCTGCTATCGCCGCCAGCTGCGCGACTCCCCATCCTCATCTTCCTCCTCTTCGTTTTCATTTTCTTCTAGAAGTAGTGCCTCTGCCGTACCCTAGAAAGATAAATCTTGTTAATACTTACAGAATAGACTAGCACAAAATATTGAAGATGTTCTTATTATATTAGAGGTTACTATTATCACAATCATTTATATTAAGCAAATTAAAAAAAATAACACATGTTGCATTCTATATAATTTCGTACAAAATTCAAAGAACAAACTTTCTGTCCATTAAATATATCTTCTCACGAAATCTAAATAGAAGCCATAATCAAAAAGTCTTTAATCAATAAAATCTAAAATATCTTGATTATATATATCGTGATTTTCTTAATAGTATTTCATATAAATAATATACAGCTTATTTAAAAAATCGCTGTATATAAGTATTTCGTTAAAGCTTACTTCCAAATCGATATCTTCGTCTATGACAGGAGCAGTCTGTTCAGGACGTGACGAGAGTACAGATGTGCTTGAGTTACTATTAGCTCCTCCACGATGCAAATGATGGCTGGACACCCAAGTTATTGACAACAGTCTGTCTTGAAATGTGCGTCCTTTCACTAGGGCAACCTCAGCCTCCTTTCTCGATTTGAAATTAATTACGATTGAAGGAGTTGCATCGTCTACTATTTGATTCATTATTTCACCAAATTGCTAAAGCACAAAAGAAATTATATATATGTATATTAATTATATATATCGCATGCTTGAGACGTTATTAAAAACGTGTAAAGCTTCAGTTGCATATTTATAATTAATATATACAGTTGTATGTAAATATTGAGTCTCTATGTTTCTCAATTTTTGTTCAACTATTTTCGAGTGACAAAGTGATTATTGTATTGAAATGCTATTACATATAAATATATAATAATTATTATTATTACTATTATTATTACAATAAATCTTACTTGAAAGTGCGCCAAAACCTCCGCCTTTTCCTCGGTTTCGTAACCGGAGACTAGAAGACTCGTCGGCCGATGATCTACCGAGACATGGGCAAAACTTCCTCTGCCACGGCCTCTGTAAGATAACGTGTGGGTGCCGCGCGTAATTCGATTAGAAGCTCTCGCGCCTCTAACGACAGTAGGGTTCGCGTTTAAACCCAACGCGGCCGCTTGGGCTCGAAGCTCGTTTAATCTCTTTTGCAATTCGCCGGCGTCTTGGCCTTCTTGTTGCGCGGTCATTAAATCTAACTCGGCGTCCAATATTTCTTTTTGAGTTTGCTCTCTAGACTTCACCGATTTGCTACCGATTTGACCATTCGCGGCTAGATCCTTGCGTATATTATCAATCGTTTGCTGCATAGCTTTTATTGTTGGCATTATGGAATCTTTTTGTTCTGGATTTTTTTCGGCCTTGTCGATTAAGGCGCGCAACTCAATCAAATGTTTGTCTAATAACTCTTGTTTCCTTTTGCGTAAATCGGCAGTTAATTTGATTGCCTCCTTCCGCTTCTCTTCTTGCTTCTTCTTTAATGATTCCTTTGCCGCTAATATCTCTTGCGTTTTTTTTATCGCGAGAACCTTATCTTCACGAGTAGGAACGACGGCAGCTTTAGGCGAAGTTGGAACTAAGGTCTGCGTGACTTGTTCCTCGGTCGAACGACGCGTGGGAACATATTCGTTATCTTCAGCCTTTGCCGGTAATGTTACAGTGGCGCCTAATCTCTCTTTCACAGAAGGGCGGCATCCTGGAGACAACAAAACTTATTACATATTATATCATGTCGAGAATACTTATTTGTATTATATAATAATAAAAATATATAATTGTCTCTTACCCGGTGGCACGTTTTCAATAGCTCCACCAGCCGCGTTATTATTGACGTTATTATGCCAAAATACTTTAATAAATCTATTATTCAATACTGCCTCTGTGCTTCTGTAAGCGGCTTTTGCTTCAGATGGCAGCAAGAATGTAACCAATGCTGCCTCAGGATCACCACCAAAATTAACTTGGATATTTACAATTTTACCAAATTTGGAAAAATGATTATTCAATTGAGTTATATTGTTCAAGGTTCGTGGAACTTTTTTCAGTTCGAGAGAGCAATTGGCTGGGTTATGCACCACTCTTTGTTTCGGTCCCAGACGATTAAAATCAAACGATTGTTTGCGTTTTAGCGGATTGCTTTGAGTATGAGTTATTTCTGACGAATTTGTATGAGGAATAACTGGTACACTGATCAGTTCTCTTTGCCCCCTACCATAAATCCCGGGTGCGGGTTGCGGATGTCTACCCCACGGCATGCGTGGCTCCATGCTAGGCGCGTCCGGATTATATTCTGCAAAAGCATCTGACACATTTAACTTATTATATTTCAAAAAATATAGAATATTGCACTTGTTATAAACTATAATATTACAATAGAAAATTGTAATGCATTTCTATATATTCCCTCTCTTTCTTGTCTAATTTATCTAGTATTTCAACTTGTCGATATTAATTCTAGAATCATAAAACTTTATAACTTTATAAACACAAACATCTTTCAAGTTGGACAAAATTTCAAATTAATTGTATTTGAAAATTGTCAATATAAAATTTTTACAATGCCTCAGGATAGGCTGTATTCTCTTTTTCTTCATTATAATTGACAGTACAATCAATGTGATATATCTAAATAAATAAATATAAATATAAAAAATATTTATATTTCAGTATTGCAGTCTACGGGCAGTCTAAATATTGCCATAATATACAATACATAATAAATAATTTCTTTTCTCCAGTTATTATTTTTTAATCATTGTTTTACATTACGTTAAATAAAACCATTACAACCATTAACAACTATAGATTTTATGTAGAAATACATACCCATATTAGAATGGTGATTTCTTAAGTGAGGTGGTGGTAAACTGGCAAGAGGAAGATGCGGCGGTGGTGGATTACCATTAGGACCCTGTGGTGGTTCTGGTACTGTCGCGACTGGGACTGCTCCTGGAGCTTGAGGGCCATGTGGTGCAAAAGTCAAAACTCCACTTAATCCCACATCTTCCAACACAACTGGATCTGTCCCATGATCATAAGGACAAAGATCTCCTCTCATGCAATATCCTTTTTCTATATTAAAATACGAGAGAAATAGATAAATAACTGATTAACTCAACTATTATTTAAACAAAATGAAATTATTGCCATTTAATATTAGTCTTGCGATACCGAAAATGACTATTCTTGTTATCGGTTGAAGTGTTTAAAAGAGCGACAATATATGATAGCTTTCTATTTTCTAATGTCGACGTACATACCGTCGAAATCTCTGCAACGTCTTTTTGTTTGTTGTTGAAAAGAACCTGTTTGGTTATTTGGAATATTACTCGCAACAGAGACAACACTTTGTATTGATTGACTAGTTGTAGATAGCCTCATGTCTACATCTCCGTGATTACTATCTTGAGTCGGAGTACCACCACCAGGACTTGCCTCGATTCGATCCGTTCTATCTATCTCCATTCTCTCGAAGCGATCCATCTTTTTCCGTTCTATTGATCTAGAACGCGATCGAGATCGAAGCGGAGTTGGAGATCTGTTCCTAAACCTTGCTCGATGATCGCGACTGTCTGGACCGTCGCGTATCCTAGGTCGTATCGGTGATGTACTGCGACTTCTAGTACGTCTAAAAAATAAAATAGTAATATATCTAAAAATTATTTAAAAACTTGAAGTATAAAGATTTAATATAATCAACTGAAAAAAAAAAATTTACTGAAATAATATAATTTATTTAAATATACACTGCTTAAAACTAAAAAATATAGGAAAACATATAGGAAGATTTACTGAAATATTTACTTATTTTTTCAGTAAGATTTTTAAAGCATTAAGAGTAAGTGAAAATTTTCTTAAATGTTGCAAAAACGCACCTGCGATCATGTCTTCTAGTATTAGGTGGGGATTCATTTCTCCATGGTCGACTTCTATCTCTTTCTCTATCGCGCCGAAGGTGTTCTCTACTCCTGGATCTGCGTCTATCCCTTTCCCACGATCGCGAACGTGATCGTGTTCTTGATCTCATTCTACCACTTCTAAATTGCACATAATGTGATGTTAGAATTAAAATCTCAATATACTAAATTATATTAAAACTTAATGTGTTAAAAAGGAAAAATCCAGAATTAACTTTTGTTAGCTTTTCTCTTCATAATCTATATATTTTTTTTTTTCACTATTTTTCAAAAACAAGATTACTAAATACCTGCTTCGAGAACGTTTTCCTTTCTCTTTATCTTTGTCTGAATCAGATTTTTTAGTTTCACGTTTATTAACTACAGCAGGCGCAGATCCATTAATTTGAAGTGGAACAGGTGGATTTGTAATCATAGATACTAGCGGAATTGTTGTTGTCTCCAGTATTTTCTCTGTTGAGGTTGGATTTACAACTGGTGCTGGTGGATTTACACCAGGTGGTGTCCCACCACCATCTGGATCACTCTTGGAGGGTGGGAGTATATACTCCTGAGTCTCCAATGTTTTAAAGAGCAATTCCACAAAGCTTTTGGTTTCTAAAAACATCAATTTCAATGTATTTTTAATATCATAAAGACAATAGGTAATTAAATTTCTAATAATAGATTATAGATAAAATATATAAACACACCTTGTTGTAGAAATACATCCAATTGCTCAACCATACCACCACGTAATTCTTCCAAAGTCTTGTCTTTCTTAACCAATGCATAGACATATTTAGCCAGAGCAGCAGGATCTGCGTCGCACCTAGTAAAGAGAAATAAATTGCTTGATAGTATATAAATAAAATTGATTAAAAATGTATTTAATAAACTTTTGAATATATATTATCTTTTTAATTCAAATATAATTTAATTTATAACTATTACAGTGAAAAGTATTTTGAATATTATAAGCCATCATAGCATTGCAATATAGACAAGATGTTTAATAAATATTTATTTAAATGTTTTATATTGCAAGAATAAAAACATGAATTATAGTGATTTTATATTCTTTACATACACATGCACTGTTCAGGACAATAATTAGAGAATTGTTTGTTACAACAACTTTGTAGAATAAATATCAGATTCATGTAAATATGATATTACATTTATTATAAGGTCTGTTTATGATCAAAATTATATATTGATTGAAATAAAATTTCACAAAATACAATATCTATTTAAGAGATATAAGGATGTGATAAAGTAATCTCTTAATTATCTTAATCAATGCAGAATGTAATAAGCTACAGTCATCAAAAGATAAAAATATCAAAATTTTAATTCGTGTAATACAATAATACACACATTGCCATTGTATATTATGTACTACATTAAAGAAGGGATCAGCAAAGGTTATTGCATTTCAGTCCCAAGATTAATCAGCTCGCACGTAATTGATATAAATCAATAAAATAGAAGATGCATGTTACTAGAAGATTAGTTAATCGTTAGATTTATAGAGAGAGTTTGGACGCGATGCTCAAGCAGAAGTGAACACACGAGTGTCGAGAAGGGTTCATCTTGTTCGTCGTGTCACAGGCAGAGGATAATAATCTCTGGTAGTAGTTGATGTAAATATCATGCCACACGAAGAACGTAGCGCATCATGTACGGCCATTTACAACATCAAATGAGTACAGATACACATACGCGTAAAGATACACTCTCTCGGGCAAGCTGGCCTACTTACAGCGGCTCCAGAACAGCGGTGAGCCACGCCTTGAATTGATCAGGATTGTCGATTATCATTTTCAGCGTTTTACCGTGTTAAGGGCGCATAGATAAGTTCATAAACGCTCGTCAATTACACGACTTTTAAGAGCGACAGTAAGTACTCTCTCTTAAGTAAAGACGGTCGCCATTCTGAAAATCAGTCACTGTTATACATGTAACAGTTACAAGCAACTAGAGGTCGTGGAACGTCTAGAAAACATCGTGTCAGACAGCTGCTGCCCCCTCGTGGATTTAGGATGCGTTCGCTTTGGTCGCTCATGCGCTTTAGCACTCGCGCTTATAAGTGCTATTTTCGATAATTTCCTTTGGGTTTCGAGCATTTACGAAACGGAAACAACGAAATCATTTAGCTTGGCATATACGCAATCGTGAACATAAAAATGGAGGATAAAGAAAAGATAATTTGTAATATATTTGCACAAGCATTAGTTTTATTAGATTTTTTCGATAATGATAAAGAATATCACAATTTTCACAATAAAAAATTAGAAGATTACTATATACTTTTTGTCCGTTGTTTCAGTAAAAAAACGAATATCTCTATTACAATTTTGTAAAAGTTATACCTGCTTATAACAATGAAGAACACTTTAAGTACATTTGACATTTGACACTTTAAGTATATTTATATATAATTTTTATTTTAATAACTTTTATTAGTTTTAACATTTAGCGGGCATTTCAACATTCGACGTTGATTTATTGGTTCTACAAGTAAGAACCAATCATGTTCAATTGCTACCAAACTAAGGTTGCGTTCCGTTTCACGCAGAGAGCGCATAGATCGCTTGGAAATCTATAATATATGTTACGTGAACTACAGATTTTCAGGCGATCTATGCGCTCATGGCAATCCAACTAGCGACTCATAGAACGGGCCTTAAGTGACAGGGCGACAGTTACATTGTTTTGCAGCATCTTTCGGTTACTTGACAATAGGAAGATTCTAGAAAGATAAAAATCTTACATTTTATCTTATATTACTTTGTTTCATAAAGAGAGTGAATGATGAGGATATAATGGCTGCTGACAACGTTATCACCAAAATGGAAAATAATGGAGTAAGTTTATACACACAAATATAACGTAGTATGAACATATAATCTCGAAATATCTAGATACAATAGTGTTCAATTTTCGTAGATGCCCGTTCCAAAAATAAAACATGATTGGTATCAAACAGAGACCCACGTTATTGTGACAATACTTGCGAAAAATACGGAAAATGTGAAAGTTGCATATGAAGAAAACACAGTATGTATTTAAAAGCTTATTTATCTACTAAAATATCAAAAGTTAATTTATTTATTAAAATAAACAAAAAGTATCTTGTACAAAGGCATTACAAATCATCTTACAATGATTTTGTGTGTGATATAATATTTTTGCATTATTTTCTACACAAAGCTTTATTCAGATATCCTTTGATAATAATACTCGAAATATTTAGATATCTAGATATTGACAGTTGTAATTTGAATTGTCCATGATTTCTATATTATAGATTATTGTATATGTGATATCAAAAAACTGAAATTTTTTATGATTTAAATGAAGATTTATGAGATATTTATTTAAATTGCTTGTTTTCACAAATTATTTTTCAGCTAAGTGTGTCTGCAAAGTTACCGTCTGGTAATGAATATAGTTTAGAATTAGATTTGGCTCACCCAATAGTAGTCAAACAATGTACACACAAAGTATGGCCATCTAAAATAGAAATTAAACTGAAAAAACAGGATGATCTTAGGTGGATGACATTAGAGGGAAATCCAGTTGAACAGAATAAAGTAAAACCTATACCAAATGGTAAATTATCTAAATCTTTCATTATTTCATAGAGAAATGTATCTGTGATATAAAATATAAATATATCAAATATTAAATTTTATGAGAAGACAATATCTGCTAATAGGCAACATTTGACAAATATATATTCAATATAATTTTGAATTTTATTAAGTACTTTATATTAATATTAATATTTATAATCTGATAATGCAATAAAACCTCAAACTTTTATGATATATCATGAATATATCTTCCATGATACTAAAATAATTAATATTAAAGGCAATTGTGAAAATATAATAGCATCATAATTACAAAAATGTCATATAAGATTAATATATTAGTAGTATTATAAGATTAATATATATTAATATATATATATATATATATATATATATATATATATATATATAAAACACAATTTCTAAAACTTTATTCCATTATAAAAAATTAATATATATTTGATTAAAAAATAATAGATAATGGATAACATTTTTCTAAAACTTGCATGTATTATTTAAGAAATACTCCAAGCTAGCCAACAAACATCTAAATACCCAAGTTCCTGTAAAGTATACAGAGATTGGGATAAAGTAGAAAAAGAAATAGAAAAACAAGAGGCAGCTGAACAACCAGAAGGTGATGCAGCGATAAATGCTCTGTTCCAACAAATATATGGTAAAGGATCTGATGAAGTAAGACGTGCGATGAACAAGTCCTTTGTAAGTAAAATATTCATATTTAATAAATTAAATAGTAACAAGAGAGATATTGTAGTTTGTTTATAATGCTATACATTGCAGATTTTTTGTAAATTTTGTTGATAACATGTATTTAAAAAAATTTATCTTTTCTACCTAATATAAATCTTTAGTACATATAATTTTGCATAAATGAAATCAATTCTATTTATTTATCGCTATTCTTAATTATTTTTATACAATAAATGTTGTTATGTTGTGTTAAGAATCATTTATTACATACAGTGAAGTTTTTAATTTTTCATTCCAAATCTTAAAAATGACATTTGATTAAAATTAGCTTATCATATAAATACATATGCATATAAATTTTCAATACTTTTGTTAATATAAATTTATTATGATAACCTGTCATAAGAATATATTAACAAAAAAAATTTTTAATTTAGTTAGAATCTGGCGGCACTGTTTTGAGCACTAATTGGGAAGAAGTAGGACATGGAACAGTTGAAAGAAAACCGCCAGATGGGATGGAATGGAAATCTTGGGATTCATAATTTGACAAATTTTTAAATATCAGTTTTTCAGTGTTTTATGTATGCAATAATTGCATTCTCTCTCAATTATATATAAAGACATACATAAGTAAATATATCATACATATGATTACTCAATATAAGATATATATTATTAAGAAAGTAGGCAACATTGTGTGATACTTCATACTTTGTAATATTTCTTTCTATATGATGATTCAATAATACAATAGTGATTCAATAATACAATAAACTAATTTCCGTGTTAAAAATTTATTTTGTATGATTATAAAATATGTAAAATCATTAACACATTTACTTATGCCATGATCTTTATATCATGTTTAACAGATTATATCTATAATTTACAATTATAATTACAATGTTGTGTATTACAGTATTTTAGAAAAAATTAATGATCATAAATCAATGATCAGAAAATATATTCAAGTATGGATTATGCAAAATATGAAGCATTTTGTGTAGCAAATGTAGAACAAATAGCTCTTTTCTTATCTTATAAAAAAAATTCATATTTCAGCATATATTGAATATTAATATTTTTGTTCTATATTTCTTATTTTCAAGTTTTATGATACATACTATATATCTCTCTACCCTTTACAAACCCTTTTTAATAAAAAGTATACATCATATACACTAGAAAATAAGATTTATATAAATTTAATTGCATTGTTGAATAGTTGGATATTTTTGATAAGTATTATTTATTATTTGTAAAAGATATATGACCCGCATACATAAATACCTTTCTTAATATAATTTACTCCTGAAATTAACAAATATGCTGAATACTTTGCAGAAGCCATGATAATATTAGATGAATTATTGTTGTTCTCTTTTTCTTTGATATTGTTATTTGTGTATTGTTCAGAAAATTTGGTATCAAATGATAGCAATATTTTCTTAAGATCAGACAATTCATTTATGCTCGTTTGATGTAACGATTCATTCTTTTCTTGCACTGTCCTTATAGTATTTCTTACATCTAATATCCTTTTGTTATTAAGTATAATTGAACCAATTAACGATATAATTGCTATTATGGCAGATGTGAGGATAGATAAATATTTATATTTCTGTGCATTTATATTTTGACTGTCATGATATTCTTTAATAGCAGTAGCTAACTGTGTGAAGTTATCCCTCTCTTCTTTTTCTGATAAAGCGAGTTGATTAAGAACTTTATTTTGTTCCTGCAAACACTTATTTTCCATTATTGTTAAATGTACAAATTTGGGATCATCACGCTTTGTTTGAACTAATTCAGCATAAAGTTCTTGCAATTTATGAGTAATTTCTGTCAATTGTTTGTTCAAGATTCTTCTATTGTCTTGACATAAAAACAATTTATCTTGAAGGACAATTACTTGTTTTTTCGCTGCTTCAACAGCATTCAATCCTGTCAATTGATTGTACCATTGCCACCATTTAACAATTTTTCCTGACAATTCTTCCTGGGTTGGCTTCAATGCCTTGGCATTTAAATCTTGTATAATAATAGCTTTGTCATTAAATTTCTACAATAACATAAAAGTTAAGAATTATATATATATATATAATCTTCCTGATTATAGATTGTCATTGTTACTACAGATTGTTTAGCCTATTCAGAATTAATTCTTTCTTTAATAAAAATACACATTTCACTTTTTTTTTTATAAGATTGTAGTAATTAATAATAAAAACGTTAAAGAAATCTAAGATATGGTTGAATGATGTCAGAATCAAGAAAATAATCTTTTTCTCTCTTTATCTTTGAGACTCTTATTTTATATTGCATAATTATAATCAATTTTTATATTTACTAAAAATGAAAATGAAAAATTTCTTGAATAACTTATTAATAAATATAGCTAAAATTTTACATAAATCCATAATTCAATATATAAGAAATTGAATATTCAAAATCTATGTGCTTCTTAAAAAGATTAAATTGATTGCTATTATTCAGGATATGCTTACTCTATTAATGTAGAAAAAACGGCGAAATGAGATTAAAAATTTTGAATAACTATTTAATGCTTACTTTTGCAATGATATTATATTTCTTGGCTGCGACGTTTTGTGCATTGGAAAACTTGTTCTGCGCTTTCTCTGTAGCATTTCCGGCAATTTCCTTTGCATGATGAAACACCGCATATTTTTTCATTTGTTTATTTATTAGGTTAATCACTTGTCGATAGCGTTCTATCATTTTATAAACTAAAGAAAACTCAAGTAAATGAAATGATGGAATCGCGCATACCGACGTGTCTTCTTCTACTTAATAACCGCTATCGATCTAAATGATCAGATAATTCTGTCCAACAACAGGTCAAATGAGTTCAATAACGGTGGGGGCGCCAAAAAAAACAATCTGAAAGGAGGCACTCGATAATATAAATACATTAGGATGTTACGGCGCTCGAAAATAACACAAAAATAGAAAAACAATAATAATTAGTAGGTGACAATAGAAAGTACGTCCGCACATGAATAATAGCAAGATGGCGCCCCATACCGACATGTGCCGTGTGCCGACGTATGAAGAGAGCTAACCTAACCTAACCCCAATTCTAATCAAAAAATGTAACTATTCGATCGAAGGCATGTTAAAAATCTTATAAAAAAAAATTCTACATCTAACTTAACGTGATTTAATCTGTGCTCATAAATATCATTGAGATAATAAATTAAAAATCTTATATCGAAAATTGTATATAATGGTTTAATGAATATTAATCCAATTAATTTATTGAAATATTTGGAATTTTATTTTCATGTTAAAGAATTATTGCGATTGAAGTTGCTGTTTTCGAGAATCGCAATAATGTTCAAATCACAGATTTTATACGAAAGACGTGGTGACGAATCGCTCTGTATTTTTCGCAACTTTTATCATCTAAAATGAAATTCGCATCGCGATAAATTATTGAAAATTCTTCACGAAGTGCTCATCGTATTATAATCGTTCTGTAAAGTTAATATGCGTCAATGCTGCGATTATAAATTTGATATTTGCCTCTATTTGAGATGTCGATTGAAATCGTCCAATTGATCAACGGTTATCGTCAGGGGTATGTTATTTTGTAATTAGCAGTAAATAATTATTATCATAATAATTTAGTAAATTTCTTGGAAATTTGTCTTATTTTAATATTATTCTCTTAATTATTATTATATATATTATCATCTCAAACAGTATATAGGAAGATCAAAAGAAATCTTAAAGATGTTTGAAGGACGATAAAAAACCTTTTAAGTCGTTTTTTAGACTTTTTTTAAGGACATGTGCTATTATTTTAATTATTTCTAATATTAAAATATCACGAATTTTATTTATGCATTAAAAAATGGATTTATATGTTTTAATTACATTTTCTGTTTTTATATATTTTTTTTCTTTTTTGCTTTTTGTCCTTCATGTAATTTTTCCCTAGAGGCGGAAACGTGAAAATTTTCCCGCCATTTATTTATTTCTAGAGAAAAGTTACTGAATGCAAGAAATGTAACTAAAACACAGTTGGCAGAAAGGTGTCACTTCGATACTATCGAGAAGCGATATTGTGATTCTCGAATTTTGAAAGTCACGAAGTACATCGTGATCGATCGGAAAATGCATTCGTATGTCGCTGCATATTTTTCGTGATTATTTTTGTCTAAAAAAGTGAATTTTGTACGCGAAAAGTTGTCGTGAGTGTTCTGTAAAGTGTTTATTGTAACGTTGTATAATATCATTATTATAATATCGTTAATTCGACATGATCCGTCTCTGTGTGTTGGAATCAACGGACTTTTCTTTTTTCACATCGTTATTTTCTGATTTTCTCACTGGAATAATACAGTGGAACTGCATTTGACGTATGATCATCATCAAGTATGTACACATTATTTTTTATAATTAATTGCGCGACGATAATATTATTTTTGCTTGTAAGGAATCTTTATGTTCCTCTTTATGTGTGCGTATATACATATATGTGAACATATATACGTACATACATGTGTACATTTGTACGAAATTATTAATTTTTTATCTGGAAATATATATACGCATAAAATATATTTCGCAGAATCACTTGTTGCTCTATTATATAATTATTCTAATTATTATAATTAATATATTAAATAAAAAAGACTGTAATTTGTCAAGATGCTTAAATGATCTGCGAACCGCCTCTGTTTATCGCAAAACTGTTCAGAATGACGAGTCTTATATATAGATAATAATATTTTATCGATTTCATTACATCAAAGAAAAGATTGAGAAATGTCGCGACAAATGTAAGATGGCAGAACTGTCCATGAATTTTTGAAGTTAAATAGTGTTTACAATCTTCGTCAAAGCTATACTGTTTGAACGTTAGGTTATGATTGTCATCGATGTGAAGTTCATCTTTACATTACTGTTTGAATTTGCATCTATTTAGGTAATCCATTCAATTATTACAATTAAATATTGCTTAAATCTATTTTTTTAAGTTAACTTAAATTTTTTTATCATATAAAAGATGTTTATTTTTATAAAAATATAAAATGAAATTTTATAATCAAATTGCTGGGAAAGATGTACCGTTATTTATCTACACACATACACACACACACACACACATATATATATATATATATATATATATATACATACATCTTCTTTATTAGTTATTTAATATTTGAAATAATAAAAAAATGTTTTGCCCTTAATAGCTGAGCATTGTAGTATAAAAAATTTTTAGTTGAAATGCATTTACATTTATTATACAATTTATAAAAAAAAAAACATCTGTATACATGATATTGGTAGCATCATCCAAATCACAAATCTACTTTTATAGAGAAAACTAATTTATTTAACAGACACAAAAAAACTTTAAAATGAAGAGACTCTTACGAAGCAACCGTAATCAGCCAATAATTGAATTATCAGATTCAGATGATGAGGATAAAAACTTTCAACTATTAACAATATCAAAATTTGAAGATAAAGACTATATAATGGAAGATAGTAAAACAAAAAAGAAAATTATAGAGAATAATAAGGAGTCAACAAAGAAGAAGATAAAGAAAAGTACACAGGATAAAGTTGTTAAATCTAGAAAAAGAAAAAGTCAAGAAGGAAATTTAGAAACATTTAGTAACAAAAAGCCAAAACTAGAAGAATCATCATTAGATGATTATTCAAATGCAGAAAAATTGCAACAAAATCAGAAAGATTTTATCAAAACTGATATAAAGCAAGATATCAAAATTAAAGAAAAATTTAATTCCAACTTTTTAGAATGTATGGAATGGACAATTGTTGATTACGTAAGTGAGACTAATAAAATAGATAAATACATTGTGAATAATGTAGTAAAGCTTTTTGAAGAGGACAACACTATACCTTTTATTGCAAGATACAGAAAAAATAAGACCAGATCTATGGAAGCCGATCAGTTGAGAGCACTTAAAGACAGTTTTGAGGAAGCAAGAATTATTAAACAACGCGCTGCAACAATCTTGAAAACCATTGACAAATCGGGAAAATGGTCACCAGAAATTCACTCTATTATAACATCTGCAAAATCTCTTGCTGATTTGGAAGATATTTATTCCTTATATAAGCCAACATCAAAGCGATCTTTGGCAGAGAGAGCAAAAGAGTTAGGCCTGGAAAATATTAGCAATGCTGTTTTACACGGACAGAAAATAATTCCATTAGCATCCCTCATAAATGAGGAAAAAGAAGGCTTGCAAAATGAGCAACAAGTGAGAAATGGTATTGTACACATAATAGCAGATGTTATTACTAAGGATAAAAAGGTTTTTAATGCAGTGGCATCTTTTCGGAGAACATCTATCATTTACATACAAACGTCGCAATGTAAAGCAGCGGTAGATTCGAACAATGCAAATGCAGCAAATGAGCAAAAGTATAAATCGTATTTTAATTTTAAATCAAGTGAGAATATTATTAAGCCATATCAAATACTGGCCATTAATCGAGCCGAATCGCAAAAGATTATCAGTGTGAAAATTATAGTTCCGGATACTTTTGAACATTCGTTCAAAGAGTATTGTTTATCACAATACACGTATCAGCTGACAGGAAATATAACAAAGTTGCATCGGGATTTAATTAGCGATAGTATTGATTACGCTTACAAGAAAGTGATTAAACCTCAAGTGATACGTCGAATACGGAGTGGAATGAAGGAAAGAGCGGAAAAAGCATCTATACAGGTATTTGCGACTAATGTTAAACAATTGTTGCTCACTCCTCCTGTACGAGGTAAGATTATTCTTGGCATAGATCCGGGTTATTATCACGGATGTAAACTTGCTGTTATATCGGAACACGGTAACGTTCTCGAGACAACTGTGATACATCCTCACAAGAATAACTCTTCATTTTCCATTGCGGCTAATACTTTGGCGAAATTAGTGAACAAGTATAAATGCACGGTATTAGCTCTAGGAAACGCTACAGCATGCAGAGAAACTGAACTTTTTTTAACAAAGATGATTCAATCAAAGATGTTTGGTTCATTAGACGTGACGTACACCATCGTTGATGAAGCTGGAGCATCGATTTACAGTTGTAATGCTGAAGCGAAATCAGAATTCCCGGATCTCGATCCAAATCTAGTGTCAGCTATCTCGATAGCCAGACGCTTGCAGGATCCACTTGCGGAACTAGTTAAAATAGAACCAAAACATTTAGGAGTCGGGATGTATCAGCATGATCTTCCTGAAAAGCAATTGATGACTGCGTTGGATGAAGTTAGTATAAAAATTTGCTATTTGATAATAATTACATATTGAGATATGAAAAGAATTTTGAATATTATATATATATTTGCTATTAGACAAAATTAAAGCATAATTTTTAAGAACAATTTTTTTTGTAGAGATGCGAAATTGATCTTTTTTTAGTGATAATTTAAAAGAGATTTGAATAAATAATGGTGCAATAGGTCATTATATATTATATTTTTACTAAAAAAAAATTATTGCAGGTTATCACAGAGGTTGTGAGTTTTGTAGGAGTTGATGTGAATACAGCATCCCAGTGCCTTCTGCGAAGAATAGCCGGTCTCACAAATTCTAGAGCTGCAAACATCATAGAATGGCGAATTAAACATGGACCATTCAGAAACAGGGAACAATTGTTAGACGTGAAGGGTATCGGCAAGAAAACGTTTGAACAGTGCACGGGATTCATAAGAATTCGACCGGAAACAGCAATGATTAGCAAAACCACAACAAAAGAGAGTAAAATATCGAAGAATGATCTTAATCTCTTGGATCAAACGTGGATCCATCCGGAATCGTATGCGATAGCGAATAAATTCCTAAAACACTGCCAATGCAAGTTGGACGATCTTGGTACTCCGGCATTTATCGAACGAATAAATTTACACGCGAAAGTAGGATGTGCTAAATTAGCTGCGCAATTTGATACTGATGAGACGACTATGGAAATTATAATTAAAGCTTTGACCATGAAAAAAGACGAGGATATACGATTAAAGTCGAATTATCCGGTGTTTCGCGACAGTATGCGAAGTATCCATGATTTGAGCGTTGGTACCATATTGACTGGTGTTGTGCGAAATGTTACGCATTTTGGAACTTTTGTAGACGTGGGCGTCGAAAAGGAAGGATTGATACATGTTACACGTATGAAACATCAGACTGTGCATATAAGCCAACATGTGGAAGTAAAGGTAATCACAGTCGAAGTGGCATCTAAAAGAATCGGTCTTGAACTAATAAGGACATTATAAGTAATCGAATTAGTCTTTCCGGATTTACGATAAAGAATTTTTGCTACATTGGTGTAAAAAATGTTTATATCATGAATACAATGTTTTATTTTGCTTATATATATATATAAACTTTATATTATTTATGTGTATATGTAATTTGTATTAAAATTATAAAGAAGAAATGATAAAAACTACTATACTTTTGCACCAATATAATATCTAAGTTAATAACATTGCTTAACAAAATGTTTATAATATAATATGATAAAACGCTTATAATAACTATTATATTAGCCATGTGATATTTATATTAAGTGAAAAAAATATCACCATTGGTTGGTGATAAATATATCTTCGTAAAACTAATAATATTTATGTAACTAATAATATTTATGTTCCAGAATTAATTAAAGATACTTGACTTTATATATTAAACTAAATATAAGTGCTGTAATATAGCAATAATAAATATATATAATTTTGTATTAAAAATAGTATATATATATATATATACATATATATATAATCATATATATGTATTTTACGCACACATTTCACAATTTTATTATCTTATATTGCTATCTAATGTTATTCTTTAACTTAAATACTTAGGATTTGTGTTTATCTCTTATTCTTGTTGCATTACAACAAGCTTCTCGTGGGGATAGTTTATCCCAGAAAAATGGATTCCGCTCTCTTTATATCGCGCATCGCGACCGTCCAAAACGGGAACTCTATGCGCGGTTGCAGAGAGTTCGCAAAACGAATTCCAGTCACGTGCTAACATGCCTTTTCCCTTGTTACTAGCAAAAATACGGTCTGCAACTATCTACAAGGAAAGTGAGGGGAGGGTGTATATACCGCATTGGATGCTGCAGGAAGAAGATCGCAATTGCGACAGACTGACAATCGCGGTTAAACCTCTTATTTTTCAACCCGGATTTTCTTCTCGATGTCTTATAAAAAGATAATTATATATTAATTAATCTCAATTTCTGTTTATCGACAAATAATAAAAGTTAAAGACGCGCTATTAAAGTTTTACTTGAATATTATTATTACTTAATAAAATATAAATAAAAGGTACAATTGGACGATTCAAATCGCAAGATAGTTAAAACTCACATATAATATATTAAGATTTTTTCTATTTTTTTAACAGAGTTTGTTGAAAGCAAACTTTTATATAAAAATTTATATTTTATATATTTTTTATTTATTTGTTTAACGTAGAATCATTTTTTTTTTATTTGAATCACCAATAACAAAACATCGTCCACGGTAGAGCGTAATTGGCATGCGGTGGCGACATGACGGTTTTATTTCGTTATTGTATTCTCATACCTGATTATTCCCGAAACACGAAACACACTCCTTCGTTTCGTCTCGCCTGAAAGTTTTAGCATGCAATCTGCGAATTCTATCCCGCTATCGGGAAAGTTCAGGTGCATACCATTCCGCTCTGTCCGCTGTTGTCTCGAACCACGAATATTTTGTATGAGAAATACACCGTGTATGTAACTAAATAGCTCGCTTTAGATCGAATTTAAGAACACGTTCGTGCTTCTAAATCCGTTTTCCATATTCGCGTTATTTCCGTGATATCTCAACTAAATGTGTTAATTAATTCTTTTAAGCACGTATCAAATATAATGTATAAAAGATGAGAAAATTAAAAAAGAGTGATGCTGTAGGATATTTAAGCAGAAAGATGATTTTTCTTTTAATATAAAAATAATTTTTAGATTTTATTAAGTCAACTAATAAATCAAAGTTATGTGTGTACAATATTACAGAGATTATTTTAAATAAAATGATATACTGTTCTAAATTAAAAATGAAATGTCTTATGTGTGCATATAAAATATTTTATATTATAACTATAATATTTATAACATTTAATATTTATAAAGTTTGTACACATTCTGAAAAATAATATGAAAGATTATTTGAGGATTAACATATAATTGAGTCAAAATTAGTATTTTCATATTTTACATTTAACAAATATTCGGATTTATCGAATATTTGTTAAAATATAAAATATAAAATATAAAATATGGCAGAGTTTATGTTCTCACTCATGTGGCATTAAACAGAATCTATCAACGTCATTCATGTAATAATACATATAATTTTTATCATTCAATCGGACAGATTATAATCGAAGATTATCGCTATAGAAAAAATATAAACAATCAAACGTTTCCGTAGAGAGGATATATAATCCAGAAATATATGTATATATGCGTATGTGTGTGTGTATATATATATATATATATATATCCAACGTAGGGAAAACGAAATGTTCACTATACGAAACGAGTTGGAAAACGAGAACCATATAGGATAACATCTATTGTTCTCTCGCGATTGTATCTTGGATTCGCGTATGAATTGGATTGGTAACTCATATAAAAAATAGATTTATAATGATTTTTTATTAAAAACACGAAGAATTAAAATAAAAAGTTATCATATGTCATACTTTTTCATATTTTTAATATTTTAATAATTTCAATTTCTTTTGCAAATCTACGACTTGTATAATATATTATTTTCGGAAGACTACATAAAATATATTTTTATCAAATTCCTCATTTCTAATTTTTTTGTACTTGAAAAAACTTATGTATTTGTTTTTTAAATAAATTCTCTACGATATAATCGATTATCTCCGAGAGAGAGAGAGAGAGAGAGAGAGAGAGAGAAATCAGTTGTGAAATTGAAAATATCATTTATAAATGATAATATGATATATTTTTTGTACAAAAAAATGTTTCAGTATTGGTTCGTATATTGAATATCGAAGATCGATTTAACTTTGTACATATACCAACCTTGGCATTGAATTCTCCGGGTCTTCCGTGTGCTTTTTCCACCATATCTACCCTTTATTTTCCGGGATGCTTTTCATGCCCGTCGTTTTTCTCCCTCTTTTCATGCGTTCCATTGTTAGACTAGACGCTTTGAAACTACTTTTCACCCTCAGGGATCTGTCTATTCGCGTAACTGAGTAATAACCTCAGGTATTTTGTTGTTGCTAGGCATCGAAGAGATTTTACATCTACATTACTTCTGTGAAAAGAATATTTAAGCTTTCCATTTGTGACTGTGGCGATTTTTCATTTTTCTTAAATTTTATTGTCTGACAAATTCTGTAAATGTTCTATATTTAATATCTTTATAATTAATTTATAAATTACAGATCTCTCTGTTCAAATAAGGATCATTTGAAAATAAATAGAAAAAAAAGATTTTACAATTCTCTTGGACTCTTCTAAAGCTTAATTTCAGTCATTTGTAATTTTGGAACTATCGGTTTTCGTTAAGGAACAATCAATTTCAAATTGAACAAAAAAATCCATACACGAAAGATAACTCTATGACGTTTTATGACTTTATATTAGTTGTTCCTGTTGGAAAGTGATGACATTATGAGTAATATACGAAACTTAAGCACACTGTACAAATTGCCTTTCTCGGGTGACTTTGCCATGCCACAAGCCGCGGTTTCACAAAGCACTTTCTTCGTACCGGAGAAGCTTTTTCCGCTTGCTTTCTTTACGACCCTGCCATTCCAACAGCTTAAGTCCTTTCTTAGCCGAGTTCGCATAACGCCAACGTATAACGAGATGTAATATTTATATTACCTGGAAAAATATTTTCGTCCTGATATATATATACGACACGCCGTTGGCTTATACTGGATGATTCTAGAAACTGAGACGGGCTATAACTCTTTGCTTTTTAAAGTGAAGATGAAAGAAAATGGCAGAGAAAAATTTTAGCACGATTTAACGAGCTTTATCTTTCCACGATCCACTACTATTGCTTTCACGGATCTTGTTTTTATTGATAATATATCGTGTGTGATTTTTTTATATACATAATTTGACGTTTCTCATTCTGCATATATATAAAATTATTTTAACATATTTGACACAAATTATGCGATACAATATTATTTGATATAGACATTTTATTTTAGATTTATTTTACATTTATTATTCCACGGATTATTATTTTCGTACTCGAATAAAACGTGTCAATTCTGTTGTTGCACACTGTATTCTCGACTGCTTCATTTTCGCGCGCTAACATTATTTCCCAATGTTGGGCGAGTTTTTCAGGATGTTCCCGACGAAATCGTCGCCAGGAATACGCGCGTACCACGTCGGAGGTTACTTAATTTCAGTCGCGACTCATAGGGGTGGCTTGATTTAATTATCGTGGTTCACCACGAGCATCAAGGTGGCGGTTTCTATTCTCCCTGCGCCCCTTTGTCTCCTGTCAAAAGAGAGATAATTCCGGTAGTGGTACAGGTGCTCGTAATGATTCTCAAAAGAAGCAAAACCAATTGCTACCGAACGAAAGGGACGGGTCAACCTAGAAGGTTGAAATTGACAAACTCCAACCGGCAAACAGATATCAATCCATTTCAACGTTTCAGTTAGCATCTTAATCCTTAGTCGGACGTAATTTATATGGAAGAGATAGGGGTGGAGGGAAGACTATAGCGAACGATATGGAGATTGCGAACAATTGAAATGCGTTTGACATTTAAATAAGATATTGATATTACAAATTTTTTAATATATTATTATTAGAATAAATTCTAAAAAAATATTTAGTACAATTATGCGGTTAAATAAATTAAGAATATGTAATATCCTCTTGTTTTATTATTTACATAATTTAGCATCTGTTTGTTTAATTATATATTGGCACGCGTATGTTGATTAAAATACAATTATTCTTTAATAATTTACAATTATTATTATATATAATTTCCAATTAAAATACAATTATTCTCCAATAATTTCTATAAAAATATTTTCGGTTGTTCTGTTTTATCATTTTGGGTAATTGATGAAAATTAACAACGATGTCAATTGCTGGAATCACAATAAATACGTATTGTTGTGTAAATAAATTTATAGTATACGTACATATAGCACACATGAATATCTTTCTAAATATAATATTACAGATATTAAAATAAACATAGTCAAACAAACATGTCACTTTCACGTTCAAAATCTTTTCTTTTAAAACTACGCGATTAATAAAAATATCTATATTCTAAAGAATTATTTCGCAATTTATTGAACACTATATATTATATGACATGACATATAATAGTAACTAATTATATTTCGCAACATGACACGGGCGATGTGAGCGACGTAACGAGAAGCGTAAAAACATTAACATTCCATTCTAATGGTCCTGATTTTGTCGCAAGTGCCATCCGAGGCATAATGCGAGTATGCGAGACAGCCTATGTAAGGGTTGGCTCACGACTCACTCCCCAATGTAAGGGCCTCTCTGCACCCTCTCGATCAATATTCTGTCCAGTGGCGTAGCAGACGGGTGACTATTTCTTTTCATGTAACTTTATTGCGGTTTTGTTATTTGTTTTTAGAGATCTAATTTTACGATTATTAAGGGTAATATGAACGCGAAATAACGTTTATAACGAATATAAAAAATTGTCACTAGATAATGGAAACATTAATAGAAAATATATAAATTGATAATAATGAATATTAGATTTTTATTGTTTCTAAATGTTCTAAATAAATTTATGATGAAGTGTTTTGTCGCGAATTATTTTGGAATTGGAAATTAAAAATTTTTCTCCACATTATATATGATGTATTATATTAATATTGTATACAAACACTATTAATTTGTATTATGATGTAAGTATTAAAATGTTATTTTACATATAGTATGTTAATTTGTATAATATATAGTACATTAATCTTTTATTTTAATTAAAGTATCTAAAAATTATGTAGTTCTCTTTTAATATTTTTAATTTTAATTTACATGTGAATTTTTACAAATAGAATAAAAAAGCTTTAGTTAAAAACAATTAAAAAATATGCCAAAAAGTATTTAAAGATATATTTTAAATATTTTTGTTAAAAATTTTTAATAAAAAGGGGCTAAAAAGTTGCTGGATTTTTGGAGAATTTGTGTAGAGAATAGTATTTACATTCGACACGGTTTGAGTGAGTTCCGATATTTTCGATCGAAATTACATTTGCATAAACCACAGTTGAGCAAATTTGCTGCTGCCAGTCAGGATATTTAATTGGAGAACCGTCACGCAACGCAACTGTCAATGGGGAAAATTTCTCCCAATAACGCGATTAAATTTCGCGGACAATTACCATGACGCAAATTGGTGCACGACATATGGCTAAACAAGGATTCTTGATGATTACAATCCACCATATATTACCATGCACATGCACATACACACTTTACACCTTCGCAAATTTAACGTTGTACATAGTCATGACTAAAGTAATACATTATTTTATTAATGTAATTTGCTTAACAGCTATTAGTTAAATTATGGGACATGTAATGTATTTCAACGACTTTCTAAATTATCTAGCAATAATTTCTAGTCAAATAATTTTATCGTGTAATATGAATAAGATTTTTGAGTATTTAAATATTATGAATAATATAATAAAAATATATACGAGTATATTTTATGACATGACATAATATAAAATAGTTTCGCGTTTCAGAAAATATCTTTTAACGCAAATTTTTCCTAGTTTTATTATACGAGAGATTTTCAGAATGAGCAGCGAATATTTACGTGAAACATTCATTTCATATTATAAAAAATAAAAAATAGCAATAAAGTTGGATAAAGTCTTTTTGATCATGTATATTTATATAGTGTCGAGTTTATGTAAGCATTTTTAAAACAATAATTATGAAAATAAATCTGAAATTTATATGATAATGTATGTATATTTATAAAAAGTCTGCATATATATATATATATATATGTAAAGAAACATAATAAAAATTTAATTATTATTTAAGCAATACGCTGATAAAATCAATATGTGTCTTTGGGTAGTACTAGTGGGACGTACTAGTGCACGTCTTATATTTATAGTACTTCTCAATACTCGAGTATACCTCTCGCTTTCTGTAGAGAGGTCATCGCAGTAAATACTAATTTCGACTTTTGCTCAGATCTTCCTCAAAGCCAAAGGTAGCTAGCCAACTGGATCACGTGGACTAATATGCAAAGCATTGTATTGTCATTATTGTTGTTATTATTATTGTCATTATTGTTTGGATTTATTTTGAAATAACGAACCGAAAATTATTCTGTTTCATTTTTCGTGTTTAAATATTTTTATTTAGAGATAGTTTATTGGACAATTTCTATACAATAGTTATTGTTTACTTACATTTATAATCACGTATTATGAATGTGCAGATATCTTGTGTCAACTATAATTCATAATAAATAATAATTAATACATTTTTATTTAATAAAACTGAATATTTAAAATTGCTCGTTATATACTTCTCTGGATTTTTTCTTTTCTCTCTTTTCGCTATGAAATTATTTTTATTAATAAATTACAGTGTTTATTTTAATAAAAGTTTTTTTTTAATTGGGCAATAAGAATAAACATACATAATTAATCAATACGTTTGATTTTAAAAGTATGCATATTAATCTCGAACATTTTTCACTTTTCTTTTGATCTTTTTGCAAACAATTAAACTTAAAAATTGCAGATAATAAATTTTGTTGTTTTTTACGGAAAAAATTAATTGTTTTAAAAAAATATCGTATGTAATACGATAGCTATTATTAATATCCGTCTTTTTATTACAGTGATTTTTTCATTCGTTCACTCGATGAACTTCACTTGCACTTGGATCTTTTGGATGTTTCATCGCTTCCAGTCTTCCATCGCTGGGTGAGTAAGAAAATTAGATGCATTATAAAATAAAGATGAGATTAGATTGGCAAAGACATTTTATATCCAACGTTAATTAAAAAACATAATTGAAAATTATAAAATTATAATTGAAAATTTTAAAATTATTTAATTCAGCATTTAATAGTTAAGAAATGTTTTTGCCAAAATAATTTTCGTATAATTTCCGATTTAAAAATTGTTGCGCAACAAATATTAATTAAAACAAAGTTTTCCTTCTAAAGGAAAGTTCTCTATTTCGTTCACGTTCAATTGTTTATAATTTATAAAAGTTATTATGGATTTCTCAATATTTTTGTTCAAAATCATTTTTAATCGTAACAATAAAAATCATAAATAATAATTTAAAAAATTCTGAAAATTCTATGATCCATAAAGTTGATCGATATTATTTACTATAATACGCGCGTTCATGTTTATTTCGATGTAACATTTCGCTCTGATCAGGATTAATTTCGGTTCATGTCCTTTATCGGGAACTTCATTCCGTGGAAGACGGTAGCGCGGTAACGACTTTATTAGGGTTATCGACGTGTGCAATGTGCTTCACCCTCTGACATTTTAACTCTTGACATGTTCGTTATGGAAAGTGGGCCGCGCCGGTGACGGACACGGCGCAGCTAATTGCTAATTATCTTACGGTTTTAATCAATCAGTCCGAAACGACACATTGTACAGTTACATGGCAGATGTTACGCAACCGGTATAGTCCTTTTGTCCTAATCAAGTCGAGATCGTTTGTATAATTGGTCGGTTACGTGATCCCATAGGTACACGCCCGCGTCGATTACTCTCGTCGCACACTTGTTACAGTATTACGTGAACTTCATTATTCCGCGTTCGTTGTAATTCAGCGGATACGAAGGTGGAATCTGTGCGCCCAAGATCGGTACGAGAAAGCAGTTCTCGTTGTTGTAGGCGTCGCGCGTCTCTCTCTCTCTCTCTCTCGGCGACGAAATTGCAGCTTGGCATCCTGGAAGATATATTTCACGCCTTGTTGCGAGTAAGTGGCTTCTTCCACGCAGGATTAATGCCGTAAGGCGCGCTACGTTATGCATAGCGCATAATACTCGCTCTGCTAATTTATTTTTCACAAAATATTACTAGAGACGCGCGCGCATAAAGTAGGACATATTATTATTATTCAGAGAAAACAAACACGTACAAAAGAAATATTGCAAATAAATTACAAAAATCTCTTATTATTAGATGCTGACGTTTTTTGACGTTGTTTAAATTTTGCTTTCCTTGCGCATTATGTGTAAAATACAGAAAGAAGAAACTTTCTTTAATTATAGTAAATATGCAACCGCACGTGGACTTTTATTAATTACCGATCTATGAATATTCTAAAATTTGTTTTGAAATAAGAAACTATTTTTGGAAAATACAATTAATTTTATAAAAAAAAATCTTAACATGGACGTTTCGAGGAAAATACAAACGGGTATTAACGGATATATCGGCTGTTCGATCTGTTTTAGTTGAAAAGCTATATTGATTTAAGTTTTTAAACCATTATACGATCGCGGAGAGTTGCTAATTAATTACTCTACATTCTATACTCGACCGAGTTACGATATTCCGAGGTACTCAGCAGCAATCATGTTATAACCTTCTAGCTCGCTTTTGACAATGCAAAAAGCGGAAATTATTTTCTCGTATGCACTCCGATGAGAGCGAGAAAGAGAAAATTTAAAGAGATTTTTAGCACATCGAGGACGGAAAGAATTCGCAAGCGAGTGAAAAACGAGTCTCGTAAGATTATTGTTAGACGTTAGACAGTTGGATCAGTTATCTAACGGGCGTGTAAGCTCACATATATATATATATATGATTAGATAATTAAATTAATTAATTTGCTAAACAAATCTTAATTATATTTTATAAATTAATATTGGTGTTGGTAGTTTTGAAATATCTTGAATAGATATAGACGTAAATCTAAAAAGAGATTTGAGGAATATATATTTATAAAAATAGGCAATATAATAATAAATTTGCGAATTAGACAGAGCAATTTGCTTTATTCATTCAAAGCAATCGTACGCAAATTATGTTTGATCAATACTGATGATCAATCAGATCCGTAATATTTAATTATCTTATCAATATTCGTGCCTTATCAGTTATCAGTTTCAATCGCGTATGGGCGTATAATTTCGCTTCCACAAATAAATTGTTTGCAATTTTGCTCTGTCTGATACGCAAAAATTGATACGCAAATCTGTTTAATTCGACATGTTAATTGTATAATTTATTCTGCATCTTAGATCATATTTCTTATCTCTTGTCGAGGGTCTTAAGTCATTTTGATCCGATCCAAAGTGATGATCATCACTGATGATTACGTGTTCGGTGTTCTTCTCCCCACGTGTCAAATGTGAGGATGAGAAAGAATTCACCCTAATTACCATGTATGATTCCCATGGCAAAATTATATTCATTGTCACGCGCGCGCGTGTCGAGATCATGCAAATATATTTTCGCAAACACGCGAGTTGTTGGGTTAAACAAAGGCTCGCACGGCCTATTGTTTTGCGAGTGCACGGCTTTACGGCTTGATTTCGCGCGCACTCTTCGACGTGTCGCGGTACGCTCGGGGTCGCTTGTTATTTTTTTCTGCCTCAATGAATATTCGAATATCTCCGCGCGAGAGGGTTTGTTTCACGCCGCAAAAGTGGGATACGCCAGGGCGGATCGGGGGTGGAATAACCCGTTGGTTGCGAGCTATTCCGTCGACGGGGCGTCTAGACGCCGCGGCGCCTGTTTTCAAGCATCAAATGCTTGCGGAAGTGCGGTCGATGCTTTGAGCTTTCTTGCCTCCCCCCGCCCCCGAGCTTTTGCCGCAGAAATTTCGCTCGCGTCGCATCGTTCGTCGATTTGCGTTGCTCTACTGGCTGCAATATCTCAGACAGGAAAACAGTTTCGCTGCGGAGACTTCGATCGCAGAAAAAATAACACGGAAAACGTGTTGGAGATAAGGATAGAAGTCTTTTAATTAAAAGAACATGTTACTTTGTTAGGTAAATATTTATTTAATTTCTGGTGGCGTGTTTCTGAATGCGTGTCTACCTTCTGTGTAATGAGATTACTTGTATTAATTTGAATGTACGTTTTTTTTTTTAATATTAAAATTCTGATGAAATATTACTGATATTTTATTTAAGGATTCAAGCGATAATGAGAAAAAGCGTTGTCGCGTTAGCGCGACATCAATTCATTACTGGGGCGCCCCTTACGTATGTGTTAAAGAACGGCCAGGCATCCGAGATAACGCGCCTCGTTTTCTTCACATTTCAAGATTTTTTGCCATTATCTTTTATCTTGCAGAATTTCATTTCGTCCGATTAAATCGGCAAAAAAACCGTCGTGCGAGCCACTACGTACGTACGTGACACTCACGGAGCAAGGAGAGGACGGATAATTTTTTTTTTTTTTTTTTTTATCAGACGATGGTTCTCGCGACAGTGTGAGCTAAGGCCACCCATTCACGGATCGATTTTAATCTCTGTAAGAGACTCGAGGGAAACGCGCTTATATTCAGATTGGAATTGTTACGTCGTGTCGCGAGCGCGCGCGTTGCACGTGCTGCAGTTGAAATGCATTTAATGGGCGACGGCGCTGCGCTTGAAGGCAAGGCCGGTTATAATCCAAGTCAAATGTTTTATACCACCATCACCTCGGCGTGCGTGCGCGCGATCGATCAGGCCCGGTTTATGACAGCCGGGATCGCCACGGATAATAAGTCCAAGTACCCGAGGGCAGCTCATAAGTCGCGCGTTATAAAGCATTTCGGGCATAAAAGTTTCCGCGTGCGACATTAAATAAATCCGAATAAGATGATATTATTTGAAATATGAATACGAATAAAATCGAGAAGAGATAACTAGAGACGGAAGAATAAAAATGAAGAGAGCTTAATCATTTATATAGGTATTATTATTATTGTATTACTGCTGCTCTCTTTTCTCTCTCTCTCTCTCTCTCTCTCTCTTTCGCTCTTTCGTTGAAAATCTTAACTATTATGAATAAAATTGGAGAAGAAGTGAGAAAGAACTGGAGGATGAAGAAAAAAGATGAAAATGAGGTAGAATTAACCACATAAGGATATTATTATGACCGCTAATGTCTTCTTTCTCTCTCTCTCTTTCGCTCTTTTATGAAAATCCTAACTGCCATGAATTCATATGCGTTTAAATCTTTTGGCTTATCTGCATCATTTAAAGTTTGCTCGTCCTAAATGAACGTAAAATTTTGCAAGTGCACAGCGTCAAAGTAAAACGATCCTCGAGAAGAACGTCGCACAGATTAAAGAACATAAAACTTGGTCGAGGTGTGTAATAAAGCACTTCCTGTTCTTTTTTTTTTTTTCTTTTTTCTTTTTTATCTCTGGAAAGCTCGTCTTACGTCTAACGGGCAGTTTTGCGCCACCGTTGCCGCTCACCAACGTCTCGTTTCTCTCCGCCGGCCCTTGAATTACAGCAAGTTTTCCGCCTTACTGTCTATTTACTGCGTGCTCGCGTGCCACAGGTAATGCCGTCGGTCGACCATCGGGGAAAACCGCGTGGAAAAGGCTCGCGCAATGAATTCCCGGATACTTTCAGCAATATTTATGGTGGTCCGCCCGCGCACAATTTATTTAATTATCGCGCGAGAAGCCTGGCACTGCTTTATTATAGTTTATTCCAATTTTCGCACCTCGTGCCAGCGAAACCGCAATATCGATATCAATTGGTCACGCAACACAGAATCAATGCTGTTATTGGGATTTTTGATGCCATAGTTACGGTTTAATCAAAGTGTTAAAATATTAAAAAAATTTATTGTGCAGCAAGCATACATATTTGCGCGATGAATTGTAATTTAATAATTATTTTTATAGTATAATATAAAAGTGGCATTTTGTTTATAGTTCTAAATATTTATTGAAGTTGATCATTTAGTGTATAATGACATTTATTTAATACTAGTTGTGTCAAGTATATGCACTATTGAATATTAATATCAATGAGCCAATATATTGAGCCGTATATTATAGCTTCACCTTTCACCTCGATAATATAACGGTTCTATTCTCCATTAAAGTCTTTCTTCTCTCTCTTCGGATCAAATCATTAGACTGCATGGCCTTTTAACTTTCTTTTTTATTTGGATAGTGTAAAGTGCAACACGGGTCTCCATTATGTTAGCCAACACCATGGAAGAAGATTTTAGAAAATACTCGGAGCTGACTAGTTATGAATTATATCATCTTATGCAACAATGGACTTTGAATAGCATTGTTATATATAAAAATTATGCACGGCAATTGTATAGGATTGGAATAAAAAAATAGATAGAAGCTGTAAACGCGTTCATTTTTACTTGATATAAAAGTTTATATGAACGTGACATTAAAACATAAAACGACATTGTCATGTGGGAAACGTAAATTCTTGAAAAATAGTTTTCTGAAGGGGATAAATGGCATCGTCAATGGCGAGATATTTAACGTATGTGGTTTCGCGATGTAGGAGTTCACGTTTGACCTTAACGTCCACGCGCATTTCAATCACGAGGAAAAACATCAATGAATTATTTATTATTACTATCTTATTATTAGGCGCATTTAATATTCTGACATGTGCGTGACGTGAAATCATTAATAATATTTTTTCTCGAAAATCAGGCAGTCAATAAAAAAAAAAAATATATATATTTTTATGAAAAATAGTTTTTCATTAATTTTCAGGTATTAATAACGATAAATTTGATTTTTATTTTGAAGCACTATAATGTTTATGTTTATTGAAAGCATCGTGTATGCACATTTATCAATTCAAAAATAACAATATTTTTATGCGCTAATAATTCTTATCGCTGTCAACACAACTTGATAACATGTAATGTAGATAATGCGGCGATAAGTATAGCGTGCAACAAGGTTTTCGCTCTCAGGAACTGACAGTAACAGAATCCCTTGGATTAGGATTCAGGCTACAAGGGAAATACCCGTGGTTTTGTCATATGAGCAATAGTGGAAAGAAAAAATCAAAAGTGCGCACAGGTACATACACTCGATGACTCGAATATTTTTTACACCGTATAAATGCATTCACGGATTAACATTATTGATGAACAAATAAGCTCATGTTTAGATATTTGTATATTATTGTATTTTTTATTCGACACACGAACATAATCGCATAGAGCTAATCACAATCTTAACGTGTATCGATGATCAATTCATCTTATAATATAGATTTATTGTGAATAGTTGACGTTTATCGAAAGTAATAAAGTTATATGTCGAGTTTTAAATTTAATAAAATCAAAATAACCTTTTTAAATTAGTTCGCTTGATATAGGATATTAATATTTTTATGTATCATTTAATTTTTTTAATATTTTTTTTCTGAAAATATTGAAATCTGGAAAAGATCTAGTGAAAGATTTATGTATCATATTAAAGATACAAAATTGTAATTTCGGTGTCTATTGCGTTCTGTTATGTAATTTATATGTAGCATCTTTTGCTTAGGATTTAACGAAAGTGTTGGTATTTAGAGTGCGTGTGTGAAGAGGATGCGCGTTCTCGCGGATTCCGTGAAACCGAAGATGGGCTAAGAGCTCTCGTCGTAAAGGCGGCAGCAAGCCGAGAATATCACGTGCGAAGCTAACATGTCCTTGGGGAGCCGAGGGTGTGTATTCTTTCTTCTGTGTGTATATAGCCGACGTGTATATACATGTAGTATATACGCATTTCTCTCCTCTCTCTTGTGCTCTGTATGGTACTACATGTATAAGGTAGCACGCACGCGTGTACACGCTTGTAAGCTCTCGTGAGCAGCTTCCGTCAAATTCTTCCCGCTATAAAATGCCGCTATATTTGTAGATACAAGGAGCTGCTTTAACCTTTCTGAAAGCTCGAAATCTACAGGGCGAGACACTTAAAAAAACGTGGTTAAATTAATATCTCGAGATACACAAATTTTAGATAAAAAAGTATTTTGACAGTTTGGCTAGAAATATATTTTTGAGAAATATTTATTTGTGACGAACAATTTATTAAATAAAAATGTTCTTTATTTTTTAAATAAAATTTGTAATAAAAATTAAAATATATACAACATATGTACAAGACGTATATACACACTAAATATATGTGCTTTTATAATGTCGTATAATTAATAGAAGTACAGCTGTGAATATCCCTGTATATATATATATATATAATATATTATGTTTATACATGATATAGAGAGTTGTCGTGTATATATTATACTTGGGAGAAACTGGGGTAAGCGGATCAAGTCGGGCATTCGCTTATTTCGCGACAGGTAGGGGAAACCCAATAAAAACATCGGATAAAAATGAGTGGCTAATCCGTGACGTATTTTCGACAAAACTTTATGCGCGTAAAATATATAAACTAGTCTTTTATTTAAAAATATGGAAATTTAAATCAATTTTTTTTATTAATTTAATCTTAAAGTTATGAATTTTTATCTTGTGAGAAATTTTTTTCTCTCCATGGGCAGGGGGAAGAATAATTTAAAACCTATTACTTAAATTAATGTAAAATTAATTTACAATTTATTATTTAAAATTTAATATTATTGAAAATTTTTGAGATATTTTTAAAATTTGTTTCTATTCGATTATATGCAGATCGAACTATCGCTTTTATAGCAATTGGTTATAGTCTTTTGTGTACATTGAATTTTCATTTGGAATGACGACTTAAAATCGTTCGAGACTCGAATTTATTTACTCTCATGTAATCACTGTTTATATAGAGGAAACAACGATCTCATCTCAACGTTAAAGCAAAGGTATGATGGCGGTCTCCATTTCGACGGAGATCGAATGTAACCCGATTCGAGCGATTCGACCCTCTATCAGAGTAACGAAGCTCTTTCGATTCCGTTCACATCTCCGCCGTGCCCGTAGAGAGAGAGAGAGAGAGTATCCCGTGCTGTGGGCGTTTAGTACGTTTCAAATTTGAACGTATACTGAATTCCCGATACACTGAAAAAAAAAAAAAAATGGTGAACAATGCATACTCCTCGTCACTTGAAAATGATATTGCCAGCGAAAGGTGAGGTATTTTGCGAGACGTAAAGCTTCAGATCAATCGTAGGATTCATTTCCAGTATTCATCGGAGAATAATCGAGTCATTAATATTTCATTCACGATGCTGTATGTATATACGGAGTGTCTGAACTAGTGACTGCTATCAGAAATGACGTTCCATAACGTACGTTATAACAAAACCGTTTCGCACGTTGCAGAGTTTCTTTCACTGTCCCTTTCTCTCTTTTTGTCTCTTGTCTACTGCTAGTCGCTGCGTCATTAAATCTGCGACTTCCACCACTTTCAAGCCATTTGCGAGTTCGCGTATTGTGCATTCCGCCCTGCATGCAGATATGCATGCGGAATTATATCCTGAGCTTGCTACCCGACCTTTCTCCACCAGATCCTTTTCAACCCCTCTCACGTACCTTAGAATGAATGAACGAGCTTAGCAACCTACCGAGGGCAAAAGGCGCTCGCCATCGTAATGCTTGCTTGACACATCGACGAAAATTGTTAAACATTTCAGAAAAATTTTTATTAATCACCTTATCTTATCTTTTATTTATCACTTTATTATGAAATATAATATATCACTATTTTTTTATCAGTGAAAAATAGAAAGTTTGATGACCTCTTTCTTAGAAAATATATAAGAATATCACCTGTGTTATAATACAAAGATATTTTATATGTTGAAAATGTGTGTGTGTGCAAGTAATTGCAGATTCACGGACTGATGACAAGAAGCGTTGATACAAGTGTCAAATGTTGATTTAACGATTGTTTTTAATCAACTGTTCTGTATTCTTAATGTCGCAATATCAGTCAGGAAGGATCATCTGTTTTCAAGTGTTTTAATCAATATTTTCACGTTTTATTTTAATCGCACATGTAATAATAAACAAATAAAAAATAAAAGGATGATAATACAACGTTAATAAATTAATATGAAAATGAATCGAGATTTTCCTGAAATGTGAAGAATGTATTTTTTTCTTTTTCTATTAACTATGCAAATGTTTTCGAGAAATATAAAATGTAAAGAAAAAGAACGACATCATATATGTATATGTTTATATCACTCCAGTTTTTTCATCTATTTTGTAATTATATCGATATTAAATCTAAAGCGGCGACACCATGCAATTTGCATTTCCTGGGCGTTACATTAAATATTAATTCAATGCCGCGCGAGAACCCGACCGTCCCTTTCACGAGAAAAATCTCTATTTATCCAGGTACAGACGGATGCAGAACTGATGCCGCAATGAAAAGTAGAAAAGAAGAAAAAAAGAGAATCCGCGATTGTGCGGTCATCCGGGCACTCATTTTCGGCCCATTCATACGGTAAAAGGAGGGATAAGTCAGACGCGCGTTGTTGTTTGTCACATTTATCATTTGTACTTGACGCGCATCATGTTTCAACAATTCGCAAAACTGCATTGTTGATACCGGCGCAAATATATACCGTGCGGATACACGACCGTTCGGACTGGCCACGCATAAATAAGCGTCAAGAGACTATTTCTAGATATACGAGAACTCGGTACGAGCGCACGCAGTTGCAGCAATGCATATCAAACGCGTTGAATTTTTAGTGTCATTTAAAGTGCAGCTTTAAGTGGAACGATATGTCGTAAAAATAACGGGAAGAAATCTTTTTATGGTATTTTTAAATATCAAACCGCGGGTACAACTGAATATTCGATGATATTTTATATCCCATTTATTATGTATCTATTTATAATATATTCCTATTTATAATATGCATAGTTTAAGGAAGCAGGTGAGAGAGAAAGAAAGAGAAAAATTATGACAAAATTATCTATTTTTATATTCCTTTTTCTTCAATATTGCGTTAATATTTTTGAATTTTTTCACACACGATGCTTTTTCTAAATTTTAATTATGATTTAAATAAAGTCAATTTTTTTGACAACTTTAATTGTTCATCAAAATTATTTTTCTGATAAAATCACACTGTTTTTAAATTGAGTGATCAAATTATATTTATTTCTGAACACTAAAAAAGCTAATGGTTTTGAAGAAAAAGATATATAAGAATTAAACATAATAATAGAATTATTGGGCATATTAAAAAATCATTTTATATAGCTCAAAATGTGTTTGAAGAGTCATCTATTTTTTTTTTTTTGTTTTATGAAGAATAAAAAAGATTTTAATATTTCAATCATTTCAAGTGCATCACTCCCCAACACACGCTTCGCAAAAATAAGATACGATTGCGAATTATTTTGTTTTCCGGACTTTAACTTCGTTGCTCCTCTGATTGATCTTCTCAGTTAGTCGCGTGAATGTGTGCCATCAGTGAAATTGTAATACCTTCCGACGTTACCAAGGGATTCGAAATGTTGAGCTTAATGCGGGAGCTTAAAGCCCACACACGTATATATGTACACCTATGTCCATATATATATATATATATATATATATATATATATATATATATATATATACGTATATACGTCTGGACGGCAAATTCGTAACTCTGTCGACACTACCATCGACACCTTTACGAGCGCTACGTGTGTTCGTTCGAGCGGTGTGAGATGTTCATCACATGTACATGGTGCACACGTACGGAACCTACACAACAAGACGAAAGTCCGAACTTGATACTCTTACAGAACCGTTTGATTGGATGTATCGGGGGTAAGGTGATAACGATAACGGTTATCGTTATAGCCTATTCAGTATCTCTGACTACCAAGTGTTAAAGTATTCCGGACGGCCGAGATCCCAGGATCGTTATTGCACTGAGAAAAGTTGCTTCTTCTAACACGTGTTAGAATTCGTGATTGTACGGTCCATGAATACGCCATACACAGCATTTCCGCGGAGATAATTATATACGATTGCCATTGTTAATTTTAATCTTGCGCATTGTGCTATACAGGGTGGGCCCAAACGTTCTAGCAAGAGATTTTATATAAATTTTTTTTTTTTTTCTTTTTGAACGAAAAGTTTCCCATAAACATGGATCAAAAAATGCTTCCTTAAAAAGGTGATGCCCAAAAACTTCTAAAATCATGACTATTTTATATATTTTTGCAAATATTAGATATCAAAGTATTTTTTTAACAAAAAATATCGAAACAAAAGTTGTAGAGAATTAAATTATCTTTCAAATGAAATCAAAATGATTGTAATGGTGTTCCATAGGTTTTGAGATAACCAGTTTCAAACGTGCAAAAAAATATTTTTCCGGTTATCTGTTACAATTATTTTGATCTCATTTGAAAAATAATTTAATTCTCTTTTATTTCGATATTTTTTGTTAAAAAACACATACTTTTTCTTTATAAAAATGTATAAAATAACCGTGAATTCAGAGGTTCTTGGACGTTAATTTTTTAGAAAAGTATTTTTTTGACCCTTGTTTATAGAAAACTTTTTGTTCAGAATTAAATTTTCTATAAAATCTCAAAATCTGGCCGAAACGTTTGGGCCGACCCTATATATTTAAGGATATCTCCTAAAATCATATTGTAGAAATACAAAATCGATATAATTTGCTGTTTTTTTACTCCTTCTTTCTTTTTATTTTATTGTCTATCTAAAAGTAAAGTTAATTCTAAAGATTTAATTGTCAGGAAAACTCGCGTTTAAAATTCAGTATTTTTGATAAAACAAAAGTCCTCGACCGAGATTACAACCGAGCGAGATAAACTGACAATTCCGGGTTCATACTTTAGGCTGAGAGGTCGTGTCTCATCCCTCCGCGATTTAGTTGGCTTCGCAAAGCCCCGTGACGGGATTTTCCCGTATTACGAGATGCAGGTTTATTTAAGCTAGTTAAGCGATTAGATCGACAAACCCTTTGAGCCATGTATAATTTGAATTCTTATTTTTTAAAGACATTAAATAGTTGTAAAATATTTTTACACTCTTGCGTACAAAGTTATTGCTAGCACGATCTCTTATCGCTATTAATAGTCTCTTGTCATTAGAATTGTTTTCAATCGCGCAGACATTTCATTCAATTTACAAATTTATTCAGAAAAATAATTTTTCCATCAGCTTTTAAATATGTCTGAAAAAAGATCATATTCGCAATGTAATACAATATTCCGCAAGTTTCGCGCACAATATATTAATGAATTTGCCAGTAGAACTATTCGTACACGCCCTAGTCTCTAAGGTAACATAAATACTTGACGCGGACGAATGTATAGATGCATTTTTCACATCGTTCATACCTTCGCCGTCAACAAGATCACGTTGTCTCCTACATCTTTAAAGAACTTACTGGAAACAAGCCACTATACAACAGCTATTGGTGCCTGCTACGTTCGCGAAAGTCTCCGTCTGTGGCAAGATCTGCGGGATCGAGTATCCTTAGAGATTGGCCGCTTTGTTCGAATGGCCGATAAACTACCCTCTGCCCTCCGCCTTTTCTTTTCGCCCAGCATCCCTTCGTCTCTCTCTCTCGTCTCCCTTCTTCCACTTGTCTCTTTAAACTGTCTTCTGCTAAAGTCACGACTTGTCCCCGAAGAGATATTGGAGTAGTGACGTGGTCTCGGGTCGTCGGGGCGTGACGTACCGTCTCGCCAGTGCTACATCTAACTACTTGACGCGGTCATGACATTCGGATGGAATTCCGGAAGCAAGTTGCCCGAAGAAATAAATATATCATGTTAACAATATAGAATTGTAAAAAAAAGAGCGAAATATTTTAAAAATATCTCAAAGTTATTATTTTCTATATTTTTTAAATGATCTTGCATTTTAATTTATATATATATATATATCAGTACCATTATTCTCGTTATTGTTATTAAAAATAAAAGCAACGAACGATACAACTTTCTCGCTGCTATTATGAAAAACTATCAAAGGAAGGACCTGATAAAACGGGAACTTATTTTCCGGAAATAGCGCGTTAAAAAAAACCAGTTGACTTATAGTCAACTAATTGGAAGGCCGCGATTCTGTTGCCTCAATTCCACGAGCAACCGAGCGGACGAAAATAAATGTTACGGCAGGAGTTGGGTAAATAGGGTAAAAGTAGCAGAAAGATATTGAACTGGTCAGGCTATTTCGCAGAGCCGAAGTCCGCGGAAATTGCTTGAAATGAAAGAAGGCCAACGATATCAAGTTATTTCGTACCACATTCAACCTGTCAAATAGTTCGAGAAATCTCTTTACTAGAATCGCGTATCTCGTGGCCTCGAATGGCAAAAACTCACACAATTGAAAGATCATTTTACTTTACAGTTTGACATTTTATACATAATTTTAAAATGCATATATACATAAAATATAAAACGCATTATATATTAATGTATATTAATCACGGAATATTCCTCTTTTCTCTCAGATAAAAACGGTGAATATATATTGACGAAAATTCAATCGAGATAAAAAGATTCTTTCTAATTTTTATATTATGTACATGCAAAAATCTTAAATTTACTAAAAATTAATACATTTTAAGAATTTATCCATGTCGAAATTAAATTAAATTAACAATTAAAAAGACTATATATTATATATTAATTAATTTTTAAGAAGCACGTACACGCTGGATATATATTTTCCATCGTTCTCAAAATACTGCAATATTGTTGGAAGATTCTTCGATACTCAACGTCATTTCTTCCGACCAGATATTGCTCCGTGTTCCTCGGAATTCAATGATTTCAATCCCAGTATGAGTACATTTCATTTAAAGAAAATCAGTCAAGCAAAAGTGCCGATATCTTCACTGTCGGCATCAAAAGATTTCTTTTATTTATCTTTTATATATATTTATATTTTCTTGCAAAAGCATCTTTGTGTTGTCCATTCCGAACGTGCTTTCCTTCAGAGTTAAACGTAATAATCCGTGTAACGTGCAATGCGAGAATGAGAATATTATCTAAAGGCGCATTAAATACGCGTAATTTGACGAGAAGATGACATCGAGAGCAACGTTGACAAAGACGTTGAGATAGACATCGCAGTGTTATGTCACGTGCGCGTAACGTCATTATGTTTCATGCAAAATGTATAACGGTGCATGCAACTAAGACCGCAACGAAATAATGCTAATTTATTCGGTGTGCATATCGGACGGGAGAAGGGAGGGGAAGAGTATAACCCGCGATGGCTTATCCTTTCAAGGATGCAAAATTAGACAATCCCGTACTGCAAGACATTCGATCTCATTAACATGATCGTCAGTTTATTCCATTAGTTTCCAAGTGTAGATTTAAGACGATTAAGAAAAAGAATAAAATAATAATTCAAGTATTTATATTTATATTTATAAATATTTAATATAAATTATTGATTATTTAAATAAGTATTTAATTTATTATTTTTGACAATTAGTTTGACGATAATTTAAAAAGATTTTGAAAACGTAAAAGCTTTTCAGTTTGGTAGTTGAAGAATGTGACTACTTATTTACGCGATTGCCTCTCTTACGCTTTATGAATTCCAGATATATCCGCCACGAAGCGTGTCGAGGACGCAAAATTAACGTGTGCGAGGCAAAAAATGCACGGTTGAAACGGTGTTGAAATTCCGTGAATGATTCAAGAGAGCGGGTGAGATGTACCATGTGTGTGTGTGTGTGTTGTGTGTGCGCGCTTCATAGCGCACCCTAATGCAAACCATGTATCGTAACTTATAATAACGTGTGGTTTATATAAGGGAAATAAAGAGAGAGAGAGAGAATAGACACGTTGACATTATTACATTAACGTTATTCTGATGCACGACATTCACACGAGCTCTAAAATATATGCTTCGCGATGCACACGTACATCGTCGCCGTGGATCCATTTGTGCGAACGTAAATGCACGGTTTGTGCGAGGGTCGCTACGAGATTGCAATCCATTCATGTGTACTCTCTCGAATTATAACGCATATGTATATATACGTTACATATTACACACTTAAATAGCTTTCTCCGCTACACATTGGTTTATACACACGCGCACACGTTGCGCGCGTCTGCAATTTTTTTACGCATAAAATTCTTCTCAATATTGTCATTTACTAACGAATAATTATATCACAAATAATATGAACGGTATATCTGCTTGTAACACTTTTCGCGATGACAAGTATGTGAAGTCATTTGCTTCGCGTTTTGCTTCTTCGCTTCTTGTCGATTAGGAGGCTTCGCCTTCAAAGAACTCATGCGATTCGAAAGATGCGATTATTATGACATTCTTTCGAGTCATAAAAACTGGAAATGCCAACATTTGTCATGATATATATTTCGGTATTAAATATACAAATCAGATATATATATATATATATATATATATATATATATATATATGCGTATGACATGTAAAGAAATTATATATTATAATTAATTGTATTTTCGAATTAATTGAAATTGAGTACTAGATTTTAAAAAAAATTAAATATACATTTCTTATTAAAGCTGAATGCATACTACATGTAACATATCATCGTCATACATCAAGCTAATGTTAAATATTCTTATAGTATAAGCTTTAAATATCGATGATGATACGGTTGTGTTATGATTGATGTATTGGTCCAATTGAGAGCCATATAAATATACTTGACATTATTTGTTGATACGGTAATATGTTATGCATATAGTGTACATTCAACTTAATAAAAATTCGGATATATTGTTATTAAGATCCAGTTATTTATTTTATGATGTATCCTGATTATAAACAAAGTAATTTGTCGCGCATAAATTTATGAGATAGATAAATTATGAGATTGCTATTTTATCCTCCTTCCTCGAAATAGGTTTAGAAAGATAGTGAGATTATATATTATTTTATACATTTTGCATATAAAACTTAAAGAGCGCATAATTACATATAAGCATCATAGAGAGAAGAAACGATATAGACACGCAGAAGGAAGTAAGGAGAATCGAAAAAGAAAAGCAGAACGGTACACCGAAGCGATTACAAGAAGGATCGAAAAGAAGTAATACACGGATAAAAAAAAGAGGATAAAGAGAGAGGAAAAAGGATAAAAGCTCTTTAACCAGAGTGCTCTGAACGACAGGTGAGTTCTTTGGTAAAGGTAGAGAGAGAGGCTACGATTTCTCGAGAGGAGAGTCAGGAATGATGGGAGAGAAAGAGAGATGGTGAGAAAGGACGTCATTTGTAAAGATGAGACCGAGAGAGAGACGAGACAAAGACGAGAAGTAGGCGACAATGTGTGACGAACGAAGGCACACGAAGATACACGAGCGTAGAGTCAGCGCTCGGAGCTCGGACGCTCGGAGCGTGTGGAGTGTGGTGGTGGGGGGTGAGCGTCAGCAGAGTGGGGGAATCGAGGAGGGAGTAGGAAGAGAAGGGGACGAACACGCCGGCGCCTCAGTATCGCGGTGTCTATTGAGGTGTTCGTTTCGCGGCTGAATTCCGATCTCGGAGACAAAAGACTTTTCCGTTTTTGCTCGGCCATCCTTTTTCGGCAAGTTCGTGCACAGAAAGAGAGAGAGAAGGAGGACATCATTTCGTCAGTTCGCGTTTATCCTTTCTCTCGTTTCCGCGATGTCGCGTCATTTCTACGACGAGCAAGGCTAGCCAACCGCGACTTTGGCGGAAGCCCCACGACCGGCCGTCTCTCTCTCTCTCTCTCTCTCTCTCTCTCTCTCTCTGTCTCTGTCTCTCGCGTTTGACGGAGAGGGACGATATCGGGACGCGACTGTACCAGCTGTGTGACGCAGAGTCGGGGCGAGTGTATGCGTGCTGTGTTCTCTCGGTTGTATCTTCTTGTTTTGTGCGCGGCTCGCGGAGTCGAGTTTTGCTTTCGCGCTTGCCGGTTCTCGTTTCTCTCTTGTGTGCACCGATGTTTTCTCTCCCGTGGCCCCGTTAAAGCGAGGGAACAAAGAGAAAACGAGACGAGCGAGACCAACAACGGACAAAAGGGAGAAGAGAACTACGTACATAAGAGACGTCGTATCGATCGAGAGCTGGCGCTAACTTCACGTGAGTCAATGAGTTTTTCTTTTTTGTATTACCGCGAATAAAGAAAATCAATCACATCAATGTCTTCTCGTGACGCGGACGAAGGAGGAGACGTGGATGTGCTCCACCATTCCTCTCTGTCATCCGGTCATTACGTCAGCTCCGTTAACGAAAAATTATTAGAACGCATCTCGCACGTGTGCTCGGGGTAATATAATCGAAATAATGCTCGAGGAAATAGCCGCGATTATTCACAAGCGATTATTCAATCACCTTCATTCGCGACTGTGTTTACATTCCAAAATCCAGCTTTGATGTTTACATTCCAAACTAACTTACGATCACGCAGCTCGCTGCCTGCTTGCTGTCTGTTTACTTTTTTTTGGGGAGGTTGGGGCGACGCGCTGTATGCTTGATGCTATGTTTGAAATGCGATGAAACATTTTTTATTATTATCGGATAATAGTAATCTTTCGATATATTCAATGCGTATATCTCAATATTTCTATTTAGACACTTGCTATTTTTTGAGAGGTAATCGCATCTCATTCTTGTAACTGATGAATCTAACTTTATGCTGCTCTTTGTTTAAAACGAACGATGAGATTAATATTTATTAATATCGACGAAAGTGTGTTGGTATTTTATGTAGATAGTATAAAACTTGGTAAATGCATCTTATATAATATAAATATAATATTACTTTATTAAAAAGCTAATTTTGCAATTATTTGAATTGATAAGAAATTTTTTAATATTGTTAAATAATAAAAATAAAAATGATGTTTGAAAAAGTTTCATTAATTCTCGAGCATTATTTCAGCATTAAAAGAATATGAACGATATTATTAATTATATTATAAACTATGTATGATAAATGGTTTCTAATGATAGAAAAATTATTACAAAAGAATGTTTTTTTATACACACACTACAAAATATAAGGATGATTATATAATGAAATATTATTACAATTATTGCAATATTATTACAGTTATAAGCTCCTCAATTATTTATTAATATACTAACTTTATTGAAAAGAGTTTATATAAATTGATATATTTGTTTAATGATATAGGAATTTATATATTATTGTATTCTCCCTCAACAACATAATTGTATAAAAACTGCATAAAAAATTATGTCGATATCTGACTATCGACATTTTTTTAATGAATCGTAATTTTTTTCCATTTCTTATATAGTTGTAATAAAATTCATGCGATTAATTATCCTCAATTGCAATAAAATTCATGCGATTAATTATCCTCTAAATAATTTTAATATATCAGATTAAAAAATATTATATTGTAATTATAATGAATACCTAAGTACTAAGTAGAGGAAACTATTCGAGGATTATTAAGTAAAAAAAATCTTTGTGTATGTGACGGGCAGATATAGAATATCTGCCTCGCTTTCTCTTTATCGGATTACTTTTGAACAAGTTCTTTGATTAAAATTGCAAGTTGGATTTTCTCTCGATAAAAATATCGGGACATAAAATTCGGATGACGATGAGATTTTATGCACGTACGTTCGGAATTTTCTCGCGAGCACACATGTCCGTATTATCGTTATTAACATTTGTGCCGGACGAATTTGCACGTGCTCCTCATTCGCGAAAGCCGCCGGTGATATATATCTTTCAGAGCGATGGAGATTATGCTGCACGACGGGGCGTACCGTCGCTAATTAGACATGCGCCCTCCAACTCACGTCCCTGCATAATATCTCCGTGCTTTTATTGCACGTGAGGTCTAATTAAGGTAGCGAAACAAAAGCCATGGCCGACGGTAATGAAGGCATACTTGCCTAGATATGTTTCGATTCAAGCGACTACGGATATCTTTATTTCTTTGATATCCGAATTCATATCTCACAAGTATTTCTGCAATTCGATAATTTATCAAGTACCGTGCCTTTATAATATCTGCTTGTGTTAGAACGAAGCCTAACGAATGTAACTGTCAACGCCTCTTTTTATTCAGTTTGTGCGTTTTAGATCGTATATAGATTAAGTATCGAAGGGAAAAAAAAAAATCGCGTTCAATGCTTTATTTTGATTCGAGACATTTTACTGTCGACAATATTCGACATTCGAGTGATGACATCACTTGTTTGAAGGGTCGCTCGATCAATACTTGCGAGTCGCAGGTTTGGTGCAACTTTCTACATTTCTATTCTCTTGATCAATCGACGGAATCAATGCTTTCGACGTGTATCGTGTTTAGTAAGCTTTGATATGGGCGGATATACGCTTAGTAAAATTCTGCAGATTCGAGATAAGATCAAAGTTTTTAGAAATTATTTATTAATAACTTCTGTAAATGTAATACTTAACTTCTGTAAATGTAATCTCTTTTAGTGAAAAAAAAATTTTCTGGATATAATTCTTACATTTTTCTAAAGACATTTAAAAAAAGAAAATCAAAATAGCTTAAATTAATTAATATCAAACAACTGCACGCATAGTTTATTACTTCAAAGACTTGGTTCAAAATAGAATAGCTTTGTTATGGCTCTTTATGATTTTTTGCATTTCATATCTGCTGCAGACAGCATGATATTGAAACAAAAGTCAGCGAAATTAAAAGTAAAAGCGACGTTACGTTTTCAGAGAGATAAGCGTCAAATAGATGCTGTGAAAAAAAGGAACGTGTTTTCCGCTGAATAAAACTATTCACCTGACTAAAATTATTTTTAAATACGTATTTATCAAAACGTGTTTTAACTTACAAATTGTTAGCTCAGCTAAGTCAGCTACCGTGTGTTTTGTTTGACATTTTTTTATGAAAGTAAAATGAAAAATAAAAAGAAACAAATATGAAGATCGTTTAAAAGTTCTTTTTCTTCAACTTTTCAGAGTTTTGGTTTATGGAATTGTTCTTTTATATTCATATTTTCAAAGTAATTAAAATACTGTAGAATATTTTTCGAAAAATTTGATTTATCCTAAAGATTACCGAAAACATTTTTTTTTTTTTTTAATATTTATTGTTTCATTATCTTAAATAATTTATTGTGGAACGATTTAATGAAATAATCAGAAACTTATAATTGTTTAACGACTGCAGCTCATGATATTGTGAATTTGCGGGAAAGTAGGGCATCATTCTCATCTTTGTTTAAAAGAAAAAAAAAGAGAAAGTTATATATGAAAAGTGCAAAGTACCACGCATTACTCTTTGCGCAGATGGTGCATTCACACAGTATTTCATCTGGGAACGTAACAGACGCATTCAACATTAATTCTCTCAACACATTCTCCATTAAACTTGCGAATAGCCCAAGCAAGTTTGCTATCTTAACAGAACTTTTAATGAAATCTTCTAATGTAAAACGCGTTTATATTCTCGGCGAAATAATCGCGTATTGCACGAAGGTGGTAAAGACTTGAAAGTATTTTGCGCCGTGAAATATCACGTAATACCGTAAATGCATCCTACGAAATTTTATGTGAGACTGTCTTAATGCAATTCGCAATCATCCTCGGGATCTGAATTATGCGATAGAGTTGAAAAATTTGATCGGTTCGATGGTGAATCGAGATATCATCTTTATCGCGTGCGACAATGAAAATTAATCCCGACACTTGAAAAGTTGAATAGCAAGTTTCGAATATAAATCTCGGTACTTTTGGCGCACAGTTCATCTCTCCTCGTCGTATTTTCAAACGCAAAGATATAACTTATGGACATTAGTCATTGATATAATCGATCTCGGCGCTACGGTAACTAATCTCGCGTGACGTACCACGACCGTAACGTAAATTTATCGTTAGCTAATTAGCCATTCCGTCGTTCATTCTCCCTCTCCGTTGCACCCGGATAGAATTTCTGTGTTAATTCGATGCATCGGCGAATGCCTCCCACGAATTTGCCGGCTCGTGTTTCCGGGAGATCGATCTGTTGTCCATCGCGAGACCGTGATAATTCATTGCAAGTAGCATTTCACGAAAACACGATGAACCCCAATCGCCAATCGAAACATTTATTTGGGTCTATAGAAAATTAATGCGTAATATAAAAAGTAAATTTTATTTTAGCAATGTGATTAAATGCAGAATTTACGAGCTTGATATCGACTTACCGTCCGGTAAATTTCGTAGTTATGGAAAAAGTTAACGTAACGAGCTTCTCCTCGGGTCCATCCCGAGTTGTGGGATTTGGCTTTTGTTACGGAAAGCCCTTTATAGCGCTCGCGCGCGGATAGTGTTTCTCAATTCATAATAGTCGGAGGATGTAGCTCCTCGTGTATTCCACGGTGCTGACCCATACCCTAGGGTGCTACCACCAGAGTTGCAAGACAGGTAGTGACGTCAGCGAAACCAGCTGCTTCTCCCTTTTGTGCTCGTCCTTTCCTCTCGGCAAGACGTTCGCCGCTGCGCGTCTGTAGCGAGTGTAATAGCTCGAAGTTCATTAAACGTAATACGCGAACATGCACATGTTGGCGAGGTATTATTTCAGATAGGAGAGAAATGGAGAATTTTTTTTATAAATCATTGAAAGCAAAAAAACATTATATCAATAAAAAAAGGAACATAAAAAATGAGATATAAAACTTTTATATTATATTTCTATGTTTGGATATTAATTTTTTAATCTATCTTCTTCTATTATCTCTCTCTCTCTCTCTCTCTCTCTCTCTCTCTTTTCTGCAAAGATAAAAATCTTATATTAGTATGATATATTTTATTCGCACATTTAATTGCAAATCTTTCTCTTTCTCTTTCTCTGTCTCTCTTTCTCTTATTATATATATATATATATACAAAATATTTTTAATAGGAATTTTATAATATTAATATTAATTAATATTAATATTAATTTATTTTATGCGTGTATAATCATTAAAATCGAAATACATATTTTTTTTTTAATTTTAATTTACGAACCATCGGTGCCATCTGTACAAGCCAGTTTCCAAAACTATAGGTTTTACACCGAACAAGTCTGATATATGCGTGAAAATACGTTTATGCAATAAGGAACATGGGACGGTCTTCGTGAGCGAAATTTACCATGCAACCACCTATTTGTGGCAAGTGTTACGTAACTTTGGTATAACTATTAGCAAGGAAGTATACATAAATTAGATCGTCGTTTCTCAAGTTTAAACATCACCGTAACTTTGTGATTTGCAAACATTTGGTGGTTTTGAAGTACTCTTCTGTCTCGAAAATTTATAATATCGATCGGTCCTGCAGATTTACGACACGGTGTAGCATTGAGCATAAATGAGCGAAATTTAAGTTTTCTGGAGAATTAAAATGTGGGGAAGGAATTACTCTTCACGTAGATTTCTTGAAGTAACGAGGAGAAAAATATTAAGGAAAAATTAGCGCATTTATTTTTTGACGTTGAAGACAATAGAAGATAAAAAAGAGAGATTTATTCAACACTTATAATGTTAATTGATATACTATTTGACTTCGGGACTTTACAATGCGACCTGAAGCATGCAGGTGAAATGTGCCGTTCTGTGTCCGCGTATATACAGAGAGAGAAGATACTCGTATCGCGCGATACGATTATTACCGCGGCCTCGCTCGCCCTTATCTCGCCAGTGCACTCGCGGTGCCGTTGCGTTCTGTATTCATCATTGCACGTGTCGCACAGGTATAAGTACGAAGATAGTTGTCGCAGTCTCGGCATAGCTTCCTAGCGAATTTCCCTTCCGGCGGTAGGCAGGCGACTGCTGCTGCTGCTGCTGCTGTTGCTGCGCCGCGCAGGGACGTATATAAGGTAGCTCTCTCTTGACGTCATTGACCCAGCTACTCGTCCCTTATGCACGTCTTTCCGCAAGAAATATCGCGTGTGCCGCGCGTACCGACACGCGTAAGGCACGATATGCAAATCGCGCGTACGTATGAAGTTATTACCCGTGCACCGAGATTGTCACGCTTTACATCCTGCGCGTTACGTAGCGAGGATAAGTGCGATATTTTGCCGCAGATCTGGTAATGCATTCGCGTTTTCTAATTTAGCGCGAAAACGTTTCTTTTATACATATTTTTTTTTTTTTATATATATTTTCTCTCATAAATTGAAAAATTATCTTGCCTTCGCCGCCTCCTTTCGCGACTTTCCGGAATTTTCAAGACATGTACTACTGCATTAACGCGCAATTTGCAGTTTACGCCGAACATTAAGCTTGCGGGAAAGTTGCTCGTAGGTGTATCGATTTATCGAGAAGTATAGAGACGATATAACGATTACGGATGGCTCGCGATAAAATGTTTACGATCTTATCGCGCGTCAGTGATCGGCGTGAAAAATAACTGTTGGTTCTGAACCTGTCAATACTAAAAGTTACGTGGCACGTAGATAAAATGCAGGCGTGATATCGGATCTGTTATACGTTAAAGCATTGAACGATTCTCGCAATATTTATCTCAACTTCCTCAATTAACGGAAATTTATCCGATACCTTTTTTTTTTTTTTTTTGCACAGATAGCTTTTAATTTGCCGATTATATTCAAATTTATGCGTTTTATCATATTAGAAAGCTGTCTTGCTTGTTCCTTTCCATAACGGAAAATTATCGAATAATACTAAATAAATATATCCACGGTGTTTTATTTATCGATTTGTTTTTTGTATGGCTAAAATTTAAATTTAAGCTGACCCAAGTGGTTTTTAACGAAACGCAACACATTAGTAACGGAACAATACACACTTTCTGTTTCCATCGATTCTGCTAAAATGGCTGTGGCAGCTTAATAGACGTCTTTAGCCATGTTTAATGATCGCGAGGGGTACAGTACAGCGGTTTGTTCCATTCGGTAGAGAGAATATAATGCTTTAGTACGCGAATGGGCAAACGCGCGCGCGGTATCGGTTCGTGGTTGGACCGCGCCCTGGAATGTGCGCGAATTTAATATTGGCACGCGCTGATATAACGTATGGGCTATATACATGAGATGGAAGCCTCGCTAAAGCTACTTTGTACCAGCGAATGTTTCGCCTGAAATTATGCCGACGATATGCTTCCTTCGAGAAGGCGATAGATCGAGTTTCGTCACGATTCGCATCGCGATTTTTTATCACAAATATTTCAGCAAGATAATTAAAAAGAAAGCTGACTGAGTGACTAAATAAAATAATGTAAAATAAAAAATATAAAATAAAACAATAATAAAAAATAAAATATAAAGTAAAATAATAATACAAAAAATAATAATATTTTAAAAATTGTAAAGGTTAAAAAAAAAAAAATATTTTTAAATATCCTTCCCGTGCAATTTACGCTCGAGAGAAAGTCTGAGATATTGTACGTATATCTTTCGCGTACAGTTACTACGGCTTAATTGATTTTCTTCCTTTTGCTCGTCGAATTAGCTTGGTACCGGTAGATTCGAGAATAGTCTCGCAGATAGAATCGTGCACCTTGCAGATTGCTGGATCGAATCGTATTTTTCCCTGGATTAATGTGGTAATTAAACACGCGTAATTAAACACATACGTGCGTATAGATACTATCTGATTCCGTAGAGGTACATTAGTTTTTCAGTATCGCCATATTAGTTTTCCGTGTTTTCTAACTACACTACACTCCAATATGACTGCATAAATATCAGGATTTTATCAAGGATATGCTATCATCAAATTAATGTCTTGCACATTACAATCTAATCTAACGAAAATATATGAACATATGTGCCTTTACGCAGCATGTGACAGGGAAAAAATATTATCTAATTTATCATATCGTTTTCTTGGTTTTGTCTTGTTTCCATTTTATTTATTTATTATTTATTTAATTACGTTTTCTCGAAGAACACGAGGATTTGTGTCAATTCATTTTCTTGAACAAACGTAATAAGATTTTGTTTTATATCTCTTGCATCGCAAATATTCTACCTCAAATTCGATTTATAAAATTAGCAACGTGATAAACAGGAACAGGATGAGTAATAATAACGATGCTGCGCTGGTTATCGAATAAATTTGCCAAGCTTATTTATATGGCTTCGATTTTTCGGTACAACGACACCAAGTCCGTGGAATTACTGCTTCTATGAAGAGAGAAGTATCTCAATCGTTATTGCAATGGCCTGTGAATTATTGCGCGAGATGATTCCGCGAGTGTAGGAGTTTTATTACGACTATTTTATGGAAATCGTGGCGATCCATAAAAAAAGGAATGAAATGGTAATCGATAAATCATATGGATGCGCATGTGAACGTTCGCGAGGGAAGGAAACTGTGTTGTCGATTCTATCTTCAAGATTTCTTTTAAATTGTTCGTTTGGTCCGTTTTTTTTTTTACAGATATATTTATACGATTTTGTAATTTCTCTTCTTCAGAAATTGCGTTTCTCTCTTTCCTACGAGCTTTATTACCATACAATCACTAATTTACGTTCTTTAATGCTCTTTAGTATTCTTGCCATATCAATTTGATATATTTTCCGTAAGATGCATTGCAAAAAGCAAGCGAAGGAGAAAGCGATAACCGTTTGATTAGAAACGATTATATTCTCGTGGTCATAAATTTAATCGTGCGTTTAGTCATTCACGACCGATTTTGTTCGCGAAAGGTTCGCTATCTGTCAATCAGCAGCGCGCTTAATCAGTAGTGGACGAATGCATACACAAATGCATTAGATAATCGTCAAAGATAATCTATGATCGATGTATCGCCTATGCATAAGGTGCGTTGAAGTCAAACATTGACAAAACTTTTATGGAACAACTTGGTCTACGTTTCAGTTGAACGTAGCTAGTACATTTAAAAGATTTTTTACACTAACGGCAATCATTTATTTATACACATGCTTATATTAGCATAAACCACATAGCACTGCGATTTTATCTCCAGTTAGATTTATCGATATTTTGAGATGTAAATATCTGCATATTATGACCTATGATATTTGATCGAGATTCTCACGATTTAATGAACTCGACATGCGTTTCTCACACGTAATTATATCCAAGATATATTTAGCATAAAGCAATTAGCGGTATTTGTTAATTTGCTTCATATTTTTTCTCGTGTCTTCTGCGAGGAAAGATGGTTGGCGGCGTATAATTTTATGGTCATGGCTATTAACTTTATATTAATTATGACTTGAACTCAGAATTTTTTCCGACATCTATAATTTTCTTTTTAAATTTAAGACAAAAAAATTGTAAACAAATTCATTACGAATAAATTTATGCTCTCTCTCTCTCTTTCAAATTCGTCCCACATTAAATTTTATTTGCAAATGTAAATATGGTACAATTATTTCAGCACAGCTTTGCTTTCGTAACTTTTCCATTTTGTCCGAGGGCAGTCTCATTATTGTTGCGTTACTCTAATGTATCGAATATGAAATAGGCGCGTCCTACACACCTATATGTACACATTGTATATGCATATCCGCCTGTTAGACACGAGAAAGGTTTGGCTTTGTCCATCGTTAAAAGAGATTACAAAATTGTATTGAGCAATCGATCAATTGGTCTTTTTAAAAGCAGTTCTTAAAATAGTCTATCAGAAAAAAAGAAATATAATCAAAATTATTCTGGAAAATGAGTAAATAGATATCGATAAAGCTAAGCATGTTGCAAAATTAATTTTTAGAAAAAGATTATTTACATTCACCGAATCTCCAAGCTCCAGGAAACAAAAAATATCGTATTATGTACTATTTTCGCGAGTGCACTGAGAAAAAAAAATTGTTAACGTGACTAAATTTGTCCCGCTAATTACTATTTCTTTGTATTTTTTTAATTGAAATATTGAAATATTTACGAAAAATATGACACATTAAATCTGACATGACGTATATTTGACTTAAATACTTAAATATTTTAATTAAAGAAATACAAAGAAATAGTAATTAGTTGAACGAATATAGTCAAGTTCACAACTTTTTTTTCTCAGTCTGTTGATGGTATTTCAAAATGCGGCGCAATTTTCGACGGCAAACTATTTCTGTGTACTCGTGTTTATATAATTTTTCTCAATCTTCTGTGCCGGTTACTTCGCGTAGCGTAACAAACAGATCGCGTTCATCGAATGATCGTGTCAAAGTTTCCCGAACGTTTCAGCTACCTTTGCGTGCGTTATACGCGTTTCCAAGGAACGGAGAGAACGGCCATGCTTTGCTACAGTCTATATTTAAACGAGAAATCATCTACACAGAATGGGCTTTAGGAATCAGTACGTTGCTGATATAATTGAGCCTTTCGGAACCTTTCGATGAGCTTCCTGACAATCCACATGTCGATAACTCAGAAGAAGAGATTGTTCGATGATAGCATTTTACGCATATCTATTATATATCCCACCATTCAAATATTTATTATTTAAAGTAGTGTTTTTTTTAGTAATATTTAAGCAAACACATAGATTTTTTGTATAATTTTTAATTTATGGATATTTAATTAATTTTTTCGGCTAATATTTTATGAGGCATTTTTTTATAATTCTTTAATATTTAACATGAGACATACTTAAAAAATTAAATTAAGAATTGCTCTTATTCTAAATTTAATTCGCAAAAAATTCTCTATTTCAATTTACTTATAATTCTGAAATTGAAAAATGTTGACAATTTCCTTGGAATAAAATTGCTCGTAAGAATCAATGTGAAAAAAACTGCGCGTTGAATTTGAAATATTTTGTAATAAATCGCATCAAGTTTCTATTCTATAAATTTCAATTATTCTTTTTATTTTTGTATCAATAAGACATATATTCTAGTTTTGTAACGATCATTTTTCCATTAAATGATATTGATTTAATCGCGACCGAAAGTTAAACTAACTCTGTAAAATAATTCGAATATTCAGGATTACAACCATAGACGATTAATATATGCTGTAACGCGATTAATTTCTGTAGTTTGTCAATATTTTGTCGACTTAATGGGATTCACCTGTTTCAACATCAATAATTAGCATGAAGGCTACTATACATGTATATCCTACTCATTAATGAGATTGTGTTTATTGCCTTGTACGGTTGTGAGCTAACGTATACGAGGTGCGCATTGTAATGTCGATTGATTGTTTACTAACAAGCATGCAGGCATCTATCCACACAAAACATGGCTAATTGCAATGCAAATCTAACGTTCTTGCAATGTGCGATGAATTGGCAACATGTATCTATAATACTAATAATTTTCGAGATAACGTAAGTAAGGGAAGATTATTTACATGAGAAAAGATAAAAATGATAGAAACGTATATCCTTTCCAATTTTTCGTTATATTTAAAACATAGATGTTCTATTTTAATTATTTATTTTATATTCTATTATTTTATGAGAGAGAGAAATTTAATTTTTATTTTTGAAAAGCCATAAATAATAAAAGCGCTTGGTATTTTACTTATTATTTTTTTTTTTTTAAGGATGATAAACGTTAATCTTTTTACCATGTTTTTAGGGATATCGACTGTTAAGGATATCGAAAGCGTTATTTTTCTCAGAGAAAAGTTTTATTTTAATTAATTAGTTACGATTAGTGAACCGTCGCGAGACAAAATATCGTTCAATCGCCTACAATCATTATACGCATGACTCACGAAACAGTCTTATTAAACGGTGCTTTGTCTTGCATTTGCATATGGTAATTGATACGATTTATCGCGAGTTACCCTAACGCGATGGTTCACGGCGCTCAGGTCATGTAATGTGAATAAATTCTTTCTCTTTATGCGCGTAACTCGTCATGTGCGACATTGAAACGATAAAATGCAATAATATATAAATATATATATATATATATATATATATATATATATATATATATATGCGCGTAACGCAAAGAATACTAAATATATTGCCGCTCACATTTGATTATTATGCATTTATATTCCATCAAGCTATAAGTATGTTTACGAGTCTTTTGTCTCGCTTTATATTGAAATATTTGAGCTGTTATATGTCAAACTTTTATATCTGCATTTTTCGGTTGAATATCAAGACGGTACTGACAGATAAAGTACTGATGAAAAATTTGTATGATAAGGAGTATCTTATAGTAGAGCATACCTGAGAAAATATTTGTTTGATAAAATTTTCTTGCTGTTGAATTTTATTTATATCGCGTATGTTAAAACACACTGCACAGAAATTCGCGCATAGCCAGAAAACTTTTCCACGGTTCGAGTCTCACGCTCTTGCTATTCCCTTAATTTATCAATGACGTCAACGTAATTACTCAAATTATGCCGTTCATTTTATAAATTCCGTTCTACTTTAGTCAATTAGATCAGATTAAGTAAAGGTTGTTTTTCGAGACTAGAATTTTGAAATGGAAATCTTTTAGAAAAATTGCTTCTACTCTGAAAATCCGTCATGTATTATAATGTTTAAATTTATAGCGATAAAATAATATTTTGATGAGATTATAATTTCAATACAATCTGCTGAATGTAAAAGTTTTTAGAATGCAATTTCGTAATGGAATCGTACGCGATCTAAATATAAAGCGCATATAATCTCTTGTACATATTTCTGAATCTGTCTAGCTCAGTAAAATAATACAGTAACCGGTACCAATTTTAATCCAATTTTCATTAAAAAGCTGTTACAATAATTACCAAGGATAATTGAATCAAAAAATAATTATAATAATTGTATAAGATAAGATAATTTTGCACCAATAGGTGACACTCAAACTATAAAAAGGCTTGGTCTGGCTAATTTAATAAGTGCTTTTATATAATTGTATTTCTTTCCTTACGTAAATGCTTATTACATGCATAAGCAAAAAAATAGTGTGTTATATGTGTGTTAGTATCAATGTTGATTAATATATATCGATAAAAATTTATTGACTTATTAACAGTCGAATAATATAAATATTAATAAATATTATAGTATAATATGAAGGGCAATCAATTTTCAAGATAATGAAATAAATATTAAATGTTTTAATACATTTCATATATTTATGACATTGAATGTTTTATAACATTATAATTGTAACTTTGATTAGTGAATCAACATAGATACACGCAATTAGCACGCAAATTCGACTTTCGCATTTTTTTTTTATGAAAAAGTTAACAAAAATGTTTGATCGATCGCACGCACACATATTTTTGTGATATCGTTGCGCATTTTTCTGGATATCCCGAGCAGACCCATCCGCTATAAATTTCGACTATGTACAATGCTGTTTTTTTTTTCTTTTTTTTTTTTCACGACGTAAGCCGCATAATTCGCAGACAGAACGATGACAGCTGGTACAATGCACGCGAATTTATTCTCACGCCCGAAGACTCGATTGAACATCGATTTACGCGGATGAAAAAAAAAAAAGGAACGATAGAGCCCGAATACACACAAATCGTCTGCCAATCGGATTTGACAAAAATGCCGCTTAAAAATGGCGCGATTAATTCATCACCGCGATTACGTTGTATAACGATGTAATTGAATTTTCACACCTTTAGCATAAATGTGCGAACTTGATTTCGTGGGAATCAATAATGTCCAAATTAAACGACGATACTAAAATTACATGGCGCGTACAAGTGGGATCTAATTCCATTTGCACTTTAAACGCGCTCTTGATAGCATTGAAAATCCAATTAACATCGATTTGACGCAGTTCAAGTGGGTTTTCGTTAAAATTCAAATGCACCTCCGTCACACAGACAGACAAGTATTTAAGTAAATAATTTATATAAAAATACGCTAAAAATCATATACATACAAAAAGTATATATTTATTTAATTTTGCCTCCTTCAAATGATATATATTCATTTATTTTTACATAAATTTTTTATTTTCTCGAAATGCGCCAGAAGTAAGTTTTTCATCATGAGATGTCACAAACAGAATCGTTATCTGCATTATAAAATTTTAATTTTATTTAATTATTAAAATTAAAAAAAAAAATTGAAAGAAACGGAACTTTATCAAATCTTTTTTACGTGCACGGAAATGGAATAATACTCGGTTGCCACAAGCGCTTCACTTTGCGCTAGATACGGGTGAAAGCATAGCAAACTAGTCATCAGGACTATAATATCGCTTTATTTATCGCGATATAATCGTGAATATCAAGTTGCTTCATGCGTCGCTCTCTCAATTTAGGTATCGGTTATTGGATGATGTCGAATGTCAGAAGTGCCTGACACGTGGTACTGCTCGCGTTCAGCATGAGATCCTTTTTTTTTACTCTTTTGTTTGTTTAATTTTATGATCGGTCTTATCTCGCCGATTTGTCATCGCGTCGACGATGGTGGATGACCCTCAAAGGATATCTCGCGTATGTTTACTTATTTTCGGTCTCCAATACCACGACACTTTCTTGATATGACGATTGAAAAATCATAGAAATTCTTTGCGTATCTCGTTATATCTCTCTCACAGAGAAAGTACACAGTATAATATCGACAATTGCGTCGAAGATGAGTTAGCAATTGAATTGGTGGCGTGCTTTCGCCGGATACTCGATAACGCGCCGTCATCTGCATGTAAAAGCGCACTCTCGCGATAGGTTTATTTAAATCTCAAGTTACGGTACCGCGACCTCAAGGCTCTCGCTCTCGCCTCCGCATAACCGCGGATTAAAGTTGCAATAAATAACGGCCGAAAGTCTCCCCGTGGGTAAGAAGCGAGAGCCGCATAATGCACGCGTAATTTACTTGCGTTGTCGATATTCAGATAGAATATTAGGTCTAAGGGCGCGTGCACGGGGAGGTCTCTCCTTAAATCAGCACACTAGAGGGAAATTTCTTTCCCTTGTTACAGATTTCCATGATGCGATTTCAAATCTTCTATTCGCATAATATTATCTGCAGCCATGGAGCCTGCATTTCTACGATCTGCATCTTACATAACGGTTAATAGTTGAATCACTCGGGCTGATTCATCGCAAACTTGACATTTTATCATCAAATATTCACGACTAAGAATAAGTATTGCGAAAAACAAATATTTTATCTGCAATATTCATTCTATCCTTTCGATAAGCAATTATTTCCCTTGTAATGCGCAGAATGTAAGACTTGTCTCAGTGGGAGGAACAAAGATATATTATTTATTTACATGTAAATGTACAAGGATAGTGCTTCATTCAATACATTAATTTTATGATTATTATTTACGTAATTCTATTAAAAGTTTGTAAAAAAAGAAGATAAAGCCGAGTCTCTTGGAGTACCTCGAACAATATACGCAGCGCACTTTCTTTCTCTATGGCTGTTTAGAAGCGAGAAACAAAGTTAAATGAAAAGGATAAACTAATTAAACTACTATACGCCACCAAAGCCTGAAGCACCGAATGCTGCTTCCGTTTTCCGGTCGCCTCGAAGAGAGGCTCCGATCCTCTCTTTCGAAGATTACCATCCATTTCTGTATATGAATGTTGTGTGTGTGTGTGTGTGTGTGTGCCTACATAGCATGCTTATGTCTAGACGTTACGTGCTTTATTATGCACGCACAAAAGCATTGATATGAGAATATCAGGCGCGTATATGTACGATTTCAAAGGTTTTTGGGCGCTAATTTTGTTAAAAAAGCATTTTTTTATTTATGTTTGTGGGAACTTTTTGTTCAGAATTAAATTTCCTATAAAATCTTAAAGTCTAGCCAGAACGTTTGGGTTCACCCTATATATTTAATTTAGCGGCTTATAAAGATTCTTGCAGGTTTAATAACCGATCCGATTGACGCGAATATTCGTATTAGCGATTCTTGCTGATCGAGTCTCTCTCTATTTTTTGCAACTTATGCATATAGAGGTTTCACCGGGCGGTGTCTGGCGGTGGAAGGAACGTGACGCGAGACACCTGATCCTCGTAAACTGGTAACCGCAGCTGAAACAGCGAATTCGAGAGACCCAGTCGTGCGATAAAATTATCGTTTGTGCCACCGCGAAATTCGTACTTTCGCTTCGCAGGGAGGGGAGGGGGCAGGAATAAAAAAGGGGGACCGAACGAACTGACAGCGCATTTATTTGTAAGGCCGCGCCGCCATTCGGCCACCGAGTTTTTCCTCGGATGGACTTTTTATGCGAAACCATTACGGGCCTTTCTGTGTCTCACATATACTTTACTACCTCGACGCGGGCTCTTTTCCATCCGACCATGTTATTCATTAAATTGGCGACTTTTATTCTTCTTTTTCTTTCTATTGGCCTCCGATGCTTTTCCACAGTATCATCAATATCCTTTTAGTATGATTACTATTATTATTTTCATTCTATATTACTCTTGGAGAATCGATAATAAGTGTGTGTGTGTGTGTGTGTTTGTGTACATGTCGAGCAAACTCTACACGTATATTTTTATCACCCTGAATATTTTCGTTTGTAGATTAATGGAAATTTTGTTGCCTCCAATAAAATTTGACACAGAAAGGTTCGCGCTGACATTCTTTTTTATTAAAATAGAATTTTATCGTAATATGATTGTTAAAATAAATCATATAGACTATTGTATTTGTGTCCCATTTAAAAATTTCTAAATTATTGATTATGCGTGCGTGATAGTTTTAGGTAATGATTGCCTAAGCAGAATTTTATAGTAGTAGTAGCGTACTTAACGTCTTTATGAATAACAAACGAAAACGGAGAAGCGCGCGAGCGAAGGAAGATTGGGATTGAAAATTTACTCGCGCAGAGAGGAAAGGATAATTGAACTCGTTATCGCGAGCTTTTACCGGCATTGCGATGACGTTTCATCGATAGAATTACAAAAGCGCGCCCCATTTTACGGATGAATACCCCGCATAAGTTGCTCCCCACATATATATATATACATACACTGCATTGCCATTCGGTGACAGATAACGCAACCGCGTGCTTCTCACGGATGCGCGCTTCGTAGTCTCTTCATTATCATCAATATCGATTCTGTCGACATCACTGCGATAGCGGCGTGTCTCCCGGAGATGATAGATCTTGCTTACAATTGTTTTGCGGATCTCAATTTGAAAACACGCTATTATTATTTTTTTCTTTTTTTTTGTGCGGTTAAAGAAATAAAACGCGATGCTCCGAATAAGTATAATCGTTTTGTGCTTTGAGCGACATGTATTCGCTGGTCGGTGGATGCTGTAATAAAGTTCTCCGTCGTATATAACGCTGGAATAGCTCGAGAAGTCGAGCTTGTCTCAAATCCCACGTGATACCACGCGTCTGCCTCTGCCTCTCGACTCGGCCAGTAGTAAAAGCGCGACGATGGTCTCTCTCTCTCTCTCTATTTCTCGGTGTATACAAGTTAGAAACTGTGGGCAACAGAGTTACATCTAGCTGGTACGACTGTGCACGAGTCATTTATATGGTAGCCATTTATCTAGTACCTAAGTCAAAATTGAACGAGATATATTCACCGGTCCGAATAATACCGTGCGAAATGACGCTTTTAACGGAATTTCTGCAGATATATTAAACTTGATGATTATTATTTCGGATTTGTAATCGTAAGAGGCCTTTAGAAATCGCTATTAATTTATTTTTACAAGTGAGCTCTTTCTTTATAAAATTGTAAAATGTTTTTTGCAAGAAATATTTTTTAACAAAATCGTATCTTATTCAGATACGAGATAGATGCTAAGTTGGAAAAAAAATATTTGAACGAAATTTTCAAAATTTGAGGAAATATCTTTTATTGTTTACTAAATGTTAATATTCCAAATTTTATAATGGAGTGATTTTTCCATTGATATACAGTCGAGTTTCCAAGTCATAATAAAGCAAACGGAAACAGTACATTTGTTAACATGTTCCATTATCCTTACATATAAGAGGAAGGAAACGTCACTTCCGGCCGCAGTCTCTATCCGTTGGAAATCACGAGGTATCCCGTCAAGCATGAATACCCTACTAGGTCCACGAAGCGAAAAAAGAGCTAGTATATTGTTGAACTAATGGTGCGTGTACTTGTGCGTTAAAAGAAAATTTTGATTTTTTTTTCAAAAAATTTCCGACATTTATAATATTATTTCTTTTATATACGGCGAGAAGAAACGTATATGATACAAATTTCTATTAACCTGCCAAAGATACATAAATGATTCTAACGAATTTATTGACGTCTTAAGAGCTATATAAAAAATTATTTAAAATTTTTTAACTCTTTTTAGTATTATTCTTTTCGCGTAATTCTTCTAACTTTTATGAAGGGCAGATTTACTGCAAGGCGTTATTGTCGCTTTCGATCGTCTATTGTGAATGTAACAGCAGCTATAATGCAGATGTAGCGAATATGGAAAACAATCTCTTGTGCATCTGCATCGGAAGTTATTGTTTCACGCGATATAGCCATACATATTAAATTTACTCTGAGCGAATTTGATTGACGCGTCTTTATTCACGCGCGAATCTCTTTTATTCTTTTTCATTTACGACAAATCGATTGATGATACACTCGATTGTAAGATTGGCATCGAAGTAATTGAGACTTTTTTGTTACGTAGATAACTTGTGTAAGTTTGTAAAAGTGTAATGACAATAATTTCAAAAATATTGAATGTGAGAGATTTAATAATTATTTCTATTATTTTTTTTTTATTTTTACATATCAAGAAATTTATAATTACGAAATAAAAAAATGTTTCAATCATTTTGATGTGAGCATTGTATGACAGGGGACTTCAACACGTAAATGAAAAGCGTTCGACGTCATTTGCGTGTTTTCTGAATGTTATTGGCGCGGTTTGGAAGCACCTCCCGTTAGAATCTTTGCTAAATCAGGTCGCTCCTTATCGATCGCCGTCGACAAACAGGTCTCTTAACGTCAAGTATACTAAACTAAAAAGAGAGTATCGATCTGCAGTATCTGCGAAACATTCAGTCCTTTCGATTTAAAGAATTAATCTCTACACGTTGCGTGAATATTTCGACGCCGTATGTAGAAGAAAGTGCTTATCAGGGAAGAGAATGATTTATCTTCAATAGTTTATTTTTTTATTTTATCTTATTGTTAGTATATATTTAAAATTTTTTAAAATGGGTATCTTTAAACATCAAATATTTTCATTGCATTAATCATATTTTCTTATCTCTCCTTTTTAAAAATAAAATAAAATAAATTTTATCGAAAAAATACAGGATGTATCTTCACATTTTTTTTTAAGTCGTTTTTAAGGAGCAATATCTTTAATATTAGAAATACGTAGTTCAGAGCACATAATAAGACAGCAAAAATATACGCCATGTCTACTTCGAAGTTGTAGAAAATCCGAGTTTAACTTCGGTAGGTCTTGGATTTGACCAACGATGTGAGATGACACGTCGTTATATTTTATTCCTCCCATCCGTTCGTTTACGTCGCCTGTGAAGTTTGACTCGATTTTGTCTGGCACCAAGTTGGCGGCCGGCTATATAAGGGACGAAGGCGACTTTAAAATGAGTTTCTTTATGCGTCGATTATACAAATCCCATGGGGTAGAGAAATATATTTCGCGTCCGAGCTTCTTTTTTCTACGCTCGTTTCACAATGTCCCTATTTTAACGTCACAACTTTTACCCAACCGCGCCCTCCTCCCCCCCTCTCCACCCCTCTCCTCCCCCGCCCCGCCCCCGCGGAACTTTCGACTCGACGTGAGTGACGTCTTCGTCGAGGAAGTTTTATCGACTCTAGGAAGTGAGAGTACTTTCATTGTTAAATATAATGCCGGTGCGTAAGATGTATAGCAGGAGATTAGATAAGGGAGACAAATTTACATACTTTATTCTTGATGATGATAGAATTTACATGCTTTATTCTTGCACGAGTCATTCGAAGTGAAAGTATATTGGGGATGAGGAAATATTTAAATATATTTTTAGAAATATTTTTAGAAATCAATTACGAAATTTATCAGCATTATACGTTGTACATATTCTTGAATTATCAGAACTATTATTTATAGAATATTTTAATTATTTCTAGAAATATCGCTATACTATAGCGCTACAATTTTGCCGAAAGCTTCTCTTTTAAATCTTTAGATGGGAGACTTCGCTTATTGCCTATTTTTTTTTGAGATGCAAAGTAGAAGCTTAATTTCTGAATAAATTCTATCGAGATTCTCTCTAGGACCGATAAACATGAGAAAATTGAGGTTGAAAATAACAATATTAATTTTGACTGCGCGAGCTTTTTGATATTTCTATTTTATTGCAACAATTATATTTAAAACCGCCACTGCATGGGACAGAACTCGAAATTATATCCGTAATACGCTTCAAAGGGCAAAGCCGGATGCATTCCTCTAACTTTGTCTTTCTGTTTTTGCCCGGCAGACGCCGGATGATCTTTTTGAGGCCCGATAAAACCTTGACGGAATAGCTATCGCGCCGCGTTACCAGCATGCATTCGGAACTCCGGATGCGGTTTGATTGCATTCTAGCAACGGTATGCAATCGATATAAGCATTCGTCTATGAGTCTCGGTAATGTGTCTAAAGTGAAAGAGGGAAAGATATAATAATTCCGTTGTCGGCAGCGATCGTGCTCGCGCATCGGCGAATGCTTCCTAATCATAGGTAATTCTTTACACGAGCAGTTTTTTTTTTCTTTTTAGTCACGTAGAAGTTTGATTGGATGAATACCGTCTAGTTTGCAAGAGCGAGGTTTATTAGCTCTCGCCACGACTTTATATTTTTCCAATCTACGTATAATATAATATAGTTGGTCTTTATATTAACAAATAAATAATAATAAATAAACATATATGTTTCACACACACACACACACATAATACTGAGTTTGTTTAATATATTTTGTGAAAATAATGAACAAATTATTTTTCGTGAAATATTTCAGGTATCTAAAAAAAAACATTTCTCTTCATTGAAGCCAATTCGAATGCAAGAATCTTTTTATTTTTGTTCGATTTATGCGATTTATATTATCCTTGTCGCTCCCTTGACGCAGCCTCACAATATCGTACATGATGAAAAATACACATAGTGGAAAAGAGCAAGAGGAAGATATTCTCTTCCAGAATCTTATTACGGCATTCTTCTCGGAAGTGCCTTCCGCATGATCGCATGAATGAATGAGTAATGCATCGTCATGAATTAAACATGTAGGCGCGTGCGCACCGACGTTATGCCCTCAAGTATACAGATATTTAAGGACGTACAATGTTTGATACGATCACTCTAAATTAGTCGGGTTTCGAGAAAAGCATGAAAGAAGAGAACGCCTCGGAGATTGGAGATATTTTATTACATCATCAAGCTTTTTTATTTTTGCTGACGGGATCATCTTTATTATCGGTTGATTATTTTTTTTTTTATTATATACAGGGCGTGTAAAAATTAATTTGGAATTACGTCAAGAAGCGAGAATATTCTAATATTACATTATCAAGCTTTTTTGTTTTTTGGCTGGCTTATCTTTATAATTAGTTTATTATTTTTTTTTCTATTGTTATATACAATGCGTATAAAAATTAATTGAAAATTAATTACGAAAATGAAAATTAAAACGAAAAAGTGAGAATATTCTAACGTCTAAGAAAAGTAATCATGTTGTTGAGAATGACTACGAACGAGAATGTTTTACTCGTAAGTGCTTAAAGAACAGCCGCACCATGGCTGTCAGTACAAGCGAGAACGGGAATTGATGTTTAAAATTTAATAGTAATTATCTTAACATGTTAATCCGAGGTTTAATTAAAAATAATATAGAACGTGTCGACGTATTAATGACGTATATGAGCGATAACTGGAAAGAGGTTAATAGCCGACGCGGTCATTAACTACTACTACTACTACTACTTATATTCTCGAGACTGGGAGTTGGTCGAACTATAGAGGCTGATCGTAGAAGACACGACATGACGCTTTTCTCTCTTGCCGGGCTTATATATTCCGGATATATTTAGTGCGGGGCCAGGTCCCCTAGCCTTCGGATTTTATTGCTCCGGGGAGAGACCGATGAAAAACTAGTCGGCGCCGCGTGTGGATTACAGAAAACATCTTCTCGTTGTGCCATTTATGATATAAGCGGATACGCACGATGTTGCGTGATTCATCCTGCGCTTCTCTATAAAAATTGGAATAAGAGGAATTCGCTGGAAAAAACGATTCGCGCAGGATTCAATTATATTCCTGTCTCTTGAGAAATCTGTGTTCGTATATCCGCGACATTGCTGTCACACAACCGTCGCGGTTTTAAGTGACACGTGGAGACGTGACGTTTTTATCTTCTTAGATATGCGACGTGAGAAGGTGTAAAATTGAAAATATTACGAAAACTGCCAAGTAAAATGGGGTATGCGTCGATTGCGAGAGAAGCGAATATCGTGTCCTGATCGCCCAGGTGACTGGTAACCAGCGAGTAAATTGCGGGATAACACGAGAGACGCGAGAATGGAGTCTTAACGAGTCGCGAAGCACCTTCCACGCAGTCGCGGTCGGTTCCGTCTCTCGTCGTGATTACTGCTGCTGCTGCTGCTGCTGCCAAGGTCACGTACGCGGTAGTGTGGTAAAGATTAATTATTCGCGGTGTAAACTGTACGATGTAATACTAGCATGGAATAAATTAGTCTCGCGCTCGCTCGCTGGCCTCGATCGCAGATTAGCGGAATGCAAGAGAGAGAGAGAGAGAGAGAGAGAGAGATGATATAGAGGAGCTCTATCTTCGAAAGAAGATGAATTATCCTCGTATTAATCTCGCGCGCTTGTCAAGCGAGTGTAGGAGAGATGCCGTGAAAGAATAGAGTACCTTATTCTGCGCGTTGAGGTGATTAATTCTCAAATTGAGTATTGCTTTGTCGTGGTAAAAGGAGATTTTCAACCTGAGACGAGCACACGTTGCTTGTATTTACCTTTGTCGCCAAATAATTGCACTCTACTATCGAGTCTGTAATCTTGATTAAGCAAAGGAAATTGAAATAATTGTTATATTTTTCTGCTTACACGCGTCAATATATATTGAACTGTTTGACACAAGTAATTTATTGCATTCAGTTTAGACGTTTTTCTTCAACCGTTATAGGATTCAAGATTCATGGTTAATCATCATCTATCATTCAGTATTGCTATATATAATTTATTTACAAATAACTTATTGTATTTATTACAATTAAGCTTTTATAAAAACAACATAAATAAAATTTTTTTAAATAATGTTTGAAAACAAATTATATATATATATATATATATATATATATATATATATATCCGAATGAATTAAGAGTGAGAAAACTTGCTTAAATGAGTCGTTGACTCTGTCCGTGCGTCATTCGGTCCTACTCTCGCGGCTAATAAAATGTCACGTACAGAAACGGAACGAATTTTATTGTAGGCCTGTGCAAACTGTAAAGTCCGAGACCAGAGACGCCAGGAACGAACTAATTATTCAACGAGTTTTTGCGAACCGGAAGCGCGGTAATGAACTTTGTGCACGATTTCGCGTGTAACTCTATGCAGTCCAGCGCGTGCGATATGACTGGCTTAACTTGAAAGAGAAGGAAAAAACTTTATAAGGAAGGTATACATCTTTTTTTATCCTAAGAGAAGAGAATTGTACACGCTCTCTTGCATTTTTAAATCATGATTGAAAATGATATATTTTACAATCTGGCTAAGAATTTTAGTCTTCTTATAAAACACTAAGCGATCCGCCACATTGTCAAACGAATCGTACAAATCGTTGCGTTTGACAATGTGGCGAGTCGCTTGTCAGCGTTTTATAAAAATTCTTAGCCAGATTGTAAAATATTCCATTTTTAATGATTTGAGAACGTATATATTATATAATATATATATATATATATATATATATATATATATATATATATAATTATATTTATATTTATATCGAGATTTTGATTTTAATTTTAATTATAATGTTAATTTTAATTTTAATTCTGATTTTGATTTTAATTTTAATTTTAATTCTGATTTTGATTTTAATTTTAATTTTAATTTAACTGTTAATGTGATAATACAAAGAGCAATATATATATATATATATATATATATATATATATATTTAAATGTAAAAAATATAAAATATTACGGAAGTAGAGTACATTTTTGGTATTTTATCCCTCGACCAGAGAACGTGATATATATTCATACGACACTTCCGCATTTGGAAACGTTGCGCGTCGCCGCGATAATTTAAGCGCGTATAATGTAACCTTCGAACAATACGAGGAACTAGCGGCCCATTATAAGTGAGAGGGTATTGTACCGGATGTCTCGAGCTCTCTCTCTCCGATGTCCTCAACGACCGACAGTTGCGCGCTCACGCACGCGTGCACTCGTGCACGCATCGCGGAAACGTATGTACGTACACGCTTTTCGCGTGCAACGCGTCATTATAGAATCGGTCGTATATATGTGTGCCTCTCGTCGGCTCTTTTTACTGTGCTCCCGTAAGCACCATGTGTTCGCAACACGCTCCATCAAGCTCGTATCACAACGATATATGTATAAGCATCGGAGCTTGTGGGTTTTATTTCATTATATACAGAGTGTCCTGAAATTGATAGGAGGTCGAGATAACGTTATAGGAGGGGCTGTGCAAATTTGGAGTCAATCTGTTCTCTCGGTGAGAATATAAAGAATGTAATAGACACGTTTATAAAATTAATACTTATAAAATAAGTTTCCAGCTATAAATTATTTAATATAAAAATTTTTCCACAAATTCAATTTCAAAGACATTATGTAAATATTATAATACAAAATTACCTGTATTTTCTTTCGCAGTTTGTAAAAATAAATTTGACATTTCTGTTTCGGAAAGAAGAGTCGGAATTTTATTAACGAGAAAAAAAAATTTTTTTAAAGAAGAGCACATTAACAAGTCTAAAAAAAGTGTCCATTTTTTTTTATTTATTTCTCTATTATTTTTCTTCGTCAAAAAAAAAAAAAATATAAATAATGTTATTCTGCGACGCGTATTGGACAAACACAAATAACGAGAAATTCTCGCTGCAGTTTCATTCTCGTTTCAGCTGTGAACGCGCATACATTTATGCATTTAAATAACTTATTTCAGAAGTTACACGTGTGACGCGTGGGAGATACACCCGCAATCTATATTCTCATCACGAATGCAAATGTACACATTTTTCCGATTGAATTCGATAACCCAGAATGTTTAATCCAGATTCAACATGGATGGTTTCAGAAGCGAAATGAAGCTTTTAGCCATTTCATATCCACAAAAATGGAATCTACCGAAAAACTTTAATCTGGCTTTCAATCAGCCTAAGCCTGCCATCACCGAGCATCTCCCGCGAGTAAATCGAGCGACGGATATACGATTATAAGGATACTTATAAAATACCGATATTAAATCTCTGCGTGCCTGAAATTAAATTTCATGAAAATTTTATGAATCTATCGGCGAGGCTCTCCGATGAGTACGTACAAAATATGACTGAACGAGAAGATATGGACTTGTGATCGAAAAATAAATTATCCTTAGTAGAACACTATAATTATATGTATTAAATTTTTTTTTTTTTTTTTATAGCAATGAAATTATTTTGCTCGCGTTTTTCTTCGTTTTCACGTACACTATTGTCTCTAGAAAATATATTCTGATGTCAATTTCTCTTCGCTTCTTAGGTAATCTTTGTACAAGCCTCGAAAGTTGCTGTTTTATATAATATCCGAGTTAAATTTTCCGAAATTGTTTCTTCTCTATAAGCTTTGCAACTTTTCTTCATGCGTACCGGGCGCTAATTTCTACTAGCCTTCCTCTTACACTGATATTTCTCAACGCTTTACTCTTTGTACTCTACGAAATGAAAGCCACAGCATTACGAGGAATGTTACAAAGGAAACGAGACGCGAAGAGAGTGGAAAGGAAAATGGGAGCGAACAGATAAGCGGAAGAGAAAGAGAGAAAGAGATTGACTGCCGCGCGCAAACAGAATCAATTTTTTACATTTTAATCTTCAAACTTACTTCTCAAACATATCAAGTACTCGAGAAACTTTTTTCCTGAAGAATCAGAAGGAGAGAGAAATCTATCCACTGTATACACATTGAAATTCTAAAAGCGTAGTAACCTCAGAGATAAAGCTGCCTTTGACGATCAATGACAGGATCAGCTTGCCGAACATCTAATAACATCTCGCTCGTCGAACGTAATTGCCACTTCGTTTTCGCACTTTATATAGTTCTCCTACCTGACTGCAACAATTAACAGCGTGATTCTGTTGATGGGACGAAAATTCAGTTGCCCGGGCAACGAGTAATATGAAAATGTCCGGAATTCTATCGTACTTGAATGTGACTGTACGTCGCATTTCATTCCAATCCAAATACTATGGACCGCTGCTGGCAGATTCCATTCGCTTCCTGCGTAATTACAATATTTTCGTGGAAATGTTTTAATAACGGAAAACATTGATATTCGATATCGATTTTAATTAAATAAACCACCATTTTACTGTTTTTTTTTTATTTTTGTTGCGCGGTGACGTTTACATCAAACACACGATGACATAATATGTATTGTTTGTTTTTTTTTTCCCCTTAGAATCGTGTTTATCCAGCTAAATATTTGAAACAAATATGTATTGTGTTACAATAATATTGTTTGAAAAATTTGCAGACGCGTATAATTAATTCGGTATTAATAATTGATAAAATTTCAAATTGCCAAATCTTTTTCAATTCGCGTAAAATAGATTTCTCTGAAAAATTAATTCATTACAAATATATTTTGATACAAACGGTATCACGCGAGTAGTGATACGTGCGAAATTAAATAGGCATGAAATACAATTTGTATTTTCGCTAAATTGAATCACATTCGTGGTAAATAGCGCTGATAAAATTGTAGAGTGGCAAATCACATTTTTATTTAATGCCACGAGTTCGTCGTCAACATTAAATAGTGAATGAATATGTATTAGTATGCAAAATTTCGCCGTCACTCAATAGCACGATTCGTATACATAAAAGGCCGTAGTCGCGAAAGCAACAGCGGATCGATATTGTTTTCCACGCGATTAATTAAATTATAAACACATAAAAAGCATCTAATTATAATTATTATTCTTCTTATCGATTGCTGACAGTAATTTCAATTTTTTAACGGTAAACTTACATTTATTTCCATTTCGTTACTCTTATCTTTGTCCTTATACCGTACCTGTCAGACAAAGTTGACAGAGCATATCGAACGCTTCCTTTCTTGAAGGAATTTTTCCGTCTAGACATTTTGATAATGATATCTTCATACGACTAGTTTGCATAGAGAAACATGAAAAGTAATCAAAGTAGCGTGCGTTCTTGCAAGACGGAGAAAAATAAGGACGAATTTAGTGATTTAGCTCGTCGTTATGTTCCATCGGTGTATTATAAGCGTTTGCAAGTGTTTGAAGGATTTCTTCCATGCTTTATAAAAATTCCGAGATCCCAAAGACAACTTAATTTCATATTAGCAAACTGTGACAGGCAAAGTTTGAAGTACATAATTTTGTTAAAATTAATTTCAAAATTAAATAGTAATACATTTGCATAAATAATAAACGAATACTTACGGATTAATGTCAGTAATCATCTTATATAAGAATAATAGATATAATTCATCAATACAATTTTCTCGCGATGAAAAAAATCGTTCAGTCCTTTGTGCTAGAACTTTTTTTTTTTTTTCGTCTGATACACGATAGAAAGCATTTGTTTGCCGACGTGCGATGAAAAAGCAAATGCAGCTGTTGTTCCGTCATGCGAATATACACAAGACATGGATACAACAAACTTGATTTATTCGATGCCGGTTTTATTTTGTGTACGCTCTTCATCTCTATGTACACTTGAGCTCCGAATTATACGTTACGAGTGACAATATAGAAAGTTTTACTTTTTATTCGCCTTTTTTTTTTCTTCGAAAGGACATCCTCCATCTAATTGCGTCTATCGACTTCGATCGCTGTATAATGTATTATAGATTAAAGCAGACTGTAAACTATTCGGCTTCAATTTACTTCAATCTTGAACAAAAAAGTTCGCTTCATAAATTACTAAAGTTATACTAAATCACTATACCGGCTGCTGTATTAATTCAAGTCTGCTCAAGTCATCTGTTTATCTTTTTTTCACTCTTATATTATTTTGATTATATTATTTTGACGTGGAAAATAGACTGAGGATGTATATGAGTTATTTGTGGATTTAGATATTTTGTTTACTTTATTATATTAAAGATAACATTGTATGTTTATAAAAATGTAAAACTGATATAAAAATATAAGTATTAATAAATATTAATTTTATTATTAATAAATATTATAAAGTATTATTATTTGTAAGAGGCAAATAATTAATTCCATTTTTTGTAGAGTATTTACTGCGCACAATAATAAGAGTAATAATGAAATTTAATGAAAACTGACGAGAAGAAATAAAAATATAAAACCAATTAAAAAGATCAAGGTTCGATTAATTAAAAGAAATATATATATGTCACAAAATTATTTATTAGAATAATTTGGAGATTTCATAAAAAAAATTTTTTTTATATCTTTATTTATAATCTTGGTTTAATAAGCATAATTTGAAAAATCTCTGTAATAATCTCGGTAATAAATCAAAAAAATGAAACGCATTCGTTTTGTTCTGTCAATGGCGGAGAGATAATGCGTACTAAAGGAGACGAAAGGAAATACGCAAGAGAATTGATGCTGGTGTAATGCTGGAGGTAAACGAGGGGCCTGAGGTGAACCCAACAGACGCCGGTGTACTCGCTCCTTAAGAGGAGCGCGTTCGCGGGTTCGAGCCGAGATTTATGCCACGCGCCGGATTTGCGCCTGACGTAGAATTAATCTTTAGCCTCTCAGCCCGCGTTACTTGGCAAAGTGAGAAACCGCTCATTACTGTATCTGGCTTTGTAACTACGGTATAACCATGGCGGATATAATTTTCCGAACTGTCCGAGATTGTTACGAGCTAATCGTACGCTCGGTCATCCAAGTGGGATTCGTGGGTTCTCCCTGGGTTCAAGTCGAAATTATTATTCGGCGAGAATTAAAGCCTTCTCGTACGCGATAACATATAATTGATCGGTTTATAAAATAAAATTATCTCGGAGATATAATATAAAAATATTATATAAAAAATATTATATAATATAAAAATATTTCATGTGCAGGAATATGTGTAAGAATACGAATATGCTGTGCAATATATATTTATTTATCTACGAAATGAATGACATTTCTATGCGTAAAGATTTTTATTCGAGAAAAATATGTTATAATAAATTTAATCAATTTCTATTCATTCTGTCTACGAATCATGGTAAGCGGTATCCATGATAAAAGGCTATAAAATTTACAGTAAAATAGAAGATTACCTGCAAATCCCATTGGGAAAAGCTATGCTCTTCTAGAATTTATAGCGTATGCATTAAAAGCGTAGCGTTTCGAATTACGCGATGCAGCGCGCATTAATCCGTGTCTCTAGGTTCTTTTATACGCATTGTATCTTTTATCTTATGAAATAAAGTTAGGATGCGGATGAAAATATATTAAATGCATTGTTCTTTCTTTTTTTTTTTCAGGTCGCGAACTTGTTGAAAATTAGTCTACCTCGCCGGACTTGTTGGTAAGTAATTTTTTGAAATCCTTGGAGAGCTACGTTCAACTAGGATAAAACTTATCCAAAATGAATCCCAACGGTAGTGTGGGAAATATTTTTTTTATTTTATACGACGCGTCGTGCGCTAATGCGGAAAACTTTGTTACGCCGTCGATGCCTCGTAAAAGAGTTTCAGCTTCTCGCGGGAAATTCGCAGTTCCGTCGTATTAAGCTTATCCCGTTTGCGATAAAAAGTAATGACGGGAAAGCCTTATGGGAGGCTATTAAGATATCTATACAATTACAGTTTTGAGGTTTAACTCGCGAAGAATAATTTCGCATAAAGACATTTTATCTCGGGAAAATGTTTCTGACAAAATTGTCAGCAGATCTGTCTATTTCATTCATTTCTTCCAGAGTTTTCCGAGACTCGCCGATCTGTGAGACGCAGAATAGATATATATCCGTATTAATTGGTTTTCCAATAAATCCGCTCCAACAGCTTAATTATTCTCTTTTTCATCTTTATCTTGTTTCGCTGCATCTTTATTCGAAGCTAGTATAAATATCCCTCCATTATCGTGATATTAAGGTATTACTTGTACGAGTAATAACATAAATCAGGCATTTTTCTTTCTCGCTTGGTGCTCCTCGGGAACTCGAATGAGAATCGAATTATTCTTTATCAGCGCCATAACGTCGCGAGCATGGCATTCAGAGATGTCGCCTATAGATTTTGAGAGACAACACCTTCTTGGCCGGGTTGGGTAAAAAGGATGAAAGGTGGATTTAGGACTTGGAATATTGGCAACGTCCTTCGTAGCGAGGGAGGCGACGAAGGTACGACGCGCTCAGAATCGTATCCAAAATTCACGCGCTTCGAACGTAGCTCCCTCAGGAGAAGTCCTTTACCTGAAGAGGTTACTGCCTATTTTTATGTGTACCTACATAGTTATCGAGAGGGAAAGGGATGTGAAAGCTCGAACCAAAGCTCCGAGGGATCGTCCCAGCTGTCGGGCGGTTCCGAGGGACCGACAATAAAATACTTCAAGCGCATAATTTTTATTCTCTTATATTATATCAACTATTGGCTATCTCCTGAAAATAACATATTTATTTTTAATTGCAATTTTTTAAGGACATTGAATATTAATTCTCTTTCTATTTCTTACGAGAATAAAGAACGCAAAGGAGGATTTTAATTTTATGACAATATATTATAAAATTATCTTGCTGTTGTTAAAGCAGTTTTGAGAGGCATATAAAGACGTTTGGTGATCGAAAAGTCACTTGCCAAATGTTAGCTCCGAGTCTCGTGTTTCTTTCCTTTCTTTTTCCTTTTTGTATTCGAGGAACATCGCTACCGGCGCGAGTTCGTTGTGATAATCCTGTCGAATGCCAAGAGTGGCGCATCTTTCTCTCACGTTTGACCTTTTCTGGCTTAGTATGCGACGAAGGAGGATTACGGTGATTTTTTTTTCATCGTACATCGCTTTTATGTAACGCCCTGACATTCTCGGATGGCCGGACGACCTCCATAATGCCGAGCGCACATAATGCGTGCCGTTTTTCCGCCGCGGAATCGCTTCTTCGTAACGCGGCAATCAACGAGTATGAGATGCGATATCAAAGAGAATGGCAATAACGGAAAATGTTCGATTTAGTTACAATAGGATCGGCGATTATACAAAATTGAACATCTAAGTGGATATGCGATTAAAAGCATCTTTATCGCTTTCAAAGTATTGCAAAAGTATTGCTAAAAATAGACTATTAGAATATTATATATAAATTTAAGATTTTTTTTTTTTAATTATCAACCCTTTAACAATTTTATCTTTTCACGATATTTCCCATTCTATTATTTCAATTATGTTATGTTTCTAATAGAAGAATTATGTAATAGTAAGAATTATGTTCACGATAAATAAAGAGATTACCGTATCGTGACGGGTGGGGAAAGGAAACTCGTTTGAAGAGCAAGACGTCGCCGAAAATCCCCGTTAATTAAGGCTTCTTAATAGACGGGACGGGACACAGACGCGTATGTATGTAATTGTGCATTCCCCTGTGTTGGCAGCCTCGTCGCGGGGGCTTTGTCTCGAGAAACTAGACTGGATCTTAGGACTTAGGTTTGCCTGCACGCCTGCGGACAATGGTAGCCTACTTACAATACAACCCTGCTTATAGTATTTCCAAGACGCGAATCCCGTCTCTCGATAACATCTACCTCTCTCCCATTCCTCGCCCATCTATCTCGCTCACTCCTTCCTCTATTTTCCCTTTCTCTCTCCCTCTTTCTTTTCCGTCTGCTCTTTTTCTCTTTTTTTTTCTCTTTTTTTTTTTTTTTGATCGCCCCAAGTGTTATATTAACTTATAATGGATCAATAAATTGTGTTGGAATCGATTTATTGGAAAAGCAATTAATACGGATATATTTTTAATCTATTCTGCATCTCACAGATTACTGAATCTCAGAGAACTGTAAGTAAAAGAAATGAACGGAATATTAGAGACGGAAAATTAGAGACTTTGTCGGCGATTTTTTCAGAAACAATTTCCCGTTAAGATGACTTTATTTATTCATTTTGGAAATGTCCAGAGAGATATTCTGCAAGAAAATATCCCTCCGAGAATTTTTCTCTCAAAAACTTTCTCTCTCTCTCTCTCGAGAGAGAGAGGTAATTTGTCAGTGATATTTTTATCCACACTCCACTAGTATACTATATAGTGATTCTTTTAATTTTTAACGACGCACGCAAACATTGAATATGAAATAACCAAGAGACTCGCGATAGAGATACGTAGAATCGTTATATCAATTTAATGAAAATCAGTTTTGCTGGAGGGACTTTCCTCGCGAGTGTATGATTGATGAGGTGCGCTGCTTGAGCGAACTCATTGTGAAAGTAGATTAGCATTGCTGTCGACGAAATGTATTACGACGATGTGTCGCCGGAATAATAAATGTAATTTAATATAGCACAAAACTACTATGGCTCTCACATTGTTGTTATGTTGTGTGATCGTCGTACATTACACACGAATGTATACGTTATATTTTTAGAAAAAGAAATTAAAGAGGCACATGCGAAGAAATATCGTAATGATGTATATAAAATATAATAAAATTAAAAATAATAAATAATAATATAAATGTGAATATAACAAATTTCTTTTTCTATGTAGATTGTATTTATATTGAGTAAAAAAAATTCAAGAAATAAATAAAATTAAGTAAATAAAAGTAAATATAATTAAAAAAAAAATCTATAATGATTGTTTAAGCTATTTCTTATAAAAATTGCTTTAATTGTTCACGTTAAGTGTCATACATTTGAAAAAACAAAATCGACCATAAGGATGGATATATGTGTAATTCGGTAAATTCATGTGCGATAAAGATCGGACAATGGCCGATAATTGGAATTGTTGATTATCTTTCGGTGTTGTAAGTCATGACAATGGTATTTCCAGAGAAGTTTGCATTATTCGCAGATGCGATCTCGGCTCTTAGTCTCCCGTTTATCAGACGATGATATCTCCCGCCCTACATGGGGGGAACGTACACTATCGTAATGGAAGTAGTAAAAAACAGAGTAGAGAACTTCTCGTGAAGTTATCTTTTTTGCTCGTGAATTTGTTCCGCACTATTACGTTACAGCTTCCAGCAAATTAAGGCGAATTGCAAAATAGTTACCGTACGTTTAAATGTAAGTCAAGTTGATTCTTTTTTTCATGTGAGAGAATATTTGTCGTTTAATCCATTTTAATAATGACACTTTTTTTTTTAAGTATAATACAACGTGCTTATATTGTGGATATATATTTTATTTTTGAAAGTAACGCTAATATCTCTCATGTCGGGCTCCTCCTTTCACGACGGCGCCGGCTCGATCTTTATCGTACGTTCTCGTCGTCGACACTTAGGTCGAGCTAGGTGGAAACGCACCCTCAAGATTGCTCTTATCAGCATCTATTCCCCGTCGTATGTCGTAGCGACGCCCATTTTCCATCCCTCGCCTTGTCTCGCTGGCTCGCGTGAAAACCCTCTTTAGTCCGACACGTTTCTCTCCCTTTTGCGTAACTGGAAACAATACCTTCTAAAAAGGTAACAAACTTTTTAGTAGTTGCAGGAGAGCCTCGAATGACAGAAGAGAACGAGCGAGCTATATATACCTTTTATTATACTTTATACGTAAAGTATATCGTATATTCATCTAACTGCAAGCTTTATACTTATTTTTATTGTTATTTTTATTGTTTTAGACTCACGCTATTTCACGTTAAATCATATGAAATATGAATATACACGTAATGTCACATGAGAATGTTGCACAAAGAGAGAAAAGTAGCGATTTTATTATTGCATACGTTTTTTTTTTTTGAGAGACACTGATATTCTAAATTTATTTCATATGTAACGCAAAATATGATTTTGTTTATATCCTCGTTATGGAGATTATCTCGAGCGTAATCCTGAATATATTAAAATATCTTTATTTCGAACAAACAACAAATGTTTTATTGGAAATAAACGTATGTAAGAAATATTGTTATTTAATACTAATATTGTAATCCGAGACTTTGTTTGCGTAATGAATAGAGTTTCATCGAGTAAATTAAGAAAAAGTATCGTTAAAGGGAATAGGGTAGCGGCGGCGTGGGAGTTAACCGCGGAAGGGTAGATCGCGAATTGGTCATTAATAATCAAGAAGTTTCTTAGCAGAATCGGTGAAATCAGTGCTCTCGATAACATGGCGCTCCACAATCTTGATGATGGCCAACGACGACGACGGTAGTCTTCCTTTCCCGCGCTGCCACGTCAGACGAGTTCATTACGGTTGCAATGCGGCTAACAGGATTTCGCTGGTTGTCGTAACGAGCTCTCCCGGAGTCGTAATTCAAAAGTTGATTCGAGTAGCTGCAATTTATTGCTCCGCGGCTAAGACTTTTCTCGCAGAAAGGAGAGAAGGAAGAGGGAGGCGAGAGTTGGACGCGCGGCGACAGGACGAAGAAGGTCATCGTCCTGATAAGGTCGCGAAGGAAATTGCATTAAACATCGTAGGCACGTGCGGAGGGCGACGAGAAAGGAGTTTCGATGGTTGACATCGACGATCGAAACTCCTCTCGCCGCAAATTGAAGCGCCCAGGTTGTTGAAGCAAGCGGACACTCGCGAACGATATCGTCGACTCTCAAATTACGGGGAATTACGGGTAAATTTTAATTTCATTAATTTAATGAAATTCAAGTTTCCGAGTAGAGAGCCTGCATTTTTGTGCGGAAAATTCCCTGTTGGTTGATAACAAAAAATTTCATAGAATGCGTAAACATCGTTGGGCGGATAAGATTGTTAGTTATTCAGCTGTACGATGAAGGATGAGGGGAAATGATAGGGAGAGGATGAGAAAAGGGACGATTCGATCGATAACGGATTACGAATTGCGAATTGCGTTGGAAGTTACGATCGTACGGCACAATCCTTTCCGAACTTAGCAATCCGCTTAACTTGGCAAGATTCGACTGCAAAACTTATCGGATCGTATACATATAGGCCGCACCGCAGCCATAGATACGAAATCGCCGCCGTATATAATCTATTCGAATTGCAACACGAGTCTCGTTTTCATACTTGAAGCATTGATATATCCATGAAATGCAGTTTTCACGACTTTTCATTACATAATGAACTCGACTCTTTCTAGCGAACATTTTGCCAGCGTAGCTTACGCGATGTTGAGACATTTAATTTTTTATCGAGAAATCTCTCGATGCTTAAAATGTCTTTTTATCCACACATCTGTGTAATATTGAAAATTAAAATCTGCGATAAATCTATGCCCCGGTTACTATGCTCGGGTATAAATATTTATAAGAAATTTTCTGCTGCACACACATCGTTAGAATTTCATTAGCAGCATCGTATATATCGCAACGTTCTCACCACCCCGTTACATCCTTCATTTCCGGTCCTAGGCGCTCTTCCCGTGCTTGTGGCTGCAGATAGCCGCCTTGTACGTGTCGTTCCATGTATATTTCCGGCATTCGTTCTCCGGCTTTTCTCCGGCTTGGAACGAACTGGAACATCCCAATAGTTACACATTTCTATCGCGCATTTGTATAAACTCGAACTTTGCCCGATACATTATGCGAGAGACGACATCCGCGTGCTTGGGATCTCGAGAGATCACAACGTGACCTGTCACTTTCGTGAATAACGCACGTGTCGATAAATAAATTTTATTTGTAGCAATTATAATGGGGAGAGATATAGGAATTACCGTTGCCCTTTTCTCTCTTTAAAATTTTACGATAAAGTGTTACAGTATTGCGTATAAAATTAAAAATTTTATTTTACGAAACCTCAAATTCGAATACACAGATTCGAGTTTCAGATATGGATTAGATAGGCAAGATTCACGTAGAGCACAAGGCGATGATTCATAACGCCTCCAGCTGCTCTGGGTGTGAGTTACCTAACTTGAATTTACGAAGGTGAGGAGGAAAGGAGGGAGGGCTCCCGGGCAAATCAAATAAGACATCCAAAATAGCCGTGCCCGTGCCGAACGTGGCGATAACTCGATCCGAAAAGTTTTGCGAAACTATGGTCGTGCCGGGGCACGCTTTACGGAATACTCGAGAGTCTGGATGTGTTAGCTCGCTCGACGCTGCAACGTACAATCGGAACAGCGAGTTTGAAGGACCTATTTTTATCATCCTCTTTGTAAACTCTCTGCTCTCCGCGGAGCTCGCTCGCCCGGCATGTGTTATCTCTCCCGCGTGTTGGGCACGTTTCGCGCTTCAGCTCGGCGCACGTTCGTCCTTCCAATTGTTCGCGGATCTTTCAGGGAGAGAAGAGAGCGAAGGTTAAAGTTGAAATTTCCTGCATCGAGCTCTTGTAGAAATATCGCGAGAAACAACTGTCGCGCAAGGCGAAATGATAATGATAAGATTCAAGCCTGAAAGAGATTAAGATTGTTCTGGTTCATCTCTTAGATATATAATATCTATGAAAATGTCAAAATATTTTCTCTTGGAAATATTTTTCATCAGAATATTTCTTTCTCTTTTTTGAGAGATAAATATGTGGCAGCTGGTGTCGAGCATGTCTGTGGTCCATCTGACACATTTTTCTTCTCTAAAATGTAAAAATTTTATCAATATATTTTTCTCGTATTTTCACATTTCTTTTCAGTTTTCTATTTTTAAATAAGTACGCAATACAACAAAATTTTTTTATTATATAGCCACACTAGTATAAGTTTATTTGAACATGTGCATATAACATGTACAGGATTTTAAAGTTGGATTAAGAAAAGAAAATGACATACTTTTGGTCGCTTTGTTACCACAGAAAGCTTGAATGCGGTTTTGAGATATTCATTCGTTCCTCTTTGGTTAAAGAATAAGTGCTTTTAAGCATGGAAATAATTGCCCGGAAATAATGGAGATCATAATGCCTGCCATATCTCTCGAATAATTTAATTTGTCTCTAACAATGTTCTTCTAATAGATGATGAGCTTTCCGATATAGTAGCAGCTGTTAGAATCGACGGCTTTTAATCTTACTGCGGATGCCGTGATAGATAGCTGTTATTGCGCGTTCTATCGGCTCATTTCATTTCCACTGACATTATGCTAATTAGGTTAAAAGCCTTCAAAGGAGAGCGCGCGATTGTGACACCGCGCTCTTGGTTTAATTGGGTGAGATAAAAGCGACAATGTGAAAAGCTATGCTTTGAATATTCATATGGCAGTCTTTATCCGTTCCAATTCCCGACGTATTGCCTTGCAAATTGTACAGAATGCACTTTTATCGTCACGTAGACACGTTAATGTTCAATTAACACCGCTCTCGTTTAAATGGCACGAATTTGAAAAAAAAAAAAAAAAAAATGAAACGATTGTGACAGATCAAAGAAGAAATAAAAAATACACTGGCGTTTTAAAATTCTACGAAACGACTGTCTTACGCGTGTGGTTTCAATTAGGTGGAACAGGATTAATCACTGGACGAAATTCGAGAGAAGAGGCTTGAGTAAATATCCGCGTGTTTCCGCCTAATGCGATTCACACTTTTTCATTGTCTGCTTAAGTCTGGAGAATTCATTAAGACCGAGCTCGTGATAAACCTTTGACGAAAAAAAATTTTGATTTCTCCGCCGGTTGTCATTATTTGCAGTGACATAATGTCTCGTTCTTTAACTCGACGGTAAAAATATACTCTTTGCATTACTGTTATTTTGTATTGTTTTATGCAAAGTTATTCGTATTTGATCCACATGTTAATTTATAGCGAGTTTTTTTTTTATCGAAGAGAATATATATATATATATATATATATATATATATATATATATATATATATATATATATATGCGAAAGAAATTTTTATTTCCCGAGAGCGAGTGCGACAATGAGAGAAGCAGCTGATGATTGAAAGCTATTGCGGTCAATTAAATACGTTGTGCATACAATATTGAATGGCATTTGCGACGTCAAAAGTCATCACGAGTCAAAACGCATTCTGAAACACACATTTTAAATTTGCGCGTATTGTTGCGTCGGAGTTTATCTTAAAAATTTAAAACGATAAAATAAATTGCTTATTTCCGCGAAGAAAATCGAGAAACAATTTTTACGAATTACGTAAGCTACACGTGCTTGAGTTGAATTAAATCTAACATGTAACACATGACATTATCAATAACACTAAACGATAAATTTAAATAAAAAAAAAAACTACTAAATTACTTTCCGAAAATTATAATGATTGCTGATTATACACTAATTAGTAATAGAAGCTCAAGTTTTCGGAATATGATAAACGCTTTCGTAACATATAATTATGGTAATTTTGACACGTATAAATTCGCGAGGAAGGGAGAGAGACCGATAAACGACCCGTTAATTCGGTGTAACTTACACGCGGTCGATCTCTGCGACCATATGTAGTTATACGCGAAAGCAACCATTGAATGCCACTGGAAACCGGTTTAAACCCACTGTTTGGGACACGATTTATTGCAAAATTAATGCGCACATCGACACAATGTCGACGCGTTTATACAAAGGCGGCCTGAATTAATTGTCGTAATCAGGTGATGGGTACGAATACGAAGAACGCATTTGGTGGAATCAAAAGGATGGGGATGAGGAAATTGGAAACCAGGAAATGATACAACTCGAAGCGCCAGGGTCTTCTTTCAGATGCGAACTGCATCCTACATATCGAATATACATACATACGAAAGCTCGCGCAAAGCCTTGTGTAAAGTGGTTGGAGCAACGCGGGAGTTAAAATGGAAATTATATTACCGCGTAGACCCACATCCATATATTGTAAGTTCGCTCAAAAGCTGTTCTCTTCAAATGTTTTGAATGAGAAATACAATAGCGTTCTGGTTATAAAAAATAAATTTCTCTTTACAGTAAAAGTTTCCATGTAATGTGCGTATTAGAAGAGAGCCGAAAATAATTGGCAGCATTTTATTGTACAATGAAAAAAATAATGCGATAACGTCAAAATTTGAATTTGTTTTGTGTGCTGTAAGTTTAATTATTTTAGATATTTAATATCTTAGATATTTAAAAGAATTATAATTTCTTTTATAATTTAATATAAATATAATTTACGATATATTCCATTTATATAGTACAATAATATTCTTATTACAACATGCAATAAAATATATGGCATCTTTGATAATTTTATTTTATTCATAAGTTTGAATATAACGATGGTTTGCCATTTCATCTTCTCGCGTACGCGAACATAAAACTTATGCTCGATGCAGGTATACGTGTCTGCGCTAAATAAGGAGCGAAGCAACCACGCCTTCGTTTCATTTAGTTGTTTTACACATACGAGAGATAGAAAGCTAATTTTTTACTTTTTACTTTTGTAATCCAGTTGGAAACATCTTTAATACATGTGTATAAATTTTGATGTCAGTTGACTGCATTTCCTTAATTTAAAAATTTAGTTAGAAATTTAATGTGCAAAATATTAGCCCTGCTTTCACATTTTGTTTTTTTTTTTGTTTATATCAAAAATGCTGTATGATAAAATTTAGTATAAAGTTGCGCCCTTATAATCTCCTCCAATGTCTACGTTTTCGCACTAATCGAAATGCAATTGTGATGGAATTGGTTCAGCGAGCACGTACATTGTGACGTGAACGGATTAACCGACGATCAGCTATTTTGTGGACAAGTTATTCCTGCACGATTTTACGCCATCGGAAAGTTAATTCGCGTCCTCGGAGAGAATCGACTGGATCCCGTTTACGAACTTGATTTCGGATTCCCGAGAGGGGAGAGTGACGTCATAAGAAATTAACATTTTATCAGAACCCATTAAATTAAAAATCTTTGACGCTTTTTCAAAAAGGAATTTGCAAATACGCGATTTTATACAAAAATTTTTTATTGCTAAAAAGAATTTTTAAAATAAATATTTTTTATTCTTTTTAACTTTTTTGAAAAATTGTTCAGATATTTGTACAAAAAACACATAACGCAAATTTTCAAAATTTTTTTGTCTTCAAAGCAAGTATTTTTAAAGTTTCGGCCATATCGTGGTGATAATACGAAATACAAATTTTATATATTCGTAAAACACGCAAACAGATTTTATTTCAAGTGTAACCGAATCGCGCAAACTCGTCTATGGTTTGAAAGAAAACACATCGTATTAAATCTTCGATCGTTTTTAACTTTTGTCTACGGAATTTTCTCATTTGAATATAAAATTCATACAAAGGACACGTTGCGCCGATTTTACGGCTCGAAATACAAGACGGCAAACGAAAGAGATGTCTCTCTTTCTCTCTCTTAGTACAGGAAGAAGTTCTTCCTGTGTCTATAAACGAGATCTCTGGCACGCATGGCTGCGTAGGTGTTAGCTAGCACGCGTGCAACCCGATGCATAATGTATTCGTATGCAACGAGTGCGGCGAAGCAACTCCGCGTAACCGAATTAAAAGTGAGAGATGAATTTGAAACGCCTCGAGGGTTGTTTTTTTTTATCGACCCTCGCGCATTGATTTCTTCTTTTATGCAAGCTCGATATTAAAAACACTAAGGCTTCTGACAATCGTGGATTGCGTATCATAATCAAATTGTCGCGAATCCTACGGATATTTGGAAAGTATGAATATTTTGAAGATGAAATTCTTTGACGAAATTGCAAATAAATATAAGAGAATTTTTTATGTTTTTAATCACTTTTATGCATGTATTGTGTATTATATAAATATTATTATTATTATTAATATTATTATCATTATTAGTATTATTATTACATAAATATATATAATATATATAATATTTAAATATAACAGTTAATTATTCACACAAAATACTTGACTAATCTGTTAATGTTTAGTCTTTCACATACACACACACACACACACATACACACATATAGAGAGAAGTTATTTAAAAATCTAGTTTAGCAAACATTCCTTAAATGCATGCATATTCTTTCTTTTGTGCAATTCTATGCTTTTTTCGCGACCTCGGGTCTAGACGAACTTTTGCAATATCAAAGTAGACAGACCCTTGTATATTCAGACAAACGACGAGATCATTTCACCTTGAGAAAATCACACGCTTTCATCTCCGTTTCTACTTCCATCGCGCGATGAGAAATGAGGGAAACGCGTCGCAGCCGCTTGCTATCCACCGAGGACTAAAATTGCGCCACTATCTTTCGATGTAAGTCATCATAAGTTTTATACGAGAAATTCGAAGTTTTCCATTCGTTTATTTTCGCAAATGGAATATAATTGTAAAATGGAAAATAGGCGAAAATATATCGATCTTTTCTAATGCAATTATGAAAAAAAAGATATATTCGTATATATGCGTATTTGTTATGATAGCAGATCATGTAATAGACACTGCCAAACAATGAGAAAGAAATCTAAATAATTTTTTGGTTTTTTTTTTCCCATCAACATTAAGAACAATTATAAATATAAAAAAAAGATTGATCAGCTTACAGAAAACTGATTTGATCGTAGATAATACATTTTTAAAAGATAAACGATTTAACGAAGAATGTTCCTTTTTTGCACTTATCGTTATTCAATCTCGCTTGTGAAAATTATTTCTCTAGATTCTGTTTATATTTATATTGCTCATGAAATGAATCGTGCTACCGTTTATCGATGAATACCAGCGTATTACGTTTTTGCATGTAAATGGACCCAGTGCGCCCATATTCCTTGATTGAATTCGGTTGCTCTGTCGAGGATAAATTTCGCATTCGTCGAGGTCGGCGCGGAGTTGACGGTAGGGAGCGGAAATCGATCAGTTAGGGCGCAAGACGGAATAGGGAGAAAGCATAACGTGAGAAAGGAAACATCGGGTACTGCCCGTCTCCCTTTCCCTCCCTTCCTCCCTCCTTCTCATGCTTACAACCGTGACGCTTTTAACCCTTTCCATCTCACACATGTGCTATCATATACACACTTCTTTGTCTGATTGTAAGTACATATGTCAGAAAATTGAAAAAAATCCATATGTCTTTTTAATTCTTTTTTTGATCAAATGAAATATGTAATAAAATTAAACAGATTAAAATATAATTTTCACAATAATGACCAACTTTAATAAGATTGATTAACACATTATCAATTATGTATTATACATTATATGACGGATGTAATTATATTCGTATTTACAAATTATGTGAATAACATATGAAAATAAATATATTATGTGAAAGCTACCTAAAACGCATCTCACGATATTTTTATAGCGCGTAATTTATAATTTTTAATCCATAATTAAAATCTTAATAATCTCTAGTTATATATTTAATTGTGAATGAATGGCGAATGAATAATTCTATGCGAATGATTTTATTTCTTAAAGAATTGATTAAACGTCGGTAGAGCTTTATTTGTGATGAGATTCTCGCGATCTTATTTCTCATCTTCAGTTCGCATATTATTTGCTGGTGATAATTATTGAAGAGACGCGATGCCGCATCTTTTTTATTACATCGGATGACGATCACGTCATCTCTTTAGAGCGGTGTCTCCGCTTCTAATAATAAACGGGTCGCGGTCATTGTTGGAATATGGGTCGAATGTTGTGGCATTTACCGAGGCACCAAACGTCAGATTGTATATGCAAGCGTGCATTTATCGTGTTTATTTACTGTAACAATGTTACGGTAGCAGTTTCCAAGTCTCGCTGCTTCCAAGTCCTGCGGCAAGCATAGTCACGGGTGAACGAACTCAAATGAAGCGACATAGTTATTAACTTGGTGCCCGAACATAAGTTTCGAGAGTGTACGGCTCGCCTCGCGGCACATAAATCAAGAATGCTCAATGGTATTGTAAAAAACCACGACGAGCGATAATCTTTTCCCTTCTTTTAAAATGTCGAGGTACTCTCTCGTACTTTTAGTTATAAATGATCGCGAGAGAGGAACTTGATTCCGCGAACCAAGTTTCAGGAAGACGAATGTCCAGATCCAGAAAAGCATATATTTCCAAGTTGATTTGAAGTGGATATCCGCTTTAACGAAATTTTAATAAGTAAGATTTACAAAGGAACTTCGTGAACGCGAAAATTTTGATTTTGATGAAATTTTACACATCAAAAATTAAAAAAGAAAATCTTTTTTAACAATTATTTTTTTTTTAATTTTATTTGATTTTATTTTATTGATGAAATTTTGCATATCCAAAGATTTTTGAAAAAACTTTTTTTAATAATTATTTTTTTTAATTTTATTAATGTAGTCAAATAAAGATGCTTTTACCGTGAAACTTTTGTATAAAATATTTATTGATATCTTAAATAATTTTCGAGATATTATTCGAGGAAAGCAAAAGGTCGTTTTATATATGAGAGATGATTTCATCTCTTAGAATCATTTTTCGACCACAACTAAAAATTTCTAAATTTATCTATTTACTCCTCCTCTTCCTCCTCCTCCTCCTCCCCCTACATATGTATAAACTTTCATCAAAATAATAATAATTTTCGGATTTGCGAGATTTCCTCGTTAGTTATACGACGGTAGTTATTGTAAATAAACAGCTGTTCAATTAAAAAACAAAGAAAAGTATTAGACCGCCCGCGGTCTGATTGCCTTTCGGTCGGCAGATAAACGCAAGATTTATCGCGCCACTTCCGGCTACGAGTTAGATTTGCGGTCCTTCGTCCCTACATTATCGGGTCGACGTGCTGCAACCGAACGATCTTTCGTTACACACGTTTCTGATATATACATATATGTACTCGCGCAACACATACGCATGCCTAGCTCGATGCGACAGTCGGATTTGTGGCTTTCGGTGAAACCATTTCCACGTTTTCTCGCGCAACACATTTTCCAACCGCGTTGCAAGAGAGAGAAAGAGAGAGAGAGAGAGAGAGAGAGAGAAGAGCGAGATGGTCGCGTGGCAATTTCGTCGCGCGTAACGCAATTATACGTTAACGGTCCAGGCTTCGCATCCGCGAAACGAAATCGAATCATTCTACGATATACCGCGGGAACGCATTCGTAATTCATCGAGGCGAGAGAGTAAAACGTACATTTTGGGGAGCGGAAATGACGATGAGAGCGTCAGAATTGTCGTAACGCGTCGTTACGTAAAAAAATTTCTAACTCGCGTGTGAATCGAAGATGCACGCATAAGAATCGCGATATCTTACTGAAAATAATTTATCTTCTTTCGCGATAATAAATCCAGCAGCATCCGGTGGGACGCATTAGGAGAGATCGTTGAACTTTCCGCCATATTACGAATATTAATTATCGAATTAATGGACAGTGTACTAATCCATCTTAACTAAACGGAAGAGCGTTTTAACTTAATATCGTTTTACCTCGGGCTCTTGGGGAGATAGTACGAAGTTAGGACGAAGTAAGGAATGATTAAAGTCTCGGAAGGGGCCATCTAATCGTCTAACGGCCGCCAGAACTTATATAAGCGTCTAACCCAAAGATTAACACTGAACGAATCAATTAGACGGTTAGTTGGGTCAGTTAATTATAAAGAGATTCGAGGAAGCTAAGATTTTTTTTAAAGACTGCATCTGTGGAGAATACATAGGATATATTCGAGTCGTGTAAATTAAAAATTTTTTGAAATTCCGCAGAGGCAAAGAGATATGTTATTATATTATATATAAATAGGTAGATCTATAATTAATAAAGATAATATAATCAATAAAAATAAATATAATTATTATAAATAAATTTTAATACTACAACTGCTTAATTCTTATTTAAATATATATATATATATATATATATATATATATATATATATATATATTTATATTGAAACTATTTACAATTTTTTGTATCATTTTATAATTTTTTATATCAAATTATATCAAATGATATATGTTTTTAATTTATTCGAGAGAACTTTTATTTATTAAATATAATATTGTGTTATTTAATAAACATGATTTTTTGATTAAATTGTAGCGGGATTTATTTTATATTATCTTTTGTGAGCATATTTAATTTGATTTATAATTGATAATATTTAAAAAATTGTCTAATTAATAGTGATAACATAGTCTACTGACAATATCGCGATACATTTATCGCGCCCACGAGTTGTTCAAAAGCTATAGCGATAATATCTTCTTGTTTCAGATAGCATGCAAGGGCGCAAAACTCATTGTTGGCCGGTCACAAGGCGATGAGAAGCCTGAATGGAGTCAGAGGAAGCCTCAGAGCCCCCTGGGGCTCCCACCGATGTTCCATTGACAGAACAGCGCAGTCGGATCAATCTTGTCATCGCACTTAAGCCGATCTGAAGCCGATCTCTTCATCTACACACTGACAGATATATATACAGATCAACATTTAATCACAATACCGAGGAGAATAATCTAGATCCGAAAGATAGATATCTCTCCGAGAAGCGCCGAGTTGAGGCGTGCCGAAACACGCACGGATCGATATAGTGAAACCTATGCCAAAGATCTACTCTTATGTCAATTGATTTACGTGAAGGAACCTCGATAAAACCCCGATAAGTTAAAAGCAGGGTCAAAGGAGAAGAAAACTCGAGACGAATTGATCGAACAAAACGCATAGATATCAAGATTTCGAGATGGCGGCACCGGTGATCGAGAAGAAGCGTTTCTTCTGTCGTGAATGGGCCTTTACGAAGCTGTCGCATTGTCTGGAACAGCGGCCGCAATCGAAGACATGCGGTGCTCTGATCGTGGGCGGACCGGGAAGCGGAAAGACGGCGCTCTGCGCCGAATTAGCGTGGCCGTCGAACGGCGCTTCCGCGAGGCATCAGCGCTCCTTGAATCGCCGACTCTTGGCCCGACACTTTTGTCAAGCCAGAAGCGAGGCTTCCCTGTCGCCCGCTCAATTCGTGCGATCTCTAGTCGCCCAATTGCTCCAGGCCAGCTGCACGGATGGCATTCATCATCGATCGTCGTCTATATCAACCTCTTCACCCACAACATCCGCAACGGCGACCGCAACCTCGGTCACCACGACTATGATGCTCACGGCGACAACGACGGCGACTACAACGACTGTGACGCCTGCAACGGCGGTCACAACGGCAACAACGACGACAACCGTCACGGCTGCCGCGCCGCTTCTCACCTCCAGAGAGGCTATCGCGGAAGCCTACGCCGAGAAACTACGAACTGATCCAGAGATACAGGCCGCGTTACAACCAGATGTTTTAGATCGAGATCCGGACGATGCCTTGAAAAAGGCCCTATTGTTTCCGTTGTTAGAGGTTGAACCACCGAAAAACTGTCTCTTTCTGCTGGTGGACTCGATTGACGAAGGACAGACATTGAATCCACCGCAGACCGGCACCAGGGATTCGCGAAGAGAGAACGATAACGTCAGTCGCACGATAGCTGAATTACTGGCTAATCACCACCATCTGTTCCCACAGTGGCTCTTGTTAGTCTGCACAGCTCGACGACAGAGTAAGACTATCTCGCGCATGTTCACCGGCTTTCGCAAGATCTCACTGGACGATCTGAGAAAGTCCCAGGTCGTCAGAGATGTTCAGCAGTATATACTCGCGCGGCTGGATCAAGAGGATGCGCTTAGGTAACGAGATTTTTATATTATTGTGTATGAAACTTGATTATTAACTTATTAACGTATAATGTCATATTTTGTCGACAATTATTTTTTGAAAAAATGTATTTAAATCGTATATGTATAATTAATAGAAATAAATTTACAATTTCATATAATAATGCAAATTGTTACACTAGTTATTGCTAGAATTTAATGTCAAAGTTTACAATTTACATTATAAATTTACAAGAAATAGCGTAAAAATTTGCATTATTTATCAATAATTTATCGATATAAATATTTGAAATAATTAAGTGATATAATTCAATGTACACGTCAATCACGCGAAATCACTCAAAACTTATATTAAATATAATCACTTTTTGCTAATATTTTTATAAATTATTTTCTCTCAGACAACACATCTCGCGCGACACCGCCGAAATGCTGAACCAGTTGCACATAAAGAGCAACGGTTGCTTTCTGTATCTGGAGAAAGTGCTTGATGGTGTGGCGGAGAATTTTATTGTTTTACGCGAGGTGCGCGAGATTCCGGGTACGCTGAACGGCCTATATCTCTGGCTCTGCCAACGACTCTTCAGTAGGAAACAATTCAACAAGGTGCAGCCTCTTCTCAACGTCATACTCGCCGCTAAATTACCCATCACCCAGGAAATTCTATATGAGAGCGTGAAGACAGCCTGTGTCGGCATCACCGTGGAGGATTTTAATCGCCGGCTTCATCTTCTGCGCCGAGTGATATCGGTCTCGCGTGCCGGAGCATTGATGCTCTTTCACCACAGCTTCGCCGAGTGGTTACTTGACGTCAAACATTGTACGCAAAAGTATCTCTGTTCAGCCACCGAGGGCCACGCTATGCTGGCGGCCTATTACACTCTTCGTGGTCCCGAGCTCAATCCTGATGAGATCTGCGTGCTGGCTCAACACTTGCAACGCGCGATTACGAGCGTTCCGGCTAACACCACTCTAGACGTCCACACACTTCAAGTACTTTGGATGATTGGTAGTAACGCGCCCATCGAAGGCTGTTATTTAGATAGCTCCGAGTGTATTCTCTGGCCCAGGCAAGACGTAAAGCTCCTCAGATTGTTGATCGACGCTGGCGCTAAACCCTCTGAAAAGACCATTGATGACGACGCTAGCAAAGATGCCGTTTCTTCTAGTCAGGTGATTTTATTTTTTGTTAAAAACGTTTTTTATAATAATACGAGAGGAAAAGGTGATTCTTCTATGGCATAATTAGCTGAGTACAGTCGGGACGCTTAGCTCTTAAGTGTATTCAATATTTTATTCGGTACAAACAAGTTTATTACAAGTAGAAAGTTATAATCTTGCTGAATTGAATTAAAATTTAATAAATTTTACGTTTACCGCGCTGTAATCCCCTCGTTTCTTCTTAATTTCTGCTTCTGAGGCACGTTTCCTTGTATTAATTTCGATAATGACATTATAATCTTTAAATTTATTTTCTATATTATGAAAGTTTCTCCGGAAATTATAATAAAGTATATAGAAACATCTAATTTAGTGATAAAAATATGTGAGTCACAGGAAAAACTGATAAAATAGTAATCTAATATATTAATATCTAATCTACTTTTGTAGTCATAATTCTTTTTTATGATAAAAAGATGAATAATATATGTATAGAAGATAATAAATTTCATTAAATCGTATCATAAGTAAATGATTTGTAATACATTCAACAGTATATCGCTAAACTATAGCGCATTGATATATGCTAGAAAATAATTTATAAGACAAATAGTATTGTGCATTTCTTATACAAAGGTTTCACAAGACGTAAGTCCCATTGATGAATCTCCAAATGAACCGTTAACGGAGCTTCTCGGTGAAAGTGGAGATATCAATCAAGCAGATTCTTATGGACGAACGGTGTTGCACACATTAGCCGCTGATGGCAATGCATCTCTGCTAGAGTTAGCGCTTGCAGCCTGTCCTCAGGTATACAAATTCTTCGTAGATTAATACAAGTTTCGATTATATAGTTAAAAAACTAGCTATCTACATAGATAGCTTCATACAGAATAAAGTTCAAATAGTCAAGCTATGCTTACTTAAGATCATTGATCAAATAATATAATATTATTTATATTTTAAAATATTTAATTTGATAAATTTTTAATTTTACAGGCAAAATTGGAAGCGGTCGATCGGAATGGACAGACGCCATTAAATTTAGCCGCAAGGCACGGTTACGCGGATGTGGTGCGTGTTCTTTTAGCTGCCGGCGCGAGGGCAGATCACGCAGATTGTGATGGCTGGACTGCCCTCAGAGCTGCTGCCTGGGGAGGACATACTCAGGTAGAATTAAATTTAATTTATAAATTTCCAAAAAATGTGCAAATTCATTAACCGTGCGTTATAAAGATATAAGTGGTAATTTTTTACTGAATAAAAAATTAAATTGTAAGTTTTGCAAAGAAGAGAGAGAAGCGGACGTTTCTCACGAGCTCCTCTCTATTTCAGGTGGTCGAACAACTTTTGAAACACGGGGCTATGGTGGATTGCGCGGATTGGGATCAACGTACCGCGTTGCGAGCGGCCGCGTGGGGCGGCCACGAAGATATCGTTAAAGCTCTTTTAAAACACGGTGCAGATGTTAATAGAACAGATGATGAGGGCAGAACAGCTCTGATCGCCGCGGCGTACATGGGTCACAGCGAGATTGTAGAACATCTTTTGGATTTCGGAGCTGAAATCGATCACGCCGACAGTGACGGTAGAACTGCGCTTAGCGTCGCCGCACTTTGCGTTCCTGCCAATCACGGATATGCAAAGGTATGTCTATCCTGTATATGAATATTAATTTAATTAATTAATATTATTATTTATATAATCTTTATATATATATATATATATATATATATATATATATATATATTTATTAAACCGTGTCGTAAATATATCATTTCGAGGACACTCGATTGTTTTATATTGAATTAGTTTATCGTTCTATAGGTGCGATAAAATGATTTTAACTAAAGATGAAAATATAATTACGAATGAGAATTAACTTTGCATACATTACATTAAACGTGATGATTGCATGTGTCGCAGGTTGTCACGATACTTTTAGAGCGCGGTGCTACCGTGGATCATGAAGATAAGGATGGTATGACTCCATTATTAGTTGCTGCGTTCGAGGGTCATCGAGACGTTTGCGATTTGCTTCTGGAATTTGATGCGGATATGGATCATTGCGACGTCACCGGGAGAACGCCTTTGTGGGCGGCTGCGAGTATGGGACACGGATCGGTTGTGAAGCTCTTATTATACTGGGGCTGCTGCGTCGACACTATAGACAACGAAGGCAGAACCGTTCTCAGCGTGGCTGCCGCGCAGGGCGGTACGGATGTCGTAAAGCAATTACTTGCTAGAGGTAAAATTGATTTAACTAGCGCAAGCGCTACATTGTGCGTGTGAGTGCTATGTAAGTGCATAAAGAGATGTAATTTCTTGACATAAGGCCTAGATGAACAGCACAGAGACAATTCTGGCTGGACCCCTTTACACTATGCGGCGTTCGAGGGTCACATCGACGTCTGCGAGGCGTTACTAGAAGCTGGCGCGAAGATCGATGAAACGGACAATGATGGTAAAAGCGCTCTTATGCTTGCGGCGCAAGAAGGGCACACGTCGTTGGTAGAAAGATTATTGGAACATCACGGCGCGCCTATAGATCAGCATGCTCACGATGGTAAAACTGCTTTAAGGTAATGCACTAATGCTTTATATAGATAAAAACAGGATTGAAATGAGATATAAAATAAGATCAGCAATATTTTTATATATATATATATTGTTTTTCATATTTGTAGATTAGCAGCCTTAGAGGGACATTACGACACCGTGAAAATATTATTATCGCGCAATGCTGATGTTAACGCGAAGGATGCTGACGGAAGGAGCACTCTATATATACTTGCATTAGAAAACAGATTAGCTATGGCGAGGTTTCTGTTGGAACATGCGAGCGCCGATGTAGAAAGTAGAGATTCAGAAGTTAGTAATTATCAATTTTAAGTTTGAAAAAGAAGCTTTAAATTATTATTTTAAATTGCAGCTACAGAAATTAATATATTTGTATTTTACAGGGTAGGACATCATTGCATGTAAGCGCTTGGCAAGGACACGTGGAAATGGTAGCTTTGTTGCTAACGGATGGTGGAGCTAGCGTGAACGCTTGCGATAATGAGAACAGAACGCCACTTCATTCGGCCGCTTGGCAAGGACACGCAGCGATTGTCAGGTTGCTCCTGGAACATGGCGCCACTCCTGATCATACTTGCAATCAAGGTGCAACAGCTCTAGGTATAGTCAACCATGAATAATCTATAATTGTACGAGTAAAACTAATAACGATTCTGTATTTAAAAATGTTTTTTTATTAAACTTTTACTGAATTTTTTTTATCAGACAGGAATACTTTAGCTGATAAAAAAGCAATTTGTGTAGGTATTGCCGCTCAGGAAGGACACGAGCACTGCGTCCGGGCACTTTTAAATCACGGAGCTGATCCGAATCATTCCGATCACTGCGGACGGAACGCTATTAAAGTAGCTGCTAAAAGTGGTCACGATACAGTTGTCAGGCTATTGGAAGAACATTCTGCCAATCAACGCAGTTTGAGGCCCGGCATCAATGGAGGTAATATAATTCTGATATTCTCTTTATTAATTTATATAATCAATTTTAGGAAATAAATTTGAGAAAGAGATAAATATATCTATTCCATTCTATAATGAGAATTTTGAAGTTGTTTTTCTAGAATTTTTTTTATATTTTGATATAAATAGAAATTATTTATTTTTCTTAATAACTTTTTATTGATTTATAATGTTATAATAACAAAAGTTGAAAATAAATTCTGTTAATTTTCAGGAGGTAGCAGTAGTGCTACTTCTGTAACATCCAATTCGACGGCTGAGACCAAACCTTCATCGGCAATCTTAAATCCTCTGTCTACGCAATACAGTCCAGCAGAATCACCAGATTCCACTAAGCGGCGTAGTTGCGTTTCTCTAGGCAACAATTCGAGCAACAGCAAATCGAGCAGTAACTTAACTGGCAGCACTAAGAGCGATCAGGGAAAATTCAATCAAAATTCGATGGTTAACTGTCAGGTAATTAAAGTACATGATAAGTACAAATAGAAGCGATTTCATGTCATTTGACCATCAAATATATCGTATATACTTAAAAGCTTTTACAAAATTTTATATATTATTTTAGTATAATATTTTATTTGTGATTTGCGTACATGTCCTTGCTTCAGTGAAATATCACGACTTTACTTAGCTTATCGAAAATTTTTTATTTAATTTTTATAATTTTAGACGCCATTATCTTTTACGCAACAACTACAGCAATGTTCAAGAGGAGCAAAAAGTCGGCCACTCAGTAAACTATTGTCACCTTTAAAGAGCGAACCGCAAAGTCCGATATACGCTTCACCACCACATTCTCCGTTAAGCGATAGCCTTATTCCTTATTCACCTACAAACACGAGTCCACCCAGTGCTCAAACGGCCGCTAACGTGATACAGAATCAGCTGGGTGTATCATTAATGGCTGCAAATCCAAATATGCCGTACAAGACGCAGTCGGGAGGATATAATCATATACCAGTGATTTACGAGCCGATCAAGATCAAAACTGAAATTATCGACAGGAATAGCATTAGTAAGCCGTTTGAATTAACGAATGAAATGTTAGGTTTGAGCATTGGGAAGGATAAGGAGAATGGACACGAAGAAAAACGAAATTCAGCAGATACGCATTTTACACGAGATACTCATATGAGAATAATATTGGGAAATAGCGGCGCTGGTGTTGGTAGAAGCGTCAAGCACATTTCCGATCACACACCTGGAAGGTAAGGAATTGATATAGCGTGAGCATTTTTCTACGCTAAAGTCCTAATTGTTTATTGTATTATACAATTAGCAATATCATCACAATTGTGTTTTTCGTTCATCTATCACATTCAAAATGCACCACCTATTAGAGATCACAAATTTGTTTGAAGTATATATTCACGAAATTCAGCAATGCAAGAGAATGAGATATGTCATGTACATTAATTTTATGTTTTATATGTGTATGTCATCTAAAAATCACATGTACATAATTCCATCTTGTCCAATTAAAATTTTATAAAGCATACTTATCATCTTAATTTTTTCAATGCAATTCTTTAGACTTTACAGAAATCACAATGGTCGTATAAGGAAGACACACCGCTTCATGAGCGATAGGCTTTCCTTCCTTTTTCAACCCTCCCGAGTGAAAAAAGATAGAATATATAGTCAAGGAGGACATACGACAATGTTAGACATATATATCATACTATGTATTAATTGATTATTTTAAATGTACAGCTGATCAGAAACACAGACATATTAATGATATATATAATGAAAGATATTTTCTTTTCTAAAATCTTGATATAAATGTTACTTTTTTTCTCTTTAACTTGCATTTAATTTTTCACGTCAACTCTTTGACAAAACGAAAAAATCTATACATATATGTTATTTGTAAACGTTTTATAAAGTGCTACTATATTACATTTCAGTGCAGGTAATTTAAAGCCAAAGCGTAATGGTTTGGTGTCCAATCCAGCCATGAGATTAGTAGCGGGAGTTAGAAATGGAATTGAGAATGCCACGAATAGAAATAAGCCTATCACGACACGTGTAAATGGATTCCAGTGGAAGGCGGAAGCGCGCAAGGAAACACCCTTGTAGGGACAGGTATTGTTATTTATTTATCTATTAACAATTTTTGTACAATTTATTATTTTTTGTATAATATTTAAGAAATACTTTGCTATAAGAGCTATTACTTTATAAAAACAAATGTCTTGATAGCACACTTTCAAGTTATCTAAGAAATATTTTGTCAAAGTTAACACTTTATTTATTCATTATAGGACAGATATATACTCTGGAATTTTAGACAGTAAAGAATTTATTTTGTTATTTTTTTAAAATAAGAGAAGAAGAGAGCAATTATAGCACAAAAAGAATTTGAATATTTCTGAGTAATTATTTATGTTGCTACATTTCATATAATAATAAAATCAGAATGAGTATTAATACACAACTATATAGAATAGTTATATAAAATAAAATAAAATATATTTTTTTCGTTTTATAGGCTGTACATTACGGATTGTCTCGGCGAAGAGTCGGAAGCCAACATCGTGGATGGCGATCTGTCGCGAATAAAAAGCGAAAGTCAATAAATAAATTTTTCTCGGTTTATTTGAGCAAAATCAAATTACCTCGAATAAGAAGGAAGAGGAAGGTGGAATAAATATTCTGATATAGCGTGGAATATCTAAATCGCGTAGCACACAAAACCAAATATTAATTTGCATAGGGAAAGTATATAGACATAGATATGTAAACTCATGAAACATGACTTTGTATAAACATAATGTTAACGAAATTATTTACTGATCTCACTAATATAATACATGACATACATATATACATACATTCATATTGGATGTATGTATGTTTGTATGTCGAAATTCTTATTATACAGGATATATCACAAATGCTGCCCAATCTCTTAATCGAGCTTAGAGAACAAACTACTACTTCTATTGTGTAAATCTTTGGTTTGCAGCAATCGGAAATAAAAATTTATTAATTTGCTAAAGTTTATTATGAGAGAAATTGAACAGCCTTTGAGAGATATATGCTGTATATACTTATAAAATCATTATTAAAATTTTGAGAAGAAAGAGAGAAAAAGAAATCTTAGTCGTGATGTTAATGCCGGTAATGCAGGTTAGATGATAAAGTTTAACGATGAAAAATTCTTCAGAAGACTGGATGCAAACGGAATGCATATGTGATCTTTTAATGGATAACTTTAAACCGAAGACAATGTGTATAGATATGTAAATTATATTTAAAAAATTAAAGATGATAAAGTATGATAATATGGACTCATTACAAATACGTAAAGTTATGGCCTGAAAATGAGGAACGTGTGTAAATATAAATCCCTTGTAATGTTTCGTGCAACATATTTATTATACTGTAATAGGTGCGAAATAAATAAAAACTAGGAAATATTAAACGCAATTACGAACGATTTATTTTTTATCGCGGCTATAATCAGAACCGGTTTTCTGCATAATAACTATCAAGATATAGTGTGATAATTTGTGATAATGTCATCACGAGAGATGCTTTTATCTTATACCTTTAAAAGAAAAATTTATTAAACTTATTATTAAATTGAATGATGAATAATATATATTTTCATATAGATCGCGATAATAAAATTGTCTAATTTTTTCTACTACATAATTATGATGGCAAGATATTTTTATCTAAACGATTATTTGTTTCAACCTCTTGAGGCTATTTCTTAATTATCCTATTATCTTATTCTAAATTAATGTATATAACTAGTACATACTGGTTTTTGCTCGAACATGTGTCTTTGATTTAGGAAAATACAGGACAATGAAGAAGGGTGATAAATTACAACCAGTATTAAGATAGTATCTGTCCAGTTGTCAAGTAGATTTGTTAAAATAAAACATTGATAAAGAAGCAGCCTCTTGTCTTAGATAATATATCTTGATAAAGTCTTTTAAGATAGAGTTTCTTGATATCGTTCAGTACTCTAGTTAAAAGCTTAAAGCCTCCAACTTGAGTGATTTCCGCAAATAATTTTTATGATGTGAGTCGAGCTTTCATCAGAGTTATATCACTTTAGTGTATAGTGTTGGATAAATAAAAGTGTGATACATATTTGAATTTATATATGAGGTAAGTATATTGTAATTAAAATGGCTGTTATTATTATATAATCTTTGACTCTTTAAATCAATTTTAAAAATATAGCTAACTAGAAACCAACACTAAATACAAATAAGCAAGACATTTTTCTAAGTATTATTTGCAATGTAACAGGAACATTTAGCATTCTTTAGTCTAATTAAGTGAACCTAAGTAGACTGTACATTTGAACAGTATTTAAAATCTGTATCATTTAAAAGTATTGATGTATGCATATCACATTAATATTTTTAATAGTAATTATAGTGGTTTTTAATTATCAGAACTCGATAACTTGCATACTACTACACATTTCCAGATCTTAAACCATGCTATATTTGTTTTCAATTCAATATGTTTTCAAATACTAGCAGATCTTTTTTTGCATTTAACTCGCATTGGCATCTAATTAATTTATTCAGTTTAATTTCTCAATTCCATCACTAGCTCACATACTTTAATTTTAATTTTATAAAATTTATTTTGTATAAAATACACATGATTATTATGTATTCAAATAATAATAGTATGTCCGCAGAATGTATTTTTTTTACAAAAAAAAAAAATATTTTTTATATTTACTTTCTAATCATTTTAAATCCTTAAAAAATTCATTATATTATAGATTGTCCTTTTTTTGAATTGTAAAATTTAATTTTTACAATTAGTCATTGTTATTACTGATACAGCGCGCTTATAAAATCAACTACAATGAACAATTTGATGCTCTCCCTGTCGAAACATAAACTGATAATATCGACAATGATCGGTGTAACTACCGGGACAATATGCGGTATGAGTCTTAAGCATTATAGCGCAAAATCGTGGTCTGATCGAGATATCATGTATATCAAATTTCCTGGAGAAATATTTCTCAGAATGGTGAATTATTTAATATTACCGCTTGTTACCTCCAGTATTATAAGTGCTACTTGTAATCTCAGCAAATCTGGTAAGATTCATATTGATCAATTCTTTTTTTTTAATGTGCAATGATTTGTTTAAATTTTTCTTGTATATTTTTAAAGAGACAATTTATATTTTTATGTATCATTTTTGTGTGTATATGTATTTATGAGCATTTCAGAAAAAAAATTGTACAAAAAAAGATAATGGATAAAATATGACTTCTTAGAATTTATTAAAATTGCGTAGGACCAATTGGATTGATGGCATTATATTATTATCTAACGACTACTACAATTGGAATAATTTTATGTGTTATACTTGTTGAGTCTATTCGGCCAGGTGATTTAATGAGAAATGAGAACATTACTATGCCGACGTCTACAAAAACCTTTATGACAATAGACACAATTTTAGATTTATTTCGGTAATTAAATAAATATAATTGATAATTAAACAATATCTACATTATCACGTTTTTATAGCATTTTTATCACTGAAATTAATTGTATATATTTTTGCGAGGAAGAGTATAATATATAATTTAAATAAAATAAAATACATAATGTTTTAATAACAAGCGATTTTTTCATATTATTACAGTAATTTATTTCCTGAAAATATAGTACTTGCATGTATGTATCAGGTATGTTTCTTTACGATTTCCATATATGCACATATATATATATATATATATATATATATATATATATATATATATGATCTGACAATTTTTAAAAAAGTATATACACATTTTTTTAAATGCTGCAGTTATATATATATATTTGTGTCTTTTTTACAGTATCAAACCATTCTGGAAAAACCAACTAATGCAAATATAGGTACTATATGATGCGTTCAATATTTTCATCTTTTTATTTTCTTACAACTTTTTATCTTCTTTTTTATAAATTTGTAATCGCCGTTTCTTTAATTAAATTTTAATTTTTAAAATATAGTTAGAAAGAATTTTTTAGATATGATCTGAAATAAATGATATTAAAATTAATGATAATTAAAATATTGCTATATCTGCAGCTAAATCGTCTAGCTAGCATAGCATTTAATAGTATATATATATATATATATATATATATATATATATATATATATATATATATATATTTTTGTATAATAATTAAAGATATATATATATATATATATATATATATATATATATATATATATATATGTATCCATGCAGTATCAATAGAAGAATGGTCCATAACAAGCGAATATATGGCAGGAACAAATGTCTTGGGTTTAGTATTTCATAGTCTATTACTAGGTCTGGCAATTGGAAATATAGGTACAAAGGGAAAGCCTTTATCAGATTTTTTCAGTTCTCTTGCCGACGTTATGATGAAAATTATGAAATGGATAACATTGTACGCATCATTATATTATATCTATTAAATTAAAGATAAATTTAGAATATTTACTTTATTTTCTAAATTAATCTTATTTTTTATTCTGTAATTATCCGTATTTATCTAACTTTTTAATAACAAATATTTCTGTAATAAATAAAAAATTATACAGTATATTATACATTATAGATTACACGCATTGATAACGATAAAATTTTTTGTTTAGTATAGCACCGATAGGCGCATCATTTCTTATTGCTGGTCGAATTCTGGAAATCGATGATTTTGGTAATATGATAAGTCACTTAGGATTTTACATTTTAACCGTGTTCATTGGTCTGATACTGCAAGGTTTTGTAATACTGCCCTTCCTTCATTGGATCATCACGCGCAAATCACCTTATAAAATTATATCCAAACTTGGCCCGTCCTTTGCAACAGCTATTGGAACATCGTCAAGGTACAAGACAAAATAAAAGAAATTGTCGATAATATACAAAAAAATTCTGCAAAAATTTTATTTTCTTATTACATATATAATAAAGCACTGCCACAGTTCCATATACAATACGATGTTTAGAAGATCTGGGAATAAATTATAAAATTACAAAATTTCTTATACCAATTGGAGCAGCAATAAATATGGATGGGATAGCCCTGTACGAAACTGTTGGAGCAATATTTATTATACAATTGCGTGGATTACAATTTTCGTTATTTAAAATAATAGTCATCAGGTTTGTGTTAAAAAAATAATGACGCAACTAAACTATTGTAATGGTTGGAAAAATATTCTCTGAATCAAACTTGAAAATTTCAAACTATATAATTTTAAAACTTTTTTCCTTTTCAGTATTACATGTACAGTATCGTGCGTGGGTGCTGCTGGAATACCTAGTGGTGGTTATATGATGTTAATAATGGTGTTAAATTCTATAGGAGTACCTGTCGAAGATGTTACATTAATTATCGCTATTGATTGGTTTGTGTAAGTATATATTATATATGATGGTATTTATTTTTTTTTTTTATATAAAAATAATATTTTTCTCTTTCTTTCTTAAACCGAAGATAAATTTTAAAGAAATATGAATTATGCATGAGTAATAAAAAGGAAATGTATTGTTTTTCAGTGATCGTTTTAGAACGACAATCAACGTTATAGGCGATGCACTCGGCGCAAGCATTATATCTCGCTTTTGTAAAGAAGACTTAGAAAATGAAATGTATCCATTGAAAACAAATGTTATTTGCAATATATCCGCATAAATGCATTTGTATAATGAAAATTGAAATAGATTTATTATGACATAGCATCATGTAGTAGTAAGATTTACTAAGCATTTTATATAATAATTTTCTCGATCAAATCTTTCTTACAACGCTCATTGTGCTTAGTATAAATATAAATAATAAAGGAAAATTGAAAAAAGGGAAAAATAATATGCCGTAATAACACTATAAAATTTATATTAATTTTTATATTTTTATAAACGAGGATAAAAAATTTTTTTGTGCAATATATTTTTTTTCATATATCTCATTACATCTCATTACATTACATCATTTAAATTACATATTTAAATTTAACTAAATTTTTAATTTAAATATGTAATTTAAAATATTATTGTATTATTATACAAATAATATTATTGTACAAGTAAAATAGTTCAATTGTATAAATTCTTATAATTGACTTATATATAGACTTTTTTAGCCCCTTCATGTAGTAAAAATGTAATAGTGTAAAAATATAATAGTCTGCGCATTACAAGTAGTTTAAACCTATAATAGTTTTAAAATTTACGTAAAAAAATATTTATTTTTTTTTTTTTAAGTAAAAAATTCTTATGCAGAGACGTTGATATAGTTTTTACGAATTTTTCTCATTTAGTTGGACAATTACACTTTTCACTTCTGTATATGCCTCAAGACCATATTCTCCGAGTTCTCTACCGTATCCAGACATTTTATAACCACCAAACGGAACTTGAGGAAGAATATTATTATATGTGTTGACCCTACACATAAAAATTAACAGAATGACGAGATTAATTTAAATCGTTTTTTAAATCACAATTTATTCTTTACACGATATTTTTAAACAACTTACCATACGGTACCAGCACGAAGCCCCTGCGTTATATAATTCGCTTTGTTAAGATCTTTCGTGAAGACTGCAGCAGCTAATCCATAATCGGTGTTATTAGCGCGTTCAATAACTTCGTCCAAATCATCGAATTTTAGGATCTGCTGAACCGGTCCAAATATCTATCGACAAAAGGAACATCATGTGGATTTTTTGTGAATATATTACATCATTTTTTAAATTAAATATAATCATATATATATATATATATATATATATATATATATATATATATAAGTTTTTAATTAAATATAATTTTAAAATGCTCACTTCTTCTGTAGCTATAGTCATATCATCTTTAACATCCGCGAACACTGTTGGAGCAACAAAGTATCCTTTATCACCAATGCGTTCGCCACCTGTTACTAAGCTAGCACCTTCTTCTTTACCGGATTTTATCATATTCATAATTTTGTTTAATTGTTCCTCGTCAATCTAGTTCAATAAAAATGATATTAATGCAATTATTAATCGATTAACATTGTCATATATCTGTATGAATTCGAATATACCTGTGGACCTTGTTCTATTTTTAAATCAAATGGATCTCCCACGGTTCTAGATTTAGCGCGAAGCGCGCTTTTTTCTACAAACTCGTCATAAATATCTGCTTGAACAAAAGTTCTAGATCCTGCGCAACAACATTGACCCTAATACAAATACAAGAAAAACAAGTGAATAAAAAAAATGGAAAACTCAAATGGAGTAGGATATTATGCCAATATAAATTACCATATTAAAGAATAATCCAAAATGTGCTCCCTCGACTGCGTGATTTAAATCTACATCCTTAAGAATGATATTAGGAGATTTTCCGCCTAATTCTAATGTAGTTCTCTTTAAATTGTTTACAGCAGCATTTTGATGTATTAACTTGCCGACCTCTGTAGATCCCGTAAATGCAATCTTATCAACTTTATTGTGAGCTACTAATGCAGCTCCGGTTTCACCATATCCGGGAACAACATTGATTACTCCATCAGGAAATCCAACTTCCTTGGATAATTGTGCTATATAGAGTGCTGTTAATGGAGTCTGTTCTGCGGGTTTTAGAATAACGACGTTTCCTATGAAATTAAAATAATAACTTAAAATTAATTAAATTTTACTGAAACTGACTTATGATTCTAAAGATATTGCAAGCATTTCGTTAATAATTCTAATGTAATGAAATATATAGCTTGTAGATCCATGATCACCTGTAGCTAAAGCTGGTCCTAGTTTCCAAGCCATCATGAATATTGGAAAGTTCCATGGAATAATTTGACCACATACTCCTACTGGCTCATGTCTAGTATATGCAAAGACTTTTCCATCAGCTGGTATAACTTTTCCATGATTCTTGTCGGCCCATCCTGCATAATATCTTAATACTTTGACACTAAAGAGAACGTCCACGTGATATGCAGATGAATAAGGTTTGCCATTATCTAAAGTTTCTAGAGACTGAAATGTATATAATAAAGATAATAGAATTATTATTTGTAAAAATTCGAACATTATTTCTTAAAAGTTCGATTATTTTGTGCATAATTTGCCATTCTAGGATGCTATGTCATAATAGCTATCTCACAACCACCTTTTTTCGATTTTGCTGATTTCATATTTGGATGATAAGATCAATAACATCTCATGCATTAATTATTATAATCAGATAATCTCGAGAGTATAATTATATAATTATTTAATTAGTATAAATAATACATATATTTATCTTGGGGATTTTTAGGGATTGAAAACGATATTTTACCGATCTCGAACATTATCGCTGAAATAATATCTTAGAATTAATAACCGTGGACGATAACCAATGTATTTTATCTCAGTCAATCACAGAAATCTCATCGTTGTTATCTAACTAAACTTATCTCTTTCTAATCACTCTTGCCTCAAAACAGATGATTCAGATTTAGTAATTTGGGTTTATCGTTTTAAAGTATGTATCTGACAAGTCACAAGTTTGAAATTCAAGTTCAGAGACTGGAAAATAAGCACGAAAGTAAAAATCGAGTTTCAAATAGAATTTTATTTTCTAAATTTCTATTTTTTGTTAGTTAAAATTAAATACAATATATATAATAATATAAAATTCATTTTACTTAATATTACTTCAAATTATTAATTATATATTAATATCGATACATTTTTTATTTTATATTACATATATTGACTGCATCATAGCTTTTGTAAAATATTTTTATAAAACACAATTTTCTAAAAACATATTGAAATTTGTTTATACATCTTTTTCCCAAATAATCGTCCGTTTATTTTTTAAATTTTAAAATGAAAGAATTTGAAAAAGTCTAGGAATTTGACAATCTACGACTCGGCTGACTCATAGGCTGACTCATGGAGTGGAAAGAAAATATTACTAATCATAATAACCGGTTTACTGTATAATAAATTGTATTATTTTTGTTTGAAACATCATTCATTGTTTGAAACGTCGAAACGAGAGATTGCCAAATAAATGTAATGCGATACAATATTATCTCTCTTACAATCTTCTCAGAATATTTTTGCATTGCTTGACTTCTGTAAAGCGGCATGCAGTCTTAGATAAGCTCAAATACTCAAATAATTTTAAATAATTTATTTTTCGATTCAAATTTTTTTGAAAAATTTCCGTAATATTTTATAATATTATATATTGGCTAACTTTTTCAACATTCTAATAAATATAAATATAAAAGAGAGAAAGAAAAAGAGAGAGAGAGAGAGAAAGGGAGGGGGGAAGGAGAAGGAGAGAGTGAGAGAGAGGAGAGAATATTATCATATTAAAAAATATTGTGTTAATATTTTACCGCAAGATATTTGTGATCACGCTCTATCAAATCTGCTAATTTGTTTAGGAGAACTCCTCTATGAGATGCATCCATAGTTCTCCATGGTGAATGCCTTTTGAAAGCCTTATTAGCAGCTTGTACTGCAAAATCAATGTCCGCGCTATCGCCTTTTTGTACTTCGGCGATTACTTCGCCAGTAGCTGGATTGATGGTGGGAAATGTCTTCTCATTTTTAGACTTGTGCCATTCATTATTGATAAATATCTGTAATAAAAAAAAAAAGATATTTTTTTATTAGTATAAGGATAAACTTAATAATATATTTATACTATAATGCAAGAAATGTATATGATTATAATAATGCTTTGATTATTTCAGATGAGAGAAAAATATTATCGATCACGTAATATAATATCATGTATATATAAATTAGATTTCGCATAAGAATTATTAGAACACAAAAGTGATTATAACTGAACAATAAGATCAGAAATTTTATGTTTCTACATTCCATTTTATAAAATATTTTATAACATAAATTAACTATTCTCTTTATTTCTACAAGTAAAAATAATGACTATAGATATCTATTTCTTACATGTCATGAAATTCATGTTATTAAAATTATTAATTGCTCACTATATATGTCACTATTATTCCTAAATATTTTATTAAAAAAGAAATATCTACACTTTTTCCATACGTTGAATCTAATTAAATAAGTGTTACAATTTAATTCTTAACTGATTATTATTAAAATTTCGTATAATTAATGAATGAATCTTACTAAACCAAATTTTATTGCTCAAAAAAATAAAATCTCATTGTAAATATGTGCACGCAGGCTATTATATTCACGATTAGATTAAATTCAAATTATTAAATTCAAGTTTAATTAGTGTTATAGTCTATTATCTTTATATTTGTGAAATAAAAATGCGATACATCATACTTTGCGATTATTAAATGTGGATATGCAAATTTCTCGTTGAAAAAAAATGTGTAACAGAGATGATCTCTTACATGACTCAAAATTTATTAACATATATTAGCTAAATAATTTAATGCATGTAAAATATATAATAATATGTATGATTTATAGTATCATTTTTATGTTCAGCTTTTACATTTCAAAAGACGATGTTTCTTTTTCCAATTTCAATTTTAAATGACATTTTGATTATGTGAGATTTTAGGAGAGATAAATATATATATTGCATTGTATAAATTCTTTTCATATGAATTATACTTCACAAATAATAGTCGTTTTCAAAAATACTATAAAAATTTAAAAAAAATTACTAAATTATATTATTTAAAAAGGAACAAGAATTAACTCCTGTGTTTTCTTTTTTTTATTTATCTACTGCAAAAGAACAAGTTAAAAAATATGACAAAGTACAGTTTTAAAAACTAAAAATGCTAGTTAGAAATATATATATATTTAGCTTAGATTATTATAAAAGTTAGTTTGCGTCATAGATATTACTTGAAAACTGTATTAACATTTCATAAAAAAAAATTATTTTACATTAATAGATGCAAAATTTTTTCCTCTCTTATCTTTTTATTCAATAGAGAACAACTTCGCAAATATCTAAAAATAATCTTAAAGCTGTTTATACGATATCAGAAATTGAAATATAAATGTCTTAACAGATTTATAAAAACGTCGTTCTTTATGAAATGACGCATTTCTTTTAACGATTCTATAACTAACTTGGAAATTTTACGATATATATTTTCAAATGCCTAAGTATTATTTGAGATGCTAAGGCAAACATATATGTGATATGATGTTTATGTATTGGAAATGACAGATATAAATCTCGTCAAGAAAGATATGTCAGTTATTTTATTAGTCGTAACAAATATTTAAATAATGTACTAAAATAAATACAAATATTCTTAACGGTAATATGACATTTTCGAACGCAAATAAAAACATTAAAAAATTTAGAAAAAAAAAACAAAATCCTTCGAATAAATTTTAATTTTTCGAAATATATAAATGATGCACGAATATGTAAGTGAATGTATTTGTCTTCATTTTTCTAACACTAAGTTTTATGCGACATCTAATAAAAAAATATCCGACCTCATTTTTTTTTTTGCGACAATCAGCTGCAGCCCGGTGACGGGACAATGCAATCTTGGATTTTATTCTGCGCATGCATGATTTTTTGCGCAGCCCTTCAGCCTTCAGTCGCTGGTAAACAGCCGTGACAGTTGTATGTGTATTTTCAGTGTCCACATTTCGTGTTTCCAACTAAAATGATCAAACATGTTCAGCAAAGAATCTCCATTAAATTTTATCAAAAACTCGATCATAAGCAATTAGAGATAATTGAAAAGATATAAAATTGAATGGAAAAATTTAATGCAGAGTGTATCGATTCTATAATTCAAGTGAGGGTAAAAATTAGCACAAAAATGAGCGAATTTATTAAAAAATTTATAAATAAATTTCATTAGTCCAAACCTAATAAATTCGCTCATTTTTATAATTTTCATTTTCACTTGAATTATAAAATCGATATCCTGGATTTTTTGCTGACGTTCGGTCATTTTAGCTGGAAACACGAAATGCGATGAATTCACAACTATCACGGCTGTCTACCAGCAATTGAAGAACGGCGCAGTCTGTATGGTCCTACATGACCTTTGTAAAGGGTCAAAGACAGGGTTACTGCATTAGTTCTGTCACCGGACTGCAGCAAAAAGAAAATAAGGCGGATATACTTTTCGATCAGACGTATATCGTATATAATAAGTGAGCACATATGTGTATATTCTTCTATTGTGGATTTTTTTTTATTAAAAAAATTTTTTTTTATATACGACACACAACCTTATTTCTATTTTCTAATCTTACTCCAATATTTTATATTTCAACAGAAAAAAAATGCCTTTTTTATGATAAGCCGTCCATTGATAAACAGGATATGGATGTTTGTCGTGAATTATTGCACAATTAAATATAGAGTACGATTATTTTATATAGCAACTTACACCAGTGTATAAAATCGGCGGGCTTACATCCGGAGCTGGTAAAGCCGCAGACGAGAAACATCGCAAGTGTTGAAATTTTTTCAGCACACGTAACATAGCGCTCAATGAATATCACACGCAAAAGGAATAAGAGAAACTGAGAAATTTTTTCGACCGCTCTGAGTCACTACCACTTACTTCTATAAAAAAGATCTAGTTACTCGGAGAATACATTATTTCTAATGCGCGTGCTCTATCTATATTCCCTTCCTTATGTGAGAGGATTTTACTAGTGACATTTGTCGAGTGTGTTTGTATAATTTATATCTTTTTTTTTTTTTATGTATTATTCAGTAGATAGATAAAATTACTCTTGAACAATATATAAATTATTTTTAAACATAGGTTTATTTATATTTAATAAGTAACAACACAATTAATATTAAAATCGCATTATTAAGGAATATCAATATAGAATAAATGGGGTTTTATCTTGCAAAATTGATTAGGTCAATTTAAAGTTGATAAATGACAATTTATACATTTTTTTCTCTCTGTTTCTGTGGGTATAAAGTTATATAATATATACATATATATATATATATATATATATATATATATATATATATAAATGTGAAAAAATTTCTCATTACAATAATTATATATTCAAAGTATGTTGATACAAAATATTATATATATTGTATGCACAATGTGATCATAAAGTAATTGTGAGAATATACATATATATATATATATATATATATATATATATATATATATATATATATATATATATATATAAATGTACATTATTAAAATATCATCTGTGTAAACGTACAAATTTGATCTTTTCTGATGTAATCAAATGTCACGGACACAATACTGTAGAAATTGTTTCATTAAAATAATTACAACGATATAGATAAGATAAAAAAAGAGTTCTTAATTTAGTTTTGCTTTATAGCTTGAATATTTACTTTCACATATAAACCAATAAAAAAAAAAAAAAATCTTATGCATATTATCATTTATTATATTGGCAAATCTATGAATAAATTAAACATTATTGATACTTATTCTTCTCTTTTTAGGTTCACGATTTTCTTCCACTGTCTTGTCATGATCTCTTTTGTTTAATGATTTCGAATTCATAGATTTATATGAATGCCCATTTTGAAAAACTTCCATGTCATTTATGTCATTTTCTGGTAAAGTGACATTGCTAAATTTAAACAATTCTATATCTGTAGACATTGTTCTTGCGCGTAATTCACGTGCTTCTTTCTTCAATAATTGCTTTTCCTTTTGATTATTTTTTTTCTTTTTCTTCTTTTGTACATTATTATTATGCGTAGTTTCTTCTCCTTCTTCTGAACCACTAGTTTTTCCATTTTGGGATGTGATATTGCTTTGTTTACCATTACTTTGTAAAGCAACATCAGTTGAGCCATTCAATTGATTATTTTTTTTTAATTTCCTGATGACAAAAATTATATTGAACACAAAGCAATTTCAAACTAAATATACATAATAGAATATGTATATAATACATAATAGAAAAATGAGAATCTCTCGAAATTACAAATTATATTATTATACTTACACATCGAATGGAATTCCTATCTGTTTTGCCAATTTTTTATATGCACTTTTCAAATCCGTGGAAAAAATGCTTTGACTTTCATACATTTTTACAAGCATTGTTTTAATAGTTTGCCAATTCCATGCTTGTGGCAAATAATGCACGTGAATAGCGTGCAACAATGTCAAAAGAAGACCAATAAATTTCTGTAGGACCTTCTTTTGTACATCTTCTTTGGTACCATTATATAAAATAAATTGCCCATTATCGCTTAAATGCGAATTGCATAAATCATTACACATGTCTATGGTATTTTTGTAAAGCGTTGTTTCTAATTTTATTCTCATGTCAGCATATTTTGTGTCCATATTCAACAATCGATTATTCCTATATAGAATTATTAATAACTCAAGTGCCTGACTTCTACGGAAGTACCGAATATTGCTATCAAAAGCAGAATTTACCTAAGTAATCAAATAAAATGATATATTATAACAAAAGATATTGCAAGACATATTTTATATTATATTAATATACATACCAATAGAAGTGCTAACTGCCAATTATCTTCCCAGCATAATTGTAAAACACTTTTAAATAATATAAGTGAAAGTATACAGTCCCTTTTTTTCATGAATGTAGTTAAGTTTTTGCTATAAAGTTCTATAACATTTTTGCTGGATAAGTTTGCTTGTTGCATACATTTTACAAGAAAAGTGCAGCATTCGGCCAAGTTTTCACTTATTTCCTGACAGATCAAAGCAGAACGCTCTCCTTTTTCAATTAGAGCCTTAAAAAGAGATCATGTTAAAACAGTACTTATATTTAATTGTTATTATTAAATAATTACCTTCAACACTGTTGTTAACAAAGTATCATCAACACCTGTCGTATCTCCAAACTTTTTTATCATTGATAATTTTTTTAAGCAGGTCTGAACTCTATGTTTGAGTGGTTGTTGATGTGGATCCTTTATACAGAATTCTAAGAGAGTGAAAAGCGGTATAATTATATCTAAAGCAACTGCCATAGATGGGCAAGTCCCTAAATAAATATTCAATAAATCTATGACACGAATTCTGAAATGTGTCAATGCTTCACTCGTTTTTTCTTGTTTTTTAGAACGAACTTGACGGTTTTCACGTAAAACCTTGAAAGCTGCTGCTAATGATTCATTTAAACGTTTGCCTTCCTCTTCACCTATTTGATCTACATCAATATCTTCATCATCAGTTTGGGTTGCAGCATCACCTAGAGCTTGACGTACTGCTAGTCTCAATTTATCAGTCACTGTTTCATCATCATCGTTATCATCATCGTCATCATCATCGTCGTCGTCATCATCTTCCTCTTCTTCCTCCTCTTCCTCCTCCTTCCCTTCTCCCTCCTCCTCCTCATTATCATCATCATCATCATCATTCTCATCTTTATTTATGTTAGATTCGAATCTACTTTCTTTTGGTAAAACTTTACTATTTAAAACATTTTCTTCTTCTTCATTATCTGATTCACTTTCTATATCTTCATTATCATTTTGTTTTATACTAAGTGTATTTTGATTATTTTTTATATCTAGTATCTAAAACAAGAGTTATATTGTCATACATATTTACTTCTTTGAATTCTTTGTTTTATAAATTTAATAAATTGATAATTCTTTTCTTATTAATTGGATAATAACTTACAGCCAATATCTGATGAACAGCAGATGGAGTCAAATATGGACAAATATGTGGAAAGACACTATCAACCAATGAGCGTAATAAATGATTATTCCTAGATAAAAGAGATAATAAAAGATCTACTATTACTTCGACCCATTGTGGTTCTTCTGGTGTAGGTGTGTCATCAAGTTTTTTATGTCCCTTGGACTTTTTAATTAATCTCTCATAACAACATTCAAGTTCATTAATTGACATAATTGCCATTTCAGGATCTGAGAATAATTGTAGACTCATGTGTAAATTCATCGTATGAAATATTGGTAAGGCAATTGCATTTTTTGTATTTTTTTCTAGTTTTTCAATCAAATCTATTGCTCTTCTCCAAGCATCAGATGCTGCGTCACTCAATGGTGATCTTAATTGTATCATATTGGATTGTAATTTGGAATTCAAATCATGAACGAGTGTACTTAATAAATTGCGCACATCGTCCAATTTTGGCAATTTATGATCCAATGCACGATAAAACGAATTTTTAAATTGTGCTAAAAATAATAATTAAATATGATTTAACACATATATAAACGATAAGTTTCCGAAAAATATAAAATACTTACGCGCTAATTCTATTCCAACATTTGACACTTCACACAATCCATAATTGAATAGAAATGTAAGTTGTGCAAACTTCCATTCTTGATCTAAAAGTGTCTCTCGATGACCTATTAACCTAAATTAGTTAAAAGACATGTGTTTAATGCACTAGATATTAAATTATGTTTTAAGCTATTTGTTCATAATAGGTATTATCATTTTTATGCTATATAACTATTATGTTTTTACCTTGTTAATAGTTGTGCTGCATAACTTCGCTCAGCATTTGTCCAAAATTCTACTTTTATATTTTCTCTTTCTTCTCTTGTTTTGTTTTCTATAATATCTCTATACAATTGACATAATTTTTTAACACCATCTAATCTCAGATTTGCTGTAATTTTTTGGATCACCTTAATACCTGTTTTCTTTTCTATCATTAGATCACCAGGATGTAATATGAGCTTCTTCAATATATTTAACTGTGTTTTTGTCTTGATATCTTTGTCACTTGTAGCAGATATCACCAAATGTAAAACTTTTCTAAATGCTGTTAAAACTTCATCATTATTATTCCTCTTACAGTTGGAAAATCTCTTTAACATGTGTTGCAAGAGATTTGGTGATAATAATGATGGAATTACAGTTTTATCTGTAATATTAGAAAGTATCAATTGTAAAATTTCTGTAGTAACATATTCATCGCTTTTTGATGGTTTTGTAAATCTCTGATCAATGGCTTTCCAAAAGTCTGCTATAAATTCAGTCGATGTAAGCTTTTTGCAAAATAATTTGAACACTGGATGTCGATAAGAAACAATTCTAGGTAAAGCCTGAATAATAATAGAAAAATTATTATAAGTATTATATAGTAATACATAATCTCAAATATGTTTTCATCTTTGTTAGAGATTATTCTCAGATTCTATTTAATGACATACCGTTAATAGTTTGACAATATCTTCTATAGATTCTTTAGCAAGAATTTGTTTCACACCAAAATGCTCTTTTAAAAACTTATGATTAATTAGAGATGGATATTTATCTTCAATAACAAGCAGTAAATAAAATGTATCCAAAGTTTGTTCAGACCAGGATTTGCCAATTTCCTTCTCGACAATTGGCCAAATAACTTTCTTCATAGATTCAACATCAAGTTGAGTAACAAACTCACTGAGAAATATGACAGAAATAAATGATAAATAACTGCGTTGTTTGCCAGCATTCAAAAGAATTTCAGTAATCTGTTGTTGTATCTCAATTGTACTTTGAATGAGTAACTTGGATCTTATTAATGCACCACATAGTAGTATACGTCCCATGTATATATCAGCATTTTCCTACAAAAATTTAAGTAACATTTTAATATTATAAAATAACCAACTAAAAGTATAAAACAAAAGATGGAAAGTTGCAATAAAAATCATACACTTTTAGGATTTTTGCCAATTGGATGCAATTGAGTATTTGTTAGGGATAAAAGTTTGTCTATCGAAGTTTCAGGATGCATCATTAAGAAAACCGTTAATGTGCTGTAATTCCCTTTTCTTGTAATTGTCTGTGAAGATCCTAGACTACGCACTAGTCTGCTTAGTGCATACTTCAATTCTTTGTCATCTTGCTCCTGTAAAGATAAATCAATGTTGCAGTCACAAAGACATAATAATTTGTTAAATATTTAAACAAAGTTTTATTTCCCTTTTTCACGTTCAGATATAAAGCAAAAAATAGCTCAATATATGAGGTTATACGAATTAACTTACCGTGCCTACCATATCATATTGACATAAATGATTTAATAATGTGACTCCAGCTTTTAATCTCGTAGAGTCATTGTTATTCTTCAATTTGTCGAAGTTATTCAATATGATAGAACTCATCCTGTTAATTTATTGTCCTTTAGGTTATCCAATAGTATTTTTCCCACATGTGCGTATCGTGCGGTACATATGGTGAATGATAGCCATTTTGATTTTTAGGTATTTCAATACTACGTTGATCAAATAAACGAATTGTGAACAGATATAATGGGTGTGTTCAGGAGGCAAACTATTGCACAACTATTGATAGCAATCGAACATGATTGGTTCTTATTTCTATAATCTTAACAAATCAACATCGAGTGTTAACAAGACGATGCTCAATGATTGTGTCTCCTGGAACGGATTCATTTGTATTAAGATCGGCGCATAATCAAAATGTGGGCCGAGATTGTTGCTTAGCAACCGTTTGAAAGATGCAACAAAATCTAAAAATTACAGATACATATACATATCTAATTTTAATTTTCACATTCTACGATACTTTTTTACGATACATAAATGATAAATGAGTTCCTTAAATACGAGGCAATATACGGCGATTGTGATCTTGCAATATATTATATTGCTTTTTGACATTTGTGTAAATTCATTCGCAAGCTTTGCCAGACAGCATCCGACAGATTTGTTGGTACTTTATGTGTATGTAATAATTTTTCTTGCATTTTTATTAGCATATTATTATCAGCATTATTTGATTATTGCACTGGTTTTTTCTTCAGGATTCAAGATTTTTGCCTTATTGTAGCCCTTACTCTTCTCTTGGTGAACTTCTTTTCTACCTATATTTTTCAGGTGAGAACAATATATTGCAGTTTTCTCATATATATATATATATATATATATATATATATATATATATATATATTTTCATAATAAAAATATTAAAAAGTTTCTAATCTTATACTGCAAAAAATTATATTTAACAGAAATATATGAAGCACATCTAAAATTATCTTTTAGGCAGGTTTGATACAATTGTTATATACAAGATTCCGCATGACATTAATATTGTGTATAATATATATGATATTATCAATCAGTTTACATACATGGCATATTACTATACATTGGTCAGCACCATTAAAACATTATTGGACAAAAGGATTTCATATTCTTTATTCTATACACAGGACAGGTAAAACATCAGAAAATTTGAAAGAATATCTTTCTTTGATAAAGATATTATGATTTAAAGTTTTATATAAAGTTGCAGTGTTGTACTATTACTTCTATAAGAGAGCCTCTTTGAGAATTGGGGATCCGAGATTTTACAAAGGCTCTGTCTGGGTACAAAAGCAATTGAGTATACCATAACTATTTAAGTAAAAATTTGAATGATATATATAGATTATAAAGTGTGTGCAATCTCAGTAATATAAAAGTAGGAATACATTGGTTTATATTTCAAATTTACATTACATTAATTTTAAACTACTTATGTAGCTACCTTTGTATTTATATAAATTCATATAATTATATTACATAGATAAAACAATGAAATTGGCACACTATTTATATATGTCAAAATATATCTAAATTATGTTTGTGTATCATACATATACAATTTACATTTTTATATACTATGTAAAAAATTTCTATTATAAAGTGTCTTTATACATTTTTATCTTTAAAATCACGAGAAGAAGACAAATTTATATATTATTGAAAAATAATTATATCTATATACATTATACACATTAATGAAAAATTAATATATCATTATTCTGTGAGAGATATTTCCTATACTAATTTTTACAAGTGCTATTTTCTAATGTGTGTGCGTGTATGTACATATATATCCATTCGTTAAAATGTATAATATCTTAATACCAAATCACTTGTAGACTTTATAATATGTAATTGTGATTTCTAATTTACATCCCGAAATGTACAATTTCTTGTTAATAAGAATATCCAATTGCCTTTTTAAGGAAATAAGGAAAAATATAAATTTGTTGAGAGAGAGAGAGAGAGAGAGAGAGAGAGAAAAAGATGAAACTTTTGTTTATTGTTGTGTACCAATACCAGATTTGTACCAATATAAAACTTTAAAAGAGTTTATATCCTCTAAATGTGTACTTCTTTTTTCTTAATATAAATCGTAATAATAAATTTATATTATAAAATTGTTCTATATGTGCACAATATAATTGCAAACAAACGATTCTAATAATATATGATGCTTGTGTAACTAGGAAAATATGTTTATAGGAAATATTACAGTAAATATTGTTTTTTACAAATTGTGTAATAATGTACAAATCCTATTTAATACATAGTGCAAATTGTTAAATCAAATTACAACCAATTAACTGTATTATTATATATGTGGCAATAATCTACTTTTAGAAATAACATTGAAAGTCACTCATTGTAATCTCAGCTAAACTGTTAACATAAATTAGTTATACTACACTTGTAACAAATAAATCATAATACTTTTAAATTTATAAATAATATTAGCACATTGAATACTGTCATCAATAAGATGAATTTACATATTAGTACTATCAATATAAACTGAATTATCTCTGGATATTACATCTGGATAGGGTATCTAAAATATGCTGTTACTCAAATTTGCAGACAATATGTAAGTATTACCTGATTATATCTTCAATATTACTTGAATGCTAAAAATTGTGAATAATATCCGAATATATTGAATGGAATTCAATAATAAAATTTTGGAATTCAATCGATAATTACATATATGTTTCTATGTATTATTATATATCTTTTATTAAGGAATGAAAATCTGTAATTAGTGAGCACAAATTATGAAAATTGTATGACATTTTTATTCTTATTTAATTTTCAATAATATCATTGGGTCTCTCTTATTTAATATTTTCAGATGTGGAATGACACAAATAGAATTGATCAGCTGAAAAATTTGATTTAATTTAATTAGAAAGTATTCAATAATTTCTCAATATTTGATTGCCTAATTATATTAAAATAAATAAATACCCGTTTATATTTGATTAATATTTGATATAAAAGAGAATTCGAGTTCTGACAGCTAAAATGTTATATGCATAATGATATAAAAAATAATTCAATCATATTTTACATATTTTATTATTACATACTTTTAGCAAAAGTTTTCGATATAGGCGGCAAGACATGCAAAATTAATTCAGTATTCAATGTATGTTATGAAATTGATAATTTAAAATTTTATAAAGATAAAACTATATAATCAAGCGTTCTATCGGATTCGTATATTAACAAAAAATTGACCAAATGATCCATTAACGATATTAATGTGATAACTGGATATATATATCTTGAATCTATCATATATAATTTTTAACAATTTTTAAAATTAGTTATAAAGTTTTTGCACAATTATTTTATCGTTTACTTCTCAATTTCATGATATACAGTCACGAGATACTAGAATAGATTAATTTCAATAAAACAGAACAGTTATATAATTATTAAATATAGTTATAATTCCGCATAAGTTATAGCGAAGAAAATAAAAATCAATAAGATAAAATATAAAAGAGAGTAAAAAAATTGTGCAAATTATTTTGATATCTAAAAATTGTAAGAAAGATCACTCTGAGCTATTCTGCGAATTCTGTATTTCATTATGTGAATTGCATGAACTAAGATATAATATCATTAATATTTTGTTTTCAGAATATTCTATCGTAGAATTTTTATATATCAAAATAATTTGCATAATCTTTTTACTTTTTTCTGTATTTTATTTTTTTATTTTCTTCACTATAACTTCTGCGGAATTAAAGAAATCACATTATATATACTGTATCTGGCATTGTGCGTTTAGAAATCTATTGTGATAATAATCAACTATTTTTATATCAAAGGAAATCGCATATTCAATGCGAAGACAAAGTTGTCGGTTGATGATTTTAGATACTTACATATAGTATGTAATGTATATATTGTACACTTGTACACGAATTTGTCAACGTGCATATTACTTTAAACTTACATTATGTTGCATTCGACATGTACATTACGAAAATATCTTATTTACCAGTGAGGTATTTCTCAAATATTTGTATCCCCTCAGTTTAAAAATCCTTTTCATACTTGCATAGTATGATTACCATGCAGAAAAAGTAGTTTATCGATCAGGTGAGGTGGTAAAGCCGCTCGCTTTGTATCGTATTGTATCTGTATATCTGCCGGAATACGTGTTGGCGGTGCGCAACAGGCGGGCACACAATGATATCTACTTGCCAGTTTCGCCAAATTGGGGCATTTCGCGGACACTTTAGACCACCATTGTAAAGGACAATGATCGAGCGGTGCAATGGATTCCGATTGATATTGAACAACCTCGAGGTCCGCCTTTTCCTCTGCGGGCATTCCAGTTTTGGTAGCACATAAACCGCCAAGTAAAAGTTCCATACCTTCAATTAAATATCGCTTTAGAATACTTATTTCATATAGTTATTTTTCTAATCGGAGACGCGTTATATATAATTATCGTCAAAGTATACCTGATAGTCTAGTTTTTTTACTTTGTACTGTTTCATCTTCAGTCTTTATGGAGATATTATCCCCGGATTCTTCTTGAATCAGTTTCGTCAGCATTTCCTTTATGGGAGAACTAACTACACTTTTATCTTCTTCGGTAACGTACGGCAATGATTTAAACCTGTGTAATAGAAAATAAAAGTCTTATCAATTGCATTCCTAACAATATTTAACACATTTAAAAAATAACTTCCACATTACTATACTACCTAGGATCTAAAGTAGTTGCAATTTGTAAAAGCAATGTGACATTGTAATCCGCGTATCGTTCACATAACATATCTGACAAGGATTCTTTAAATGTTTTAGCAATATCACTGTCAGACTCTTTAACTTTAAGATGCGAAGATACAAGTTGCCATAATAATGGCTTTAACAATGATATCAGAGGCATTTTTTCTTCACTTAATGTCATAATAGTAACTTTGAATGGTTCAAGAACACCCACAAGATCTTCCATAATTTTCCATTGTTCATTGGTGATTTCAAACATCTCTTGATCTATTCCTTCCATATTTTCTAATATAGATATAACTATATTACGACGCATTACCATTTGCTCTAGCATGCTATATGTTGATATCCATACAACTGGATAATCTAACAACATAGCATTTTCTTCCAACTGCAATAAAATATATTATATAAAACACTTATAAAATATTATTTTAATCGTTCTCATATACATATTAAATTTATGTATTATGTTATATTTATGTACTAGAGAAAAATATTTTAAAGATGATCTTAATTTACAATGAAGGTAATTAATAATAATTTAATTTGCCTAAAAGATAATGTACCTCTAATAATTGCTCTTGCATAATTAATGTTGCAGACGCAGCTGGATGACTTATGATAGCTCCAATAACTGATCTGCATTTTGATAATAAGTGAGCCACTTCAGGATTCTCGAAACAAGCCTGCGCACACACCTGTAGAGTGTGAAGCAAGCATGGCACTAAAGTCAAGCCACGATTACTTAATGCCATAAGTAATTCTGTTCTGGAAGTACTGACAACTACTGCTGTTATTTTTTCCACTTTGAGATCCCACTCAAGTAATAGAGAATCAATAGTACTACCCCAATGGGATTCCTCCCAATCTAATGGTGCATGAAGAGTGCTTAAAACTTTGCATTCCAAAGTAGCCTCTCCAGCATTTTGATAATAAATTGATACAGTAACAAAATGTTCGTCGTTGTTTGATTTCCATTCTTCTATTGTCAATGCTAACTCTGAAGCAATGCAGGATAATGAAGCAGCCACTGATTCTCGAAAAGTATCATATATTCTTGGTATTATCTCCTCTTCTAACTTGTTTTTACTAGGGATCTCGCACGGCGAGCGCAAAGTGGCCACCAATCTCTGAAATCCGCGACCCTCTACAATATCTGGCAATTGCAGATCCATTACAATAAATTCTGCTATAGCATCTGACACAGTTTTTACATCTACCGATTGATTTGTTACATTTTCCTCCGACATTAGGAATGCCACATTTTGACTGCTGCCATTAATACCAGATCCACTCTTGATCATTACTCTCAGTGGTTGACCAATAGCAATGTCTTCCTCCATATTTGACAGACTTATGTTAGGATCTGTAACGAATTGTATATCACCATCTATTTGGACAGTGCCATCCGCATTAGTGGTATAGATATATTTCGTCGGACTCAGGCCTGCTTTCAACATTCTCTTTTGAGCTTTGCGCTCCTTGTTCTCCTGAGATATAATTTGTCTGGATGGAGGATTGGACGATTCCAGTTCCAATAATTCCTGAGCATGCTTGTTTTGCAGATGCATACGGAGATTGCTGGTGTTACGATTATAGGCGATCTGTGTCTTGCACAGTATACAGACGATCTTTACCTTGGTGAGGATGTCGCCGTCATCCGTGGCTGGGAAGCCAAAGAATTTCCAGTAAATACTTCTCATCGATGGCGGTACCACCAATTTCTTATACGTATAGGTATGTTTCTCTTCCATCATTTTCGCCAGTACCATTTGTAAATCATTCTTGCCATCGTCGGACGCGCTGCTCACTTTGGTCGAGCCATTCGACAACGTTGATTGCTGCTTGTTATTCTCCATGACATTAAACGTTCCGATTAACGCGCGATCACCGGCGTCGGCATGTATGTTGTTTACCTATCACAAAGATCGCATCTACAGCATTTCCCGTGAAATACGCGTGCTACCCTGTTACAAATAACGTCACATATTATATATTCCGTCAAAATGGAGATATTTCGTTGCATAATTTAAAATGCAACTCCCGAAGAAGATGCATCCTGTCGTAATGAACGCTCATGAACGCGTCTAATCATCACCCGCCAGTCGCGGATACACGATACACGACAAATTTACCGCGGAGCACACGAGCTCCGATATATCTATCTCACCTCGTGCCTCTGTCGACGAATTATTCTGCAGATATCGAAGTTCAATTCCTCGCGTCGAAAGTAACGATGCCCGGATCGACTCGTCCGCAACAATGCGATATCGACTTTTGCGCCGTTTGTCCGAGAGAGGAATATCGTTATATATCTATAGACATCTGATCGATTCGAGTATCATCATAAGGGCTATCGCACACAGACATTGCTGCATATGCATGGCATAAAGGCCATTTTACGTGAAAGAGAGAATTTTATTCGTAATGTAAGGCCGTAAGCAAATCGACCAATTACAATCAAGCATTCTGATAACGTAATAAGAATGTTGATTATGATTGGTTGATTTGCTTTACGGCTTTAGACCTATGTCCCATTAAGCGATAAATGCGGCAGCGAAATCAAATTTCAGCCAATCGTGAAATAGTTTTACATTTACGTGAAAAATAAATTCTATTGTTCACTAATTTATTATATATATTATTGTATTTGTATTAAAATACTGTTCCAACTATTATAAATATTGTAAATAACATAAAAAATCTAATTTTATATCATTTCGTGCGATCCGTTTCGCGTATTTCCGGTTCCGCTATAGATTTCCATTCGATGGAACACCAGCCTACTCTTTCTACTAATAAATTTGGCGTAAATTTGGCGGGAAAATATTACGAAGGACATCGCATTATCGCATACGTGTTTCAAAATCACTGTAATACTCATCAACGAGATATTAGAGAAAAAAGAAGTGAGGAAAATAAATATAAGTTTAGCGAAGGCTACCTAGAAGAATTTATTAATGGAATCTGTTAATGAAAAGTAAGTCTAAAAAATTGATAATTAAATTAAATTATTTTTATATTTAATGGTGTGATGTTGTTCTCTATATAATTTTGTTTTCTTTTTTTATATTAAGGACGGACGTTCGCACAGAGGAGGATGTTCGTCAGATTTTAGAGCTAGCTACAATTAAAGAGTCAGATTTAAATTCTACGACGCAATGCCTGTATCCTATGCAAGATCACCAAATTGATAACTTAATATTATTGGAGGTGGACAAGCATATATGGGAAGCATTAAATGAAGGAGACACGTATGTGTCTTTTACAATAAATTATTATTCAGTTTTGCAAAGAATGCTAACAATATAATCCTTATTCTGCAGAGTAAAATGATGATTATAGCTGATTTTCTGATGATAGAGTATCATTCCGTGGTAACAAGCATGATGACGCTATATTGTGCACAGAAACTCGGACTTATGAAATCAAAGAGGCAGAGATATCCAATTCGTGGTTGTTGATACCAAACTTGAAGCTGAGCAAGGCCACAAATGCAGAAGAAGTAACTGAAAGAATTATAGAGAGAAGAAATATAAAGAAGATATTTACCTCATATTATGAGGTACTTGAGACATTAAATAATATCTGAGTAAGATGTTGAATTACATAATAGATTTAAAATTCTAATTTTCCTTAAGGTGAAAGAAACCAAACCTAATCTGGCAAATTTGTCTACTCTTCTTAACTCATCATCTTTTAATGGTTTAGAAAATGAATCTATGATAGATAAAAAGACATTATATAGTTGGGAGAGATTACAAAGTGAGTTACAAACCAGTGATTGTGAATTGAAACAGGCTTTAGCGGATTTCTTAATAGCTGACATAGATGGTAATTATTCTAACTTCTGTTATATTAGACCATTTTTTATTTTTACAAATATTAAAACTTGTTTCTGTATTAAGGCTATTTGCGTCTCATATCATTTGATATAGAAGCAAGAAGTTTGAATTTTATGTTGGATTATTTTGGAGAACAGGCTTGGGAATTAGATGAAGTAGATAAAGAAGACACATTTAAATGTTTAAAGGAACTTATTTATGAACCAGTATTTAATGCTATATTCAAAAAATATACAGAAGTAAGCACAAAGACAAAAAATAACAATAGGCCATTGTACAAGTAGGTACATCATTAATATTGAATTGGTGCAAAAGTTTATCTCGCTTTTTGTTTTTAATAAAAAAATAGGTCGAACTTTTGTACCAATATATTTTGTAGCAATTAATAGACAAATTTGATAAAAAAAAATTATATTTTCTAAAAATACAATTTTACAGATATGATGAAAGAAAATGTTGTGCAACGATAGCAAAAATTCTTCTTGCTGCTTCTCCTGTCACAGAGTACAAAGAATTTATGGAAACATGGAACATTGGTACTCCTGAAAGTATGTAATTAGTAAATTCGTAACATTGTAAAATCTTCTCTTAAACTTAATTTCTCATTTGTCTTTTAGAGATTCATCCAAAAGAGGAGTATTTATGTGGATCTGCTCTTGTAATGTACAACACCTCAAAAAATCAGAGGGAGATTGTATCTTGCCCAGAGGCAGATTTACCCAACAACATTCACGATAGACTTAATGAACTTTTCCAAATTAAGGCTAAATGGACTGTTGAAGAGATAACACCTTATATCATGTAAGTAAAAAAAATGCATATCTTTTCATTATATACACCTTGAATCTTATATATTTTTTAGCCGTTTTACAAAGGGTACAATGAATGTTAATGCACTTTTAATAAAATATGCTAGATGTTCTACAAAAAATGGAATAAAGTATTATGGGTCAAAACATGGCAAGTGAAATGTTGTAGTATATATTTGCGGTATGCATTGTCATGCAATAAATATTGACACACATGCTATTGATTAATTATATTAATGTCAGGGAAATATTCTTCTAATTTGTCTATGTGTTAAAATCATATGCGCAATTTATTTTGTTTGTGATCATGTGTGATACATGTAGTTACATTTACACAATTTATAAATATTTTTAAGATAAAATGAGATTACATATGATTTATTTTTATTATCCTTTGTTTCATTAATATAACAGTGACAATATCGGCGGTATATATTGTTCTCATCTATCAAAAGACCATAATGTAATGAGAATATAATGTTAGATAACGATTATTAATTTCAGTGATCAACTAACTCTTATATATTATCCCATTGACTGTAAAATCGCCACTTTAGAAAAATTTTGTTAAATTTTGTTAAATCAAAATTTTCATTAATAACGTTAGTAACATTATTAGTAATTTTAATTGAATATAACGTTCTTCCCAGGAGTGCAGTAAATTAAATAACCATGGGATATTTCTAAATTGTAATTTCGTCATGAGTTAAAAATAATAAAACTTATATAAATATATGATACATGAAATATAGAATAAATTTACTTATAAATGACAGTGAAAAAAATCTTAGAAAAATACAAAAAAAAATATATATATATACAAATTTTATATAAAATGGAATTTATATAAAAAAATGTTTTTATCGATTTTTGTAAAATTCAATTTCTACAAAAATCTTAATATCAAATACTTTGATACAATATCTGTTTAAAAAGATATTTAAGACTTATGATACTGCATTTTGAAAGTAAAAGACTAACTATCATAACAATAAATAATTTTAATATTTGCAAGAAAAATGATAGAAAAGGTTCCTGTAAAAAAAAAAAAACGTATATATCATTGCTCTGTAATTGATAAAATTGGCGATTTAATTAACATTAGTTCTTCTACTTCCAAATACAGTGAATATCAGTTATACATGCTTTCAATATAAATTAAAGCAGTGTGTTATGTTTTTGCAATATGGAAAAGTACCATCAGTAATATTATAACTATTTATTATGAGTTCCTGGGAAGCAACTCCTTTATCGAGAAATATGCAATACACAAATATTAGTTTTTTTTTCTTCCGAGCGTATAAGCATGTCTTGGCACATAATCTTTGAAGCCACATATTTAAGATATCAAATTCACAAATCTTTTTATGAATATTTCACATCCATGCCAATTGTAATAATACATGAGTAAAATGTAACAATACAACGATTATTATAAAGTTTCAGAATATTAAGATTCCTTGCAGGTGAGATTGAGTTCCCCAGGAACACAATACAGATATGCGCACAAATGTAATACTTTTTTTATATCCATAAAGTATATTCGGATTTTATAAATACACCGTACATATATATGTGCTACCGCAAACTGCACTGATGAGCTTTTAATGGTATTTTTATATGCAAAGATGTAACTTCCTAAAAATATCTCATAGGAACTGACTTGTTGCTGAAAAATGGTTTTTACTTTTTATAAAACATTTCGTATATATAAATGTCGCAAATTGGTATGAATCATTAAATAATTATTTAATAGAAATAACATTCAGTCCCTCTTTTTATATTATAATCACTCCCCATAGGAAGGAAATAGACTATGAAATTACGAACTTGTATTAAAAACAACATTATATAAGATTATGGCCTATAAGAAATTATATTCTCGCGCAATATTGGTTGAAGAGAGAAGATATTATTCGCTTTTAAATATATATTTATAAATATATACATACACATCTCTATAATACGTTTATGTATGTATACATTACTAGTTGATTATGAGATGACACAAATAAAATCAACAAATTTTTCAATCACGAATATAACTTGCGATGCTTTAAATAAATGCGAATAGTGAATGAATCGAGGTTTTTTCCTCATTTAATAATGTTAGTGTTAATAATGCTTGTCTAATTTTTTTATTTGTAACAAAACATAACTTTGCATCACCTCATATATGCAGCAATTATTGCATAACAAATAGTTGTGATAATCCTAAAGCTTTGGAGTTGTGATTTCATTATATTGTGACTTAAATCCCCTATTAAACTATAAACTATTCTATTAACTAATCCTATTACAACTAATGAATACTGTCCTATCTATAAGTACGCGTAGATAAAATGCTTGCATATTTTTAAAATGTTAAAAAGAGCTAAAAAGCACAAATACTAGATTTCTCCCATTGCTGAAGTATTCGTGTAGATGTATACACGGGTAACTTGATGAGAGGATGTCATCCGTTTATATACATACTAAGCAAATCTGAAGTAGTCTTGGAATCGGTATATAAAAAAATTAATCCGTATATGTTTTTACGAGGAAGCCACACATTCACACCATTTACTTCAATTCAAAACACCTCGTTGTTAGCTGTCATTTATCGGAGTTTCACTTGTGGTTTTACTGTTGGTTGCAAACACCGTCTGTTGATTAACGCCCGCTGTAATCGACTGACTTGGATGTATGACAGGATTAACAGTCTGTACTAAATTGCAAGCGACTGACACCATAGGCGGTAAATTAACGGAATTATTCATAGGCCCAGCGTTACATGTCAATGAAGGTCTCTTTCTTTCCAGACTATTAGTGGCCATTTGTCTCCTCGTTGTTGAATTGCGTTCAAGACTGTTAGTTACTATATTATGTCTTCTTTCTAAACTGCTGCCGGAATTGAGATCGGATTGACTTCCCTAAATAATAAAAACATATTTTTTAAATCATATTTACTTCATTATTTTTATATATTTCATCGCAATTACACAGAAAATTTGCTAGAAATACTATTTTCCAAAGTCTATATTATAATTTCAAGAATGTATAATATTTTTAATTGAGATATTTAACTCACTGGTGAAGATCGATCCATAGACTGGCCCATTCTATGCAATGGGTCACCACTTTGACTTTGTCTGAAGGTCGTTCCCTGTCGTTCACTTGACTGACTTCTCTTTAAGAATTGTTCGCCAGATTGGCTCGAGCGAATACGATTCTCGGGCGTGGACTCTCGAGTCATGTTAACAACGTCGCTCTGCTTTTGGCAAATCTGATTATCCACATACGGATAACGAATACGGATGGAATCGATCACATCTAAAAGATTCTTTGCATCCATTGCTAAGATATGAGCTGCAGAAAGCATTCCTCTGAAAGAGAAAAATCATAATATTAAATTTCTCATGCAATAATCTATATCTGCAGATAATAATAAAAGAAATATACTTACTTCCGATATTCGGCATCTAATGTAGTGGCACTGTAATTTTGCGCCAGTTTCATAGCAGTTACGAGTTCCGCCATATCTTTACTTAATACTTTATGCGCCATTTCTACTTCGCGATGCGCGGATATTGGTAATATTTTTACAAGAACATCCACAGAGGACAGTAATGCTCTTAATTCGATACCTACTCTACGTACTAGTTCTAAATACTGATCAGCCTTGCTCTGTTGAACACCTGCAATTTATATATAATTTATTTATTTATATATATTTTATATAATTTATATAACATTTTTTTTTGTATGATAACAAGTGTAACGAAAGCGTATAATTTTTTACAATAGTGTGCCATATTTATCAATCGTTATATATTCTTACCTTGTGACAATGACATAACTGCACGCACGACGCTTGTTGTACAGTCGTATACTTTATCATTAGTTCTGTCTAAATCTGCAGTAGGTGTAGGCTCCATTTTCTACAAAAAAAAAATCGATTAATTTATGTTGTAATAAATATTAATATAAATATCAGATCATCTATATCTCATTAATAAAATTATAAATATCCATATGGGCTTTACCTTTACTACAATTACTTTATCGGAACCCTTATCTGAGCCAAGAGAACCAGTATTGGTGGAATGTGGTTCATGGCTTGGTGATTGAGTAACTGATCGTGGAACTGGAGGACTAGCACTTTCATCACCACTCGTTGCAATCGATAAACGTTTCTATCATATAAGAAAATTAAATAAAAATTCAAATAACTTCAATTAACAATAAACATTTTAATTTATATAAGCGAGATTTAACATACCTCTTCTCTCGCGAGCCAGCGACTATCCTCTTCAGATTGTCGTTGCTGCTCCAATAACCGTTGCTCTAGTATCTTTTGTTCATCATCAACGCCACTGCTGAAATTGTCGGTCAGATTGTCGAACAATTGCGATTGTGCATTCCTCTAAAATGATAAAAATGATAGTGTGTTAGAGAAATCTAATCCGTTCTTTCTCATGTATTTGTCATAAATTATAATTTAATTTGGGATATTTTGTAACAAGATTTGTTACAATTTTTCTCGATAATATACAAATATATACAGTAAAAATTAAAGAGATGCATTTATTTCTCGAGATGCAAAATAAACTTAAAACAGAAGTGCATTCGTGTTCGCTACATGCAGTTTAAGTGATTACTGTAGCAACGACATCAGTGACATCCATTCATGCAAAAATTATTAGCCTACTGGAACAGCGAGATAAGATTTCCGCTAGAAATAAATCTTTCCGATTGCATTGCAACAAAATAGAAAGTTCCTGTTCGTCCCATATATACATATTTTACTAGAGAAGCATATATATTACATATAAATAAATATTATAACTGAAGAAGTGTAGAAGTGTGTTGCAGAAGTGTTGCACAGACCAGGTAAAAACCAAAACAATACGTTGTAAATATAGAAGATGCGTTTTTTTTTCACATTCCTAGAGGAGGCATGAGGCAAACCTGATCTTGTTGTGCCTCCTCTGTCATCGAGCTGCTAGATGACATGGTGCTGTCACTGACAGCGGAAGAGATCAAAGAACCGGAGAGAGTGCCGTCTGTCGAGCTTGTCAACTGTTCGTCTTGTTTTTGCGGTGTCATGAACGTGGTGATCTTAGCAACGCCTGTCGCCATTTGCGGTACATTTGCTGCTTTTGCGATGCCGCTAACCGTTTGACCTAGCTGCGCTACTTGTTGATGCGGACCGCATGTACTCATCGCCGTTATATTGCCGACAAGCATAGCGTGCACTTGAGTGTGATCTATCGGACCAAGGGAACTCGGTTGTTCCATCACATAGGTAGATGGAATCGGATGGATATTCTGCTGAGTCACGGAAGATGATACGATAAAATGTGATGGAACGGAGGAAGCTTGCATTATTCCAATATTTGCTGACTGATTCGTTGCTTGACAGGTTGTTGACTGGCCGCTGATTCCTGCTGATGGCTGCGCTTGATGGATATAATTCGGTACATGTACCTTCTGCGCTTGAACCACCGACACAGACGTAGCATGGGCTGTGTAAATAGGATTAGCGCCACTCAACTGATGAGACTGCTGATTCGTGTGTTGTATCGCTGCATATGATACAACCTGCGGTACAGCGTTCTGCCGCGCAATATTTTGTACGTGTTGCATTTGTGGCAGATACATAGCCTGCTGTCCTGGCTGAGCAATATTCGAATAGATCTGTTGATGCGGATAGTTCTGCGAATATATGGACTGCTGCGATTGTAGATTCTGCACCATCATATTATTCCTTGTGGCCTGACCGTAATTATTTCCTGTCGCACCAACGGACATCGCCGACTCGGTCGCGGTCGTCTGAGGCTGGACGTTCTGCGCGCGAAACTTGAGAACCGGACCGTACAAACATTCCGTGTTCGAACCAGCAGTTACATTCGTCGAGCTAATATTACGAGGATAAACAACAACGCTACTACCACCATCACCACCGCTACCACCAACACTCTGCACGCCGCTCGCATTCGGATTCGTAGATTGACCGCCGCCACCACCACCAAATACTTGATTTATATTATTACTAGGCGCGAAATTACCATAATTAATCGGTTGGGCATGCGTGACGAATTGCGCCTGACTACTACTATTCGGTATCATAGCACTGCTGCCCAAACTACTGGGACCAAAGTTTCCCGGATTTTCACCGTAATTACCACCTACTATGCTAGCGCTCTGACTGAGATTACCAACGATAGCCGAGCTCTGGGTGAAACTAGCGACCGGTCCGTATATCTCGCCGCAGGTGTTGCCCGCGACCGCGGCTGATGCGGCCGCGAATAGCGGCGGCGGTGTCGCGCTGGACACGGCGAATTTCTGCACGGGGGAATACAGGTCCCCCGTGACGCTACCGACCACCTTCGAGCTAACCGCATACAAGTTTTGCATCTCTTTAACCTTCTGCTGCTTTCGGTTGGCGGCGGGCGACTGCGTCTGCGTTGCCGTGTCTGAAAGGCTCAGGCTCGACATGAGAGGAGTATTATCGAGGGAGGAATCGAGGGAATCTAGGTTGGTATCAGACAGGGTAGAGTCGCCGCCCGATTGGGTAGTGTCGTGCGTGACAATGGACGGTGGTTCGGAGAGCGCGGGATCGAAGAAAGGCAGATCAGACACGAGAGAGGTAGTCAGAATTTGATCCTCATCCTGAAACTGCACCGCCAGGGTGTTGAAGGGAGATGCGGGAGTCGTGTACACGGAGGGACATACCCCTCTGGCTTGGTTGTCCTTGAGAAGTTGCGCGAGAACCTCGGGACTCTGCGCCACGATGTACGTGGACACCGGCGCTGCAGATAACTGTGATTGCTCCGTCGTGTTCTGCGGTTGTCGGGAGGGTTTTGGTGGCGGCACATCGTCTGCACCTATAAAATAGAATATTATATATATATATATATATATATATATATATATATATATATATACAAAATCGAATAATATGTTCGCTATTATAGCGTGTAGATTTTACTAAAAAATTGAAATGTGTATATCGTTATTGTAAACGACGTACCCCAGGACATCGCTTGTACTCTTCTGTTCTCTCGTCTCATTGTTTCCTGTTGCTGATGTTTCTCTTCCATTAAGATCTCGCTATAATTGTTTAATAGAGTATATAATATAATATGTAATATACCATGTAATAATACCCCTCCTTAAAAGAAAAGCTTAAAGTTTACAAACATTTTGAATACTCACTGTAAAGTTTCTCTAATTTCTTTAAACGTCGGTCTCTTGCTGGGTTCATAACTCCAACATTGAGACATCAAGGAATACAATCGTGGCGGGCAGTGATTGGGAAGCGCGAGGCGTTCTCCATTCTCTAACTTGCGTATTACTTCATTATTTTTTACTCCTTGGAATGGTTTGACACCTAACATTAAAATTTCCCACATACATACACCTGAAACAATAATCAAATTTCATTGACACAATCTTTTACAAAAGGAATCAAATCTGATTTTTACGAAACACAATTAATTTTAGTGAAAGCTAACCAAACATCCAAACGTCGGATGAGGTCGTAAATCTTCGAAAATTTATGCTTTCCGGTGCCATCCACTTAATTGGTAGTTTACACTTGCTTGCGGTATAATAACTCTGATCTTCCACCCATCTACTGAGGCCGAAATCCGCCAACTTAACACAACTATGCGACGAAACTAACACGTTTCTTGCAGCGATATCTCTACAACAAAATCACGGAAATATTACAAATATAATATCTGATATATAAAGTGACAAACAAATTTCATTCGTTGTAAGTACCTGTGCACGAATTTTTTGCTTTCAAGGTATGACAGGGCAGTGCTCAATTGGAAAGTATACAATAGAAGTGTAGCAAGGTCTAAACGGTGTTTATTAGATTGTAAATAAGCACGCATTTCTCCGAGTCTAGCTAATTCCATCACGAGCCAAATCGGCGCCTCCGAACAGACTCCGATCAGTCTGATAATGTGCGGATGCTCAAACTGCTGCATAATATCTACAATTTGATTATCGTTTTAAGTATAATAAAACGTATCTCTTTATATTTTATTAATCACAAGTATATGATGTATTAATTTTTCGTACAAGCTTCTTCGAGAAATTTCTCGGAAGTAGCGTGATCCGCGTCGACCTTGCAAGTCTTGACAGCAACGGCAATGGTTTGACCGTCTCTTCCCTTGTACGATCCTTTATGGACATTACCGAATTGACCCTCCCCTATAATTTCACCTAGTTCCACTTGGTTTCGGACTATTTCATAGTCTCGAGCTGCAAGCAAAATTGACCGATTTAAATATCTTTCATTAATTCAAAATATAAAGATATGAAAATAAAAATCAACGGCATTAATGAAAAGTATTATAATTATATTTTTAATTATAATAATGTTAAAGTAAACGATAAAGACAAATATACTTACTAGCTGGTGTCGAATAATCTCCTTCTTCGTCGACAATTTCCGCATAATCTTCGGATAAAATGGTTCCAGTTTTACCTGTATTCTTCTCGCCAGCTGGACTATTGGCACCACCATCTTGCCTATATTTTGGCGGTTGCGCATCTATAATGAAAATCATATTTTATGTATATGTATAAATGAGATAATATCGTTAAAACAAATATTTAAGTACGCAGAATAATGTCCCTCGTTTGTTTACCTTTGCATGGACAAGGATAATTCTTCCACGATCCAGCTTGTGAGTACAAAATAAAGAAACTTAATATATTTTTATTAACATCGTAATAGACAAAAGTTTATTAAATAATTTTAAGATATGATCTGCGCATGCATTTATTTATTTATTTTTTTTCTGAATAATAAAAAAAAAACATTTCGAAAATAATTATTAGTATTCGAAACTTTTGTCGTAGTAAATATTTTTTATCTTTACCTTTTCTATTCCACAATGAAGTGTTGCTGCCTGTGACCAATCTACAATATCCGTCAATCAAATCTGCGAGACTTTCTGCTTGATCCAGACTGGAGCAAGTGATGCTGAGAGTTTCCGCGGCACCCGCGACTCTTAATTTAATGCAGGCTTTCGCATGTGTTTTGCAATCCGACACCAACGTTTGGATGGATTGTATTTGCGAGAATTCTGCCATTCTGGTCGGCTGCAATCGAGATATTTATTCCAAGAGAAATTATACAAAATTATTTTTTTAATAAAAAAGATATGTGATTCGAAAACCTACCACTGTCCCTCCTCGATGGGCCATGTACGATATACCTAAGTCCGGTCCGATGACTAGTTCCACGGGTATCGACCAGCTTGACTACGAGTTGTACAATAGAAGTTATAAAGTGCAACACATCAAGAGTACAATAAATTCGAAAAGTGAACATAAAATCTACGTATTTCTTACATTTTTATCACTCGGAATATACTAGAAGAAATATAGAAGACAATAGATTTAACTGTTATTGCTTACCCCTAAAGCGCATATAAATCTTTCCTGATCGAATCGATAGTACGCCCGTAACAGATCAAAGAATTTAAACATGCACTCGAGTTCGGACAATGCAGCGACTTTTTTAAAGTGCTGCTGTATTAATTTTCGGAGTGCCTTCGCCTTCATCCCATTCAGCACGGAACGTGGTAAAAATTTATGCAGGCCGACCTGAAAAGGATACAAATTCATATTTCGTACAACTAGAAAGGATGAGATAAATAGATACGTGGTTGTATTGTAAAATTGCGAACGACGTTCATCGCTTTAAGAAAGCCCTAAGTACCTCACGCTCCAAGTATTCGAGATTACTCTTCTTGTCTAGAGCAATTTGCGGCATGTCCTTGAAGAAATAGCGTATCTCCAAGCAGCAGAGCTGAACCGCAACGTCCTGATCCAGAGCGGAGTGATTCGCGATCAAGTAGTCGTTTCGCACCTGTGAACGCGATAAGAAAGATGAATGTAAATCGTACCTTATTTCTAAAATGTGATAACGTTAAGCATCTTGTGTTCTCCGATCCATATATTATCGTTACCTGATCGTAATAGTAATAGAACGTGACTTTGTCCTTCTCGTAGAGATCATTCAGATTCTGAGGAAGATAACGTACTCGAAGCTCGTACCTCCATTCGCAGTGCGGATGCTTTCGTTCGTACTTCTCTTGCACCTTGAATCGAATGCATTGATAAAATTGAGAAAAGAAACTGAATATATCGATATTGGAATATGGTATGTGGCTCGCATCATACGTACCTGATACATCGTTATATCCTGATGTAACCAATAACTCTCTCCGGATCCGGGATGATGCAGCCTCATCGCGTACAAATTCCGGTAGTGTCTGGTACCAACAGCCAATCGACTAGTCACCAAAGAAATGATACCTTTAACGTCGATCGCGTCGCCAAATTTGACGACATTGAAGCCACCTAAATTTAATAACATAAGATATACAAAAATAATAGAGCTGATAATCTCTCTGTTTTTCTTATCGCACATATATTTTATTATATATAATATTTATTCTTTGATGAGTGCGAGATAAATGTTTCATCAAGCAGCCCACCGTCTGACGCCAATCTCTGGCATGTAATAGAAGTCTTCGAAGAGTTATATTTCAGGGCAAAATAACTTACCGTTAGGAAGATGAACTTTTAAGGTCTTATCCATGGGGGTGGGCGAGCCGTGAGGTGGTGTATTCCTACCACCACCACTGCTCTGGACACCTCCGACACCTCCGCCCCCACCTCCATCTCCTGCTCCAGTGCTCATCCCCTCATGGCTGTGATAGAACACAAAAAAGGAGAAAAGACTTTTAATAAACGCCTTCCGCGCGCGACATTTTTGGGCATTATTTCGTAAAAACTACAAGATGTCGCATGTTTTGTTGGTAAAAAAATAATTAAAGAGTAAAAGGAATGATTGTTTGACATTTCTCGTCGAGGAAAAGCTACAGATCTTTTCGATCTTTCAGTCAACAATTTTAAACATCGTCATTCTGGCTTTTAGAAAACTTCCAATTCTTGATCTTAAAATTATTTAGTATATCAATTATTTCAGAAAATCTATTTTAGAAAATTTTTAAAATATAATCTCTCACGAGATGACGCACGAGTATTAATTTGAAATTTATCAATAATATTTCTTTGTCGACTCTATCAACTAATTCGTATATTTCATGCATCTTGCATACTTCAAATGTTCCTTTTGTTATATTTCTTAAAATTTTTACTCTCTCTCTGTCTCTTCTTTTTCCCTGACAACAATGTTTCACGTTTGCTTCGTTCGAAATTTCATACAATGAAAAGAAAAAGATGCATATGGTTCCTGCAGCAGTCGCGTCAAGAATAATTTTATGAGAGCCGTGCAGTCTCTGGACAATTCGTTTCACACTTTGAAGGCTACTTTTGATCTGTCGAACGTACGTCCCGCGACGAATGCAATTGCGACGAGTGAATCCCACCGCGGGGCATCATCATCGCATAGAGTTCTCTAGTGAGACCAAACGATGTTACCCGGGGGAACTGTCGCAAGAAATCGCGAAAAATCGTGACGCCATAGAAATGCAGCATAGCAAATCGAATCACCACCGTCGTCATTATATTGAACAGGTCACACGACATTGCTGGCTGATGATGTTCGCGCGGTTCGATGCGCCTTGAAATTGTGCTGATCACGAAGCAAAGTCAGTCGTTCGCGCGAGCGAAAATAACAATTGTCGCAGTGACATCACGCGCGATGATCTAACGAAAAGCAGTCGTATGATCTTAGGCGTGATAGTCATTCGGTAAGAATGGGGGCAGAAATTTTCAATCGATTTTCAACGATTGTTTAATAAAAATATTCATTATTTATTAATCGATCGCTTTCAGTTTATTCGGTCATCGAGCACATAGAAATTCCAAACTCAACTCTCTTCTTAATAAAATATATAGCTCTTGTAAAGCTCGAATCGATATAAATTTAAGTGCGATCATGCGGGATGTATCTCTTACAATTTCTACTGCTGCAATAAATAAATTATTACATGCACCTTTCAAGGTGCAATCAATTGAATAAAAAAAAGGGCAGAAAATCCAAAATTTCCTTGCTTACAACAAAATTTTTATATGGAAGAAAAAAGATTTTTAATCTGGATATTAAATAAGAATTGATAGAGTTTGATTCGCAAAAAAAGATTTCAAGACATAAATTAAGAATGATATAATTTAAATAATGCATTATTAAAAAAAGTTTCGCGAAATTTCAAGAAAAATTCCAAGTTTTCTCGTTGTTTCAGACAGTTATGTCGTGTATAGAACATTATTGCTACGTGCGTTATATATAGAGATCGATTTTTGTAAAATAATTCGCATAATATCTGTGCTTCACTTCTTTTATTCTCACGAGATCATTTCAGATATCGAGTTGAGTCTTCATCCAGTTTTCGAGGTAATATTCCGATATGTCTCTGCAATATGTTGAATTTACTTATCAATTCACTGCGTTAAATCGTGTTGCTATCCAATTGAGTTCGCGAATGCAGGGAAATATTTATGTCACGAAGAAAATGTTGCGTAAGGAAGATTATTTATTTATATAATTGATGTTTCCATAAAATGTTTACTATCCATTAACTAAATTATTATTTAATTGCATTTTAAACAGACGGAAAATATAAATAATTAAAATAAAATACGATTCTAGGATGTTGGATACCGAAATGCAAATAATTAAATTAAATTAGATAAAACATTAGATTAAATAATAGTAATGCTATCAATTATAGCAATATTAACAATTATGTATATTCTTAATATCGTACAAACAACATCTTTTCCAACACGTGATAACACGTGTTTGAATCAATTTTATTCTTAAATTCTGCGCTCAATCACCTTCCAATCATTATAATGCATGCAATCAAAAAATTACCTATAAATATATGAATACTTTTCAATTCAATCATAATTAAAATTTCGATTATCAATATCTCGAAAATTAATATATCGTCATTTTAAAATATCTCCGATATTCGGAATAAATTTTTTAAACTAAAAACCGTAGGATTCTTGTAAAAAATATCAGGAATTGTTGGGAGATGGGGGAATTAATTATTGAAAAGAATATTATAATGCTCGGAATTATTTAATCTTGATGTATCAAAAATCGTGAACTTGGTACCACCATTTTTCAAAATCTACTTTCATTGTTATAATGAAGAGAACTATCAAGATTTCTTTTGTTCTGAATAACTTAGAACTCTTAACAGAACTATGATATCGTAACATAAGGGTGTCAACTTCACACGACCGCTATTAATGCAAATGTATATTACGAGTGACGTCCAGCTAAGGAATGCCGTCTGTCAGGGACTAAGTATTTGCACCGGGAACCACCAGCCATCGACGTGCAAACTTCTAAGAAAGATCGGCGTTCGTTTGAATTTATTTACTTCAGATAGTTATCGCTATAAGAAATTGAGAAATTATTGAGGAGGAATCAAGAAAAAAAAATTTTATGCTTCAAAGATTTCTCAATTTTTCAAATTCTACAAATTATTTCGTAAACTCAAATCTGTGGAATAAATAAAAAAATTAGCACTTTATCTATTTAAAAACATTCCATACACACTTTAAATTAGATTAAAAAATCTTAATGAAATCTAGTTTCGTGGCATGAAAATTTGTCTCGAATCAAAGATTTCAAGATATATTTACACCCCATGTGTGCTCATCGAATTTATAGGTAAAATTTTCGACACACGAAAAGTTCACACACCGTAAAACGGATTTCGATATAAATCGCGCATTTTATGAAAGTCCGAGTCGATTCTATGCGATCGCACAGCCTGCACCAATTTATAGGTGTACCGTGCGAAAGTTCGCCTTCGATTCCTCGCGTAATGTTACACCGATCCGCGTTACGGCCGCACTCGTAATCCGACACGGTCATGTCCGTAAATCATCGCAGACGCAAATTACATGAACAGAACAATATAGGAGTGTTCGAGACACGGATATTAATGCGCTAAGTTATAGAGAGACTCGCCATACATTCGCTTTGCTAACGAAATCCATGCACGCGACACACACGATGATCGATAATTTCTCTAAGAATAAATATTGAAAACGAGACATTCGTCGTGAATCGCCAATTTCTCTTCTTAAATTTAAATAGTCTTTAATATCGGCCATTTAAATCTGCAAAATTAAACGCAAAGTTTGCATCGAGATAAGCACGACGCAGTTCATAATTATCAAGCGCAAATTGCAACACGTGTGTAATTGGCAACTTGTTTGTTTACAATCTCGCGCGAGTGGAATTATCGAAAGGACACACGGCGCGGGCATAAATTACGCGCGAGTAAGTGCCTTGCCTGAGAAAAGGACGTCATCGGAGAAACAAGTTGCGCAGATATAAATAACTACCTACGCGGCATATTAATAATTAATATGAGGCTATATCGCGTGAGATTTTTCAGATTACTCGTCGAGAAGTGCGACAATGTTGAAAACGCAGATTCGATCATTGGCCTTGATTTCTTTATTCATTTTTAATCTCCATATTAATTCAAACTTTCTTTTTTTACAAACAATATTTTTCATAAAAAGATCTATTTCTTCAAGTATTAGAATACAAGCGATCGTTGCATTTGATTGAAAGAATTTAATCGATAATGACGAAAGGAATTGACGATAAAAAAAGTATCGAGATCTGATAAGGGATAACAATTCACATCGTGAATAAATTGACGCAACTACATGTGCATGGTATAAAATCGTTTAGATCAATGAGCATCGAGCATTAAGTCATTATAGTGATTTACATAACATGCTCATTGGTATAGGTTCTATGCTATGCAGTTATGTCAATTTGTGCGCGATAGCCCTAAGTCGATGCATCCCGTCCATGATCCGCTTGTTATATCTCTACGCACCTGCAGCTGTCGCCCACGCAGTTTTACCTTTCACTATTACTTTCTCTATCGCGCTTTTGCCTCATCTGACAAATTGCATTCATAAGTATGTAAGATCACACGTGAGAAATGTGAGAAACGTGCACGCTTTTAAATCCGCGAGAAGAGTTAAGGTACTCCGTTGCTTTCTAATTATTTTCGGGCACACGTGATCGACTATTGACGTTTATATTATAGAAACAAATTGGTTGCCTGCAGCGTAAGTTAATTGGCATCGGATATTTAAGTTAATCCACAGTCTCGGCCTTATGAGCTAAGATACAGGGAGACGCGACTGGGATATTTGGTAACTGAAGGTTACCGAAAATGATATTCGAATACATAGTTCGCGATAAGGAATGTTTCGGACGTGTCTTTATACCTCGAGCGAGACGTCTTATGAAATTTCCACGTTCCCAACGTATCCGGACTGTAAGAGCCGCTGCAGCCCAGCTGGCCCAGAGAGCAAAGCAAACCCTTGCTGTCTCTCCTCCATCGTTTCTCGCGCGTGCAATCTCTCTCTGCGCGCCTCAAGAGCACGCCTCCTCCCTTGGGATTCTTCCCCAAGTTATCGAGATTTCGAGCGCGACACGTGGGCCAGGAGATGCCGCTGGCTTTGCGTTCCACGAGTTCCAACATCCTCCGGATATATCCGAACGTTTTTACGCAATTAGCCAAGTATCATTTTATCAGATATATGTAACTTTTTTTTTCGTTGAAGTTGGTCCTCGAGACTTAATTTAATTCAGTTCTCCTGTTTGTCAATTTCATAGTCTTTATTCTATGAGTACAACGTCCATCTAATTTCGTTTTTCACTCTCTAGTTGCTTTTCCAAAATTCGATGGAATCTAATTTAATTCTATTAATCTAATTAATTCTAATTTAATTTGGGGGAAATATCCAACACGCCCTCAAGTTTTCCGTTGTCTATCGATAATTTTTTTTTTCTCTGGAAATGCACATACAATTAAAACTGATATATTTTCTAAAATAACGAGCGTATCCTTGGGTTAGTTTAAATACCTCCTCACGGCGATCTATCTCTTGTCAATTATTCTTATATATCTCCATATAACACGATTCCCTCTCGGTTAAGAAGATCGCATATCTCCAACGTGATATCGTGATATCCACGGTAAGACGAGTAGGAAAATAAGAGAGCCAAGAGTAATTGCAGAATTTATAATGGAGATGTGGAGCTGACCACGAGTAAAAAAAAAACTCGAGATATATTTCGCAATGACACTTTATTAATTAAAGCTCTCCGTTCATCATCGCGTTCACCAAAATAAAAAAAAAGAAATAAAAAAAAAATAATGATAAAAACTGTTTAAAAAATGTTACAACAAATTTTGCGTTGCAGACTGCATTACTTTAACAAGTGAAATAATATATATTATGTCGATATAATACAATAATGCGTATTCTCTGTTCCACCTCTGTTTCTCATATCGACGTAACACTGGCACTTTGCCCGAACACAATTGCGGCGCGTTGCGAATCGGACATGACGTCAATTCTCTCTCGCGTCTAAAGTCGACTCTCGAAAAATGAAATGTGCATCCCTCGCGGCACTTTGGCCCGTTGCCTGAATTATCGTATAAAAAAAACCCATCCCCACGGACACCTAGGACTTTCATTCACGCTAACGCGTCCCATGCGTGCACACTCGCAGCCGAACAGAAACTGATCGTCTCGCCATCAACGAGAGACAGGACAACCTGCCGTTCTTCTCTCTCTCGGCGACTATCTTTTTCTCTGCCGTGTGTCCCTTTTCCCGCGAGTGTATTTGTGCGTGGGTCGCATCGATAATTCCCATGGACCATGTGTTGCAAACGATTCCGGTATCGCTACGCGACGCAGACTGCTTGGGGCCGCGAGACAAGTTTTATTAAATGTGACATAAGTCGGTAAATTTTTACGCCTGTCGACAGATATTATCTCTCGTGACCGCGAATTTGTGACAGTCAGTTTATGATTTTCTTTTTATTCTCGCAAATTATTTCTACAAAAAAACTTTGATTCATTTTGTGTCTTCTCGCAAATCTGACAGCTTATACATTACTCTTATTATTAATGTCAAAGTTTAAAATTTTTCGTTCTATCGACGTTGCTTAATATGACACGTGGATTTATTTTTTATTGATTTTAATTTGTTGTTAGTCTCTGTGATATCAAAAGTATTCGACTTGTGAAATTTATATCGATATCTCTCACCATTATTTCATCGCTATATTTCGCAAACATGTTGTTGGATGAGGTCGTTCACCCATACGTGTCTGGAAACTCCAGGTACTTTTGATATGACATCACATCAAGTTAGTTATCTTGTTGGCACAGCCTTGACATCGGAGCTGCTACTATCGTGTTACCTCGACTATATTTGTGTTATTTTTGTTCCTTCATTAAGTAATAATCCGAATTTCTCTCTCTATCTCTAGGCGTTTGTATAAGTTTGAGAACGTCGACAAACAGTAAGAAAATAAAGGGCGTTAAAAGTCATGCGCGACTTGATCGATCCCGAAACGCGTTCCACGTGCAGATTTGCAATGTGCTTTTGTCGGGATGTTCTAATTCACGCGCAGCACAAGCAAACATTGCTTCGTCTCACGGACGGGAAGTACTTGTTTTAATCATCGCTTCCCTCAATCGTAGCTTGAGTTATTTTTTCACTCGCATATAAATTCGCCACGATCGTTTTTTATTTACAAATTGTGACTTGGTTCTAAAAATATCAATGTTAAATATACGTTACTCTAATTTTAAAGATGAAAATTCAGAAAAAATGTATTTGACAGATATAATTAAATGTCCCAATAATGAAACATTAACCCTTTCAGAAAATTGAACCAGAGATATAATTTTTCAAGTCAATACATCTTTTCTCGTTTTCTTTTTTTTTATCGCTACTTCTCTTTGTGCTTATTTGATATCGATGGGAAATAAAAAAAAAGAATATCGAAGAAAAGCGAGTTTATAGAGAGGTTTACGTATTTACGTATTCATATCGCCGCGTTATTTATCGTATGCTTCTTCAGATATTCTCCGTAATATGTAAGGAGGGTAAAAATTTCTCTCCGATATGTACGTGCAATTTAGATATGCATCGATCGAAGCTGCATTTATCTTTGCAATAATAAGTTGTGTTCGCTGTGTGTCTCCCGCATTCGCTTATATATTGACCGATTATATATAAACGTGCGAGTCTGGATATGAAGCGCATATCAAACAGCGAGCAGAGACATTGCATCGTAACGATTTTTCGCCTACGATCGCCTGCGTTCTTCGAAATCGCCGGGGAAATCGATACCTCCGGAATCAAGAGACCTCTTTGTGCATCAATCCTGAGTTTTCGGAATAACAGCATCAATGCATCAAATTAAAAAAAAAAAAAAATCTTCGGTGATACTTTTTACGATAAAATTTTTTTATTCAAATAATTAATAAAATGACGGATCGCGTACGAAATATCGGAATTATTACGATTATTCGCACCTGCAAATCGCGCCGCTTCGCTATTCAAAGGACAAGAATTCATGCTGAGGGCAATCTTGAAATACGACTCGTTGAGAGCAGCGCGCTTAATCCTGAATTACGACAGTTTTGCAAGATGAAGAGATACGTGCCAGCAGATGAGAGGATTACGCACGAGAGAGTTCGAGTGGAAACGCGATCGATCCGAGGCAGGATTTTCTGAATTTTATATCGCTATTTCGATAATCAAAAGCGACGCAATTCTACGGTATATATATCTATATAGCAACATGTGTGTGTGAATCCGGTTGGAACCGCTTAAATACCCCGACCTGAATTCCGATTACGTGACACGCGTTGAGAAATTCGCTGTCGAATTCCGATTTATCGTGAATTATTGATGGGACGAGAAGCGATAATGAGTTTAACAAGATTAATGTGTGAGGATGTTAATATATAAAATATAATATATGCCGCTATACGTAGAGGTAAAAGGATATGGGGAAAAGATAATGAGAGAAGAGAGAAAAGTTTGTACTTATTACTAGTGACATTGATGTGTGAGAGAAAAAGAAAATTTAATTTACAAAATAAAGATGATATATGCGAGATTACAGGCATAAGAGATTTAAAGAGACTCTTTAACGCAAACGTCACTTTCATACGATGATGTGCGTAAGCGAGTAAGACAGATGAAACAATAACGAGAATATAATCGAGAAATTCAATTTTCTTTTTTACAATCCGAAAAATGATCGAACAATAGATAGACAAAGTGCTCTCGCGAGCAATCGTAAAGGACGATTATGCAATGCTATGCAAAACAATGCGTCGTTAAAATAAGGTGCAGCTAATATGAACGTCATAAGAATCCTTGTTTTCCTATAGTTGCATCGTATTACGTAAACAATTGTTCAAGCGCAACGCAAAGATATTCCATTAGCTGTAATCGCGGTGTATTTTAGAAAAAAAAAAAAACTCTGATTTCTTATCATACTTTCGCGCAATTTCGTTACGTATCTCTCATATTTCTTGAAAATATCTTATTACGCGTTTTAATTAATACTCACGAGTGCATCATGACTCGTGTTTCTTCTCAATAAGACTGTACTTGTGGAAACGATGTTAATGCTTGCGACGAGAAGCAGCCTCGCATAACGTAAATATATACGAAACTACACGCTAATATGTGGTTTGGATAGCCTTGATGATGAAAGATCGGAATTCGCGCCGGCATCGGGCGCAGCATCCCGATGGAATGCGCCGCGGAAACGATCGTCAATTTCTTCATCCACTCGAAGTGTTAGTCCGATGACAGTTGCCGTCGATGACGGCACATTCCGATTCACGATATGCATAAGAGCGCAGAAAATTTCAACGGCATCTCCGCAACGGCGAGAGGAACGTCGAGGCGCGAAGCGGAATGTACCGGGTATGCTTTGTTCGCCAACAACGCAAACGAGAGACACGAAATAAATAAAGGAAAAGTCAAAGAGATAAAAGAAGCGTTTTGATGGTTTTGGCGAAATGCTATAACATACACACTGGCAATTAATTGCAGCCCCTACACGAGCTATAAAATCGAAGGTCGATGCTTTCAGCAAAAATTGTCCGACGATTCTATGGTGTAGACGCGTAAAAAAAACCTTGCTCCTTCTAAAATTAACGGCCGTCGCGGCAGCTCGTTGAGTCTCACGAAAGCAAGGAGTGCTCCGATCGATGTACCGATTTTACGACGCTGATGAAAGACATTCGCCACATGAGATTCAGATTTCTTCGAAGCCGTTACATGGCTCGACAATCTCGAAATTACGATTGCAAAACGTCACGATCAACTGTATCGCGTTTGTTACTTTCATCAACGAGCGTAATTAATCAAACGAATTCGAGTTTCGCCTCGTGAACTTGCGATAAAGTTCGGCATCGGTCGAAGTAATTTCGCGTAACGGCGAATCGCGTAACAACGATGAGGCTTTCTCGTTTGTATTATCAGGCTAAGTAGTTTCCAAGGTAAAGTGAGATTCGCTAACAATTCCAAGTTACTGCGAAGGGAGAGCGCCCCGGTCTTCGTGCCACTTGTGAATCATGGCAGACGTCTCGTTTGAAAGTTGTTCGGTATATCTCGGTTCTCTCCCCACGTGAAATTCCGCGGTGGACCAACTTTTCTCATTTCTATATAACCATTCACTTGTGCAACTCCTCTGTCCTCCTCTTATGATACTTGAAAAGTGCATGATGTCCATTTGTCCGTATCCTTTATTAGAATTAGTCTAGCCTCTTCGATATCGACAGATAAGTCAATCGGAAAAATTAATATCGAATTTCTTTTTTGCAATATAAAATATATTCAGACATCAAATAATATTCCTCGATAAAGAGAAAATTCTATGTGAAGTTTCTCTTCATCTTATCGAAATAAATCTTAATGTCAATTATTATAAAATATCCAATAATAATAATTAACGGCTGCAATGTCACTCGACATTCTAATTTTCGAAAATGTCATTAATGTCACGCGTTAATGTCATCAATAAGAAATCGTTTTTCTTTGATCCACCATTATTTCTGCGCAAGTAAATTTGAGAAATATTCTACTTTAATCATCAGTATTAGATGATTACGGAGAGGATTTCAATTTCGATATATTCCAAGGAATTCTAGGCAAAGCGGCACCTTATGAAAGCATTGTTAATGATGTCAATTAGCAGCGGTTACGAGCGAGTTACGGTTGATGGCTACAATTTTGCCAGGGTTACCTGGCATCGATCTAACAAGAGAAGCCGAAGGGAACATTCTCCACAAGAGAGCTGACTCCTTCCTCTCTCTCTCTCTCTCTGTCTATCTCTTTCTATCTTTCTTTCTCTACTACTGTCTCTATTTCCGCATCCATCCCGATGCTCTTACGCACAATTTTGAATCTTCCTGTATCTTCATTCGCAAATTGGAAAGAGCTTTGGAAGCCTTTACGCACGCGAGCTGTTCCTCGAACGAGACAAATCTCTTGTTTAAACACCTGTTTCTCGGTTGGATAGAGTGTTATTGGTGATCAGTTTACCACAAACCGATCGGCATGACGTTATATTCGAAATTGATTCTCGTCAGTAATTATCGATTTTTTTCCCAAATAATCTCAGATTGCAGACGCGCGATCTATTTAAATGATTGAATCGAGTAATATTTTTGTGTCGGAAAAAAGAAACGCATAGACTATTCAAAACTCTTCGCCGATTATTTACTTTTCTAGATTATCACGAACTTTGTTCTCTCAGCGTTTAACGCTGACAGATAATGAGGCCTCTCGTATAGAGACGCGATCGTTTGATATACTTACTCGGTGGTTTCGAGGTACTGGAAGACGCGGTAGACGGGGCGTCGATACATGAAGAGGTGATCCTCGACGCGCTCCACCATCATCCTAAAACCACTTCATTCGAAACGAGGGGTGGGTCACTTATCATCACCCACCACTTAAATCTCACCACGTCGGAGCACAGTGCACGAAGGTAAAATATGCGAGATCTCCGATGGCTAGGATCCAAGAGTCCTAGGATATGTATTCCAGGACACTTTCTTCCCCGAGAAAAGTTCTCTCGTTCGCGGATTCAAGAGCGATTAATGTTCAACCACTCATATTTATTGGCGCGCACTCTTTTGTCCGTCGACGACGAAATTGGATCACCAAATATCGGATAAAGAAAAAAAGAATTTCCTTTCCTCTGTCCTGTTGTACGGCATGGATTTACGGCGCGTCGCTTCGCGTGAGACGGAATTAAACGAACATCCGAGTCGATCTTCTATTTTCACAATCGCTCTATTTCGTCTCGGTCCTCGTCGAATCGATACATTTGGTACATACAATCGGGCGACAGGTGCGCTAAAGGACTGTGTCCCCAGGCGTGTTCTTCTTGGATCAACGACCCTCGCTATATCCTCTCGTCATGTTTGTCTTGTTTTTTTCTATTATACCGATTCGTAATCGCATTTTGAAAATATGACGATATCAACGTAATCGATGCGATTATGATAAAAAATTTAATATATGTACAAAGACGTACGATAATAATTTGTTGAATGTATGTAAACTGTGAAATCGTAAATCGTATTTTTTTACTTTTCTTTTTTTTATTAATTTATATTATAAAACAAATATTTTTCAATTCGAAAAATGTGTATACAATAAACACTAATTGTAAGTTAATAAGATTAACAACAAGCAACATAAGCATTTTGAGAAATCGAGCTGAATGGATATAGAGTATATAAAAAAATCTTGTCATGTTAATTTTACGTTACACAATCTAGATTTTTAGTTGCAATTTTACAAACGACACGATCGTTCTTGCAAAGGAGAAAAAGGAAGTAGTAGAGAGACGCTTCCATATTTTTCGACGGACGGCGGCGACTTCGCGCGATCTGAAAGCACGCTATCTGCATTCGATGCACGAGGAACGTTCCGCTGTCCTCTTCCGCCAAGAAACTTTACGACTGATAAGGGCATCGCGTGCGGACGCACATATATGTAGGAAGCGATACCTAACCTACCCCAACTACGGGACACCGCCTAAGCCTGTCTGCAGTCACTGCAGCCCAAACACCGCATTGCAACTCCCCCTGCTATCACAAGCCAGCCTGGCTATGTCGCTGTCTGCTGTCAATTGTAGCTATGAATCGCCGATATTTCCACTCTATAAAGTCGTACGCGATTGTGTATATTAATAATATTAATAATAATAATAATTTATATTTATATATATTCACGTATAAAACTTAAATGATTATCTTAATTCTCTACATAGTAATATGTTGCGCGAACATTCCCTCTATAATAAAATTTTATTTCTTTGCCAAATAAAATTATTTAATCATTATTCTTATAAATTGAATTACGGAAGCTCTTAAGATTTCAAAATAACTATACTTTTAATTAAAATAAAAATATTACGTGTGCTCTCTAATCGAATAAATATCAAGGCTTATTATATCGAGAAAACTTTGAACACACTTTTTATTCTTATATCAATTGATAGCAATTGATAAGGATAAGCAGATTTTTAATTTTAATCTATGCGAGACGTATTAGTGACTCTTTAAATTATTCTTACAAGAAGGGTTATTCCAATAATCTCCTGCATTAATCTAGCTTTGTTAATAAATTTTCATAAATTTCCATATATAATGTCAAAAATTTGACAAAAGTTTGCTCTCGTTTAGTTATCGTAAAATTTTACAAAGTTACGTCTATGTACATAAAGCCGGCGTTACTGCGAATTGAAACTATATGGGTCAATCATCATTTCAAGTAGATCGAAATCGTCTTGCGATAAAAATTGAACCTCTAAATTGAACCAATAGAATTTTTAAGTCGAATATTGCGTCAATATTGCTATCATTAAAAAATTTGAAGGGTAACCGCAAAATTTTCCGCAGAATAGCACGAGATACTAATTAAAAATTTTTAAAGAAATAAATAAATTTATATTATGAAGATTCTCGAGGAAGATATATATGTTTGCAAATATAAAAAATAATCATAAAAATTTTAAAAATAAAAGGAAGAGAAGTATCGATACTCTCTAATTTCTTCGCAAAATTTCAACATTCCATTAGCATAATTTTATATAAAGATAAATGTGTGTTAAGCGCATTTTTTAACGTACTTATAGGAATTCTCATGTCTCCGAAAGAGCCAAGATTAGAGATTTCAGTGAACAGGGAGGACATTCGGTACCCTTAATGAGAGACACGAGAAGCGACACGCCCGATTTTACGGAATTTCGCCGTCCGTGTCACCGACCGAACCAAGGTCGTGCAACCTTGACATCGCGCTACGAAATCTTCCACCTCTCATCATCCCATCATCGGCCACCCATCGACCCCGGCCTTTATCTTTGGAAGCGCTTCCGGCCGTGCTAGACGCAGTAAAATGATCCCCCGAGATTTTCCGACTCATCGACCTTCTGCGAACTTATATTCATGTTTTAATATCGTCAATCGTGAAGTTTTAAAATCGCCATCTAACTTTATCCTTCCGGAAACTAGTTTTCTTTCCTGAACAGTTCCATCTCAGGGGACATCTGAAGAAAGCGACTTATTAAAAATGTTAATCAACGATGAGATAATTTTTTTTTTTTTTTAATTAATTTACGAGCAAATATTTGATAAAAAAATTAGATTTAAAAAAAAATTAAATTGACAAATTGACTTTGCTTTGTAAAAACAATATCATCTCGAGAGGAATTGCCGTAGAATTTTTATCAATCGATATCTTATCTCACTTTCCCCTTAGACGAAACAATAACTTGGTCAGAAGAGTTCTATCGAAAGAATCTTCGTTTATAAAATCCATCTTCACTTCCTTTCACTGTCTTTCAAAAACTCGCTCGATCTAACAATCATTCTCGAAGTGATTAGCCCAATTAATTCATTACCTATTCGTAAATGAAAGATTATTAAGGATTCCTTCCAATCACATTCGCGCGTTGATTCTTTTTTTCAATATCACTGCAATCACGTTAACGCTTGGTCGACGAAATCAAGCAATTTAGCGCCGCACACGCGTATTTTCACAACCGTTGTTACCGCGCGATCCGAGAATACGTTTAGATGCAACGCGCAGCGACCTTGACTCGCTCGAAGGTCCCGGATTCCGTGGACGCGCGACGGCGTCGCGACGCGAACGAATGGGCACCCGGCGTGGGCGTCGGTGCGCGATCATCGACGGGGACGGAGTTAGTAACGCACCTAGCAACAGCGTGGACGCGCAGCGTCACCGTCCTTGTCGTCGTCGTCGTCGTCGTCGTCGTTGTCGTCGTCGTCGTTGTAGTCAGGTATACGTTTTGCCGGTTCAAGAGGAGCAGGCGCTTTGCTGGGTGCGGCAGGCTGCGCCGCGACGCCCGGCGTCCCTCCCTCCAGCCGCTCTTCTTCCCCTCGCCTTCCACCCCGCAACTACCCCCGCCGTGTTCAACCGGCGTCGGCAACCCCTGCAACCCCTGTGTTGAGCTGCCATGCCGCGCCGGCAGGGCCTCGTGGACGGCGCGACGCGTCGGGGCGAACGGCCGCGACGGAATCCTCTGTAATAACGCGCGCGCGGAATTTTGTCTCTTGTCAGGGCGTCCTTAATACGAGTAGAATAGATGGACCTGTAAGGGATGATTGTACTATTTTGTCACAATCGCGAATCCGCGATCGGTTCATCGATCGATTGAATCAATTTTTTTTTTTTCAAGTGAAATGATCCAATCTTTTACGAGCGATGTGATGTATATTTATAAGCCACTCCTATTATATATAACATAATAAGATAACGGAAAATTTTTTAATTCTAGTGATACAAACAAGATTATAAGAAGATAAGGTTTGAAGCCGAGCGGAATATTTATGATTATTTTTTCGCCTAACATTTGCGCTTGACATTTGACATCTTCTATCTAAGTTTTTTGATACTTTGTACAGACCGGTTATTTATTTTTATATTACAGTGGGGGGAGAGGCTCTTCTACATGTGTATATAATCGAAAAGAGAGATAGTAAAAGAGTCAAAAAAGAAACGAGATTAAACGCGATAATTTATATCCGATGGACGAGAATTTTTATCGCGTACATTTTTTCCTTAAAAGGATGCATTTTAATATATATATATATATATATATCGGGGAGCTGGTGGGCTTTTTGTGCATAACTCCGTATAATACTTGCACGTATAATATAGTTCAAGGTTTTCATGTTGAGTTCGAGGCACTCAAGCATGAATTTGACTACCGAGGGACTCGGCAGTCCCTGGATGTGGCGCTGAGCGTGTCCGGGATCCTGCCAACAAAATTCCTACAGGTATACCGTGCACGCAAACTGCACGCTACTTATAATGTTAATTTAATTAACTTGGCAAAGACGGTTGTGCATCGAGCTAGAATCTCGCGAAATCGCGAAAACCTGTCCGCAAATATGTGTACATCATTTCGACTGCCACAATTTCCACATCCAACTTTCTTTCGATACCTGAATAAATCATCGATGATTTATTTAGGTAGCGAAAAAAAGTTGTGTCGATGGCGCTTGAATTTACTATTTAATTTTCAGTTTAAAAATTAAATAAAGCGACTTTTGTATTACAATCGGAAGAGTATCGATCGATTTCGCGCATCGATGATATTCTAAAATTATTTTGATCGAAATTCGAACAGCAATCAAATAAATTTAATTTGTTCTGGATGAGAGAGAGAGAGAAAGAGATAGAAATCGTTAACGCTATGAAAAGTAGATGATTTACAATCGAGAAGGTGACTTGTAAAGTAATTTCGTCGTAAATTCATCCCCAAATGTGCGAAAGCATACGCCCCAATGACTCCACAGAGTAATCCGTGATGGATTTTCAACGGACTGTACATGCGTTATGTGGTTTACTAAATTGATTTATTAAGTTAATTTGACGTAGCACTCCCTCAAAGTGAATGCTCTGAACATGTAGGCTAATTAATGTCCTGATAAAATCATGGTTTTTAAAGATACGCACACTTTTTTAGCTCTACTTTATACATGCCTCTATCTCTCACACAAATGCCTCTCTCTCTCCTTTTCTCTTACCTCGATTATCGATCACTTCTATTCTTATTCGAGACTGCACATTATCGACTTTCTATATTTTCGAGTCTTCAAGCTCATAATGCAAATTCAGATTTGGCTCTCTTCCCCTTTCCATATGTGTACTAATACAGCAAAGAGTGATATTGATCGTTTTCAAAAATCTTAGTCCACAGCATGATAAATCGTTATTTTATACGTTACTCTATTAGACGAGAGGATACTCGTTAGGACATTCGTTCGCGACGAGATGTTTTGTCGCGTAAAATCTCGCAATGCATGCTGCCCTGTGGGCAGTCGCCGGCCGGTCGGCTGGCAACCAACCCCTCCGACTCTACCGGGATGGTCGCAGCCCCATTCTGACGTACATATATAGGATACGCACACACGCACATGCCGACTCCCTGCCGCTGCTTCCTGGGTATAAATACGGAATACTGGAATATTCGTCGCGACCGATGGACGTTGCAAATGGGAGATAGACGATAGCGTATTTCTGACCGTTCCGCAACATTTGCATATACCTGTCCGGCCTAATGTCATTTAACGACGCGATTGCGGATTACATTTGTATGCGAGGCACGAACGGATACGCGCCGCGTATTGTTTTCGATACAATCCATCGATCTGGCGATTTCATCGGAAAACCGATGACGGGGTCGCGTCCGAAAATAGTGCCGGCCAGAGTTCACTGTACTACGAACGAAAATATATTTTACAAAACAAGATATTTCCAACGTTATTACTCTCTCTCTCTCTCTCTCTCTCTCTGTCTTTTTCTCTCTTTACTCCTCGCTTCCCAACGTTAATAATTAATGCATGGTGGATTGCGGTATCTTTTGCGACAGCGGAATACGGAGACTCAGCTTTTGAATAAATTAAAGTCGTTCCGAATACGAATACAGCTGGGGTCAAAAGTACGATGCCGCATACTTTGATCGATGCTGATAAGCCGAGCCGGTCTGGGTTCGGAGATTTATCATGCGGTCTTTAAATCTTTTTTTATTTTAATACGACGCTCTGTTCTTTTGACCAAGATTCGATATTTCTTCTTTCTTAAAAATACATTTCACGTCACTTTTTAAATTAAGTTATATATATATCTATTTTAAAGTACTAGCATAAATTAAAGAATTAAATTTCATCTACATCATTCGTGCCTATCTATTTTCCACGTAAAGCTTTGAAAGAATGATGAAGAAAAGGCAACGATCTTCATTCCGAGAAAAGGAATCTTCCACATTCTTCTGTACGCAATCAACGAAAAGAAGTTCTCGTACGGCTAGTTCGATAAATTGAAGTAGATTGTATCAGCTCACGTGTGATTCACGCATGTCTCTTCACGATGTAACGGTTTTCAAAGATGGTGAAATATTAGACACGTAAATAAGTGAAAGAGCGACCGAGAAAAGAAGACTAAACTTCATTCCGAGAAAAGAAATCGGATTCTTCTATATGAAGTCACGAAGAAGAAGTCCCAGTATAGCTCTCTCCGTTTCGATAAAATAAATTAGATTACAATAGCCAGGCATGATTCATACATATTTCTTCACGACAGTAACGGTTTTAAAGATGATGGAGGAGTTAGCGGGCAACAGGACGATCGTGAAAAGATGACGGAGGAAGGGCAGGAAAGGGCGATGCTTCGTTCCGAGAAGATAGATCCTCCTCTGCGTGCCTTTGCCCAAAGTCACTCACTTCTTTTATGGCTAATTCGATGAGACTTCCATCGAAGTTTTCATCCGGACAACGGACACGCGATGGAAAGGGACGACGGGATGGAATTCGTTTCCGACCGACCTTCCGGAATTCCCGGCACGTGCGTAATCTTCACGCCATCGCCATTTTGTACGCGATGGATTCGGGATAATATCTATGGGAAAAGAAAAATGGCAACAGCCAGGGATGCCTCGGTTTTCCGCGAGCTCATGGCTTCTACAGTAGCTTCTACAACAAATCAATACGCGGAAATTAACTCAATTAATCTATAAATTAATATCCGATTAATTAATATTCGAATCGTGTATAATGACGTAAACGCGAATGAAAATCGAATTTATCTGACATCTCAACATCTCTCTCGTCGCATTACAAATAAATTATATGTCAGAATTTATCATATCGTTTCAGGCTTCTCTATAATAAATTACAAAAGATCTCAAAAAGTATTTTTTTTTTCTTTTTTTTTCTATTTAAACGCAAACTTAAACCTTTCTCATAAAATTCTCATTTTTCCGAATCACTCGAGTTCTTCCCACGGCGAGATAATATTTAATTCGTGCGCTATGAAGAGGACTCAAGGTGAGCTTCCGAGAGAGGCATTACCGTCGACCCTCGAGCTTCGACCCTCCGTCGCGGCACGAGATATCCCCGCTTGATACGTGCCCTAACGAAAAGGGAACTAACTCTCTCACGCGTGTACCCTCGGATGCAAATCGCCTGGTGGGCACAAGGACCTCCCCTTCCTCGGACGACGCGTGTTCTCTACCTCGCGACTATTTATCTCTTTTCTCGTCTCGCTCGCTCGTGCCGAGGGGACTGCGTGAATATCGAGTTATCGATCTGCGGTTCACCCTCGTGTCATCGTTGTGGACCGTTTGCTCGACGACCCAAGCTGCGAATTCTCTGAGAAGGAAAGGAAAATAACGCGCAACCGAAAACGTCTAAAAAAATCTAATTAAATCAAGTAAAAAGCAAATAAAATGTGTGCAATATAATACAATTGACTTTATCAATCTCTCTCTCTCTCTCTCTCTCTCTCTATATATATATATATATATATATATATATATACATGTTGCGTATAAAGACTTAAAAAAATTTAGTTAGACAACCTCTTGTCGAAATATTTTTGTGTATAATTTTATTTAAAAAATATAAAGTGAATATTCTCATCTTTACACACTCTATCCTTTTTAATAAAAATTTTATTTAAAATTAAATTCTAAAGTTTACTTAAAAAATTGGTGAGTTTTTCTCTTCGATGAGATTTTAATTTTATTTTTATAAAATCTTTCTATGTGCTGCAAGTATCTTACAACGCTTTCATAACAATTTATTAAAATAAACCACGCGTAATTCCGTAGCATGTTAAGTATTGGTTTGCGTGATTTTTCATATCTACCGTACTTTATCGTGGTCCGAGTTTTTCTGTAATTTCCCGCGTAACAACGTCCTTGAACTTCCGTCAAGTATACCGAGAGCAAGCATGACTGCGAGCACGCCATCCGGTTTATCGTGACAATGTCCGCGACACTCTCTCGTGCCACTTGCGATTTATCGTACGATTTATCGCTAAAGCCTTTCCTGTCAGTTGTTCCAGCGCTGATTATTGCCTCGCAAACCGTATTAATACGCACTATAATATAGTCGAGGACACATTTAATCACAATGTAATATTTATGATAATTAATATTTAAAATATGCTCGTTTTTTTTTTTTCAAATTAAGTTCGATGAATTGGTTCTTCCAAATCGATTCAAAACTTTATCAGAAATGATACTAATCTGTTCTGTGTAATTTTATAAAGGAATATCTTACTGTGGGCGCTGTATAAAACTGATATATTTTTTTAGCGTCAGATAAAATAATAATTTAATACAATTATATAACAATAAATATAAATAATTCTGCAAAGACGTCAAGAGTTAGGTCGAGGAGGAATCTCTCTTGCGAGAGATGAGAAACTCTGCAGATGCTGCACGGTATGATGGTGGGGTTTACGCAATATGAATATCAAGTCTGGGGAAAAGTCATTCGCCCGAAGTGTAGTGGCTGTTTAATATAAATTGCTAATTGGCGAATGAATTTCTCTAGATGTTTCGTTCGTGGCGCGGTGCCTGAATCGTCGCAACGTCGTTAATTTCTCGTCTAAAGTTTACAGCGCGATAAATTTAATTCGGGCAATTAACTGCCATTTGTGTGTGATAACGCTCATATGAATGTGTATGTGAAAACGTCAAGAATTTACGAGTGATGCGCGGCCAATTTATTCGACGCGATAAAGCCGTGTCATTTAGCGGATTTTATCTGATGATAAGTAATGCGATGATGTGTTCTGTAGAAGAAAAACGCATGTCGATAAATCTGTAGACTCGTCTGAATAAATAAAAAAAGGAAAATACAGCTAATCGAGTCACAGTTCACTTCTCTAATAGCGCATTAACAATCATCAACAAACAGGCAATAAAATGTCAACGGTAAGCGATAAATGAATGCGCTTTATCGTTCGATTGCTCGCGTAAATTAAATGTGATTTAATAAGCACATGTATGTAAAAAAATTAAAATCATGTATAATGATTTTACTTTAATATTGTAGGTTTATTCGACTGCGTCATATATTGTCATTTTTTGTGTCAATCAAAATAAAACGCAAGGAATTTCGCGTGTAAACCGCAAAAGAGAGAGAGCTTGTCTCGCGCGCGTCTCATGACCGATAGCACGCCTCTGGGTCGCGTCAAGAGAAGCGGCTCGTTGTTCTCGGCATCCGCGTCTGTGCCGAAAAAATAAGATGAAGCGCGAGGAGCGCGCGATAAATCAACCGTCCGCGGACAAAAGTATCTCCAAGTTCATCGAACCGCGTTTATACCGCCCGAAGATACGAATGTACTCGACAATGAGCCGGTAGCCGGTGGTTGTGGCCTAGCTCGTTGATTGCACCCTCGAAATGCACGATGCTGCACGACACGCACGTGACTCTCACGCGACTCTCTCTCTCTCTCTCTGTCTCTTTTCGCGCGTCATATGCCATGAATTTTCGCCGCCACTCGATCGAGCATCTCGTCCCGATAAATTACATCGCCCACGCGTTCACGTGACACAGACACGAGGGATGCTTCACCCTGTGTGAGTATGTGGCGTAACGTAAGGACTGTATTATCGTATTTAAATAATTATAATTCCGAAATGTAGTGAAATTTCCCGTTTCATCCGCACGCGCTAGCTTTACTTATATTCGAAAACAAGCAATCGGTGTTCTTTAATTTTTAAGGTGAGAGATGTGAGGTTTACACGAGGAATAGATCCCATTTTAGAATTAGAAGAAACATTAAATTCTCTTTGATGCGACGAGACTGAGTGAAATTACTATGTAATTATGTGCGTGGACTTTTATATCCGATTTATATACCGGAGAATGTAAAGAGAATGCTCTGCTCCATCCGTTAAGAGTCGTCTGAGGTAATTAAATGCTACGCGACGCGTACGCGTTAATCGTTCATCTTCGCGGAAATATCCTTTTACATTTTAATTACCGTCTTGTTACCGTTCGATACTTGAGCTCTCTCTCTCTCTCTCTCTCAGATTAATATATTGCATTAAAGTAGATCTTTTTTATTTCTCTCGCACACCGTATTTCCCAATTAAAATAATTACGAGTATATATACAAACGTTTCTTCCCACGTCGCGCAATAACTTCATTAACCGTTTACGTACTAATTCCCGTGCCGTTTTTTTACTCTTGGTTTATCGTCGTTGCCGATTGCATCTGTCTCGGGAAGACGGGAGGATAACAGCAAAGTGGCAAAAAGCAGTGGCATGTAAAAAAAAAAGACAAAAAGAGAGAGAGAGAGAGAATTAGACCTACATCCTGTGTACGTGCACTCAAATGTACTTTATATTCTTGCGTTTCATATATAGATAAACGCATCCAAACTAATGGAAGAAGCATCTCGCAACGTGTCGCGCGAGAGTCTGAACGAAAATAGCCAACATCAAAGAAGAGACGCTAAGTCGTCGTAGGTACGACCAGCTAAGTCTCGGATAAAGCTGTTGCAGCCTGTAAAAAAGACGTTTCTTTTTTTTCTCTTTTTTTTTTTATCAACATTGACCAGATACCAGTAATTTCGCGCGAAAATAACTCGCATCAAAGTCGGGACGAAATCTTACTCTCGTCTAAGGAGCACGAATTTCTCCGCATAAGCGGGGGAATAAATAAATAAATAAATAGATTATTTTCTACGCGCGCGATACATATCGAGTGACGGACATGACAGCAATTTAGCAATCAGTCGCGTTTACTATTTTCCGCGCGAATTAAGTGCACATTATGCGGCGCATCGCGCGGGGGGCGTTTGCTCCTTTTTGCAACAGACGAAATTAGAACGGAGAAAAGGGAGACTCGGGACACAGAGATTACAGTTTAAATTCCACTTCCATCCAACGTGCTATAATACCCGCCGGCGCATATATTTCGCACTCTAATCTGAGGGCAAGGAGAGATCCAGGTTGACTAACGAAATGAATAAAAAATCATGAAAGAGGCGGAATCATCTTTCGCAATCACCAAAACGCATTGTCTCTTTTAATACCAACTCGAATCTCGCACCGACTTAACGTGTGTCTAATAAGATTTCGATAAGTTCTTGAGCGAATTGCACGATAGCGTGTAATCACAATTATAGACGGGACATGGAGACTATTACGGGAAATGAGAACGGGAGGAACTCGAGGAAGGACTTGAAAAGCAAAGAGAAGAGGAGAGAATCGATCATTACGCGCTTCTAACTGGCGAGCCAGTATTATACGCGCAATTTGGCGTTTATATCGCGGCGACTTCTCCATAAAATCCACGTTTCCCAAGCCCGTTCTTCGCCCCGGTGATGATACGATTGCTCCTTTTCTTTACAGATATAGAACGCGGAAAAGGGAGTAGCGAAACTTCGCCAAGAGGCGCGCGGTCGATCCTACGTTTTACCTATATTACACGTCGGAATACAAATCAAACGCATCATTTTCGAACGTTTGTGATGTTACTTAACTACAGACATACGCCCACTGCTCTTTTATTTGCGAGATCAATTAACATCGTTGACGATTAATAATTTCCGCTCACCACATAATCGGTCAAAGTTCACGATTCCTACGGAATAAGTCAAACAATCCTTATTAGAAACGTCAGTTCGCGTCACAACGTGACGTACAACATATGACCTCTTTCTCTTCTCTCCCGTATATACAATATCGATAATATCATGCACTCTTCAGTGCGCGCCCCGTTGCGTGCCTGAACGCATAAAGCTAGGACACACGGGAAAGATACAGTCATGTAGCTCGAAACGAACGAGCGACCGACCAACAATGTAATGACAAACGAGTCTGAACGCAGCCAGGCATCGTTCCTATTTCCGCCCGGAAAGAAGCGCGCGTCCACCGGCACTTAACAAACTTGATATTCAATTCACGTGATGTTAGGCAAAGTTATTTATAGATCGAGCCAAGCTTACATTTTTACAGTAATGTAATAAAAGAGCTGCATTTCTAAAAATATAATATTTCATCCATGTTTAAAGATATGTTAAAATGCGTGATGTAGGAGCTTGAATAATTATGAAATTATTATATTAAAAATATAATTAATAAATTAATATAATTCTACATTTATATATTATTAATTATATTTTTAATATAATAATTATATTAATAAATTAATATAATTATACAATTGTATTAATTAATTTATAGAAAGGATAGGGCATTTTATCTGGCATGGAAAACATGCGACCGTTAAATGAAAGATAACGTGACATGACGTTGCGAAATGTCATCCACATTCTCACATATGCGATAATAATATTCGTGTGCCCTTCGAATGGACATCGCCGATACAATCGTCCACGTTCGTTGGAAAGTAACAATAAAAACGGTTGTGGCTTTCTTATGGGAAGCAATTTATTTATTCGTATTCTCTCGCGCGAGCATTGTTATCTAGAGTGCTTATAATTGAGCGCGATATAATATAAGCAGGAGAGAGAGAGAGAGAGAGAGACGCGCACAGGACGAGAGCGACTTAATATCGTACAAATGCTCGCTATATCGCGGCGGTTGCGACCAGCAACGATGCGCGTGCACACGCAAAAGTGCGTGTATGTACGTTCTAAGCGTAGATACCGCCAGTGGCACGATCACAGACGCGAACGACTCGTGTATATAAATAGCTAGTTAGGGTCGATGGACAGACTAAAGAGGAGAGAACGTGAGAGCCGGGATTCATTCACCTGCATATAGCAGCAACCGATCGAACGCGCCTAACAGAGCAATTACCCCACTTGATCAATTTGCTCGTCGACTATTCTTGACCCAACATCGCATTATTAGTCGGCGAAGAAAAAAAAAAATTTGCCTTCTCCAACGCTTCCTGGTACGTTGCAGCGCGGCGTAAAAAAGATAAGGCTGATCGCCGAGTATTTCCGATAGATTTTTGCGATAGGATTTTCGTATCGAATAAATAAATTTAAGTGAAAAATCGGAATCGAACAGTGGAACAAAATTCTAAATAGGCTGCCAAATGGAATATCTGATCATAATTATACGGCATGCCTCCCCCTTCCGCGGTATAGATTCGGGATAATTATAGTATAATTATACGCGTTCCAATCCCAGATATTAATCAAATTGACTGGGCGCGATGGAAAGATGAGATATCGATTATCGCGATTACGTCACGTGTACGAATGGTCGGGGAAAGATCGCGTCTCGGTTCGATTGAAGTGAAGAGCAGCCGGGAAGAAAGGCGCGTCGAGAAAGCCGAAAGATGAGACGATGCGTCGTTGCGTTAGCGTGCTAGTCGGAGAGCGAGTCTCGTCATTTCTCTCGGGCATCTCTCCGAGCAAAATGCCGGCTCCACGGTTCCAAGTTTGCACATCGGAGAAGTGCCAATAATTGTAACCGCCCAAGGGCTTGGAAAAAAGGCGCGGGCGTTTTTTTATCTCTCGCTCACGCGTCAGTCTCTCTCTAGATAAGAATAATACAGGAACCCGCTGTAAAATAATCAATTTGGCAGGCGGGGTCTCGTTGATTTTATTTTTTTCATCCGGTCATTAGTCGGAATTAGACGCGTTATCCGACACTCGGCTCGGTCATTAAGCTGGAGCGATTATTAAATCGCCCGTAATGAATCATTCGTTTAAATAACCATCACGATTCCTGTCTAAACCGATAAAAGCGTATGGAAAACAACGTTATTGATTAGAAATCAGACAAGGAGAGGCGGAAAGGCGAGTGCGCGCGACAGTTGCGGGTAAATGGCGTTTCATTCAACCACAAAGTCGATTCAACGATCACGCCAAGATCCGACCGTGCTTCGAATTCCCGTTAGTCGCTTACAAGTCGCAATGTCGAAAGCCGTGGCGGCAAGACATGATCGGACTTTAAGGCGGAAATCGTGATGCCACGGAAGCTCGTGTACGCGACATTGTCGACGCAACGCGGCCACGAAAGGTCGTACGCCTAAAGGAACGATGAAACCGCAGATAACGCAGATCGCAACAGGAAAATGTAATTAGAAGCGCTGACACGAAGCCGCAATTATACGGGGTGTCCCCGTATTCTTTCCCACATGATTTTACAACAGCAGATATTTTTTATCGATTTATCAGAATTGATTAAAAAATTATTTATTGAAATTTTAATAACCATCATCCCCGAATCGATTTTTTATATCTATTAAAATACATAAGCTATAATTTACTGTAGAAATACACGAATTATGTAAAGTATAATTTTCTGATTACGTATGATGTGTCTATGACGCACAATGCGTGAAATAAAAATGACGCAAAGGATAAATGACGATTCTCTTCACGATTCACGCATCAATTGCTGATGATGCACCGCTAGTAGAAACGTCAAAGTGATTGGCGCTTTTGCGTCTGTGAGGTCAAATTATGTTTATGTCTTGTAGTGATCGATAGTGTCGATAGACACCTCGGGCGAAAAATCTCTGTGATTCATCACGATGAAATAAAAGCACGAATATCATCATCGATTCGAGATACGAAAGCATCATCGATCGAATGCAGTTTACTACAGATCTCTCTTTCGAATTGACGTGACTCCGTGTTATTATGATGATACTTGGCGCCCAAATTAACATCACTTTGTACCGAGCGCTCGCTCACGACAGCCAAGTTAACATAAAGCGATGGTAAAAATACTACGATTATTTTTGGAGCGAGAACTCGTGGAACTCCAACAACTACATATACGTTTACACCAATCACACGGCGACTCTCTCGGCCACGCCGTACTTTTAACTCCGCGAATATCCCATTAATTTCCCCGATCTTTCGTTCGCCAGCCTGTTAGCTTGCGTTTCGATAAAATTCCCAATTCCACGCCGTCCCAAAACTAATCGCGATCTTTGACGACTGTTATTGACTGCGAGATATTCGAAGCGTGGAAATTTATTCGGCGGAAAAAGTTCGGCAATTAAAAACTCTCTCGAGTCACCTTAAAACAACTTAGATTCTACAAGCCTGCCTGAAAGTTACAAATTATTCACCAGCATAAATAAATTTACATGTCAATTATATGTCAATTTTCATACAATGCAACCAAAAATCTAGATTCATACGAATAATTCAATTTCCATTTTCGCCAACTACCTTTCACCTTTTCCAATATAAGCATCAAGCTATTATCTTCACGTTAAATCGTTCATTCGTTCACAGAGGCACGCAGCAAGAACACAGGTCTTGTATTTTAAACAAACGAATAAAGGAAACGCACATTTTTTTTTTTCAGCGCGATCACGCGATGCAAATCGACATTCGAATGCGGAAGAAGAGGGGGCACACGCGACGCAAAAAAGGGGCACGCACATAGGGGGTGTGTGGGCGGACTCTTCTTCCGGCACGATGCGAGCAGCCTAGCGGCGGGGCAGCGACTGTCTTTGCTACGAGAAGCTACCGTGTGTCCCTCACATACGCACTTCTCGCGCTCACGCACTCTGACTGTCTTCCTTCTCTTCACACTCATTGCACTCATAGCCCCTCTCTCTCTCTTTCTTTTTGTCCCTCTCTTTCCTCTCTTTCCTCGCTGTATTCTCCGTCCTTGCGCATCACTGTCCTCGTCACTCTATCAGTGCTTATCTGTTTCCCTCCTTAAATGAATAAATCAATTCTTATTCTTTCTCTTATCTCGTCTCACGTCTCCTTCATTCTTTTGCCTAACTCCTCGCTCTTTTAATTCTCCTTTTCTCATCGTGTTCTTTTCACTGTGATGTTTTCATTTTAAAGTACCATCAAAGACAATAGAAAAGTGCCTTTGCTAATTATTCACCTTCCTTTAATTTTGCTAATCTTCGCGTTTATCGATTTTTATATTATTCTTTGGTATATTAAAAATTACTCCCGTTCGTTTCTCAAGAAAAATAATAAGAGAAAATTATGTCCATAGTAGTGATTCAAAGAAAATGAGGGAAGCGGGCTTTTGATTCCCTGGAGAAAATCCATAGGATTAAAGAATGTCGACCAAGCGACAACGAAACGTCATATCCTAGAATATCATCTTTAAAACAATATCGTGTGAAAAGCTGGTTTTTTTATAAATTCTTAAAATTCTATATAATTCTAAAAAAATGGAAACGAGTGACCAAACTCTCTCTCTCTTTTTTTTTCTCTTCTCTCTGTATACAATTTTTATAAGGTAAGTAAAGAATGTACGATCCTATTCTTGCGGAAAAAACTAGGAATGAAACATAAATCATGATTCAACTGGAAATATTTTAGGGCGTCCAAGCGAAGGCGAAACACGACCGCGAATATAAATGTGGGCCACGTGCGTGACAGTGCGTGTTAGAGAATAGTCGCGAAAATCGTTAAAGACGATCGATCGCATTCATCGTGATTGAAAATTTACGCAGAAAACGTCCAGAAACACAAACAAATGTCGAATGAGATGTGTCGTTTAAACCAATCGATGTCTAATGCGGCATAAAAACAATGATGACATAAACATAGAAACGATCGTGCGTAATACGATTCTTATTTAGATCGGCTCTTGGATCATGCACATCGATGACTCAATCGAGGGAAGTAGAAACACGAGAAATTCCCTGTGTATTCAATGCACTTCGTCGCATTACGTGTGACAGCGAAATTATCACTTTCCATCTCTCTTTTACATTGTAAAAAAGATTTTATAGAATTTTATTTGTTGTTCAAATAAATTTGCATAATTTTGTTTACAGTGTACAAATAAGAGAAAAATCATTATTTATAATTCGAGATTGAAATATATCAACAATTTTTCTTAGAATCACGTGTACACTTTTTTCAAAATATTATATTTTTATATAGCTTCGATTATTAACAAAATTATTGTTACTGCAAACAAAATTCCTATATTAAAGACTTAATTTATTAAAAATAAAATGCCAAATTCAAATAACTGGAAATTAAATAAACATATAGATGCGAAGCCAAGTAGAAATCTTTAAACTAAAAAAAGAACAAGCCTTATCGCGTCGAATGCTACGCATGTTAGCTTATTATTATTATTATTATACTATACTATGCTTTCAGTTTATTTTTAAAAATTTGACCAAAAAATAAAAAATTTCGAAATTTTTCTTTATCTAACCGTTGTGAAGAGCGACGGGAATACACTGACAAAAAGACGCGAGATCGATAGAAAGTAAAGGAAAGCCGCGTTTTTCGTTCCTCTGCTTGCCTCCCATCCCGCGACTGTGCTGCATCTTCTACACGGAAAGCTCATGTTTGCGGTTCATGTCGACACAGCTGTCGGGAACCGACGTGGCTGCGGCCATCGCCTCGATCCGGTGGCCTGACGCGATCAGCAATGTAAATATAAGCGCGAGTGCGTGCGACTTCGTTAACAGTCTATTATTCCGTAGTAAAGGTCCCAACTACTTTTATTATCTATTCGCTATCGCTGGGATCGAGATGTAAGACACTTTCATCTATTCTGGGATATCTCGATAAATGAGAGAGATGGAGAAATATTCGTAATTTATGTGTAATATCTTTAAAAGATATCATTTTTTTGTTTCTTCATTTTCGAAGCAACATTTTTTTTTTTTCATCTTTTCATTTTCTTCAACTTTGATAATTATTAATCTGGATAATTGATTATAATTCGGATATCTCATATTTTTTCGATACAAAGTATTTATTTTGGAAACGCTCGTATATAATCTCTATTTGACGTGCTCAGATTGAAGGATGATTAACGACGACACGAAGCCACTGTGAAATTAATCATCCTAGATCTTCCAGGAACTTATTGAAGGGTCGACTTAACCTCGTTCTTGTGCACGCGTAGCCGATTTTATTTGTCGCCACTCAACTTCGTCTATTTTAAGATCCACGGAAGCACGTGCGCGCACGAAAAGGTCAATACCATAAAAGAAAACGGGGATTTGATGCGTTCTCGACATTATTACGTAATTACCATCACATATCATCTTTAATGAATTTTATGCAAAACAGAAAGAGCCATTAATTAAAAAAAAATATACGCGCTTATTTATCGCAACGCGATTCAAAGAATTACACATCTTATCGAATGTGCGTTTAATACTCTTTCTTTTTCATGTTTTAGAAATTTTTAAAATCTCTTACGCGTCCTCTAATCCGATCAGCTGATCAATTCCTACTTTGCCTCATTATAATCTACTTGAAGAAAGTTTCTTCACAAAACGTAACAGTACTCGGTTGAATCATCCACCACCCACGGTGGATTGAGCCGCGACGAGACGAAGAGAGAAGAGATTGAAGAAGACAGACAAGAGAGAGAGCAAAAAGGAACGAAGACAGAAAGAAGAAGGACGTTATTGTCGCTCAAGCACTTTACACCAATTTGCAGACGCGACATTTTGAAAAGGATGTTCCTGATAGTATGGAAAACGTTGAACCCGGCGGATAAGGTCAAGTGGACTAGTCGTTCCTCACGCTAGTTACGACAGCTAATGGGATATGCGCACCGGTGATGCGGAGAGAGAGAGAAGATCTAAGCAAACACGGGTCTAACTAGCCGGAAGGTACGATCGAGATAAATGAGACAGATGCACAGTACCTTTGTAGATTAATCTATCTAGCTGTGCAAAAAAAGTCTTAATAAAGAACAAAAGTAAAAGCTCAGAATATCTTGAAAACTTGTCTTAAAACAATTCTTTCATTCTTTGATTTTTTTTTTTTTTTTTATAAAATTACTTAAATTAGAACAAAAAACATGCGTTAATTATAAATCATTCTAGTAATGCAAGGATCTCAATGAACAACAAATTATAAAGAATTACGCGATTGTTATTGAACGTAAATAAGTCACAGTCATATTATTTCTTTGCAAGAGCTCGCCACTCTCTCCGAAAGAGTCTCTCTCCAAGATACATAAAGCACTGAGAGATTTTCACTTTACGAAAACTTCTTTCATCACTCGTGTAAACGCATAACACTCTTCGATACAAAGCCGCGATTCGTTCTGAGATAAAATCTTCGCGCGAAACAAAAAGATACCGCACAGTGGAAGTTTCTTGCTCCGGTTGAAGTTTCTTTTCTACAATTGCAGCTGCGTGTAAAGGCGCGTCGGGTACAAGACGGTGGATAAAATAGCAGGATGAGAGAACATCGTCGTGGGAGAGATGTAAAGGGACATAATGGAAGAGAGGAGGTGTAGAAGGAAAATCTTGCTATCTGCGCGTAATAAGTGGCTTGAAATGTCTGAGAAATCCAACAAGCTCGTCTCTGGCTTTTCTTCTTTTCCGCAAACGCAAACGACAAGCAGCGCAAGAATTGACAGAAAGATGGAGGCGTGTTGAAAAAACGTACAATGTTTTTGACTTTGATGGTCACCTGTTCGCTAGATCGCTATGAAACTGCGTGCACTTACGTGAACTTCTGCCTTCATATTATGTTCCTAAACTTTTTACTTAGTGGCAAAAGTAAAATCTTAATATATATATATAAGTTCTTTAGATAGTTTGTGACGAAGCAAACTTGGGATTGGCTGATCGGATTAGAGAACGCGTAAGAAATTTTAAAAATTTGTAAAACATGAAAAATGAAGAGCAAACTGGCCAATGTCACATGTACGAATATAATTTACTTTATCAATTACATGATTCGATAACGACATTATCAATTGTTCAAACAAATCATCCTGAAGATTTTAACAAATAATTTTTTCTTTAGTGGCGCCTTGAATCTATCTCCGAAAGTGACAGCTAATATAAGCAACATATTTTCAAATGGCCTCGTTATATTCCTATTTGCCCGCCGGTGCGTATTCTTCTCGATGAGATGCGAAACGGAAAACGACTACAGAAGGAAAGGGGATGCAGGAGGTGGCCGCGTCCCGCGGGATAATAACCGGACGGAGGTGGATGTTAACTACTAGGTCCGCGTAGGCAGACTCACCTGAAATGGTCGGCCAATTTAACGCGACCGCTTATTATCGGTGGCAGAAAAAACGGCGAGGAACAAACGGGGTGCGGAGCGAACCGATTCGAAATCGCTCATTTCGCCTGTCGGCGATTTTCGAGAAAGGATGCGTGTTGCTCGTCTAAATATTTTCTCGCGTGCGAGATCGTTAACGAATGAACAAACGATACTATAGTTCGTCAAACTAGTTTTTTTTTAACAATAAAATCCAATTTTTATAATTTCATGTTTAATTAGAAACGTATATTTGAAATATATAAACGATGAATGCTAACAAATAAGTATCTTGTAAACATGTTTGATTGTCGTTGATTTTTTACGAAGATTTAATTATTTCTAAAGCAACGAATGTGGGAATAATTGCAAATGATCCGGCGAGAGGTCGGAAACGAAGTCAATGAACCGCGAGAAGAAGAAAAGAGTGCGCACGAAGATTTTACGATATGGCAGCCATTAACAGCACGGTTGCCGAATAAACTCTGGAGAGCGTTCCGGAAATTATTTCCATCGTAAATCCTTCCTTTTCCTCGACAAACGTTTAAAGTCGTATCTCGTAAAGTGACGCGCAAGCATACGGCAAGGAAGAGAAGTGCAGCTCTCCATTATCCGTACGCTCCTTGATTGGGTTATTCCGACCGATTGGCTATTTTGAATTTATAATAGCTTGCAATTTTTTACTCAATAAATATTCTTCGTTGGCCACAATGAATTCTGTCTCTATTGAATATCGAATAAAGAAATGATATTCTTAAATTCCATTTCAATCTATAATTCAGTAACAGAATTCAGATATAAATTTCTATTTATAATTTTATGACACATTTTGTACATAAATATTTTATTTTTTTTTTTGTATTATATATAAATATTTCGCACTTGAAAAAAATTATGATCATTATTTTAATCGATAAATGGAGAGAAAAATTAACTAAGCGTACAACTAAATTTTTATAGTAAATAAATCAAATTCTTTAAAGTATAAAAACATTTTTAAATAAAATCTTAAATAAATCGGAAAGAGATTAGATTCACACACATACACACACACATACTTCTTGCGTGACAGTTTATATCTGGATGATTAATGATAGCGGCATTTAATTGCAATATGCATCTTGTCTGCTCATTGAAAACCAAGAGTTCTCGAGGTTATTCGCGCGCGAGTAGTCGGTGGCGCTAATTACCGTGGTAAAATGACTGATATCATCTTGGTAATCCGAACGAGTCGTCGTGAGACACGCGGTAAATTGTTTCTACCGGAAACGCGAGTCCGTCGTTCTCATCTTTGTCGCGCTCGCGTAATCGTGAAATTGCGCGGAGAATAGAAATTTCGTCGGTATGCTCGGTTGTTAAATTATCTCGACCATGTCAATTCGCAAATTGTCATCTAGCGTGAGCTCCAGCGCGCTCGCGATAAGATCGTACCGTCTATTTCGAAAGTTACATCCTTTGAACGTCAAAAGTATTATAATAATTTCACAAAAGGAAAAATTATTAAATTATGCGATTTTAAAATAACGCATGTCCACTCAATTAAACTTAAAAAAAAAAAAAAAAGTACTTCACATTTTGCAGGAAATTTATAGTATTTGTCTTGACTTTTTTAAACATATTTCAAAATGTAAAATCATAATTATATACAAAACAAACAATAATACATTTTACTAAAAAAACGGACGTGTTATTTTAAAATCGCATGAGATAATTAGACTTACGACGCATAATTAGGCAAGCGCAGCGATTAATAAATCCGGAGCGGAAAGGGCGAGAAAACTTTGAAAGCGACGGTTTTTCTTATCACGGTCACGGCAGTGTATGTGAAGGACCGCTAGATAAGATTACGACTTCTCGCAAACAGTGGAGCCGTGACAATGGATGATGCGCGCCCGTGGCTTCCGGTTTCTGGTATGAAGATGTGAGACTCGCTTCACAGCGAGATAACCGACGCGTTAAACGACTGTGTTTCATTATTCCTTTTTTATTTCGTTATCTACGTTCACCGATCAGCTTGGAAGATTGAGAAAAGGGGAAAATAAAAGAAGAATTTTATGCGCGTCGAATTTTCTGATGTGTCGATCCGTCAATCACCGTAGCTAATTAATTAAAGTCCAAGCAATCGCGTGATCAGAAATACGAACGAGAATTGCTATAAACGGCGTCACGCGTGGGCGCATTGCCGTGTTCGTTATTCTGATAAAGAAGCAGTATATTATAATGATTATCATATCACACAGGAATAATATCCTTGAGTATTATTAAATACAATAGAACATTATACTGTTTAACTTTCTGCAGTTCAAATTAATTTCCATTAATAAATTTGTTAATTGCAATCAACGTATATGCACACACTTTATTACGTATTTTAATTATCTAAAGATTTAAGCAAAAGCTTGCTGCCAGAAATTATGAATATTTTTGCGATAATAGAATTGTCAAATAAAAGATGAGAAAAAAATTAACAAATTGAAAATTATCTCGTTTACGCACCTAGGTATAAAAAGATTATATTGATTAATTGATATAATATATTAAGAATAACAATATTCAACTAATTCACTCTACATGTATATTATATATCCGAGACGCAATAAAATATCTTACGTTTTTTTTTTTATAGTAGTACATCGAATGGGCCGCATCGAACAGGATATATCAGGTCAAAAAGCATGAGAGAGTCGAACACGAACTTTCGATTATACGCACTATAAATTTTCAGGTCACGCATCATTAACTCGCCAATAGCTGAAAATCCGGCTAGATCGATGAATCTTGGCGGAAGATAAATTGGACGGTAAATTATTTCGCGTTACAAGAGAGAATCGTAAAGACATTTCGCTGCGCGATCGCGTGGATAATTAGCAAGGAGATAATAGCTCCTCTTCCTTTTCAATTTTAATAGAACAAAAAATTCTTATACTATTAAGAGACTTCTTATGGGAATGAGATTCATATAATTACATATTTAACTGCGGATCGTAAAATTGATTGGAAAAAATTATTTTATCTAAAATAATTAACCGTAATAAAAAATAACATGAATAATAATTATGATCGATAAATTTTACTTTACGATAAGAAGCGACCTTCAAGTAACAATTGTTATCCATAGCAAAGTTAAATGGCGAAGATGATTTTTGTACAGACAATGCGTCGTAAATGGACGAAATTACATGCGACGCGCCATTAAAGAGGAAACGGATAGAAAAGCGTGACCACAGCCAAGAAGACTAAATCGTCTCTCGGGGTACATAAAGAAATCGACGTAGGGATTGGCTTGTCTGACGATTGGTCTCTTGATCGAATCGAGATACGATGGCTGCTCTCAGTCTTGCTCTTCCCTTCTCGGCTGTCCTTTACCTGTTACCATCTGTGCCGGTGAGTCTTTTTCTTTTCATTTAAATTGCGCTATTCAATATCACACACTGCAAACTTGATCGTATTTTTCTCAGAACTTATCTTCCAATCTTGGAAAAGTAGCGACAACTGTGAACGAGCAGGCGAATGATATCGGTATCATTGACGTGCCAAAAGAAATTCGCAAAAATAACGGAAGAATCGAACTTGAACGAAGCTATGTGAATGGTGGCTCTTTATATCCGTTGGGAATAATAAAACCCATAATAGGTTCCTTGAACGACGCGACCAGACTCAATGTGGGTTTTCAGGCTAAAGTAGAATCGAAAAAACATTCCGATCATGCAGGCATCTCGACGAATATCGAGCTCGCGAAACAATCGCAATGGTCGCACGACGATTTGCCATTGAACGAGCATAAGAAACTTTCGACGGAAGAGGAGCGAATTAAAAGCCTAACGAGAGCTTTTAAAAACGGAAAGGACGCGAATATTCTTCACCTCTATGTCCCGGATATTACAGATGCGTTAGCAACGGAAAAGTCCGCCAAGGCGAATACGCAGCTCGGATCGGACGTCGTGTCGAAAGACACGGATGAAAAAAATAATGCCGATAATCGCGTTAAAAAAAAGAACAATTATATCCGACTCTGTAGATCAATTGACGAATCGACGGCGAGTCTGATTCAGAAATTACGCGGTAAGGATTGCGTGAAACTTCCGAAAAGCGAATTTTATCTCGAGCAAGATACAAAGGATACGAATCGGAAGGAAAGCACCATTAGAATGACAGGATTAAAAATCGGGACAAAGATTAACAATGAAAAGGATCATAAAGACTCCACAAGTGAAAGTGACGAGTATAAACAGGAAAACGGAACGACAGAAAGTTCGATCGCGGAAGCTTCTATTGCAGACGATTCGATCAATTACGAAGAACTGATTCCAAAAATTAATAAACTTGGAATGGGTCTGAACATCAAGAAACCGATGATCGATAGGAAAATCGGTAAACTCGCGCTATCTACTACTATCTACTAAAAATGTGAGAAAATTGTAATTAACACGAAATCAATCTTGATTAATAATTTAAACTCTTTCATATATATATATACATATGTGTGTATTCATATGTACGAGAAATAAAAGGGTTACATTAGTTGTCTGTGTTAAATTTTTAACTTGGAAATATATAAAAATGTAATAAATAATATAAATATATAATAAATAATTAAATATATATATATATATATATATATATATATATATATATAAAAATGTATAAAAATATTAAAAAATGAAGCGCGTGATATACTTTAGTAAAGTCGTTCGCATTAAAGTATTTGAATAAATAAAGAAATAAATAAAAATATATATTATACATAAATATTATAAATAAAAATTTAATAAATATATAAAAATATAAAAAAATTAAGCACGTGATATATTTTAGTAAAATCGCTTGCATTAAGTGAATAAATAAAAAATAAATAAATAAAATAGATAATATATGTAAAAAATTAAATTAAAAATAATAAAATTGAATTATGAGAATATATATATATCTCGAATTAATAAAAAGTGTCTGCGCGGATTTGTCGCAGTTTGTTTAAGCCTCAAGTATGCGAGACTTTTAGCGTGACATGCAAAACCTATCTACCCTTTCATAATTCCACATTACCCTTTCCCGAAGAAAAAGAATTCCAGATCCGGTTCGGGGTCAATTGCCTTGACTTACATTCAAGGTTGGAGCGTGTGACAGGGCCGTTAAAACACAATAGATCATTTCAAGTTGTTGCGGCATATAATTAATCTTAACAGAGCAGCCGCGCGGATATTCGCGACGATTGACGACCTTCGCGCGGATCAACCAGAACAAGATTTAAAACGATTTTTCCGCTCCCGAGGCTCTTCATGTCTCCATCACGTCACCGACGTCTTGCGATTTATTATAACATGGACAATTTAAAAATAGATCGGCGAAAAATTAGGACAAACATTTAGAGAGTTGCAGAGATATATTGCGAATTGTTCCGACTTGACAAGAGCTTGTTCCGCACGAATGTGCGTATTGAGTTATATAATCACGTATATCGCGTCCATACACGAGGAGATCGGGTGATATGAGAATCGTCAGAATTACGTGATCGTCTATTAAAGCGCGATATAGATCTCTATAACAATGCAATATGAGCTATAGTTTGCGAATTGTTGCGCAAAATTAACTTGTTATCTTAAACTTGTTTCTAAATCACTAATATCACGATCAATACGATATGACGATGTCAAATAGTGCCGAAAATAATATTTTTACCTTATTTTATAATAAATATTTCCTATCTTTGATCAAAATAATTTACAAAATTTCTGCTATATTACAATCATTCTAGGATACAAAAAATAAGGCGTGACAAATAAATTATCAATATTTTCAAAGGTACTGATGAGTGAAAAAGTGTTATTAAGCAAAGTTACAGTATTTTAGATCATACATTTTTTGGACATACATTATTTACTTTCTTCTGCTCTACAATTGTCAATGGAATTTTTAAAATCAATTTTATATCTGTTTATTCGCAATTTTGAATGACTATAATCGTTATATTTATGATTTTTTCTTAATTAATTTCACATAGAAAATAGTACACTCGAAACACTGTTGCACTAAAATATTTTAGTTTTCAACCTTTTTCACATCAATTACATACCCTCATATATCGAATAAAAGCACAATCTATAATTACGATAAAGCGTGCTAAAAATTTCTTAGAAGATTGAAAGCGCTTGAATACTTTTATAAGGCGTTAAGATATTCTGGCTGCGCGCACAAAAGCGATAAAAGCCGTACAAGTGCCGACGCGACGGCGACGATGTAACAATTGGGGCAGAAGCCCAATCTGGAGGTCAACTCGCTTGCAAGTTTGTTCGATGAGCAGAGCAAGGTACTTGTGTTCGGGCATGTGCGAATTTAATTGTTTTTAATCAAACTTGGTTTAAATGTATATCCCATTAGAAAACAAGTAATCTACTACAACGTGTAACACACACACACACACACACACACACACACACACACACACACACGCACGCACGCACGCACGCACACTTGCACACACACACACACTAGTGTCTGTGATACTTTAAGCTAATTTAATTTGCTTACAAGCTTAATTTGAAAGCTGCAAAAAAACTATCGATTTACGGAGAAAGACGGATTCCCCGAATTCAGGAAAAAACAGAAAGACTGCGCGGTAGATTTCTGCGCATAATCATATATAATCTATATAAAAACGCTATGTAATCATAATTCATGGCGAATATTTCGCTTAACGTCGGAGCAGAACATCCTTTGAGCTGAGAAACGGGAACGCGCATTCTCGTAAAAAATGGAAAAGCGCGCGATAAAAATGAAGAGGGATCCACGCGCATTCTCGAGTGCCGCCACGACGTCTCCCTCGGCGATCGATAAATTTAATTACGTATACACCGGGAGTAGCGCGGCCATTCTTCCCCGGATGCTGAAACTATGCCGAATAGGCGAGAGTTCGCATTCGTGTATTCGATCGCCATCCCCTCCCTCCCTCCCCTTGGACCAATAATGATTTTTCTTCTATTTATTGTCCGCGCGAGATAATGATAAGATAACGAAATGCACGCAGTGAATGGAAGAGAGAAAGAAAGGCTGCTTCTATTCCACGATTCTTGATAAATTTCTGATAAGCGCACCGTGAAGAAATCTGACGCGGAATTAAGTTTACAATAGCTATTGTGACCATAACTTCGTTGCAAATTATTATTGGAGTGAGTAAAAATTATTTGTCAAAGTAAAAGTTGCATCTGGTGAAATAATAATATAGTATAATCGATTGCAACAAAACGAAATGTAAATGCAATACACAAATACGAAAAAAAAAAAAAATTTCATATCGAAAAAAAAATATCGCAAACAAAAAGCTTAACGTAACTCTCATGCAAAAAATTATTTCAATTCGTAAATATTATTCTTGATAAAAAAATCGGGATAAATATTTATCAATGAAATTATTTCCAACATCGTTAAATGCAAATCGATTAATAATGAAATCATTAAAAGAGCAGTAACTCGAGAGACGTAATGTTCGTCGTCAAAAGAAGAGAATGAGATGACACAATTCGAATTGTGCAATGGACGATCTTCCTTTCGTTCGATCTAATAAATAATACGCGATTACAAATTAAATTTCGAGTTTAAGGCAAAATTGGCAAGCGTGCTCTTCCAAGATTTCGCAGAATCCGCAGAATCGCATCTCGTATATCGCGACGCGTACGTAGATATCTTTTCCTGTTCAATCCATTATCTAACGCGACGTCATCCCACGACATTCGATCCGTTCAGCTGTGGTTTTATGTAACACGATCCGCACGTGTAATCGTTATTCTCTTTCACCGGCGTGACCGATACCGAAGGATGGCCTCAAAGATGGCCCTTCTCTCTCTCTCTCTCTCTCTCTTTCTTTCCGCCACTGTCAAATTTGCGGTATCTCGAAATGACGGCTTTCGTGATGACGCTTTGCGTTCCCGCGACCTCAAATTTAAATTTATGAAATAAATGATTTATAATTGTATGGTACTCACGATTAGGACGATGATATTCAAGAGGAATCTGCGAGCGACGAGCGTGGTGTCCAGCGAGCGATTCCACCACCACCATCACCGCCACCGCCACCACCTGATGTTTCGGAGCAGTCCCAGCACACGCCACTTGCTGTTTGCCGTTGATGGATATTTCGCGCTTTGTATTCGCCGCGAATACTCGCGAGTGACGACGCGAGACGCGCGTTGTCGCGAAGGATGAGGAACGCGATCACCACCGATAGCGTAAACAACCGCCTCTAGACTCGCTCGCGGCGCGAATCCGATCGACCACGATCATTTGTCGTAAACACTGGTCGCCATGCTGCCGAAGCACCTGTCAATACGGTCGCGCGGCGGCGCCATCTTGAACCCGGCGTACTCGTGGCGCCGACAAGTGGTCGTCGAAGGTACTAGACGCAATTTACTTGCCGACGAGATGCGTGATCGTACGAGCATAAACCTATCCGTTTCTCCTTTTGCGCTGAAAAAGACATGTTTGAAATTCGCGGCAAATTCTCTCGAAATTTTCACACACAAATGCGATGTATCTAGGCACATATAATGGTCGCCCGATATTTTTCTCAGCACTTCCGATGCACACTTATTTGTTAGCGATATATATATCCTCTGTGATTTTATTAATTTGTTTAATATAATTATCTCTATAAAGTTTTACGATCGCGACAAGTTCTCGATTCGCATATTATTCCAGATAGCAAAATATATGTCAGTAATTTAATCATGGATGCGCATATTCACGATAATCATCTAATTTTTGAAAATCAGAAAATTATTTAATTATAAACTTATAGTTAATAATAATTATAAAAATTATAATTTTAAAGAAAAATTAAAATTAAAATAAAAATTTCATTGATCGATACTTTATTATAATGATCAGCAAATAAACTTTATCGAGTTAGTTAAGGCACCACCTCGAATATAGAAATACAATGATATAAAGCGGTACTTTTTTCAATATTTTTCCAAAATACATTTGCTTTCACAGAGCATACAATCACAGCGAATTAATAATGATAAAAGATTTAATGATAAAAGATTTCACTCACTGGATGTCCCAGAACATAAAACCGAAGTCGGACAAGAAAAGAATGTCAAAATCATCGAATAGCAAAGACACGATATGATAATCCAGAATATTTCGATTATACCATAGCTTATATATGTATATAGAGTTTGAACAATCCTGCACGGATTTAAATCGACTATTAATCGACCGATTTAAAAAGTGAACGTTTTACGAACAACTCGCTCAAAGATATTTTTTTTTTTTTATCACAAAGTATATACATTTGTTGTATAATGTTAATATAATGTTTACTCCAAATGCAATTTCATTACTTATATTTATAATTGAAGAAGCATTATTATATAGATACAACAAAAGAATGAAAATAGATTTTTATTTTCAGAAAAGAAAGAAGTGATTGAAAGCTAACAAAAAAAAAGAAACATTCATATTTACATACATAACTATATGTATATAGATATGAAGAAACTATTTTTAAATTATTGTTCCTCAAACAATTACACTTAAAACGTTCTCTCGACTTACGTTTTCTTGATTTTCAGGAAACCGGCTCAGAAAAGTATTTCACATTTGCTTCATTCACATTTTTTTCTGCAACTTTGCAGATTAAAGATTTCAGACCGCTTGACTTTTGCAGAGAAGCAAAATTTTTTTTCAACCTCCTCACGCAACTTCTGACCGTCCATTCTCGTGCAAGGCGCCCATTCCGACTGTCAGATGTCAGCATGCATTTAGCTACGAGCTTCGCCGCTTTCCGTAGATAGGTAGATATTTTTAGGATAAAATCTTTGAATAATATGAAGAGCGCGATTGTATAAGCATTAATTAATTCATCAATTAATTACATTTAAGATCAATCAAATTATTTCCGCACAATGCAAATATCCGCAAAACATATCCATTAAATATTAATAAAATATAACCGCGAAATTAAATTGCGTATCTAAATTCCTAAGAAAAGATTTGAACGATCTCCGAAAGATGTCGGTGTATCACTTTATAAAAAGTCGAGATGAGATGCGTCGGTACGTTATCCGCGTGAAGTCGTACGCGTTTAATTCGCAGTCAGCCATGTTGTTTTTGCGTCGCGTCAATCAGTCAAGGTCGTGCCGGTTGTGGTAACGTCGCGTTGCGGATTCCTCGTGTTTTATTTTCTTCTAAAGTATATCGCGCGGACGAATGAGTATCGGGAGTGTCGGTGACAAGGTGTCGGGTGATCGTCGTGTTAATTAGTATCGCGTTAATTCGTTCGTTGACAGTACCTTTCCAATGTTATTCGTATTCGCGAATGCGAGTGCTCGGGAAAGTGAATCGAAGAAGCAACGATCAGAAGTTGGCGCCGTTCGAGTAGCTTTTAGCAGCGCTCATGTCGCGTATCCAGTTGGTAAGTAAATTCGTTTATTACACACACATACACACGCACACACACACATGCTACGCGGTATCATGATAATTACGCTGTAATGTCAGATTTTTTAATTTTTGTAAAAAATAGGTGGAAATGAATAATGTGTTATTTTTCGATATCTTTTTACGCGTGTATAATTTTCTTGTACAGCTTTTTTGTATCTTAAAATATACATATGATTTATTGACATTGGAAGCGTATACAGAGTGTCGATACATGACACAGAAGAATGATATTCTCGCATGCTCGGTAATAAATTAAGATTGCAATGATATAATATAATAGTAATAATAATAAATGAACACACATCACATATATATCGGAAGAAGATGTAATAGTACAATATTCCCCTAGAATCCTAGAATAAGAATATGCTCTAGCAACACACCGTGTCGATACATTATTAGCCATAATTAATAGAACGACGGGCGTAATTGTGGAAAAATAAAATGAAAAATCGCGTCAAGAAACGCATGCGCAATGATTAATGCTCTACAATAAATAATAATGGAATCTACATCGCGCGTCAAGTATATGCAAAGTATATCGAAAAGTCTATATTATAATTGGCGAAACCTCCTTTCCACTTCGTTAAAAAAATGAAAAAAGGATTTTTTTTTTTTAAAGATGTATAATCTGAACGATTATCCGTTAACTTTGACATTTGCGAACCATTAATTTTGCCGCGTGAACTTTTCGCCTCGCGCGATATATTTACTGGAAAAGGGAAAATTGGCAAAATCTCGACAAATATTAGAAATAATATTAACAATACAACAATTCGGACTCTACTAAAATGCTCGTTTTTCCTCGAACACGCTTCTCGCCACGGAAATTTAGCGCGTTTTGGATCGTTGGGGGGATCGAATGTCCGAACCTACGTAAATTTATATATGCTCTTTATCACATTGCGTTTGTGTGTTTGAATGGCGTTTAAAATCGCGAATTATACGATTAATCGATTAATCGAAATACTTGATCGATCGGAATTCGTCGAATTTGCAGCTGGTTCGCCAAACGATTAAATACTTGAAGACGACAAGACGTGACAAGTGAATGTACAACAATTGTCGCTTCCTGATTCTGACACGAGTCAAATTATTTTGTAAAATGATTTTTCCTCGCATTTTCTCTCTCTCTCTCTTTTTCTTTCGTGTCAAGTCGTGCCAGCTCGATCGATTTTAATAGAGATAATTTTTCGGCTCCTCCGTCGGCTGGCCGCACACTCCGTGATACTTTTTCGTGACGAGACTCCTGCTACGGCAATTCTCGATCTCCAGGAAGCACTCGTTGCTATACGTCATGCCGTCGGTGCCGCAAACGGGATCGTAATAAGGCGGGCAGATTTTTTGACAGCCACGAAACAGGAAACCCTGGACGCATCTCTTCATAGGTACTACGTACACGTGTTTCCTAGAATGGAAATCAAGCTCAGTTTTTTTTTTCTCGCCACTTGAGATATTAAGATTTTATTAAATTAGAACTAAATTGATAAAAATTGAGCTTAATTGGATAAATTTGAGCTAAATTCATCTCGCGCGTTAAAGAGCAATTAGGGAGTTTAACGATTTGAATTAGTGCTTGTGTTACGAAATACTTGTTTTTCGAATATTTTCGAGTATTATTTTGTGTTTATTTAACATTCGATGAGCAAGCAGTGGAAGTGGGGGCGCGCTAGAAAGCAATCGAAGATAGAAAATGACTCTTTTTGAGGAAATGGGTCGCGCTAAGGCGTCGATAATTTCTACTTTCGAAATTGCACAGCGATTGTGTCCAATTCACGTTTGCGAAGTAGGATACTTTCCTCTCGCGCGTATTTGAACAACGGGCACGAAAACATCCTGCTCCTATACATGTACACGATGGCATGCCTGATAGTTTATTATTTCTATAAAGAAAACGTAATGGAACGGCTCTTCAGCTGAATCGTAAACTGCCTTTCATCGCATGCGATACTATAATTCGAATTAACCGTTTCTCGGAGTTTCTTAGGCGATCTTTTCCATTCCTTAGAAATGTATTTCAATGCGCGACCGTCGTAATGAAAGTCTATGGAAAGTATTATGTGTATCGGAGAAAAAATATTATTGCGGCCAATGAAATTACACGAAACGCAGCCGTTCTCTTTCTAGATTTTTTTTTTTAATAAATGGGAATGATTTAATTTGAATGTTAATAATTAGCTTTCCAGCAAACATTATTTCTAGCGATGTAATGAAATTATTATATTTTTGCTGCATAAAATAAAAATAAAAATTATATGCTTGAAGTTAAAATACGGTTACAAAATTATGAAAAATGAAAATGAAAAATTTAATTGCTTTTCTTGAACAATAAAAGATTCAATTGAGGTAATATTTTAAAAAATTAAATTAAATTAAAATTTATTTTATTTTACACTTTTATTTATTATAATTTGTGAAATTTTTAGTAAATTTAAATTTATATCTTGTAAGGCGAAATATAAAAGTTTTATTTCTCTTTTCAGATAATAATTTTAGATATTATTTCTTTTTTTCCATATTACTTTGATTAACGATTTCATTTACTCGATTATTTATCATTGGATCGAAAAAAACGATAAAGCAAATTTTATTAATAAATGAAATTTTCCGTGTATTTATGTAGATTTCTCGAGAATCAAGAGTTTAATTGATGGCAAGGATTCACTATAATTGCAGACTTATCGAACAAAAGCTCTCTCTTCGGTATATAACAGGCAAATATAATAGTTGGCGGTCAGGCGGCTTACCCGCAATTGTCCCTCTTCATCTCGCACTCGTTGCGATAGAGCTTGTTATCGGAGCCGCAAACAAATTGACGTTCCCCGCTGCAGATCTGGTTACAGAGCGCGGTGGTGCGACAATGTTGCGCCGGAACTTGAACCACCCTCTGGCCGCAAGTCTCGCGCCGCAGATGGCAGAGGGATCTATAAATGCATACGAGAGTGCACACATGACGCATCAGTAAACATGGCAACTTTGAGGGATCTCCGACCGTTGTTTAATCCTTTATCCCTTTCGTTATTACAATCAGCTGGACTTGTTTAATCTCGAAAGAATTTTACACTCGAATCCGTTTAAATATTTGGAAAATATTAAATTGTGATGCATTCTCGGTATAAGCAGAAATAATTTTATCGCGGATTTCGTTGGATATTTTATCTTTACATATGAAAATCCTTGAAATTTAAATTGATAAATGATATATTTCGCGCGTATCGTATGCAAATTAAAGACTAGAATAGATGATTAAATTTTGAAGAGAATTGAGAGGTCTTTTGTCGGTCTCTAATGGACGACCACTTTGTAATGCATGCGCCCCTAAAATCTTGGACGGCGAATCTGGAATCCGAATAACATTCTTAATCACCGATAAACGTTGCCGTCGCTTCCACAAACTGGTTCCTCGGGTACTTGGGCGCAATCTTCGGGACACTGTTCGGTCTCCTTCAAGGTCGTGCACTCGCCAACGTGAGCCGATTGGATACCTTTCCTAAAATCGCGTCAAATATTGAGAAAATAAGTCAATTTAGCCTGCGGCTAATATTCGATTAGGTTGAGGAGTCAAAAGTTATTATAAACGACTTTGTAGGAAAGATTATGGTATCTTGATAATTTGAAAAATAAATTTGTCATTATTTGGAAGAGATGAAAAAGGCAACTTACAAACAAACCGCTACGTTCAAATGGCACTGATTTGGATAAGTATTTGCGTCGCTACCGCAAACCGGATCCACCTCGCTTCCGCATCTCAGCTGTTGCTTCATGCATTTCGTTAGCCGAGACCGACACTTCTCGAAGTCAACTACCGTTACCTTTCTTCTTGCATGCCTGTCGATTATTAACACTTTGCTAAAGATTCGTGAGCGATGATCGATTACTCGTGACAAGGAAGCACGAGCTTATTTTTACTTATTGAAGGAAACAGCGCCGTTAATAAACACACACCCACCCGCAGTTTAGCATTTGCATCTCGCATTCGTTCCTGTATATGTTCCCATCCGATCCGCAGACTGATATTTCCGGTTCGCTTTTGCAATCCAAGGGACACGCGTTGCTTCCCGACGTCCGTTCTCGAGATACGCAAAATGACATTGGCACTTCGAAGACGTGTTTGCTGAAAAATGCAGTTATTTTTTATTTAAACATCGCACGTTAGAGCTTGACGAAATTTTTCAATTCATAAAATTTTAATAAAATTTCGACAAAAAGTGCGGAAAAGATAATTATATAAATAGAATTATAATAATTCTTAACTACTTGTTGAAGTAAAAATTTAGATATCGAGAAATATTAAATCGCATATATCGCATTTTGCATCCTAATTGCATGTAATATTTAGAGAGAAATCTCTGTGAAAGGAAGAGGCAAAGGGCGAGGCAATTCGAGTGCTCTTGAAATTATACAAGGGGTTATAACGAAGTGTATACGGGGAAGAGAGCGATTTTTGAATGATCAAGTGTGTACGATAAGAGAAGAAAAAAAAAGGGTAGAGGGAATGCAGGCAACGAGATAGGGTTACGAGATCCCGCAAGAGATTTTTGCGAAGGAGAAAGTCCCGGGAACGATCGCGTCGTCGGTTGTATATATTAAATTCGCAGATTCAAGACTTACCCGCAGTTCTTGGCCCGCATTTTGCAGGTGTTGGAGTACAAAATGCCGTCGCTACCGCAGGCAGGCTTAGCACCACGCCAGCACGATTCACGACAATGTCTTGTGGTCTGACAGTGCTTCTTATTCGTACGCACGACGCCTTGCCTGCGAACGGGAAAAAGTCAAAATCGCTTTGCGGCCGGAGACTAGTTTTATGTTAGAATAAACTTCCTTCCCGCAGAGTAGTTATTACGTTTTACGAGACTAGGCAGTAAAAAACGATGTCTACGATTGAATTACCATATTTGCGAAATATCAATAAAATTCTTTTTTATACAGAAAATATAAAGATGGATATGAGTTATATATGAATAATCGGATATCAATAAATCTAATTTTATTTTGCCTGAGAAAAAAGAATCTTCCTCGAATATGCACTCCGCGGTTGTGATCTATTGGCAATTAAAAAAAAAAAAAAAAAATCACTCCTAATCCGAAATCGACGTGTCTCGCCGTACCCGCAAGTGAGCAGCTTCATCTGACACGTAGACTTGTAGACGTTTCCGTCGCTTCCGCAAACCGGTCCATCGAGCGGCGCGTAGTCGCACGAGACCGGACAGTTCTCCCTGTGGGCCGAAATATTGTTGCACGGCCCGAGGTGAGACAGCTCGATCCCGACCCGGCAGATCTCCACCCTTAGCATGCACTTGTTCAGGTAGGTACGCCCATCGGTGCCGCACACGGCATCTTGATCGCCCGGACAACGGTGCTCGCACTTGCTACCGGATGACCTCAGGCAAGCCGTCTTCTCCGTGACCACGGTAACGCCTAAATGAGCGACACGGCGACGGCAAAATAATGAGATACGTAGATAGACTTTGCGCGATCATCATGCGCGAAACGAGATCTTTGTATATATATATATATATTATATACAGGGTAGGCCATTTTAATGTATCCACTGGATACGTATGCATTCGTATGTAGAGAATCATTCTCGTTTTCTACGAACGAACAAATCATCCGACGCTCTAGCGCATAAATAGTTTCGACGCTCTAGGAGATGGCGATTCGTTTTGCACAAGGACGTATAATTTATCGCCGTCATTCATTTTACGAAAGAAATGGATCCTCGTTAACATTGACCGTTGCTATCGCGGAGCAGAAAAGGAAATAACGACACGAATGTACACTCTTTATCATGTCCGCGCCGCGAAGCATGGCAATATCGCATAAGATCGGCGAATGAAGGTCGCGTCATTTCCGTGATTGAAATTGAAAAGCGTGGCGCCTGTTGCACATACCTATCGATAAACCGCTACTAATGGATTCGCGCGCTATTCTTTTGCGCTCGTGGCTAATCTGCAATTACGGGATAACGAAATCATACGAAACTTGATGTATGTCTCCACGAGACAAACGTCTCTCGGAAAAAAGAGAAGAAAAAGGAGATCGTAAACTCGCGAACCGGAGCATACGGAGCACGTATAAAGTGTTACGGCGCGCGGTGTACTGTAATAATAATAATAATTATTATTATAATTAAAAGCACCTTACCTTTTCCGCACATCTTCTTCCGCATTTCACACTGCGACGCGTATATGACACCATCGCTGCCGCAAACGGGTTCGCCGCTCGGTGGACATACTCTGGGACACGCACCAGATGCGTAATCTGCGTGAAAAATTAACGACTTAAATCATAGACACGTTAATGATAATTGCATAAAAACGCGATAATTATAATCAACGCTATGATACCGTCGTATCGTTACACTCGTGAAACGTCTTTATTGTTCCTTCGATAAATTAAATATTATCTCATTTATCATAAACAGATGCGTTCGCCTGGTCCGAGTATACTGTTGAAAAAGTGAAGTTTAAGCGTCAACGGTACTCTGGTTCAAAGAGAAAGAAAGAGGTGTAATAACGTTTACTGTTAGTCGTTTCGTTTTGTTACGAGCGATCATTATTGTAATGACATAATTGCAATAATAGTACTTGAGCATATATGTATATATAACGCACGATATAGGGGAAGGAAGTTAGCGGCAAAAAAAAAAAAAATAAATAAATATATACCTGTCTAAGAGAGTGGAGGAAGTGAGTCATACGCGCGTTTTTGAAGCGTAATACGGAATTATAACCGAGTTATCTCTTATGCCGCGGAATCTCTTTCAACAAAATAATCGCTCAAACATCCCAGGATATTGCTGTCCATTGAATATAGGAAGTGGATTAAATAATTAAACTCTCGCAAAAGAGAAGATGCGCGCGCGTTCGGCGCGGCGTGACGTATCGCGGAAACGTTTAATACGCGCGATAAGATCGATCTTTGGTCGGGGATTCACGCGGCGAGCTAATCGCGACGTGAGGTTTATGAAACGCATTACGCATTTAGTGCGAGATATATTCTTAGACTTGTTAGGGTTTTGTATGAAGCACGATCTCTCGAGGATTACTTATATCGCGCGTATATACGCTTTCGCGATGCGATACGCCGAAAATATACTTTCCGATCGGCAGGTTTTACAGACAGATATGTGCATAATCGCCTGCGTGGCGCGGAAGTTGTCGAAAGCCGGGATATATTATTTGTACGATCGCGGTTTACGAGAAATAAAGGGTTGCTGCCTACACACACGACTACTTTGGATCGTACCTTTCGCGATATTATAGTAAGTGAAGGATGCGAAGCGGTATATTAAATCGGGGTATTTTGCACGGACACTGAGATACGTAGAGGCCATATTGAGGTGACTATTTAAGACCGGGCGATGTAAGAGAAAGGGAGGGGGAAAGAGACGGAGAGTGCGATGTAACGTTAATTTCCCCGACGAAGGTCTCTCTCGCCGTCACTCTTTTTGGCCATGCCATGTAGTAGGTTTATCCGCAAGGAGGATTCTCTGTCGAAACCTTAATTACTTCCGGTTGACCGTCCGAGAATATCTGCCGTCCGTGCGGGTCCGCGAGCCGCAGCCGCCGCAGCCGCCGGTCTCGGTCCAGCGCGCGTCAGGTCAACAGCATACGGGATTTACGGCGCTCGTTCCATACCGGATCGTATATAATATATATAACAAATTATAAAATCGGATTGTATGTACAGTTAAGGATGGCATCGGGTGTCGGAGGGCGCGGTCGCCATACGTTTCGGTCGAATATCGGCGAAACGCATCGGAGAGAGAGAGAGAGGCGCGTCTTACATTTATATACGAGAGTCTCTCATCCAATCGTAGTGAGTTAATGCGAGTTATTTATTAACGTTGCAAATTGCGCCTCGGAACGGCAAATCGACATCTGTTCCCCGTTCATAAAAAAAAACCGGCTGTATTTAAGCATGAAAACTTAACCGGCACCTTCCCGACCCGAGGGAAGCGAACGATTTTGTTCGCCGTTATTTTCGAGAGTCTTTTTCGGTCGAGCGCGATGAATGTCGGCCGAAGAAAAAAAAATCCTCGCGTTTCGTGAGAAATCGGGACATTACGCGGATTTGTCGAAACAACCATAATTACGCTGATTGCGATTTATCGATTAACCGATACCGTTTTAATGACTCGCTGTATATATTCATCAACGCGCGCGATATCTGAATTGAATTGGTCGGGGATGAAGAGATTTAATCTCTCTAGTGAGAAAAAAAAAAAAAAACAAAAACTGAAAGTGTTAAACTGCGATGGTTTTTTTCCGATTGTACAGAATCTATCGCACCTCGCTGGCCTATAACCCGCTCCACCTATCGATCATTCGTCTTTTTAATTACGTCGCTCCCGATATACCACCCTTCATCATTTCCGCCATATACGAACGCGAAACGGGATAATAATCGAAATGGAGCGGATTCTCGCATCGTGAGGTATTTCGCACGCCTAATGAACTTAAAATGACGTTAGTAGTTCCTTGTGTATTCTGCACGCGAAACTATAATTGCCTGTGAAAACACCTGTGATTTACATAGGCGATTAAATTTTACATTATTTATTCTTTTCCCTTGCGATAATTATTATCGGAAACGTCAAACTTTTGAAGAAGATTGATGAAATTTTTAAAAATCGGATTACTTAATCATCAGGAACAATTATTCGAGGTAATTAATTAATTTCAATTATAGTGACTATAAGCAAATACTACAAATTGCATTTCATCATTCGTTTCGTTGATGCTATTACATTACTTTGCACATTAATTTATTATGCTAATTGATCGCTTAATACTTTGTAGACGAAATTGCAAAAATAGATTAATACGCGGTGACTATTTTAATGAATTAACGGATAATTTTATACAATGCTCATTTTAACGCACAATATTTTAATCAATTGGAATGAATTAAAACTGTAAGAATCTCAAACTATTATTATTTCCCGTGACACTGTGCAAAAAAGCATAGTAGAAAAATGGAAAAAAAAATTGCGCGTCATACAAACAATTCGCATTAAATTCGCGTATTATATTTAAAATACAGCGTGATCTCTCTCTTTTCTCGCTGAAAGATTCGATCGAAGGTCCGTTCGCGGACGATTGGACAAGCGGTTATCGCGTCGCTTCCTCCCCTCACTCCCGCGTCCCTTCCCCGACTATGATTAAATGAATCAATTATGCCAATAAGCGACGTCTGGGGTAAGCGGCGATTGGCGAACAATGCAGATCGAATTATACGACCGTAGAAACTGCGGGTCGCGCGCGTGCATGCACGCGCGGTACGATGCACAATGAATGCACCCGGGTAGGGAAGGAAAAGAGAGGAGGAGGAGAAGGAGGATGAGGAAACGGTAAGGGGCGAGAGAGAGAGAGAGGAAGGCGTGTGCGGGTCGGTGAACCGCGGCAAGGATGCGGCGGCGGTCGTCGCGATGTTGGATGCTGCTCTTCGGATTTTTGTCCTCGAAAGGAGAGCCCGAAGTAGGAAAGGGGACGAGGAGGACGGTGGTAGAATATCGCGAGCGCGCCACCGCGAGATCGATAAAGATGACTGAAATAAAGATTGGTTTAACGAACCGGAACGATTTCACGATATAAGAATATGCCGCGGTTCGGTAAATAAAACTATCGATACACCGAGAGCATCGTCTTTCGTTTCTCTTTCTCTCGAAAAGATAGAGAAAGAGGGGTGGGTGGCGGATGCTGGGACTCGGCGGGATTCCGAAGCGCGAGAAATTCTTCTGATCGATTTCACTCTGAGCGACACGCGTGTATTACTTTCTTCCCCCTTCTCCTTATTTATTTGTCTTTCCCGTCAATTTCTTTTCACCTGGAACGGGAGATGAAGGAAAATCGGTTATCTCACGCGCGCGCGCGCGTGATGGATGAATCTCGGTAGTCGCGTCGCGAGAACTATTGTAGAAATAGAAGTGAAACCCGGCAAAACGAACTTGGACGCTGGTAATTGATGGTGGAACGATCGCGCATATTACGCGGCTTACAAGTCCGCGACGCGATACACGTGTGTGTGTGCGTGCGCGAATGTGTATATATGAGCGTTGGCGCGTGAATCGCGGGCTCGTGCCGGAGTTATGTTTTAGCTTCCTCTCACGATCCTCTCCTCGCTCGCGGAGAATCCCTCGACAACGAGAATGCTCGTTAAGACGCGTGACAAATTAGAGGAAGCACTTGTTGTGCCTCTCGGCAAACCGAACAGCCGCGGCTAAATAGATTTTAGCATTTTTGCAAAAACGCACTCTCTCTTACAAGGCGTGCCCCGCGCGTCCGTACCGTTACCCCGGGTAGGGTAAACCAGACAAGGCCATTTCGAGAGGAAGTTAAATCCGTCGGTTGGAGAAATCAACTCTCCTCTCTCGCGCCGCATCGTGTCGTCGAGGCTTTACGATTATTAAACAACCGAAGTGACAAGATAATCGTTCGGTTAAACGTTCCCTTCCGACGGCGACGTGCATCGCCTAGTTGAAATTATCGCTATGCTATCTTGTTAAGTAATTCTTAACGTTGCGCTGTCCACTCGGGGAGGCGCGTTAGCTTGCAATCTCTGTTACTGCGAGAAAGTTCCTTGCGGCGCATTAGATCGCTTCTTTGCGGTTACTTTATACATTCGCGGGGAGTAAAACGCTCTAGGTATAAATTATTCAATTGCTCGACGCTATCGTCGTTGAATACGATACGAAACGCTGATACGTACAGGCTTTTCACATGCTATTACATCGATCGATGATGTTGTTCCTCGAATGTCGAATTGTAGTGTCTACAAAGCGCCCATAAATCCGTTAAAATCAACTAGAAAACGCGCCGTTTGTTCCCTCTTTCGTTTTCGCGCGAATAAATCAGCAGAAATTATTGCCTTTCCATTATTTTCAATGCCTGCTCTTTTTACATTAAGCTGTTTAAAATTCAAAAATCTGTTCTATTAATATTTAAAAAAAGAAATAAAATATTTTACACAAATAAAACGCGATTTTCTAGCATCGTGTATCAATTGCCACATCAGCTTTCTTACGACTTTATTTACGGACTCTCGCGACGATAAAACAATCTTAGTCGATCATGTAGCGATTTGATGATATTCACGTAGTATATCAGCTATACTATAACCGGTTTACGATAATATCAGTTACGATAACGTGTGCGGATTCAATTGCGCATAAATATTCGCGCGAAAAGCGTGTAAACGGCAGTTTCTCGTAAATGTAGACATTATATAGTCTCGTAATATATAAGCAACTGTGTCGTAAGCACATAAATCTCGATACTGACGCTCAGACATTTATACCGTCCCAGTTTACATTTTAAACATCATCAGCGAAGTTTCATAATACGTTGTTGCGCATAAAGAATGCAAAATTAGAAATCTGTCATCTAACAATAAGTATAAAGTGCTAATTTAAGGATCAATGCCACGGATCGATCGTAGAAAATAGATGTGCTTGAAAAATAATATACATTTTTTTTTAATGACATTTTCATGAAATTCTGTCTGACAAACACAAAATTACGGACTTATTCCATACTTTTTGGTTATTGTAGCTTTATAATTTTCTCTGTATATTTTGCACTGAAAAAAGAAATTATTAGATGAAATTCGTTCAACTAATTACCATTTTGTTAATTGAAATATTTAAATCAAATGCAGCGTATTGAATGTAACATGATATATATTTGACTTAAATACTTGAATATTTCAATTGACAAAATGATAATTAGTTGAACGGATTTAATAATTTTTGTTTCAGTGTGCTTAAAAAAAATCTGTGCACTCTCATCTATCGCTTAATTGGAACTTTTCGTCAATAATGAGACCACCTGCTCTCTCTTCGATATATCGACGATCGATGTAGAGATGCGACTTATTGTTGAAGTCGCATCATCGTACTTCCGGTTACGATCTCGCTACCGATCGTCGATTGTCTTGGCGTAATTAAACGCACCTTTAAACAAAAGCAATTTGATAACGTCCGTTGGGCGCGAGGGGACGTCCTGCAAATCATTTAAAGTCGATAGCGTGAAAATTTGCGGCAGAAAGTTTGCGCTCTGCTCGCGATCCCCGCATGGCAAACACATTGGGTCGGACCCAATCATCTCGACTGGGTCTGCCTGGTTTCTTTATCGCTGCGAAACGATCTCGTCTTCCTCATAGCATTGTCCCGTAACACGTCCGTACGGTGTGTTGCATTAACGAGACCTCGACCTCGCCTCCTCGCGTGGGTAACGATGTAATTATCTTTCGAAATTGTTACCTCCGGATTTCGCGAATGAAACCAAAACTCGAAGAGAGACTCGAAAATAAAATACAGCTGCACTCGGTATTCGTGTAACGATAAAGTGTGCAAATGTGTAAATTTTTTTCTTATCTAAATAATTATGAGTTGTAAATCTTATGAGCTCTTGGGATTCATTGAATAACAAATAACGCTAACGTATTGACTCGTTTGTGTAGATTGTAGAAATTCATTTTTGTGATTGGACATCGAGATGAAAATATTCCCTGTACGATGATCCCCACTTTGTATACGTCTCGCAATTTGAAGTGATGGATGAAAACGCATTTCGGTATCGGGCTCGCTCGCGAGAGCTCGAGCTCTCCGATTTTTACCATCGGCATTTCTCCGCTACCTCGGCGAAACGATCTCTCAGCTTCCTCATAACTCTCTCGGTATTGTCCCTCTCTCACGCGATTCGTAGAGAAACCCAGCCTTTAAGGAGGTCTCAAAGCTAGATTGCTCGAAATGCCGATGGCATGCGGCAGCGCTCGAATGATTTATCGATTTACTTGGCGGCACGTGACGACGAGAGCTGCATCGCTTTCAGCAGAGATAGATGGTCAAAGGCGATCGATTTCTTGGAGGCTCTTTGAAATATACACCGAATGTTACGATTTGCGATAAGGACAGTCATGTTGAATTTTTACTTGCGCCATTGGATTTGCTGAATCATCATTCTCGTGATATTTCCTTTTTCCAACTAATATTTTTATTTTATAAATTTAAATATTATTGATTACGCGCACATATAATTATTATTTCGCAATGTATGATACATTTAAAAGAAACTTGAATTAAATTGAATTGTATTTTTTGTAATCACGATCACAAAAAATGTTTGAAATATGTAAAGAGTAAAGAAACTATGTTTCCTTTTTGTCATCCATCATGGATTTATAAATTAGATATTGTCGTAAGATTAATCGTTAAATCAACGATGTGAATGTTAATAGAATGACAATGCAATTTGTGAAGCGAGTTCAAAGAATATCGCAGCTTTTTCCGATCAATAGAATTTTGAGATAGAAAACGGAGGTCAGAAATACACATTGATCGGCGGCAGTACCGGTTTGCCATGATCTGTTATAACTGTATACGAGCCACTATCGTATTTCAAATCATGACAAAAAACTAATTAAATCGCGGAACACGGCCGACTGGACACTCGCGTGCGAGAATAAAAGGAACGCGCGCCCTACACGATCCACCTATTTCTCTCTTTCTCTATTTATCTATCTATCTATCTATCCTTTTCGCTCTTTCTGTCGCGACGATATTTTCTCTATTTCTCTATGCGATGAAAAAGGGCGTCGCGTACAGGAAATAAGAGACGCGGCAGATAAGCCTTCAGCAAGGCGTGTTCGCGTGGAAATAAAATGATTCGTCGTCGTACACGATTAAAAACTAACTTCATCCGCATACGCTAAACGAAAAATGATTTTGCTCGGGCAAGATGGATAGATAACTATTGCAGACGTTAAATACGTTTGACAAGCTACGCGTGTATTAATTTTCTCTCGATCCAACATACGATACGCGTATGTCGTATTACCTACCTCGATATTCGCGATACGTCAATTCATCTTGCCGTAATAAATTTTGTGGTATGCGGCGAATTTATGCGTCGCTTTTAATAATATACTTCTGTTTAATATATTATGAGAGAAATTGTAACGATTGAATATAATCATGGTGAGTGATTTCGTAATTCATTAATTAAAATCTGCGTGTTTAAAGTAAAATTGGACGACGTTGACGTTAAATGCGCATTCCTCTTGCCAATTACGTCTGACATTCACTCGTCGTACGACGAACAAGCAGAACGACCTGACCAGTGTTTAAAGAGATCCCGGATTCCAGGAAAACATATGTCAGAGTGTCGCGTGGAATTCGTTACCGCTTGGTACCCTGACAGGAACTTGAGAATGCTAATCCACTGCGTTGCTTTCCGTTGTAATTTATTTACAGCAGGTATACCCTGGTTTGTACCGGTGGTTAAAAAGAGAAGCCGTTTATTCGTGCAAAGCTTCAAACTCTACATTTGCTCTAAAACTACTAGCTAGATCCACTTATCTATCTTATCAAAAAACTGAAGAAAAGGAGCACATCAAGCTCTGCGTCGCGCATTTCGTTTCGATGATAGAAGAAGGAAAAGCCCGTTAATCGGAGACGAGAGCAAGGACCGCTGTTAATTACCACCCGCGATAACCGAGCGCGAGACCCCCTTTCGTGGCGCGCGTGCTCTCGAGAGCCACTCTCGTCCCACTTACATTTGCTTTTTTACCCTAGCTATCCCTGTAACGCAAGGGACGCGCATGCAGATAGATGTACGAGTAAGGATCATGGAGGCGCGAAAAACGGCGTCGATATGTGTGCCATGTATCGTGCCCACGTATCGGCGCACGACAACCAAGTCTCGTTTTAAGCGGTCGGAGTCGTAAGTGGAGTACTGGGGCGAAAAAACTGCCTCCTCGGATCGTCGAGCGATTCCAATCCGTTAGATCGGAGATACCTTCGACCAGTCGCTATATGACGACGGCAGAGACGACGCGTCGCGCTACTTCCTCTTCTCTGTCCGTATATAACTAGCTACCTTTTTCTCATCGGTGAGGAAAATTGCGGCACGCACATTCGCACCTTTTTACGCGCGCGACCGCCCACCGCGCGCAACGCAATAGACGAATAGAATGCGTCACGTGGCAACTCGCGGCATCCAATTATGTCACCCGACTTGTGAGCGATGATGAGCGCGATAATAGCGATAATTTTAATTGATGATCAAAAGTATTCCATTTTATTGCTCTAGTCGTCACATCGTCCGAAAGCTCTTTTTCTTGATTTATCTTTTTCGTGATTCTTTGCATAAGGAAAGTGCTTTTTTTTTTGTATAGATGACTTTTATAAAAGAAACTCGCGCGCGTGTGAAAATATACATATAATATATTACAGCGATAAAAATCGCGAAATCATGCGCGCTGCGACTGCATAATTGTTTGTATTTAGGAATGTAGGATATTAACATTTTCAGGCAGAAACATTAAAATGTTGAGATTATATGAGAGATAAGAGATTGTAGCTGGAGATAATCCGTTTGAGCACAGTTGAATTTCAGTACATTAACATTTCCATAGAGTTCTACTTTCTATGAACGTGCGATACAGTTTCCAGCTTATTGTTCACCGCGCTGGTTCGTCAGTAGAATTATAATACCACAATGTGATTAATTCTGGATATTTGCAAGATAATAGCGCTGCGCGCGTTTATTTTACTTGCTGCTTTTAATACAAAATGCAAATGAGATGCGTTTTTATTCGTATGTTTTCCTGTAGAAAATAAATCGCAGCAAAGTTTGACAGAAAAGTCACCTTTATATTATATTTTAGAAAATAATGCGAATTTTTACGCGTGAAAATGATAGATGCACGAGAGATGTTGCTTTTCATAATCCAATCGCGAGCTGATAACGCAATTGTGAATCCGCTCATCTCTCTCTCTCTCTCGTATACCTTGATCGGCGCCGGAGGGATTAAAACCTCGGGCGCTTAAGACGAAACGATATATATCTCCAATGGTGGTACGGTTGCTTGAGAATTTATCGTCATCTCGCACGAAGGTATATTATACCTCACGCTGTTACACGGGCGGAAGAAGGGCCGCGAAGTTTTCGCGCCTCGCACGCTGCGCACAATCTCAAGTTACTCCGGAAGTATTCAACGCGTATTAGATTACCGGTTTGGGATGACAGCGGCAAAAGAATAGGCGCCACGGCAACAAAGTGCGCGTTAAATCTGCGAATCCTCAATCGTTAATCTATCTGTGAAAACGGAATAAATTATATTTTCATGTTGCCGCGATAGAAAAAGAATTCTTATTCCGGTAAATGACACACACGTTGGCTCCCCGACACACATTTCTTCGAACGAATTGAAATAACGGGAGTACAATGGCGATAGCAGTGTGGGAATTGTTATTGTGCAAAGGTATTTCGGTGAGCTGTCTGGCGGATTTCTTCGATCTTTCGCTACGAATTCCTAATGAGAGATCACAATTCTGACTGAATCGTAGGAATCTAAATGAATCTAAATGAATGAAAAGAGAAGGGAAAGACAAAGTGGAGTGCTTTGTCCACCATTACTACTATATAAAATTATTTAAATTATAAGTTTATATCGCAAATTTTTTCATTTTTTTTAACCAGAGAAATGAAATCGTGAAATTTTCAACATTTTATATTATAATATTATTATTAATTATGATAATATTTAAGAATCTCAGATACGCTTTACGCTAATGCGATAGGTGCATTATAGCTACGGATAAAGACGCATCACTGATTGTGAGTCATGCAGCAACGGAGATGTAATCCCTTCCTATCCCGTTTTGCTGTCGAGACTTATGGACGGTGAAATTGCATCGGAGCTAGTTATTGCATTTGTAAATAGTAAGATAAATTTTAGCTTGTGCATGTGCGTACTTTTAATCGCACAGGCTAATTATAAATTTAGAATTAAAGGACAAATTATGAATTTTGATTAAAATCCGCTTCTCCAATTCAATTTATTTATCATTTTTTTAAATTCCAATTCGATCGCCCGGACTCTTAATAAATTATTTTATTACCGCTACTAGTTTCACCTCACGTATTTAACTCTCGTCTCTCGCAGACGTAGCTTCATCTTCGTAAAGAAATATATATTACGTCATAAATTTCCGGAGAGGTATGCATGAAAGCATCAAAGTTATTGCTTGTTGCATTTGCTCTGACGTATAACACACTCGTACCATAAGATCTCCGCTAGAACTCATCAATGTTTCTGCTTAAATCTTCTCTTTGAAAGTTATAGAACTAACTTGCATTGAACACTAACGAGAAGAATACAATTCACAAACATTGATTACGTGTTACATGAATATTTAAAGAAATCATGCAATAAATTAAAAATTAAAGAGTATTAAATAATTATCGTGGAATCGTGGAAATATATTTAATGAAAAGTTGACGTGTGTATATCCAAAAGAAAGCCTGATTATTATTTATTGCCACGAAATAAATCTGTCTACTGTTGAACTTTGCCCATTTTTTTGTCGACCGTAACTAATTTGCATGCTCGATACTGTGCGCCGTAGTCTCTCTGTCGGTGGTGATCGCTAATAATAGACAGCAATAACAGAGTATAATGATATAATATTGTAGCGGCTTTCTGTTCCTGCTTATTTTCTGCCCTAACGGCATTTAATTCTCCGAGATACATTATAATAAATAATAAATTATTTCCGCAAAATGTATGTGTATCATTACGTAAAGATAATCTCCATAAGCTTGATGATTATTAATTAAGGATAATATATATCACTTCTCTGCTATTTTATCTATTCAATATTATTTCTCGCGAGGAAATTTTTAATGAAATATACACGATTCTTGCGAGATTACACATCATTAGTCATCCTTCCCAATTTCTAGAAAGCATTATAAATAACTTTGAGTAGACGAAATCTCCCTGATGACTATATAAATATTAAATCGCTCTTATACTCGTCAGGTCGTCAGCAAGATTCACGATGATCTTGGCTTCTAATTAGTAGCCTGAAATATTGATTGCTGCGAAAAGATAGAACGTCGTCGTTTAGTTTAACGACTGTTTTGTCGCAAAAAACGTATCTTAACTATAATCTCTTGTACGTACACGTGACTTCAGGCAGCGATCTTCAATCATCTAGAAAGACATTTGCATCGTAAATGGAAATGAAGCGAAAGTTGATAATTTTATCTTATATTCGCGATCGCCTTTCAGGGTTCATTAACGGCTTTATCAATTTCAATCTCAAAAAGAGAAAGATGTCCGCGAAGAGAGGCGTGGTTGTTTTTTTTTATTGCCGTTTTGTCATCAACTATCTTAATGACGCGATCATCGATGTGACTCGAGTGAAAGCTTTCTGCCGATTTGACGGAGATGGATCTAATCGCGATAGCTTTTGTGGTCTCATCAACAGGGTACGAAGGTGACCTCGACCTTACCTCCATACCTACTTAAAGTCTAGGTCAGAGTTTCCATCTTCCGACTTTAGAAGAACGATTGTGCCGGCTTCATTAGCCCGAGGAAACTATCTCGTGATCGTTGGCACAAACTACCGAGGATCTCTAATGGGTTATTACGCAAGATTCATGATTAATCATTCGTTTCTCTTCCTAAGAATCTTCCCGTCAGCTTTCCCATCCGTACGATTTCTCGAGCAGCCTGTCGCTTCTGCATTTCTAACAAGCATTTCTAACAAGCAATCTCGAGATGTAATGCCGCGAGGAATGTATAAATCTCGGCTTATATACGTAAAGCCTCGCGCTATAATGTTTCGAAACTGTTGCTGGTCATCGTTCAAAGTTTCGGTCCCAGGCATCGAATATAGTGATGTAGCTCGGTTTATGCATATTGTTATCTAAAATCTTTGCCACGCAACTTGTCACGAATAAAGTATTAAAGAACCGAAAGCAAGTCTCTCGTGACCCGATCTATGGTCGGAAATCTGGAGCACGATCCTATGTAGACGACTTTAAAAGTGTAAATTATGCGCCGAGTTATTTTAAATTGCTGCGATTTGAATTGCATGCGGCGAATGCTATCCCGTGGTGCATTTCGAACGATATTCGCGGGAGAAAAAAAAAAGCGAAAATATATACCTTAACGCTATTAGATGAAATAATTCACTAACGTAATTCGCTGTTGCCGAGTGCTGGAATCCTTTTGATCCATCAAGGCAAATATACATGCATTTGCAAACGAGAAAGATGCAAATATTCCGGTATGAAAGCTCTTAAGCAAAAGTTATTGCGATCTCGTATATATATTTTGAATATTGCACTTAAACTACCATTTCTTCATACGAGCAACACACGTGTATATGTTAAAAATGCGCGTGTCTCTAGTTGACATAAATTTTCTCAAGTAATGCCAAATGAAATGTATGCAGAATAAAATCTCGTTAACAAGTAACTTAACGATCGTCGATTTTATAGTTCCAGCACTTTGCATGTCTCGTTTGAAGTAAAAAAAAAAAACAACGGATCATAAAAAGTAAACGTTATACGTATGTCATTACCATTTAAATAGCGTTTTATTAATATTTCTTCTTAGCGCAAATATCAAGTATAAATCCCTATAATCGGGTTCGTCGATCATCACCTTTATGGTATTATGGTTAATTTTGTGGAAAAGTCAAAAATATAATTTGTGTTTAGTGTGCACACAACGGATGCAAAAATTTAATGAAAGAAATGTTTAAAGCACAAATAAATAATTATTTTTTTACTAATGATATAAAAATATAACGATTAATAATACAATGTGCCCTTTTCGATAATTAATTACATCAACCTTAATGATGTATTCGAACACGGTATATAAAATGAACAGCTATCTATAAATAAGACGCCGTGGCAGTTCATTAACGCAGTAATTACATTCAAAGATTGCATTAAAACTTTATTTTATATCTTGCGAGCCAATTAGTTGCAATCTATCATCTTATTTGCGATTCCATTGCACGCAAATAAATATGTACGAGATACTAAAGTGCAAGATTACTGTGCGCTTAAAGTACGCTTGTTATTACGATATTCATCGTGCAATAATGTTCGAAGATGGAATATTTATGGTTTCTCGAAATCGATGCCGCATGTAGATCGCGCGTGTTTTTCGTGCGAACGATATACTTGTTTGACATTCACAGAACACATTCACTGGGTCTCCGGGTCAGCAAAGTAAGCCAAGCATCAACGATGGATGACCACAAAATAACGGTGTTTAAAGAGCCGTCTGAGATGACCGAAACAGCCAATCGTCTGGTTTGTTGTCTGGTTTGATGCCTAATGACCATATGTCGATTGCAGTTAATGACTTGATGCGCGAATGGAGATTAATAAAGAGACGAAACAGTAATAGGTTTTTTTTAATTCTATACGCTTGTTATAAAATGTAATAATCATATTGGAAAGTCAGATACCGCCGCGTCTCAATAAAAACAAAGTATCAATCACTCGATTAATGACAGCTATTCAAGCGAATAAATTAATATGTGAGCGACATTCAAAAGTTTTCTGAGAAATCGCACTCGATAAATCTATTGGAAACGATATATGAATTCTGTTTTTTACTTTGCTATTTCCGACATCTTTCTTGTATCTTTGATTAATTATCAGCCTCGAGTGATAAATATCTGCAATATAACAGAGTTAACAGAATCACTGGCAATTCAATTTATCATGTACTCGCTTAATTGATCTTGAGATATGAAATATATAAGGCAAAAATTACATTAAATATAATACATTTGTATTAACAACTCAAATTTGATGATTTTTGAAATTGATTTGCGACTACATCGATAATATGTTAGATTCATGTTCGAGACGAGAGAATCCCCTTCTCTAAAAATGTTCCATTTACGTGCGATTTGCTTAGACTCATGTCTTAAGTATGTCAATACAATAATTCTTGTATTCTCGCATGGAACAAGTTTTTTTTTCAATTTTATTAAGTAATATATCTCTATCGTGCTGTCAAATACGTTGATTGTTATGAATGTTTTGCATTAATAGTATCATGAGGAAAAAAAGTAACAATATTAAGTATTTCGAGTAATGATTTTTTTAATTGAAAGTGGGACATCTGTGTCAGTAATCATAGAAGGTACATATATATATATACACACATAGTAACATGACATTATTAATGTTTTAAAAAAATTTCTGCTACAATGTTCAACACGGTCTATTAAACGCGACGAAAGGATTTTCATTGTCGAAGAAAATGATTGTGCATTTCTATGCAAAAGAAATGCGTCGATGAAATTACATAATCAGATATGATTTATATAAGCGGTGTTAATATAATTTTTGAACAAAGAGTCAAATCTCTAATTAATCATTATAAAATAATACGTCCTAAATTGCCACTAATAAATTAATCGAATATAATGATAATGCAATTATTAAAGAGATGATTAAAGAGATTTGTAGATAAAATCTACAAAAATCCAATAGATGCATATTTTCACGAAACAGCCTATCATTGAAGATTCTAGTAGGAAAGTAGTCGTATACGAGACAAAATAAAAATTGACAATGAACGAGAAACGTGACTGCGATGTATTCGCCGTTTAATGAATAATTTACATTTTCTACGAGCCGCTTCGCGTGCGCAAATAAAGCCGACATGACAAACCGTTTCGGTAGCATCTCTAGTGCGTGCTCCCGACTCGGATGGCATATAAGTAAACGCGTCGCCACTTAGCATAACATACATTTACGAATCTGTACGGGCGTTCATCTCGCGACAGTCCACTCAGTTTTTACCGCTGCCATTGAACTACTTTTAGCCATTACGTGCGACATGTATCGCTCAAGCTTACCCAAACTTTCAAGCACGTGTATATATACATTTACTGAATGTCAGAAATGATAGGAATTACGCCTTTTCAGACAATTATATTCAAACTATCCATTATTTATTTCGTGTAGAAATAATTTCTAAACATTTTCGAGTCGTGATAAGAAATCGATTAATAATAGAAAAATAAATTAGAAAAAGATTAAAATACGGGAAAAAATAAACCATAATCTTTATTATGTAGAAACGTATCTCAAACTGTATACAAGTCCACTTTTGATGATTCATAATTAACAAAACTTGGGACAGACTTTTATTTATAATTTTACATGTAATATAACACAGGAATAATTTTTGAAAAAATTGAATACAAACATATATATATATACTACATTAGGATATATGGCACATAACACAATTATATCTTAAATTTTTTTACTAGTAATAGATTGTCTGAAATGGGTTTTTTATATGCAAATCGAGTTATCTGTATCTCGAATATAAATCTCTCTTTCTCCTTCTATTATTAAAATCAATGAAGATCCATTATTATAACTTGAAAAAAAAACTTGAATGAAAAAAAAATTTTCTCCATCGCGTTTAGCAGTATCGAATACAAGGAATTTTATTTGTATTTGTCATTAATATCGTCATACTGTCGAAAGAGAGAAGACACTAACGAACCATTCATTCAATACTATAGGCAAAACTAACTGCTCGGGGCTGAGCGATATGTCGTCGACCTTACTGATACCAATTACACTAATTTATTCGACGATTAACTAGATCTTTAATCACTTTGAGAGCTGCGCTATCGCAAATCATTTAACAGATCATTTCGTACGCATGACTATGAAACAGAGTACGGATACAAGTATACGAATGAGATATCTCTCTTCCTTGTTTTATGGTGTGATGTTTTTCATGTAAAATTATATAATATGACATAAAATTTACATCAAACGAATTTATAATCGACGATTTGAAAATAACTGATTATGAGAAATTGATCGCAACTATATTAAATATCCTTTTAATATTGAACAATACAAGTCACTTGCGTCAGTAGAGATTTCAAAGCTTTCTCTTTTTCTTAATAGCATGAAAATAATTTTTCCGATTTATTATACAGACAATTAGCGATTTATGGGATCATCGCGTTGGCAACCCACGCTTTTCCGTACGATCATTCGTGATTATCGATGCACTTGAGCACAACGATTTCATTATCGGGTCTCTTGTATAAACGAAGCCGTCACGGTTCCGATCTCTCGTGCAGAACGCGAAGGTGCCCACGCATACAATCACCTTGTTACCTTGATGTCATGCGATTCGTGATTGACATGCTCATCTATAAAATAATGCGTTTAAGTAGATAGATACGCATCTTGACTGCTCAAATCATTTTCTTTCATGAATAAGTCATTATATTGTTTGAATTGATATATTCTTGATTAAAAAAGAGGAAATTATATATATATATTATAATTATATATTTGAATATATGAAAATTTATTTTTTCTAAATACAAAGATTAAATTAGATAATATTATACTATATTTACTTATATATATGTGTATATATATGCAATATACATGTATCATAATATAATGCGTTTTATATATAATGTAAAATAGTAATCGGGCATCTGATCATCAATCACGCTCACATTTTTTCTTATTAATATATCACGAAACTATTATTGAATCATGTTTCTTTGCGCCAAACAAATTAGAAGATCATTACACATAAATTTTTTATATCACAATGCAAACATGTTCATCTCCCAAACATAATTGAATTGCTTAACTCTTAACTCATAATGAGAATAATCGAAAGAAGGCCACGAGAACTGAGATATCTATATTGAAGTGTCAATGAACCGAAATGATTTTAGATCATCTTTCATTAAAGCCAGCGTGATATCTCTTAGTCTTTTGTAATATAGTATTGTTTAATGATTCGCATGATTTAAATCCATTAACCTCATGATATTTTACTGATATGTGTGTCTATTATTTTTTAATTTATTATCTCTATATTACACCGTATATAAGATCGGTTCGAATGCGATTAATCGCTTCTTTGAGATTGGATCGATTTATAATGCGAAAATTAAAAAAAAACGACAACTCTCACGTTAAGACAATGGGCGGCTCGAGACGATGAAAATAGTTTGCAATTTTCAAGGTGTGTGGGCCTGTATGCATGCAACTATCTCTCCGTTCCTTCCCTTTTGCCTCTCTCACTCATTTCTGCTTCGCTTGCGCCTTCCTACAAATTGCACCGACAAACGATCAAAGAACAAGGGAGCTGCTCTCATTGAAGAATTAAAATCTCATCAGACCTTGCCCGAAAGAAATGGGTACGCGTTAATAAAGTGCGAATAATTGAGAAAAAATTGAGAGAGAGTTAAGGAATAAATGCCGAGTCATTCTGACGCGCTCCGCGCAAGAATGCAATCCCGAACATATCCAGCTAACAATAAAATTGTACAAATTATAATTGTATCCTTTAATGAGATTTTACATATGTATAGAGATAATTATCGTCGAGAGAGGATTGAAAGAATCGAACACACGGATTGTTAGGAATTGTTTGTGACAGAAATGTGTCGAGTATTCCAAGAGGGTCAACCTCGGTAATTGCTTTTATCCTGAGAATTCTTTTCTTGCAAAAGTATATTATCCGGAAATAAAAATCCCACGGTCCGCGACAAAGCTTCACCAGCCCTTTCTCTCTCTCTTCTCTCCCTACCTCTCTTTTAACTTTCTCTTTTAACTCGAGGGTCTCTATAAATCCAGTTTCATCCGTGTCGTGCGTTTCCGCGTCGTCGTTTCGTCCGAGCGTGAACACGCGCACGCGTGATTTATCGTTATTGATGGCTTAATGAAACTTGCATCGTGAAGCGAGAATCAAGCGACGCGACGATCCTCGATTAGAAAGAAACCATCTCTCATTTCATCACGCTAGATCGTGTAGAAAAGAAGAAACGCATCGTATAACGCCTGACACTGATTAGATACGCTTGTAAATTATCGACTATTATAAAGGCTTAATGAAATCCAGAGTATATTGTTAATTGGGATATAAAATACAGTAAGCGGTAAAATGGCGATCGCAATAAAAGTATATTGGTCGCAATGACACTTCGTCGGTGATCGTCGTAATTTACATAAGCTCGCGATGTACAGCGCCTTATTAAGGGTCATGTTTCGCTGTCGTTGAGCTCAAAAATTCGCTTACTGATCGAGGTCTGTACGAGTCGCGGACTCTATTTATTATAATACGAATCGTTACTTAATGAAAGGAGGATAAGTTTGTCTAGCGTATAAAATTTCAATAACGTATACTTTATCATAATTATTGCAAGATGTATGTAGATTAAAAATTTTTTGCGACTGTGATAATTTTCTAAGCACGTACCATTTGTTTTGCTTCGTAAACGTTTTTAGTGAGTCTCGTAAATTAAAAAAAAATATTTAGCAGCGATTAAGATGGACGTAACGTTCGCATTTCATCGCGCAATTTGCAAGCCGATCGTTTCGGATTATTTAATCGCGGTATGAATTATCGGGGATTAAAGTTAATCAGGGGATGAATCGCGGCTCCGCCCGATGGTGAAGGTAAAATTATCTTAGGTAAGACGAGGAGACTTTTGGTCTCATCGACGCTCACGATGTATATCAAGTGTCATTATAGATCGCGGATTGGAAATCGGTTATGACCGGGAAGTGAGAGTGTCGGTTAAGGGCCCCGAATCACCCGGGGACTCGTTATTCCCGTTTTTTCTCACGCACGTTCCCTTTCGCGCGCGCATCACGCGCGGATTTCCAGACTCGTACAGCAACGAGTTTTAACCGACGATTAGCATACTTAATTAGACACGTCAGCCCCGTCGTTTTACACGTTATATGTACCCGGTCGAACACCCGATGTCGACCCATAGGACTTTCGCAGTAGCGTAACCATCATGCGGAACTTCAACCGCGAGATCCGTCACGTATTTCCCGGTTGCGCTGCGCGCGTGCATTTCTTCAGAGATAAGGGCAGAGAAAAAAAAATACAAGATGGAGAAGTCTCGGAGAGTTGCTTTATCTCTTACGATTGCAAACAAACCTCATTTAACAATCGTACAGATGCAACAGCCGTTGGATACTTCCGGAATTAAATTAATCTCCGGATTATATCTAAAGCGGTTGATTATGATTAAAAGAATGTTTTATTACATTATTATTTTTTATATTTATATATATATATATATATATATATATATATATATATATGTGTGTGTATAAAAGAAATATTATGCAAAAGTAATTATTTAATTAAAGATTTTCATGTTATATACAGTTAATTAAATGAAATTTTTATTATTATTATTATATATTTTATACACGCCATACTTTCGAGTCATTATCGAGACTAGATTCTCTTTGATTACGAATTATATTTATTCGTTCGATATTTAATTAATCATTGATATATATATATATGCGAATGAAAATTTAAAAATACATCATCAACGCGATACGCCACTGAGCAAAAGAGCCATACAACGGGCCATAAATCGAGAGGAGTCCAGAGAAAGAGGAACAAGATCGGCTCCGTGAGTCGACTTGTGCACGAGGATGCGAGCGTGCAAGAGATTAAAACGAAAAACTTCTCTCCGCACTCGTCCCCCGCCCCCTCCTTTTTTCCTCCCTGAAAGAGCGTCGCGCATTTAACCGAGGATGCCGGGGCTCCCTGCGGTGGGTTCAATGGGCGCCCCTCTATATACCGGCGCCCTTCACCGAAAGGGGAAGGTGCATACAGGTCGATACACGTGTGTGCGTTGCGTATGTGAATTTTATGTGTACTGTGTGTATGAATTTCGGTGAATCTCCTTGCTCTCGTTTACTTGTTGCTCCTCGACCCTTGAGGAAGAGAACGGTTCCTTAATCACAGCCATATTCATGGACCGTAACTTCCGTGTGGCAGACTACGTAAATGGGAGATTGAACCGAATTTCACACCTCCACACATTCGCGATTATAAATAAATAATTTAAGCGCTTCTTTAGTCTTACGTTAAATATTTCTATTTGCGCGTGCTTTTTTGGAAGCATCACTCTCATAATCTCTCTCCTTTTTAATACTTGCTTTTATTAATAATTTCTGTAATAAAATTTGATCAAAGCTATGCATTTTTAATCTTATCTTAAAGTAATGTTTATCGTATAGAAAGTTCTTACTGATTCAATTATGCATTAATAGATTAACATAAATTATATAAACAATAAATAAATAAATTTTATATTTTACAACAAATAAATTTCACATTTTTTAACTTTAAATAATTATAGACGTCTTGACAAGTTCGAAAGCTATTTAAATGCTCTTATGATTTATGTCGAACCTGCTTAAAAGTCTCAGAGTTTAAAATATTAATATTGCTTTCTCCTTTCAGCCGTGTTATTTTTTTATGACTGCAATTTATAATGTTATAAATAAATTTTAGTTAAATTATAAAGGTAAGGTAAAGAGAAGAATTTTCGCGTGACCTCCTCAATCTCGAAAATAGTGTGGTATATCTTTGCGATTTAAATATTTCAGTGTTTCAACTACTTCCCTATCGATCCTAATGTTCTCCATGGATTCAAACATTGCGTCAATCGCTTAAATTTTCTCGCAGATCATTAACAAAGATTTTACTTTCATTCGTGCTCCATAGAATAACAAATGGATTCTGCTTGCGAATATAGCTTTGCTTGTTTTTTAATTATTCATGCGTGAAATGAATGGATATTAAATCATCATGGTAACAAGTATAAAAAGCAACGACAATGCGCAAATAGCTTTCTGCTTTTGCGAGAGAAGCGTATTAAAAAAAAAAAAAAATGGAAATGACCGTTGTAAAAAAATTACATGAATATGCGCTTCTCTATCATCTTGCTATTTGACGAATGCAATGAAAATATCATATATATTAAAATGAACATATAATAGAGCAGATTTTTGAATTGATTGAAATTGTCTCTTGATACTTCTTTAATTGTAAATAAGCAAAGAGCGTACACTTAGATTAACACGTGTGCGCACTCGGCGAGTTTCGTACGTGATCCCGATCGTGCGGCACTATCGATACATCCTCAAAATTGATACCGACCTTGAAGACAGCCCAGTAGAACGATTCCGAGGACGAGCGAAAGTTGACGACGCATTCTTCCGCTAATATCTTCTGACTTAATATCACGATGTTGCCGATGCGGCGACTTGACAAAACGATATCCTCGCGCAGGCAAGGAATCCTTGAGCTTCAACGGATGATTATTTGATTTGTCGAGGAGGCCCTTTCGGCACCGAGGTCGTACGAGAGTAGAGTAGAGCGGAGAAGTAAACGGAAGAACAGTAGAATAAGAAGAAGAAGAAGAAGAAGCAAGAACCGCGCGAGGAGGAGACTCGAGGAAGAGCGTGCGAGAAGGAGGTTGGCGAGGCCAGGAGAAGAGAGGAAGTGAAACCTCTTCGACCTCTATCGTCCTTCGAGGTCCACGAACGACTGAGGCGCACGAAGCGACGTCGGGCCGGCTATAGCCTCCCCTTCCTACTTTCACGTGGCGTGCTCCCGTTTCCAGTGGAGGCGCGGAATGGAGAGCCTCTCCATGGGCCATTTACCATTACCATCATCGTCGGACCGGACGGCGACCGTCAAAAGGAGAGGAGAGCTGTCGCCCGACCACGAGAGATGGGAAAAGAAGCGTACCAATCTTCCTCCCTCCCCCTTCCTCTTCTTGCCTTCGTCGCTTCTGAAGGTAACGTAAGTCGTCGAATGCCGGGAAGCGCCGGGGGATCGGCGTTTCTAGGCCAGCTCTTCCTCCGTCACCGTGAGTCGTCCTTCTTCTACTCCTTCCGCCATTCTTCCTCTATGCTGCTTCATTTTCCTTGACTCCAATTTTCCTGGTAGTTGGCGTCATCGCCTGCAAGAGGCTCTCGTCCCACTGGCCGTGTACCCCCCGTGGCTTGGAGGTCAAGGATACTTGGCCACGCAATTGTGACACGAATCGCGCGAACGATGATGAAGATTCGGTGAAGATGGAATATCCGGTGCTCGATTTTGTAACAGAGAAGACGAGAAAAATAATGAACGAGTAGTGAGATTTGCATTGCTGATCGCACACGATATATACTCGTATTATTATTGCGATATTATTGTCGCTTCGTCACGTCCGACTTTCGGGCCTCGAAGCAAGATTAGATGCACGCGCGAATATCGTACGGATATTAGGATAGGATAAGAAGCTCCGGCGAGAGCGCTCCCGAGAAAGCCGCCGATAATAAAAGCCGGCGGAGTAGGTCGAGCGAAATCCGAGACTGAATAAATGCGAGGCGTGGAGCTGCTCAAGTGGCCACCGATTAATTAAAAGTACATTTTTGTGTCCTCGGGAAGGGGGAGAAGGGGTGGGGAGGAGAAGAAAAGATGAAGAGCGACGTGATTTGCGCGCACGCGATTAATAGCTACACTTTCTAATTGAAGTAAGTCGTAAGAAATCGAGGGGATGTTCTTGCTAACGATAGCGACATTAGTCTCCTTTCCTACTTACGATTCCAAGTTGTTTGACGCGCGTGACGAATCTACGCCATAGATCTGACATCGCAGCTGCGCGATTGACATGTAGCTCTGTATTTTTGCGATCTCTTTCCCGGGAGAAATTCCGGTAGGAATTAAAGCAAAAGTAATCTGTTTTTACGTGGCTAGAAATTTAATCGCGCATTATTGGCATTAAGAGATTTAGAGAGAATAGCATTAGAAGAAAAGTCGCGCGAAAATGAAAATATATTTCCAATTTTTATCCCTTTAGAAAATTTATTGAACATGTTTGGAGTGAGAAATACGAGCTGGAATCATTAATAATAAGCCGACAGCTTTATCACGTGCGGCGGTGTACATGTAGCTTTTGCGCACAACTTTCGAAAGCTTTATGAAATTATTGAATGTCGAAGCGCAACGAGTGCGTACGACGAGATCGTTCTCTTTCAAGATGGTCTAATACAGTCGGAAGGAGGGCTAAAAAACGCGCTTGTCGACTGTTGCACGCGAAAGTGTGGCAGTGACCCCTCGCGGGAACAAGTTTCGCATGCAACACATCCCGAAACACATCCCGGAGCGTCACGAGGCCCGCGAGAGCGATCGTTTATCAACATCGGCTGTCAGAGCTATTGAATCGCGAGATTCTCGCGCGTACACATGCACACCCGTCTCTCCTCGCGTGTTCTCAAGTCTTTACCATTAACCCACTTGCGCCTTTAACGTCGTTACTCGGTCTAAGGTAACCGGCAGCCGTACGACCGATTTTCCGCGCTTTGTTCGTTCACGTATTCGCAAAATCGAGAACGCGAACGGATATCAGCAGCAGCAGCAGCAGCGAATAGCTCGTTCGCTATTCGCCATTTTCCAATCGAAGGATTCGACAATTCGTTTCGATAACGACGTGCGTTCGACGCTTAACGTCGAACGTGCGGAACGGATCGTTTCAATTATAAATCCGCTCTTTTGTTCGCCCGATGGTATGGTATTTTCACGCTCCTCCGACAAAAACTCCCCGCGCGATACAATCCTTTATCGCGCCGGTTCACATCGAGATCGATGAATTTTTTGTCAAACGAGACGACAAAGTGCGAGATGATAAGCGTCTCTCCCAAGCCGCACGACACGTTCGAGTGGCGGATGTAAGACGTGAGTCGGCGATACCTTTTGACCGGAATTGAATTTGAATGGACTCATTATCTTCCTTAATAAGCGGCACTTCGTGCACACAACCGCGTCGCCCAAGTCTGCCTTTCTCATGCCGAGAAGAAGCCGTCTTACATAGCTAAGTTAGCGTGTGTCTCCTCTCGTCCGCAGCTTTTGTTCACAACCCAATTTTGCGACCAATTGCGATCGACCCTCTTTTGCCGTGGTTCTCATCTCCACTGTGAAAAATGATAACAAGATTTTAAATGACGTTATTGCATTATTATTATTGAATAACAATGAATATTTTTTGTCTCTTTATAACTACATCAATTAACTCTAACGCATAAATTGCGAGAAAAATTGAAATAAATAAGTTTATTAAAAAAAATAAAAAATAGTAGATTGTTTATAGGAAGACAGAATGAATCATAAACGTATCGATAACGTTCTCAACTTTTGAAACTTTGTTCAAGTGTTACCAGAAACGTCAAACAGCATGCTTGAATTACCTGCGCAAACAGCGTGGATGAGCTTCGCAGAATTCAATAACCAGTCGGCTCTGAGTATATCATGCAAATCGTGCGCCACTCTGTCGACTAAGAACGTCCGAAAAAGTGAGCTTTTCTACAGCGTTCCCGATATACTCACTTGGAGATATAATTTAATAACGGCGCGAATCGAGCGATTAGACGAAGGCGTGATCCACTTTATTGATACACGTGCACGCGTAATGTCGTAAATTTGTCATAAGATTAGATTCCGTCGTCGGAAGAAAATCATCGAAAGTTGTCTTAATTAGTATGGGGAAAACGCATTATTTTAATTATCAGGATAATTAGGATAAAGAAACGAGTATTTAATCATGTTGAGGCATTACGCCGCAATCAAATAAATTTCAATTAAAAGGCATAACCGGGATATAAAGATATAAAAATTCGCAACAGCAAAATATGCTCCGATAAACGCCGTCTTTATGGATTCTAAATAATTGATGCGAAGAAATGATTGTTTTACATTATCGATATTTTGTTGACGCGCAAAAAAAAAAAGTTGGAATCGGATTCTCGATTATTTTCATTCGTTACGATTTGTTTTTTTTTCCTGCGAGTTTCTAATCATAAAACCTAGCTAATACGCGGCGCGTAAGGCACTCTGATTGTGCATTTATGGTGCATTTTCGACTTTACAACGGCCTGATTTAATTATATACGCATGCACATTGATAAAAACGGCATTTCGGATCGGTACGTGCGTGAACGTATTACTAAAAAAAATATTGTCGCGTTATCCCAAACCAGAATACGTTAAATTAGCCTTTCATTAATTGATAATAAGTGATATAATTTTTTATAAATGATTGAGTGAAATTACAGATTATATGCGAGAATACATACGTTTTGGCGACACGTTCATGAGTGATCCAATTTCTTCGGGCGATCTAGGAGAGTCGATTTTATTTTTTTATTTGATAAGAATGACAAAGCTGATAAGCTCATTAACATTCCGAGGATTAAAAAGAATTAGAGGAGAGCATTAGAGCTTGACGGACCATTTAGAGCGCGATTTATTACTCTACAAGCTGGTTTCATCGACATTGGTTAACTTTAACTGTTCCTTGATCTCTCTCTCTCTCTCTCTCTCTCTCTCTCTCTCTCTCTCTCTTTCCCTCTTTCTTTCTCTCTTATTCTGTCTTCAAAAAGAAATAAAGAACCAGAATAGCTTAGCGCAAATAAAAATGTGGATCAATAGAAACGCCGATATGCAGAGAAATTCTTTGTATCGTGATATGTACATAAATCAAAGCCACACAAGTGATATGTTTCTTTAATTTTATTCATGCCCGGTTTTATCGTTTGTACTCTCTTGTTCTATTGTTTGTGTCTCTCAAAAGAATATGTTTTCTTTTTCTAAAAGATGAGAAAATAAAACATTTACTGGATATCGGACCAGAGGCTATTTCTCTTGGTAGAATAAGACAAAATAATACAGAATGACAGAGAAAGAAGCACTGGTACCGTGTGGTTGCCTTCGTGATTTGCGAATTTCCATCTATTAAATAAACATTTCGCCGGTGTCAAAGCGCCACATGGTGTTCTGGTTCCATTTGAACAGCACAGGCATCGTTGCTTGGTTTAAAAATTAAAACTAAGTCGCTTCACAAGATAATTCAAGACTAGATAATTGCAAGACTCCCCCTCCCCTCTAGTACGAGTTTGTGAAATTGAGCGCATATTCTCTTCAATAAATAAAGCCGTGTCTCGTTTTATCAAATAATTTAACGCTGTTATTCCATCCCCTCATTTTATAATCGAATATTATTTGTTATGTTATGATGATTTATCTGTTTTAGATTTATCTGTTTTAGATTTAATTCGAAGTTTAGCGAAAGCACACAGTGATAGATTTTTTCAAATAAAATATATAAATTTAATGGGAAGGGAAGACAGAGGAGAGAATTGAATTTAAGAGAAATTTAATTTACGTGAGCTCTTCTTGATTTAAAAATTCTCGAAAATATTATTCGTCAAATAAAAAGTCTAATTGGTATCTCGGTCAGATTATCCACTGTGACAAAACGGGCTTCTTATTAGCTTCAAAATAACGCTTCGCGTACACAGTGACTAATCGTGCGACTCCCGGTCTTATTGACGTAATTGCCGTTTCTCACGGAAATATCGCTCGTGAGCGATACAGAATTTCCTTTCGCATCGAAAACGACTTCAGCATGATGATGACACGTGTGTGCATCGATGTCACACTTGTGCAATGCACGTCCGTAATTATCTAGCTCACATCAGGTAAGACTAATCGGCGATAATACACGCCAGAAAAACACACCTCGGTATGTAAAACCGCAAGGCACGCGATCTGAGATGAACGCTCGAACGATGTCGGGGATATACAGCGTTCATTTCGAAACCTTCGGACCCGATGCTCACTCTGGACATATACTGACATTACACTCGGCGATAGCAATTTTGATCGAACGACGTATCAAATATCAACATCAAATTGTCTAATAAATTAAATGTTGTCGCGCGATACACGGATTGATTTTGACATTATTGGAGACTCGGCGGTACTGATGATCGATTTACGCAGCGAAGAAAAAAAATCGTGCGGTTAAGCAGCTGACAGAAAATCTCTCGGAGACCCTCGACGTCTTCGACATCGTTGTACGACTCTTGTTTGCGGTCACGTGCGCCTCTTTCTCATTCGCAGCATTTGCGTAACGGCGCACAACCGCCGTTTTCTGCGATAATCATGCTTAATCTTAACGCACGTTAAAATTATACCTGGACAGTTAACGCGAGAATTTTCCGTTTTATCGCAAGATGAAAAAATTGCTGCCAAACGTTTATATATTTTACCAAATTTTACATATTTTGGTATTTCGAGTCATTCGACGAATGTCACTTGAAAGATTTGTTTACTCTTTGCGTTTTTCGTCGAGGTTGTGCGAAATTCCGCTTCGTCGCGCCTCGCGTTATTATCGCATCCTCTTGGCCACCCACTCGCTGCATCAGCGGATGCAGAATGGCACTTGGACACGCGGATTAAATTGCGCTCAATTTGCTTAAGACGCACGGCCGTTTTAAATCTGTTTACGACTTACGTCGCGGTAAAAATACATGTGAATATAAAATATAAGACGCGTATAATATATAAAAACTTGACACAAATCTTTAGAATTCGCTTCATCTCTTTTCGAGCGAAAAAGATAATCGCAAATGTTTTTCAAACGTGGCCAAAGTTTTTATACGAGAAGCGATTTTATCGATGAAAGGATAATGCCGCAGGAATATCATACTTCGTACCCATGTGTGTGCGGCTGTGTATATAATTTGCATGTTTTGCCAATCGCTCGTCCCCCTGCGTGACTCGATACTTTAAAGCCGCTCTCACCGCGTGTGTGCCTGATCTACTTAATACATTATTTTTCTCCACGTTATCATTTTTACTCGACTCAATACTATCGCAATCGATGTAGACCATATTTTCCGGATATCAGTTTTTTGCATTGCTCTAAGGAAGAAATTTTGTATCTAGATATACGCATACTTTTATTGAAGATATTATATATTTTAAAGGAAATCGGACGGAAAAACACGTTTTAAAATATCGAGTAGAATAAGATTATCTACCGATATTGAATTTTTTTTGAACATATCGCAAATCGATTCATATTATTTTTGAAGAATTTTAATTTTCTTGCAGACGAAAAGGAATAGAATATTTATTTTAGCGTCTAGCTGCAACACCAGACATACACATTTAGGTGGTATAAATCTCTGCTTAACGAAGGAATTTGTCAAGAAAATCGGCGCATATGGCCGAAATTAGCGACGACACCGATGCGAATGTGCACAGTTATCAAGTCTACAATCACGCGCATCGACGAATGCAAGACGATCGCAGCTCTCGCTGTGCACACAAGTCAGCAAGGCTACCGAGGCTTTTATACCTCGTCTGTGCCGAGAACTCGGTCGCCGAGAACTTGGACGCTTTCGGCAAACGCGAGAGAGGAGAGCACACTTTGTACGTGCATCGAGCATCCCCCCCTTTTTTTTTTTTTTTCCTAACCGTTAACTCAGCCTCCTTTACCGGACACGAACGAAAAACGAGATTGCATTCGATTGCTCTTCAGCGATCAATTTATCGATTTTGTTTCATGTATCTAATCGAGAAGATATCGCTCGAGAGAGTGAGTGCATTGTAGAGGCTTTTATTAATTAAAATTTGTCGCTTTTTATTTTTCAGTATAAATGATCTTGAGAATTCTATTCTCTTGTTTTATTAATATAATAGTAGATGAAAGAACTTGGAGTAGAATATAAATTAAAGGATCTTTGTTTTTTAATCTTTATTTAATATAAGAAATAGAAAGATATTTGTTTAATGTGAAAACTTGATGGAAAATATTATTATGTCGTCAATATAGTGATGCTAAATATTTTGTTTATTAATTACAATTACTGTTATTATTATTATTATTATTATTAGAAACAATATACATATAAATTAACGTTAACTATCTGAACATATTACTGCGATTGTAGTTTTTAATCGTTCGAATCATGGCAGGAATAATGTTTGCCAACGGTGGATAAACTAGATGTTGGAGAGTTTAATCCATCAATACAGATATTTCACACACAGGCGACATCTTGAGATTACCATTTCTTCAATCTTTAAAAGCTTAGCCTCTCTTGATTGATAAAATAAATAAGATCAAAATATGATATAAATGTTTATCAATATTATATTTATTCAAAATCCGTCATACAAAAATATCAGGTTTTTTCTTATTTTATATTAAATTTCATACATAAAGAAATAAAAAAAAATCAACAATTTTGTGTATTAAAATAAAATAAGTACAGATTTAAAAGTAGAAGAATAAAAAAAATACAAAGATTTCTGATTGAAAGAGCGAGTAAAAATCAAGTTGGATTTCTCCGCGAGATGATTTCACGTGTTCCGGTGTTGAGAAATTCCCTAGGAAATTTTATCGCGTCCCTCCACTTGTCGCTCCATCTGCAGTTGCCTCAACGGCATACCTGCTACATGCGTTGTCGTTCCGGGCGCGAGAATCACGGTTTTATCGGAGGCTGCGTGCGGTACGCGAGGACGGCTTCCCGCGAAAATGTGGTAAGCATCATTTTCCGACCGGAGCGGATCCCGCGATCGGTCGCTCGATCAGCTGATCGACCGGCGAGTCCGGCTTGTTTACAAACATCGCGCAGCGCACCTAACCTCCTCGATATTTGACACATAACCTGTCCAATTTTGACGTGGCATGCCGTATATCTCGGATACCGATCCCGCGACGTCAATGGGAATGGATTTAATCGCGAACATTTAATCGAGATCTTTCGATTTAAGATAGACCCTAATCGTCCATTTCTTTTTCTTTTCCTTACAGATGCACTCCACGGGCAATGGCACGATGGTCAACGGTGCTATCCGGGGTGTTCTTGGCTCTCTCCATGGTTCTCTCCCTGGGGAAACTGTTAATGCTCGCCGCAGGAACTGGAAGCAATGGGGAACTCACGGAGGCGGACCAGTGGCTCGCCGAGATCGGCCTCGCCAAATATCGTCCGCTCTTTAGGAACAAAGGTAAGTACTGTAGTATTATCAGAGACTCTTGATTCAACGGTATCTCGATTATCGGGAGGCTTACTCAGCTCTGTTCGCTTTATTAGACATATATTATCAAAAAGAGATGGTAAATTCTTTGATTTTCGTAAAAGACTTAAGTTAATTAATTGCTGCATTTTTTATGTGTGAATAAATAAAAACACTTAGATAGTTAAAATAAAAAGAATGTAACTGGAAAAATACAAATTATTAAAACAATTTATTACAATTACGTGAAGTGCGTATTAATCGTATTTCGTCCATAAAAATAATTCCTGACATCGAGATTTTCTTGAAATTGATGCTAGTTAATGTAATAGAATAATTATCGCTTATGTAATGCCCCGAAATAAAACGTATGTTACATCAGGATCGCGTCGATGAGTTGCGCAAAAATTTGCTCGCAACTCTCGTGTGCACTGCAAACGATGCGTAGGTCGATTATTTTTGTGTTGAAGGATATACGTACACACACGCTTGACACATATAATGTATATTAGAGCGTAACAATTTTTTTTTCCTCAATCACTAAACTACCGTAACTTGCCGTTCATTAATCGCCATTTACATCATGGTGCAAGCATTTTACGCATCATATTCAGATTGAATAATGTACTTTAACACGCAAATTTCGGCTGATGTTTATAAATTATTAATATAAGGCCTTACACGCATACACTGTAAAATGAATTAATAAATCTTAAGCACTTTCGCGTGTAGAATTTGCGTAGTAATACAAGACGCACAGAGAAATTGCATTATGCATTATTATGGTACATTGTGTAATTCATGTTGAAGGATTCGCGTAAATCCTCATAAGATAGCACATACACGCACGTTAACCACCGCCATTAATCATACGATATTATCTACGTTAAATATATGACAGTAAGCCCGCTTTATAAATCATCTTAAAAAAAAATTCTTTGGAGAAAATGTGATCCATAATAAAATACTTTCAAACTATCGTGTCTAGAAAAAAAGTCTTATATAAAAGTTATAAAGCTTTGAACGTGGCATTTTATAGATATAAGATATTCTGCTTTTAAATTTTTTTTTTGTTGAATATTTTTATTATTAATTATATACTTGCAATAAGGAGATAACTAATTATAAGAAGAATTGTAGTTAATTATATTACTTTCACGAATCGAGGTAAATTATATTGACCGCGCTCAAAAGAATATAAACGATAAGAGACATTTATTATCACGATTAGAAGGATGGCGTCATTATCGGAAACTTTATGTGTGACGTAATGATTTATTGTTTGGCACAAAGTCAATTCACTCTGCGGACAGTATCCCGGATACTATCGATTACCCGTAAATTTGATCTGCCTTTACAATGAGCCATAGCCTGCTTCTCTCAAAGGAGATCTGACATGTAATGTAGAACTCCGTAATAAAGATAACCGAGAGGGAGATGGGAAGACTCTGAGATGAATTTTCAACTTATACATTCAGGCAACATTTGCATCACATTTTCGGGATCGCTCGGTTCAATGAATTAAAGTTTCCAGTTTCAAGTTTATGCATAGAAATTATAAATATCAATAATTTAGAAATGAAAAACTCATACATGTGTAATCGAATTTATCGCGAATATTACAATATCAGCTGATCAAGCGCGACAGCTGTCATCGCGGAAAGATTAATTTTTCGGAATCTCCGAAAACTTCGGATTCGTTCGAGAAGATAACCGTCGATAACCGCTGTAAGCCTGTTTGCTGAAAAGAGAACGAAATCTATTACTGTTGTAACGAAATCCTTCGTTCGCGCGCCTGATAAGAGTTATTCTTTCTTGCGACCGTCCCTGCGAACAATTCGCCGCCGATATATCTAATCCTATTACATTGCCAAAGTTCGCAAGTGGCTGTTACACGTGAGGAAGAAGCGTATTCGCGATTCATTAATCTCGCGAACTGAAGCTCGGGAGCTTACATCTTGCCGATTCCGAGATTAATCGCCACGCATCAGCGACGATATACATCGTTGAGACGCCGATTTTCCGCGCGGTTTCCATGCTTTATCTTTCGAGTCCGGAAGGAATGCGCTGATGAAGCAATAAATCAACAACATTGCCCGATCCTTTATCGTTTTAGCTGCCAAGAATATCGGCACTTTTTATCTCTCTCTCTCTCTCTCTCATAGTTCGTGAGTTTCACAGCGTATATACATATATCTCGTTATCGGCTTACGAAAAGACGCGTTCGCTCAACCGCGACTTTTTCAATACTGTTTTATCTTGGCATTGAGTCATCGGCACGTACAATTTCTTTTATCATTTCGCATTTGTCGAAAAATTGCCGAGCAAACGACGCGGTAGTCGTCCTTGATTTTTCATCGCGCTCTAATCTTTTGTTAAAAAATAGCGATATAACTGCTGCATAATCGAACGAATTAATCTTGCATGATAATTACGAGATGAGGAAAAAATGTTATGAAATACCTCCATCCAATGCTTAAGAAATCTTTTTTTTTTTTAGCGGAGAGCGGAAAGGAAACAATGTCGTGACATATCGATATACACTCGTGATTTAGTAATTATTAATATCGAGAAACACTACACTAATATCGTGTCCACTAACCGATAAACGCCATTCGCCTAATGGCGTATGGCTCTCTCTCTCTCTCTCTCAATAACCGATAATGGATGTTGCGCCAAATTAATCGATACTGTCAACGATAAAAACGCGAAAAATATCGCATGAAATTACAATTATTAATGTATCTCGCAACGCGCGCGAATAGACATATAGTTTGCCTCGCAATTAAGTTATAGTCGTTCTTGACATGAACATATAGAGCTCGGTTAAACGGCTATAGTTATTGATAACAAAAGCTTTAACTTAACTACGGGTCGTTTGTTGGCGTCTCTCTTGTAATTCGATGAACATTCCTCGAGCATTATTATCAAAGCGCTTCTCTACTCACGGTCTCGAGTTTAGAGTTTAAAATAGGAACACACATTAGACATTAAACGCAAAATTTTTCGACGCTCCTGTCCCTGGCCGCGCAAACGGCGTTTCGTGGCGAAAGAAATCCAGATCCTCGAAAGTTGTCTAGGTTCTGGTTAGCAAGTGCGGAGTGCGATGAAGCCTTGAAAATGAATAATGAATGATACACGCGTCACTGGGATCCGCATCGATCCGCAGCCGAGAGTGGATGTCGTCGGACATGCACGACTATTCATTTCGACCACTTTCCGCAATCGATGCGGGAAAAGGTATGTTTACAGGCTCCTCGCGTGTGTTCGTTGAAGCGGATAGCTCGATTTGCGATCCCCGGCAACGAGAAAATTCGAGAAAAATCGAAGGCTTTTTTAAAAGTTAATTGCCGATAATTTAAGCCTAGCACCGTTACAATTTCAATTGACAGTCAAAAGTTTTGCAATGATGACATTAATTTTGTATAGTACTGGACATAGAAATACATTAATGCGATGACAAAAATAAATAATTATATCGTTTAAAAATACGGAAAAATTGGATCTTTTTAATCTTGTTATCAAATTACTTTTTAATTAAGCTTAGATAATTAACTCGAACATCGAGACGGTGGCTTGTGTTACATTAATGACATTGAGATAATCATACATTTGTATGTTGTTTATGTCAGACATTTATATGTCGCCATCATCGATAATCAAAAATTATTATTCGTATCATTCAACGGAGGAATATTTTTTCTACTTTTTTTATGGTAGCTAAATAATTTTGTCGCTACTCGACGAGGAACATGGCGTAATTATTGGAAAAAGTACAAGTTCATTTTTTAGCGACAAACTAGTATCGAAACCAATATCGCAATGTGCTCGGCCAATGTTCCTTTAGGTTGCTCTTACACTATATATAATGCGACATCGGAATCATACGTATTTTATCGATCTTGGTGAAATTACGGTCTCCATCGTTTTCCGTACGCGAAATGTCAGTGCAATTACGTCTCCCGGATTCGTCGAGGCGCGAGCATACTGCCATCAGCTTATTTCGAAGTATTCTCGATATTAAAATGGAAATTGTCGGAAGATTTGAATCGCGAGAGAAAATCTTAAAAGATTTAAAAGAAATAAAAATGAAAATTACATGTCCGGGTATCTCGGATTTTTATGTCGTTTTTATAATAATTTAATATTTTGTTTAAAATTTCATTCTCATTATCGAGTTTTTAAATATATCTGTAAGAAAATTTTTTTTTTCTTAATATATATAATTATAATTTTTTATTTCTCTCTTTCAAAATGGCAAGTCTTTTCTTACTATCTAAATGTATCTTATTTCTCTCTGATATTTTCTTTAAATCAATTTTGAAAATCGGAACGAGTTAAGTCAATCGAATATAATTTATATTGGAAAGGATAAAATTTCCGCTATATGTAAAAAAACTTTCATCTTTTTGAATTTTATTCGAGATCTCCTTCATCTATTTTTGTATACTCTTCTTGGCAAGGGAAGCCGAATTTTTTTATTATATAGACACATTACGTATATATCTTTTATTATTTTTAATTTCGATTCTCCTCATTTTATACAATTACAAGTTGGCAGTCGAGATTCAGCGAGAGATGTCGTGTCGTTCTACTTAGCGGGAATCCTTTTTGTTTTCTGCAAGAAGCGAAATGCATCTCCGTACCTGGCATTAAAGTTCTCTCTTTCATGAAGTATCTTATCGCGCGATACAAAAGAAACTGACGTCATTCCGCGAAATTATTGAGATAGTTAATAGCATAATGAGAGACGTAATTAATATTTAGTATCAAGTAATTAAGTTTCCAAAGTTTAAGTTCTTTTTTTGTCTACCTTACACATCGTAAAAATTCATTAAAAAATAATCGCGAGACGAAATAATTCTTGTACAACGAAATGCGAGGGTTAACTTTGTTTGAAAATTATTATCTTGTCGATGAAAAGCGTTCCTTTAAATAAAAATTCAAAAAAAGATCAACGTGTGCACATTTCTATCGAATTTATTTCGTTCAAATAGATTCATCCGCGGCTTTTTCGCCGAGTTGTTATTGAAATATCCTTGCGAGATGAGAATGGGACTCGCGTGACGTAACATTCCGCTTGACAATGCTCTCCGACAATTGTTCGATTTTCGCGAATGTCAATTCCAACCCAATCACGTGTCTAACAATTCTCTCGCGTATCTCACCGGCGTATTCTCGTCGAATTTACATTTCTTTTCGGAGCATCTCGTGATTTTTACGTGACTCTCGCATCCTTTTATATCGATTTTGCGAAATATTGGGCCGTTCGGAAAGTAATTTTGTTTTTGTTTTTTTTTTCTTTTCTTTCTAAAAGAAAAAAAAAATAAAAAACGAAATTACTTTCCGAACGATCCAATGCTTTCTTCATTACGACAAAATTTGTACGATAATGGACGAAATGGTACTTTCGATGATAAAAAATAATATCAAACGTCATGTTTAGCAATAATTTTGTAATCATTAAAAAGATATTTTCGCGATAAATATTTCCTTATTTAAATTACGAGAAAATATTCCACGAGATAAACGACTAGATTTTTCCAATTTCTTTGATAAGTCAAGCAGTATCTGTACCTATGCTGTGCCTACCTGTGTGATATTCGCATAAGTACACAGCAATGTATTTATATCACCTCATGAAAAATATTTGAATGCGTCCTGTATATTTTTCTCTTTGCGGTTCTCTTCCCTAAAATTTCGCTCATTTTTTTTTTTTTTCTTTTCTTTTAAACCGACCATCGATTTCCCGGATACCGACGCGCGCGTTACAGCCAGGGTATACACGCATCGGGCGCGCTTTACAATTGGGAACACGTTGCGATACGGGGATGGATGCGGGTCGCGGGGGTGGCGTGGCCATGACGTGGCGACGCCTCGAAGACGAGAGCACGGTCGCGCTCAAAAGGCGACATGAGTAGGTCGACGGCGTGATAGTTTCGTCGGAGGGTAACGAGAGATAGAGAGCAAGAGAAAGAGAGAGAGAGAGGGAGGGGGGGGGAATGGTTGGCGTGGTCCTTTCGCGCTTGCTCGTAGTGGGGGGTCGGCGCGACGCGGAGGGTCGGCTCCGGCCGCGTAATCACATCGCATGCAGTGGCCTGGCGTGAGTCCGCGCGAGCGCGTCGTATCGGGAGTAGTGTCGTGTTCTTATCAGTTATCGGATCGCATTATTCGAAGAGATCGAGTCTTGTCCCAAGATTTGGCACGTCGCGTCTGTCGCGGTCCCTCTTCTTTCACTTGTCGTGTCTTCTTCTTTTCGTCGTCCTCTCTCTCTCTCTCTCTCCTTCTCCTCTCTCTTCTTTACGCGCTACGCACGCGGGGCATTATGCTCGCGGCCGACGAGCGCGTCCGCGATAGAAACGGCGTCCTTGTCAACGCTGAGGCTGCGGGAGAGGCTGGTCGCGCGGAAAACCTTTGACACGCTGGCGATCAACCCTATCCTTAACACAACACCAGCGGAATCCAGTCGATCGTAGGAGCGACCCGTGTTTTCGGAAGGTGCATTCTCGTCCCCACCTTTCCTCCTCCCGTTTTCAGAGAGAGCCTTACTCCGACCTAAATCCCGTTGTAGATCTCGTCGTTCTCGAGGATCACTCCCTCTCTTCCCTTCCCTCGCGAGAACTATTCTCGAGTCATGAGCTCTCGAGCGATCGAAGGCTGCCGATCGTAATCTCGAAAGTGCAAATTTCTACGGCCTGATAAGATTTCTTTTTATTCCTCTTGTTTCTCCCTGTCTATTCCTCTCTCATCGGAATCGTTCTTCTCTTTTTTCGCGCCGTCGGAGATCTCGAGTAAGTATTGCAAGTCGAATTCGAGATTTTGGAGATTCAGGAGAGAGAGAGAGAGAGAGAGAGAGAGATGGAAGCCGCCGTCGGTTTAAACCGTAAGTTTACTACTGCGCCCGCTACATCCGTTCGTATCAAGCAACGGACGCGCACTTCTTTACGAGTCCTGACATATTCTTGTATAAAAAAACTATAATGATATCGTTAATATCTTGCACTTGTCGTAAACATCATCAGAGCCTAATTCGCAGAAGACGCATCGCTTTTCGTTAAGAAATCACATAATCTCAATTCAGAAAATCACATTTCAGTTCACGCTTTCGTAATGATTATTGTTGAAGAAAAAAATTTGTTTTATTTTCTCTTGTTCTTTTTTAATTAATTTATGAAATTATTTAGCCGATTTATATCATAGATATCTTACAATTTTTTATAGTACGAAATTAAGGTAACGAAAGATTATAAAAAAGATTAGTATGAATAATTTACTAGATATATAAATTTGCTTCGATTCCATTTTATGAAATACGGTCAAAGATTTTTTTACTCCTTGATATAAAAAAGGGTGATGACCGTTTTCCTAAGGTCTTTTTTTCAAATATTTTTTCGCCATGATGAGATGCTTTACGATACGTTTAAGGGAACACACCCTTAATTCGCGCTTTACCGCAATCTTGGAGCATAAAACTCAGCACTTTTCAACGAAAAAAGGAACATCCCATTGTGCATAAAATCCCATTACAAGGAGATGATTAATTCATTTTCGTTCCTGACGGAATGAGCGTATTCGGGTCACGATGAAAGTTTCCGGACTGCAGGAAAATGCGATCGGTGGTTTCTCTTCGCCAAAGTTTCCGCGAATTTGAATTTCTCCGTGCTAGAAATTCGATACAGTGATCGGACGGATCTACACACGACCGAATCCGAAACTTTGTTATAGAAAGAGAGATTAGGAAGAGAGAGAGAGAGAGAGAGAGAGAATTTCGAAGGACTCATCTTCGTCATCCAACTTTGAAATCCATCTCTTTTAAGCCGAAGACAAATATGGCAGGAAAAGAAAAACATTGTTCCGCTCGATGCTTTGCAGCCGATGTTGTTTTTGCTTCGGAAACTTGATTTTATCAAGCGAGTACAACCGACACGGTTTACTTTTCTTGCATGATTAATCTTTGATTCTTTGAATATTATTGCGTGTTAAGTTTTGATTATTTTTATTTTTATATATTTATTTTTATATATATATATATATATATATATTTTTTTTTTTATTCAATAAAACTCTATCTGTCCTTCTCTTTTTTTATTATGAGATTTCGCGATATTTTCCTAGATTTTTCTATTTTTACATGATTAATCTTTTTTTATTTAAAATAATGACAAAGCTCCTATGAAATTAAAACAAATACATAAATACATATCAAATTAATAAACGAATATAGCGTAATGTAAACAATGTATAATGTAAATAAATGTTTTCACATTATTTATTTAATTATTAAGATTTGCGCCTAAATTACTTATAGGCGCAAATCTTATTTATTTGATGTTTTGCGCGCTCCTTAAGCCTATTTATGTATTAATTTTGATTATTTAATTATTATTGCTAATCTTTGATTATTTTTTTTTATTCAATAAAACTTTCTTTTCTTTCTTTTCATTATCAGAATTTCGCAACGTTTTCCTACGATTTTTCTACGACTTGTTAACTGACTCTTGATCTTAGAATGCTTATATGTTTTCACGTACAAGAATGTTATCCGATAGTACATAACTTCTATATTTATTATTGTAAAATTGATGCTGCAAGCAATATGAATGTTACAACAATTTTAATTGTCTGGATAATTCTACGTAATGAAATAATGCCCAGTTAAAATTTAACTTAACAGATATGTACGTGTCAGATGCACAGTTGTAACGATAAATAATTGGCGCTGCCTTTGCAGTCGCTATTATTTGTTAACTCAGAACACGCGCAATTAATTACAATGATAATTATTGTTATTTTCGCGATGTAAATTTGCATTAAAAATAGAAGCGATATATCGGTTGCAATTGCGGCTACGCCATTGCAGTGGGATAACATCCTCCGTCATCTTTCTCATTGTCGGCGGCGTAATTTATGCGGGAGCATCCTCATTGTGATGTATACGCTTACATTATACGCGGGTAACGAGCCGAAAGGAAGCTTTCGCGAACAAGAGGCTCCTTCGATATAGATCAACGCTTCGCAAAACGAACGTATACAGGATCGATTCTCTGCCGAAAGTCGGCATTGCGGCGAAAAACCTATATAATTCGCTCTCTTTCTCTCACGTGCCTCGCCTCGCGTTATTATCCCCTCCCCCCCTTTCTCTAACTTTGATTTGAGATGAAGAACGGAAATTATTTCCAGGCGAAACATTCGCGCGGCGGATTATTTGTCTGCCATCGAAGCGCAGAGAAAAAGAGGTAAAGTATTTTATCCGAGAACTTTTTCAAGCAATTACTCATGTGATCGGGCAACCGAGATAAACGTCGGGATATAGTCGCATTACTAATCGAGACTATACGTGACTGCAAATTCGAATTAAGGGATAAGGGATAATACGTTGCCTCACGCGAGATCGATTTTTCAACGCTTGTTATTACACGCGAGTAAGATGTGGATGAAGGGAAAAGTATCGATCGTCCCCTAGATGACCTCAACCTTCATACTTACCGCGCCGGAAAGCTTTTTCTTTAGGCTACATAAAGAATTTCTGACACTATATATATGTATATCGGCCCGCAATCGTAATCACCGCAGAAAGGTGCGACGCAAAAGCATTAGAGCGAGATATTATCTGCGCCACACACATTTCATGTAAACGCGAGCAAATTTATCGGAAAACAAATTTATTGCGATAAATATGAAGGAAAGCAAACTTGCCAAATATAAACAAACTAATAATTATTAATTTTAGTTGTTAGACATACACACGCGTACATGCATCATACAATCGTCTTTCTCATATGAAGCACGAGCATTACTTATTTCTCGATTCAGAAAAGTTTTGTTGTGTCAAAGACAAAGACATAAATATTTATTACATAATACTATTGCACAAAAATATTTGTTAATATTAATATTTTGTGAAATATTTTGTTAATCATCTTGGGAAATCTGTCGCTTTTTTAACACGGTAGACGAGATGCCATTTACGATTGTTGACATCGCAGATAGACCTGCCACGCGAGACTCTCGTAAATCCTCGGAATCAAAGATTATTTTCGACGAGCGCAATCACGAATTGTGCACGTAGAAATCTCTGGTGGCCGAATTTTCTCGAAACACCTCGGCGAAATGGCACGGAAACGCGAGGCTACTGCTTAAGCGGTTGGAAGCCATTTCGCCAAGCTTGATTACACCGTACACTGGAGAATCGCGAAATTAATTCCGTTCCGAGAGAGTGTCCGAGTGTGTGATTTAATGCCACACGTATCCTTGCCAGCGTCAAATATCCTCCAGACGCACGAGTCCGTTAATTACCTAAGCACTATAGTTGGGAAAGTGCTATCGGTATGAAATCGCGTAACAAAGTTTCAATGATTAGACGCGATGATATGTAGGTGCCTGGTGAACATCTGGGTGCAAATGACAGTTTAACGATATAAGACGATATAGTTCTCCGCGATCTAATAAAAAAAGATATGTATAAGTGAATGATTATCATCGAAATTGCACCGAAACGCGCATGTAGAGATACTTATTTATCCTCTAAATCCTATGATCTCTCTCTCTCTTTCTTTTTCTTTCTCTTTCTCTCTCTGCATTTTTTTTACACGCCGCTTACGAATAACCGAATTAATATAAATAAACCAGAAGATAATCAGTGCAGTACAGATTACTGTAAAAGGGGTACAAAAAAGTGCATAGAAATTATATCTTGCGGTTTATCCGTTTTCCAATTCGACTTTGAGATAAATGCAATCGCGGCTTTTCAAGAGCGCGAAAACTATTTTCAACGCATTGAAATAGTAAAATATGCCGATATCTCGATATATGACTCTCTCTTTCCTGGAATCGACTATTTGTTTATATTAACTTTTCCTGAAAATGTCTTTCGTTTCTTTTCCTAAAATATATACATATATATATATCAGATATTGGAATAATCCGATCGATGGGAAAGCTCTTAGCGTTGACTTTAAAAGGGATTAAATTGTATCGTAAAATTTTATTTCGCTCCTTTACGTCATCTTTACGCTAAATATGTTGGAACATTAACGTTATCTATTCCCGCGGGGCAATCGTTTTTCTCCCCCGAGGTCGCATAATTCACCGTTGCGGTGAAAAAAAAAAAAGGCTCGTTTCTCGTTCCGTGGACCGATGTCCGTCTCGAAAACACGCGAGCACACGCGATTACACACCTGGGAATAAAACGCGACTAATTGAATGTGTGTCGCGTAGATCGAAACTCTGCGAAATTGTGCTGCGCATAATTGCATAACTCGGGAGTTTCCAATTAGTCGGAGTAGTGCGACGGTACTATTGTCGTTAACGATTCGACAGGGTCGTATTTAAATGCCGTTGTTGTAATGAGTCGCGTCACTAAATAAGTCGTCTTGTGAATCTTTGTAAACTTAAATAGCGCGGGAAGATTCTTTTACGTTTCCACGCGACGTCTATAAATATTACAGTTCTAAAGTTATTCGGATTACGCGGTTTGGGGATTCCGCGGGAAAATCGAGTCCGGGAAAACACGAACGCGTTTTTCTCCATTTATCGTGGAAACGATATTTATAAACGTCCGTCAAATACCGACGAGACTCGCGTGAACGCCCGGTATGAAATAAAACGTGACGTGTAGCTATTTTTCTTGTTCATCACGCTGCTAGGGTGATATAAATATTAATGAAAGAGATGGAAACTGTGCGCATGCAGGAAACGTATATACATATAACTACGTACACTCGGCACTTTTTTAATTTCATGATTGAGGGAGAGACTGTGACGGAAAATTTATTACTTTATTACATTTTGTATGCACACGGTGCATTGTTCCGTAAAATTAAGCGATGTCGGCGGCGCATCACGAGGCGATAAGAAGTCACAAAAACGTATCAAACTGAATAAAATTTATTTAACAATGTCGGCGAATTAAATGCATCGCTAACACGCGATATCTGTTGTGGTATCATGGCGCGACGGCGAGATCTTAAAGCGTGAAGAATATTTTATTTCGTGCTTCCTCGACGCATCGACTTCGCGGCGTAAATTTCGAGATCTCCTAATCAATCAACCGCGATCGCGCGTGATATAGAAACTTGGAGCGCGGAAAACGCGCGATCCATGTGCCCTATCTTGGCGCGCACGGAAAGCCGAGCCTCTCATGCATAACCATGAGCAATATGTGACATACATACATACATACGTACGCGCCCCGGTTTTCCTCCCCCCTTGCTCCGCGAAAGGATCGTTAGCGCAAAGTACCAACCTACCTAACATCGAAAGGATATCCCGTTCGAAAAGGTCAAGAGTTGCCCCTCCGTCTAAGCAGGTTGCCGGCGACCTCTCCTTTTGTTCTAGCGCGGAAGTTGTTTTCACTGGCTCGTATACGCTCTGTCGGAGGAAAATACGAGAGGCTCTCGTCGATTGAAAAATGTGAGCGAGTTGCGGTCGAGCGAAAAATATAAATCCGCGAATGAAACGCCGATGAATCTTTGCGATTTTTTCTTTCCATTTCTTCTGACGCCTAACATTTTACCTAGCTTTTTCGATCTGATTGTTAAGTTTACTTTTATCGCGTTCTCTCGAACTTTGACAACTTGTCGGATCATCAAAATCGTAATAACGTAATCATATTTCTAATGACGCACATGCTTCTCTTATCACTTTTTTACATAAGTAATCAAAGCCTTTCAACAATCCGCGTATTACGATCTTGAAATTATCTTCTCTCATAAAGCGGATTACGAATTAGCGTACAAGTCAGCAGTTTGTCGCGAATAAAGATTAGCGCTTGAAATTTCACATCGTTTAAGAGAAAAAGACCGATCAATCGCTTGGAATCGCGCGATCATATGGTTTTACTAATTATATTTAAAAATTTCATTAATTATTAGAAATTTTATTAATCATATCTTTTTCTAAGAATTTTAATGTGATAGACATCCCATTACCTCCCCTCCTCCCTGCCCCCGACGCATTACGCATTTTTCGCATCGCGTGTGATTAATTTTGACATATCCGCTCGTAGCAATTAAATATTCAGCATATACATATAATGCCTTATTAATATTACCTACAGCTATTAGGACGATCTGATGTATACATATGTATGATTAAACCGCTGAATTGTGTATTGTACAAATATCGGAAATCGATAAAATCTCATTTTTCATATGGAATATACGTACCGCTATACATTATCATAAAACATCCATCATCTTGTCAGAATCGATGAAATATGTATATTAAACATAGCGATGATAAAGGCTCAGAAATTCGACTGAGCTCTCAAGAGAAACGCTCGAGGAAAGTCTCTACGTCATCTATATATGTATGTATACATACATATACGATCTTGTTTTATATTTTTATTTATTTATAAAATTTTTCGCGGTTATTTCTGCAACTAGCATTGAATGCGCGATAAATTTTTCACAAAAAATATGCACAAAAAATGCGGGATATGCGATATCCCGTTTTGATCTCGAGTTTTGTACTCTCGACCTCTTTTCGAAAATTCGCTTATTGTTAGTTTATACTAATGTATCCGCATCGTAATTCAATCGGGCATCCTCGAATTATCGCGATATTTAATATTGTATCGTCATGTTTATTAGGTCAATGTATTTTATGCGTTTGGGTTCAGTACGAGACTGTGATTAGTCAATTATTTCCGATACGATTTGGTAATAAAAGTAATAAAATCTTTTTTAAATCCTTTTTGAATTTGTACAAAATAATAACAAATTTTTTTTAATTCATACAAAATAATAAAAAATTTTATTAAATTATTGAATATATGCAACGTATTATTAATGTATTGTGCATAATAAAAGTTATATTTTAATTTTTCTCAATTTATCACACACTTCATCACAATTTATCACAATTTAAAACGTGATTAAATTAAATAGAATAAAATTATCAATCGCAATTGTACCGTACGTATAGGATTGAGAAATTGAAGCGACGCACCTATAAAAACAATGCGGGTGTTTGAACGTGAAACTTTTTACACGGCACGCAGTCGACTTTCTAAATTAAACTATGAAACTTTAAGGATTTAAATTTTCGCCAAGTTCAGACATTCGCTGTCTCGACGACCGTTATTTCCCGCCGATTGTTCTTGTTTCATAAATCCACAGGCTATTCCGCAGGATTACGATGAGCCGTTAATTAAAAATCTAGGATGATGTACAGTGTAAATTATACGTTTTAAGCAGATTATAGCATAGCTAGCTAGGCGCTAATGTCTATAATCCTTCTATGTCTATATAATCCTTCTTCGCGAATATAATATGTGTCTATTTAACACGGTGCCGCTCCCTTGTAAAATCTTATCTAATGTATAATAATTTACCGTTATTAGTTGGAGTAAACGATTCTATTATGTAACAATATTACGCGCAACTGGTTGTTTTATTTCATAAAATTTGCGGGAGAATGAATTAATTTTGTAAAAATTTATTTATGTTTTTCCTTGTTTTCTTCCTCACTCTTTGAGTGTACAATCAATCATCTCAGTTATCAATTTACAAATCGCTAATTAATGTTCATCCATCCTCTACTTCATTGGCTTTGTCTCGATCGCAGCCGCCTACGCACTTTTATTCGCTTTCACCTGCATCCGCGAATTGCCACGAATAATTGAAATTAATTGCGCTCTGTCCCGTCTATTCTTTCGTTCGCGAGCATACCAGGAGGGGGCCATTGTTCAGCGCGAAAGGGTGATTAATGTTTTCCATCGTTGAATTAATTCTCGGCAAAAGCATAAACGCCCTTTGTCTTCACCGACGTAGATTAAGCTCTCCGATCTCTCTCTCTCTCTCTCTCTCTCTCTTTCTTTCTCTCTCTGTCTCTCTTTCTCTCTCTGTCTCTCTCCCTCTCTTTTTCGTTTCGCAAAAATGCACCTTTATGCGCGTTCTCGCGATAAAATTTCAGTACTTTATACGTCAAGTACAAGGGTGGCGCGTACATAATTGAAATAATTAATGATGCTTGTTCACGGTCTAATTCTCGAATACATGCTCGAGTACACGTTATCCTTTTTCTAACGTCATAAATCGTGCGTTAGAATTTTACGCAACTGGCAGCAAGATAAATGTGTTATACTTAAGATAACACTCTAATGTTACTAATTTTAAAAAATATATGAAAGAGAACACGTGATTTATTGGGTCGAAGACTTTTTTCATCGCGCAATCAAATTCTCACTTATGTGCATTCGAGGATTAATCGTCGATGAAGTCGCATTATTCTAGCACTATTCACGGAAAAATCATTCATTTTAACAAGCTGATAGCTGCTATTTTGCCATAATCGCACTCGTTCTTCAATGTCTCCGTCCATCACTGTCCAAATCGCTCGGTATCGCACCAATTCCGGTTATTTCGTAAAGTAAGATCGAGCGTTTCCGCGAGGCAAGTCTAGCCGCGCGCATCTCACTCAGAGACACTGCAATCTTATCAGCTGCACATTCGCGTTTGGTGCACCTCCCCCAAGTATAAAATAAAGTGTGTCTCGAATGAAGGATTAACGTAATCTTTCGAAGAGATGCGGGAACCGACGTCGGGGCGACAACGGTGGTGAACGAAACGCGCCGTAGCCGTGTTAAGGTGCGACGACAAGACAGGCGGAAAGAGATCCTCGATAGATAGAGAAAGAGAGAGGGAATTATGCCAGACAAAAATCCGGGCCGCCGAAATGGACAACGCGAAAACAAAGATTTCCTCGCCGGCGAGATATCATCCATCGGCATGTCGTTGCGGCCCAGCGGGAGCGCATCCTCCGGTGAGTAACCACTGCTCTGCGAGGACGAATGTGTTTGATGCGAATCTCGAGAGGTCACCGGGCCTAAATCCTAATTTCATACCGTATTGCATAATTTGCACTGACGTATGTACGCTATAAATATCTCATATCTACGTATATGGATGGTGCAGCGAATTAATCCTCTCATTCTGCAATTTATCTCGAATCTATAAAAATCGACTTCTTTATACATTCTTTATGTTCACCTTCTAATCAAGACAATTTTTAAATGAATTATTTCGGAGAATAGACATTCGCGAAGACACACAAGTTTTTAATGGCTAATTGTTACGAAAGGCAACTTGAAAAACAATATACATTTTCCTATTCTCTTTGAAAAAAATATCTATTTAGATATGAAAAATAATTATATCTAGAATAAAGCATCAGAAAAAAGAACATTTATTTTGTCTTAAACATTTTTGCATTAAACAGAATAGATCAATATATGATAATTATGGAATTATGCCTGACAAATTTGTCGACAAAACCAATAATGTAAAATATTAATATTTCTCCCAGTTTGTCTAACAAATCATTTCGTTAATGATACGAAAATCTGACATCAAAAATAATATTTATTAGGAATATTAGAGTCTAAAAAATTAACGCAAAGTATTTTATGAAATATTAACGCATTATTTGTTTTTAAATTTATAATTTGTCCGCTGCGCGTATTATATAATTGATTTCGATTCCGTCAATTGTCGTAACAATTTCCTCACGACGTGTCCGTTAGTGATAACTTCCCTGCCACGTCTGCGATCTGTAGTTATGCATCTCGTAAGTTCGTTTCTCGCGTATATACACTCCTGGGGAATAGATAAGGGAAAGGACTCGGCCGTGGTTAGACCAGTGCGAAGTTGATTGAACAGATTCAGGATAACGCATTCCTTCATCAGGACTTCGGAATCGGCCACCTTGCCGTCGTCCGCGGCGCAGAGCCACAATATACTGTCCAACCAGTTTTCCTCCCCGCGTTGCTCAGTTTTGCAATTTATGCCCAGATCTTGCAACCACAACGTCAGCTGTAACATAGGAGGGATTAGATTCGAAGTAACTAATTTTTTTTATTTCAATGAATGTCCTGTCATGAATGTTGATAACGCGAGCATTGAAATGAAATGTCAGCATCCGTTTAAATATTTATATGCGAGCAACAATAGATTGAAATATCTTCATTTTTATCTTTCTTTTAACATTGTATTACAAATATTCTCAAAATCCGAATTTTAAGGGGAAAACCAATGTAACAGCTGAAAAAAAAGCTATTTGTAACGATTTTTTTTTTTCTGATAAATAATTGTTTTTTCTGGTAAATAAATTTTTTTTTTTTTTAATCACATTATTACAACATCATAAAATAGATTGAATTATCTTTTATAAAATTTTTATTAAAAAATATTAACATTTATAGCTACAATAGCCTGTATTATAAGTAGCCTTAAAAAAAAACGGGTGCGTTCGAAAGCTCTGAAACAAAAGTCAAATATTTTCTTAAAATATAAGACAATAGTTTTAGTTGCACGTATAGAATTTTGATTGAATAAATTGTTTTTTTATAATGTTAAAAAACAAATATTAATATTTTTTAACGAAAATTTCATAATAAAAGTAGTTTAAATTATGTAGTTCGTGATGCTAATAAAGTGATTTAAAAAAAAAATCTATTATTTACCAGAAAAAAAGTCTTAAAAATAGTCTTTAAAAAATTTCCCTCTTTTTAAAGCAAATTACAAAAGTTATCGCGCCGTCGCGTGCTTATGGCGGGCTTATTCCGTTGTAATGCTCGAATACGTGGTCGAACGACGCTTTTTTTAATTAAGTAAAACGCTTACCGTGCCGCGGCACCGAAAGGTGAAGGGATTTCCGGAGAAACGAAACCTCTCGATGCCTGCCATGGGTGCGAGCTGGGCCGGTTCCAAGCATGTCAAACGATTCCTCCTGACATCGAGCCTTTTGAGGCCCCGCAATTTCTCAAAGACCGTCGACTCGATCGACACGATGTGATTGTACGAGAGATCCAGTTGCTCCAAAGATATTAAACTGACGAACCACTGATCCTTCACCGACGTGATGTTATTGTACGACAGGCCGAGCTTCTTCATGTACGTCAGACCGGCGAAGGCGTGGTCGGAAATTTCTCTGATACCGCAGTCGCGCATATTCAGAGATATTAAGCTCTTACTATATCTCAGGAACGACCGATCGGGAATATTATCTATCCGCGATTGAAAGATCATCATGTCGTCTACGAGCGGGCCGCCGTAACTTATGGCGATATTTAAATTGGTCAGATTGGAGCATATCACACGCTCATGTGATCCTATGGATAATTAAATAGTTTGATAATAGCAAAGTGAGATCAGTTAATCGCGACAATTATTGCCACTTTACATTTTACTTTATATTTTATGCAATGAAGAAACGAAATTAAAACGAATAAGGTTTCAACGTAAATGATACACGTAATTAAATTACAAAATAGAAGAATGAGAGAAAGATAATTTTCTCTGTAAGATAGACAAAAGTTCAGTTCTCCTCAAATGTCATGTAGCCTCACCATTTTCGTATTTGTTGGTGAAACATGACGCGATTACGACATCCGTAAACGCAAGGATGCAGGCAAAAACGAGAAGCGAGATGTGCCGACACATCTCGAGACGCACGCGGCACATTTTACTCGGTTTTGATCGGTTTTACGACTGACACTAATCACCGAGAAAACGGATGCGAAGGAAGTGAAGTAACGCAAATTATCGCAGCCGACATTTCCCATTCCCTCTGTCGACGATAACGAGCTATCGGTATCTCAAATGCCATTTCGTACTGATTACGGAAGCATCATTAATTAACAATGCGTTGTTATCTAAGGATAGGATGCCATAAAATAATCCACCTTGTCTCATGTCAGAAAAAAAAATGAAGATGGATCATGATTTAGTATGTAGTGAATATTTATATTTTATATTATATTTACATTATTTATTTATATTTCACACAATGATCGTGAAAGATCGTGAATATAATGGAAACTATATATATAATTTGCATCTTTAAAAAGATATTTTGTTTGTCTCTTTTTGAAAGACGATTCAAGATACATATGTGCGAATTCAAAGATGATCGAAATTGTATTTTCTCGTTTCTGACGTTTGAGTTATCGCCTCGTTTTTCTCATCTCAAATTAATCGTATATATTTGTACCAAGAGAATGTGCATAGGTTTTCCTTCTTTTAACAGGCATCTCGACCCTCGCAAGTTGCGGTGAGGTCGATGCGCTTCCCGAGCTTCCGGCTCAGGATGAAGAACGTCTGCAGCGCGCCGCGCGTCTGCTGCAGCAGAGGCTGGTGCTACGTCAATGGTTGACGGATCATGGCCTACACAACTATTATCAAAAGTAAGAGAAATTTGCACAATTAATAAATAACTCAATAATGGATGGACATTAGTCTTAACGATATAATGATATACGTAGCAATGGTTATTGACAGAATTGTCAAAATATTGTTTTTTTTTTAATTCGCGAATAAATTTAATTAGTTTATTACGAATGATCGATAATTATTATTTAGACCGTTGAGTTGAGTAGCACAAATTTTAATTGACACTATTTATTTATAATATAATTTTATTACACCACAGAAGAATTTGAATAATATTGTTATCTATCATTCATAATACATTATTTAAATTATTATATTTGTTGGCTTGGAAAAATAATTTTTTTAATTACTATATTGAAGTTTTATAAAATAATTTTCTTTCTATTTAATAGTCTCTTATCCGCTAAAATAAACGGATTTTCTCTAACCTAGACCTATATAAAGATATGCTTTGTCAGGTATATTTCAAGCATATACTTTAAAGATGTATCTTGTCAGGTTGATGCAGATGGAGGTGATGTCCCTGGAGGATGTATATTGGGTGGAGGACAATGCGGCACGAGCAGCCCTTGGCAAGGATCTACCGCGATGGATGCAGGCCAGACAGACATTGCCTACTTCAAAGGAAGATTTAGAAACTTTAAAAGCGGATCTGTGGAGTGCCGTTGTAAAGAACAGCCAACATCAGGACGCTTGGACATGGGGTACGAGTTTATGTAGCACCATTTTCTCCCTATTTTGGTGAAACGAAATCCTTCTCCCGGAACGAGGATTTATTGTCGTATGCCTCGTAGATTCGCCACAGTAGTTTGAGAACGGCAATTTTAACGGAAATGATTTCTATCTTTGCGCGTTGTAAAACATGAAACGCAATAAAAATTGTATCACTGAAGAATTAATTATAATAATAAATTAGCAAATTATTAAACACTTACTAATAAAGTTATTATTAATTACCAATGTCGTTCAAATTAAAACAGTACATGTTTAAAGAGAAAGCGTTAAAAGAGATTTGATTTTCTCTTTATATCCAATCTTTCATTATTTTTTGTTGATTCTTTTCTTTGAAGGTTTTACAACGCGTTTAAAGGTAGAAAGAAATTAACTAAATGTGCACAAAAGTTAACAAATAACTTGTATTTGCCAGGTGGTATGCTGGTAGTTTCCGTGTCGGTGGCAGGGCTGGTTACCCTGGCTGCTATGACGCAGCCCGCTCTGGCACCCGAAGCGAAACATTCCCTTCTGCAATACGTCACAGGAAAATATTTATTGCCGAGCAATTGCCGCGTTCATTTCGAGTGGGAAGAGCCTCAGCTGGTCGGCGAAACGATGACTTTTACTGTAAAAGTGAGTAAAGCGGCCGCAGATATTTACATTCAAAAGAAATAATCTGCTAAAATATGAAACACGAAACACATTCATAAAAAAAGCATATTTTAATGCATTGTAAAAATGTAATGTTGCGAGGTTTCAAGTGATAAACAATTATTAAGTATGCAACAATCTATATTTAAAAACTATAATACAATTTAATTATGAAACAGATCACACATGATTAACAGTTAAAAATGACGTTTTGATTAGTTATATATTCTGGACGCTAAATATATTTATTACACGTCAAAATATTTATTTACAGTTTTATCAGCGCAACGGTCAGCCATATCCGATATGTGACAAGGATAATTTGATCGTGGAAGTAACGGAAGATACACGCAGGGTGGCTACGTTGATAGAACTGGGAGGCACCGATCCCTTAGCTGCGAATACTGCAGTAGTCAAGTTTACTGTCCGCCATGCGGGACAATATCGAATAGCTGTACTTATCGGATCGTGTCATGTTCATGGCAGCCCGTTCCTTAAGAATTTTCTTCCTGGTATGTATACTTGATGCATATAAACTAAAGTCGATACAAATCTAATACATCTGACACAGCGTAAAATAAAATTGAATCATGCGACAAGACTATCTTACAATAAGTTTAATAATATGTATATATATATATATATATATATATATATATATATATGTATATATAAACAAAAAGTATATATAATATTGAAAAATTAATGGTTTTTGAATTATGTGATTGAAGATTCTCTTTTTTTTCTCTCTTTTTCAAAGATTAAATTTTAAAATTTAACTAAACTTTATTTTTTAGTTTTTATTTAGTAGTCTTTAACAGATTTGTAGTTTTATGACTAACTCTACACATATATTTAAAATTTGAAACTGACAATTTGCAGTAATGTATAATTCTTTCTTATTTTTATTAAACGAAAATTAACTCCAAATTTTTTAATCGAAAAATTTATAGAATATTATATCGTGCAATATATAATTTAATAATATAGGCCCTCCGGATCCAAATAAGACGGTCTTTGTACGACAAAGTTCTACGGTCGTTTGTACAGCCGGAATAGCGCATTCGATGACAATAGAACCACGTGACGAATATGACAATCTGTGCATATTTGGACCCAAGGATCAACCCACTGAAGGCTATAATATTAATATTTCTCAGGTAAATCGGAAAATACATTACGAGAGTAAAAAATCTTAACGATCATTGTCTAATTATCTGCATCTGCGTCTACCATAGATCGGTAGTATAGGAGATAAAGAATCGATGGTAGACTGCAGTATTCAGCTCGACTACGATTCTCCAAATCAAAGAATTCGTTTGAAAGTAAGCTTCCCGAAAGGCGGATGTTATCACGCGACTGTCAGTTTAGCGGGATTGCAATTGCACAATGGAGATTTTGATATCATCGTGCTCGAAAGTACGTAAAAAATACATCTCTTTTTCATGGTATATTTTTTTATCACATAGTATAAAACACTCGTGTATATCACTTCTCTTCTCATTACTAGGTTCCGTCGCGAGAATGGTGCATAATAATGTAGCGTCCAAGGATCCCGATATTTGTTATGCCGCGAAGCTGTTGGGCATGCAAGGAGAGAGATTTTCCAAACCAAAGAAAGTCTTCTGCTTTATCTCGCCTAAACAACTTACGATTAAGGAATATTTATTAAAATTCATTCCCAAAAGACTCGTAACATTTAGACTGTGCCCTTCGACTAAGGTATGTAATATCATTAGAAATAATTATATATATATATATATATATATATATATATATATATATATATGTGCGTGCGTGCGTGTGTGTCGTTAATTTGTCAATTCAGTCACTGGTTTGTGTAATTTCTTATTTTTCTAACTACTTTATAGTTCCATTTTGAAAGTTCAACTAATCAGCACGAGGGCTATTATCCTTTTTCGATAGACGATGGATGTCAACCACCCGTTGAATTAATATCTTTGTACCGCGATATAATAGCCGCCACATTTACTCTATTTCTTTTGAAAAACATCGGTGGCAGTGAGACGTTCGCCGATAAACAAGACTTTTTCTACCACGAGGTCCGTAAGCATCATCAGAAGCATTATCATGAAAAATTGTCGATGAAAGTGCAGCGCGATAAGCTTTTAGAATCGGTAAATATGAATTATTTAACTTATATAGTAACTTTCTTTTCATGAGGGCGTCGCGTATCAAAATGTATATTAACTACATTTTTCTTGTTAAAGTCTATGAAAGCCACTAAAGGATTTTCCGTAAGCGAGTGGTGCCGAAATTTTGAAATCACTTTTCAAGGCGAACAAGGTAGGTTTGCGTTTTAAAATTTTTTATAAAGATTGATTTGACAAGACAACTATCTAAGAATTATTATTTCATACATCAGGCGTTGATTGGGGTGGTGTGCGACGCGAATGGTTCGAATTAATATGCGCCGCGCTGTTTGATCCGGGAAACGGTTTGTTCGCATCGTTTGGAGAATCGCAGCAGGCATTGGTCCATCCAAATCCGAAACGGCCGCCGCATCTTAAATTGAAACACTACGAATTCGCTGGACGTATTGTAGGCAAGTGTCTTTACGAGTCGGCGCTCGGTGGCTCCTATCGTCAGTTAGTACGAGCGCGATTCACCAGATCATTCCTGGCACAGATTATAGGACTTCGAGTACATTACAAGGTAAAGCGTTGGAAAAGCTCATTTTTTAATTTAGAAAAAATTTAGAAAATATAAATTAACAAGTGTATATTTCTTTTTGTGACGCTAGTATTTTGAGCAAGATGACCCTGATTTATATTTAAGTAAAGTGAAGTACATTCTCGAGAATGATGTTGAGGAAATGGAATTATACTTCGTTGAAGAGGAATATGATAAGGATGGTCAACTGTTGAAGGTAGACAAATTTTCTTTTCGCAAAAGTAACGGCAGACTCTCGAGAATTCAGCTTATTAATTCAGCGTATTTATTACAAGAAGTGAAAAATAAAATAAAGATAATTTTAAAATATATAAATACAAACGATAAAGAAGAGATTTGGATCTAAAATTAATGTAATTTAATGCACTATGCAAAAATTATGATTAATATTTCTACATTTTGCACAGGTAGCGGAATTAATTCCTGGTGGTAGCAAGATTCGAGTGACCAATGACACAAAACTTCGTTATCTAGACGCGCTCGCTCAGCATCGGCTTGCCAGTTCCATTCGCAATGAAGTCGATCATTTCTTGCGCGGTCTCAACGAATTGATTCCCGATAATCTCTTAGGAATATTCGACGAAAATGAATTGGAGGTACGTAAAATATCTGCTCGAGACAATTTGTCTTTTGAAGATGTGATGACTCTGTACCTTCTTTCACAGTTGCTGTTATGCGGAACCGGCGAGTACAGCGTAGCGGATTTGCGCGCGCATCATATAGCTAATGGAAGTTCTCCGGAATTTCTCCGAGTGCTCGACTGGTTCTGGACGGCGGTGAGCAATTTTACGCAGGAGGAAATGGCGCGGTTGCTCCAGTTTACCACGGGCTGCTCACAATTACCACCCGGTGGATTTCAACAATTGAGTCCACGTTTCCAGATCACAGCTGCCCCAACGTTTGCTAACTTACCCACGGCACATACCTGGTACGTTTTGTTTCGAGAATATCATCGGGATATGAATATCCCGAAATCTTGACGTTAATCATTAATTTGTAATTATAATATTTTTTCAGCTTTAACCAACTTTGCTTACCCGATTACGAGTGCTACGATCACTTTGAACGAGCGTTGCTATTGGCCATCAGCGAGGGTACTGAAGGTTTCGGCATGATCTAATCAGGAATCCGCTAAATTTCTAGTCGAGTCTAATTAAAACAGCACTGTATTATTATATCAGCAAATATGTATTCATCTTTCCTCTGATGATAAAAAATCATGCGTCCTCTTTCGCGAAAAATAGGTCCTGTCACATAAGTTTATCCCCTTAGTAACTTCCTTGCCGTTGGCGAGGTCGAGAGAAGATAGTAACTTTATCACGCACGTTTTGTATACATAGACAGTTAGAGAGAACTCTTTTTTAGAATCATCTTTCTTCTATGTTACGCCGAAGACTATCAGGAACAATCTAATCTTCCGACGAGTGTGGAGAATGCAGTTCTATTGAACCGCGGCGACATTTTTATAAAATGGAAGATGTCCAGAGCAAGAGCAATGTTACCTCAACATCAAAGTTGCTCAATATTATTATATCGAGACATAGCGTAGTCGAAAGCATAACGATAGGTTTTGTGTTATGTGAACGTAAAGAGAATTAATGCGTTCCTCGTACGATAATTGTAGTTAACGTCGCAGTATAATGACATACGATAGAACAAATCAAAATACACATATATAACTTTTCCTTTCTTCGCAGGTAAGCATTATATGTAAGGAGAGATCAACGCATTTGATGAAGGGATCATTGTAGCAGTGTATAACGTTCCATTTATCAGTATTTCTTTTTTCTTCAACACATTCTTGTCAAATGGCGCACAATATGTGATTTTAAAACGACTTAAAAACGATACTAATACATTGAAGCTTTGTGCCTAGCAGTTTTTTACTTTTTTTGTTCTATCCCTCATATGATTAGCACGACAATTTTACGGTACTTCCAACGTCGAAGATGGCGGATAACGTAAGCTAATTAGTGTGTACGTCCTGTACGGTTGTATTCTGAAACACTACACATTATTTCTTATCAACGCAAAATACTCGTGATAATAATAAAGTGATCACCTAGTCATAAATACTGTAACCGTACTACGAGCATCGCATTCTAATGTATACGTATTTATTTAAGATGCAGTAACATTGTAATTATTATATTAAGTAGAGAGGAATAATAAATTGAAACGTAGTAACTTCGCCATAGCGAGCAATTCGTTGTAAGAAAATGCACGAATGCAAATCCAACGATCGCAAATCGTACTACGCCTCGCAGTAGCAATTTGCCATCAGATAATGCTCTGACGGTAATTTATTTTTATCAGTTTATCATGTTACACGAAGGAATATAAAAATATATAGATAAAAAGGTATGTAATATCTCTCTCTCTCACGTTTATTAGACAAATCCTGCTAAAAGTTCTATTTACTACACATCATTTTCTTGCTTATATTATACAATTTACATACAAAAAAGAAAAAACTTGATCCTATAAATCGAAATGCCGCGTAATGCGATAAAATCGCTTGTTTTAACCACGGTGTGTGTCAAGCGTTATATATCCATATAAAATCTCCGTTATTCAAAAGTTAAATATTGATTCGAAAAAAAAAAGATTGCAATGTTAAATTTTAAATGTAATACGAAAGAAGAAACTAATGCTTGTCAATTTATTTGCCATCCTACGCGTGCCTGTCGTCATTTTGTCATTCTCTGAATTGCCATTTTCAATCGTAAATCATCCTCCTTTTCACGGCCAAAGACATTTGCTTCAACTGGCCGGTACGTCTTTCTCCAAGTAAAACCGGCTTCCAGAAAGTCGCAATCACGCTTAAGCCCTTTATCTGCTTATTTTACATATAGAAATTAGTACTGTTTCTTCGACTCCTTGTGTTACATAATATCGTAAACCGCGCGTCTACGTCAAACGATATAAAATAACGCAGCAGAAATTCTCATATTATTTCTGCTTGTTGAATTTTGTCACGTGCTAGTATCATAAAATATTTACTTACTCTTACGGCGGCAATGGCAGAGCAGCACTGGACAAGAAGGCGAAAGTCCGAATGATTGACGCGCGCATGATGCTTCCGGCAATCTGCAACATCCGACTGCTCCAGCCACCCTCTTGAGATTGACGCACTAGTCGCTCTCGCAGCTCTCTCAATTCCGTCCTGGCGAATACAACAATATAAAAATACGCGTTATGGAACTTGGTTAATTGGAAAGAATTTTTTCAAAAGTAGATCTCACATCTGGGTGTTGTAATCCGATTCGATGCGACGAAGTTCAGCTTCTCGATCAACCAATTGACTCTCCAGGGAAATGGCACGTAAACTCAGAGCTCTCGCGTTACCCTCGCTGGCTCTCACACGTTTCTCTAATCTCTGCTTCTCCTCGTCCGTAACTTGTAATTCCCTAATTTATAATGTACTTTATATTATATATATAATAAATGTTTGCGCTCCCTAAATTATATAATTTATTAACGATAAGTTTCTGTACTCAGGTGTTTCAGATTACAATTAGAATCTCTACCTGGAAATGCGCCGCAACTGTTCCTGCATAGACTCGGCGTGAGCCACCTGTGCCGTTAATCGATGCTGCAACTCCTCGACAGTAGATTCCGCTTTTTCGGCTCTGATGCGACGATCCGTCGCCAATGCCTCGCTGGCTGATATCTACATAAATTTTTTTGTCATAGATCACAACACTATGAAGAGTTAAATATAATAATTTATAACTTTTACATGAAGCAAAATGATTTTCCGAATATTTCGAATATTAAAAATATTTAAACAATGTATACATCTCTCTCTCTTTCTCTTTTCCAGATTCCGGATCTCTTGCAAAATCGCTGAACCTGCTGCAACATACTCATTCATTCATATATGTATAGGATTCATCAATGTGACATAGGAATTTACAATTTACAACATGCGTCTAATTCCGAATATATATTGATATTGCAACTTTTCGCGATATTCCACAATGAATAAAAGTTAATAGGGCAAGTAGTATTGATCCTTCTTCCTGGTACGGAAGGAGTATTACATGATATTGAGTCACCGAAACGCGAAAGGTATGATTCACTCGTAAGCTATATTTCTCTTGTCGTGCATTGACCTGACGCTGTCTCGCAGATGAATTCTACAATCTTTAAGAAATAATGGTCACTAGGGTTGCACATAATGACAAGTGTCGTAGGTTAAACTCAATAGCGGCATGATATATCGATCTTGCAGACAGAGCACATGCTTGACAAATAACAATTTATTTACATTCGTTACAGTAAAGATAAGTTCGAAAAAGCTTAAATATTCGCAGAAGTGCGCTATTATATATGACTTTCAATCACAAACAATATATTACAGGATATTTTTGCAATTTAACAAAAATTCATTTTAATATAAATTATAAAATAAATTTCTAATGGCTGTAGAATATCAGAATTTTAACGTTTAATGATATTTTTTTTCAAAACTGCAATTTATCATGTTTTAAAGGATTTACAGCAAGACTTGTTATATCAAGAATCCACTAGATATAAATCTGTTGACATTTCCCTATCGTTCCCTACATTTGTGCAGTAAGCCAATGTTACTTTATATCACAATCGTTGGAGATGTCCAACTTCCACAAAAGTGGAAAACGTGAGAGAGAGAGAGAGAGAGAGAGAGAGAGAGAGAGAGAGAGAGAGAGAGAGAAGGAAAGGATGAGTCACACTAGTTCATGGAACGCGAAGGGATTTCGCACGAGAGAGTTCACCCCCGAGGAGGAAAAGAAGAAGAAGGAGGAGGAGGAGGATGAAGAGGAAGAGGAGGAAGAGGAGGAAGAGGAGGGAGGGAGGGAGAGGGGAGGGGAGGGGAGGAGGAAAAAGAGGTCGCGATCTCGCGTCTCCTACGAGCATAATAGTGAGTCATCGAACGACGGATCAATTTTTTATCACCATCGCTATTGCGGACGATATACATACAAACCATTCACGTGCGCGGTCGAAAGTCGCGAGTCTCGTGATTCAATGCATATTGTTTATGTAGAGCCTCCCATTAGAAGAATGTGATAAATTATTTGATTTTTTTGCCAGGAGAAAGATGACCCGAAATTATCAAAATCAGAAAATTCGCCATTTAAGAAAAGTAATGAGGGATATTTATAAGCGACTTAGTCTTGTGCGCGCGCTTAATTTTCAAATCAAGGGAAAACACGGAACCTTATCCAGGAGAATCCTTTTATCTTCCCGTAATTTTAAGAGCTTCTCCCGATCCTTCGCCATTTGCTTGTCGAGCGCCTTTAACTGATCTTGCGCGGATAAGAGCTCGTTTTTCAAATTTCCCACGGTCACCGATCGGTCCTGAGAAATCTCATCGACACGCTTTAATTCGATTTCTAATTTGTCTTTCTCCTGGAAATGAAACAGCCGGATAAATAAAAGTGCGTTTGCGATTTATAAACGATATATAACGCAAAAAAATATTAGAACTAGAGCGATCGTACCAACTTGATGGCGTCGCGCTCGCGCGTCGTCTCCTCCAGCTGTGACTTTTCGCGATGCAGCTCGCCGTTCAATCTGCCAACCCGATCGTTCTCGGCGAGTAACAATCGACGCAGGAACTCGATCTGGAGATGCAGGTGCTCCACTTGTTGCTCCAGCTGCGTGATCTCGGTGCGTCTACGTCGCCAAGCATTCAGCACTAGCATGTGGCACACAATGTTCGCCGCCCGAATCGTCAGATCCTCCGCCGAACCGCCAACTTCGCCCTGCTCAGATTCCGAAGACGGCGTAGCATCCGTCCATGATCTACCGCTTCCGCCGTTCATCAAGATATCTTTGGATTTGTCGGTGACATCGTCGAGACGACTGACGCTAGAGCCGCTCTCTGATCTATATGATATATTCCCCGATTAATTTGCATTCTTAATTTAATCGGCAAAGTTAATTGCTGCTCGATTTTTAATTTATAAAATTTTCATTGATGATGCCTAACAATATAATACTATAGGCACCATAAGAAAATTTTTGAGAGAATATTTAACGGTGTAAAATCTATCAAATATATATTATTAATTTTGAAAATTATTTTATTATATTTAGAGAAATGAAATGCATGGTATCATCAATGAAATACTTATGTCAAAAATTATCGATATTATTCGCTAATTCATACAACATTTTACAGCGCGTTTGACTTGCGGCCTCACTTGAGATCGCCGATGTCGGGATCAACGGCGGACAGATCCATCATCGACAGGCTCTTCTTGCAGCGAGGAGTGCCGATGCCCAGGAAGCAGCCGTTAGTCGGGCATCGATCGGAGCAGCTCTTGGGAATCGGTGTTGGATTGCCGGTTCGGCTAGTCACCGACAGACCAACCGCCAGTTTGTAAGGTCTTCGGGATACGCGATGATTGTCGGCGCATCGGTACGGGCTTGGTCGTGGATGGCATCTTACGGACACCGGGGCGCACGGTAGTCTACGTTGCACGCATCGGGGCAGTCTGGTCTCTACCCGAGTGACGGCTCCGACTCGTGAGCCTGAAATTCGTTTCGACTGAGTAGCAGTTTCTGGCATATCGCCGTTTACAGTTTGCGCTAATGAAATTCGGATCCTCGAATGCGATCGAGATTGTTTGCAGCTCTCGTCATGGGGACGGGGGGATCCGAGCGTTACCTGAACAAACGACTGATACCCATTAATATCGGGTGTGTCCTATAATTCTGCTTATAATTTTACGTACTTCTAAATACAGAAACATTTGAAAAATTGATATATAAAACATATATACATATATCAGAATATATATATGTACGGCATATAAAATTATGAATAAATTTGTCTCTCGAATTATAGACGGAATAGAGATTAATTGCACTCGGCTTAGGTCTAAATAAATCGAATTGAATCTTAAATAGTAATCAAATAATCATCATTTTTTTTCGATCTGAAAAATGTATATGCGTTTATCTGTTATTTCAAAAATGTATATGTTATTGTTCTGCATTCTTAATGAATTCTGATACCGCCATGTTTGTTTTCTCGTACATCTTAGAGATATTTATGGCATTTAATACATAATAATTGATCGTTAGTTACTTACCATCGAGTTCGTTCGATTGAATAAACAGCGAGCGTCTTCGTAAACACCTTCATAACGACGCCATCGCTTCGCTGGATCATCTGACAGCTCTGACAACACGTGTAGCGCTCGATGACATTTGAATGAAATACATGTGGTCTGTTTTTTAAAATTGAAATAATGTGTCGAACTGGCTGCACTAGTTCAAAGTTTATCTTTCTTTTTCCAATGTGGAGAGAAAAAGATAAATTCTGGACTAGGACAGCCAGTTCAGTTTAGCTCAGCTATAAAGAACAGATCTAATTCAGAAATGTACGGAGCGCGCGTGCACACGCTGTTTGAACGCAATCGGATGCGTTAGCAGTGACGCGAGACTCGGCGATCTCTGCGAAAGCAATAAGAGAATAATTTAATACGATTATATGGGTGAAAAAAAAAATTTGATCGCAGAAATATATATAAAATGCGCCATCGACATATATATTCGATTGTCCTACGCGGTGCTGATCTCACCGCGCGCGCGTGCGAGATCTTTATTCCGTCCATCCCCTCCGTCGTCTCCTCACTCCGCCTTCGCCGAGGATGTACGTCGGTCTGGTCGGTCAAGTCAATCACATTCTGAATTCTGAGTCAGTCACTACCTACTGTCCGTTCGCCGTGCATGGTCGCGTTTACGTCACGCTTGGTCACGCTCGCGACAATCATCAGAGAAGCACAACGCAGTATCACCACGCGCTATTTTGCGAAAGGACTCTCGCTGCTGGACAGCGTTTGCTCCGCGACGAAAATTTCGCTGACCGCTATTTTTTTCTGTTTTTTTTTTTTTTTCCTTTTTGTTTCTCATCCTGGTTCTGCGTCGCAAGGAAGAGGACCTCGTCGTGTCTCGTTGCCGTCGCGAACAAGGCGAAACGGCGCGAGAGCACGCAGCGCTGGCTACGAGAGCACCTTGGCATGTTGATTCGTGCAGCAGGCAAGTCTCTTCCCTCTATCTTTCTCCGTTTTTCTTGGTGTATATATGTATATTTATCTCCCTCTTCTTCTTGCTCTCCTTCCTCGCTTTCCCGTCACATTGTCCTACGATAGTTTAATTATAGATACGCGGCCTGTACGGGCCTAGGCTCTCCCAAAATAATGATTGGATCAGCGTTGTGTCCCTCCTCGCGCTCCTCTTTCCCCCGGGACACTTGCGTGCAGTGTTTCTGGACGTGCATCCGCGAACAGCTGTCGTTCCAGATCCTGAAGGCTGTACGTGGATATTGCGCTTGACTTCCTAGTTTCTATAGTCGATGCTCACTCGATACGTTCCCCAACTCGTCACACGAGCATTTATCTATTAGAAAAGCATTGAATGTATATTGGGAATTAAGAGAATATGCTGGTGTAAAAAAGATTCTTTGAAGATATGTAAGATATGAGAGTTTCTATCGTAGATTAAGATTTCAGTTTAAGGGTACAAGTACTTGTTGAATTAGAATTTTAGAAATATAGAGCACTCATTTGTATAATTATATATAACACTGTGTGACTAATCAATACATATAATTATATTTCAGATGGACAAAGTTCAATGTATTAAGCATTTATAGTCATGGAACAATACAATGGTATGAATGATGGAAATATTAATATAAGCGATATTAGTAAGTATCAAAGATATATAAAGTTATATAAAGATATATACTCGTTATATATAGCTTGCATAATACTCTATTGATTTTAGTCGAAGTCATTCAAACTACGGATCCTGGTTCCATGGCTACTATAGCGATGGATAGCGATCACGTTCAGCCATATGTTGAAATTTTAGAACAGCCAGCCAGTAAAGCACTGCGATTTCGCTATGAGTGCGAAGGCAGATCGGCTGGTAGCATACCTGGGATCAACAGCACACCGGAAAACAAGACCTTCCCTAGTATAAGAGTGAGTTCATATCAATTGCTGAGTAATTTTTTAAAATCATTTCTATCTACTTAAAATATTTTTGTAGATTGTAGGTTACAATGGTCGTGCTATGGTGGTTGTTTCCTGTGTAACAAAGGATGCACCGGATAACAAGGGATATAGACCTCACCCTCACAATCTTGTTGGCAAGGAAGTATGCAAGCAAGGCGTTTGTACTGTAGAAGTTCCAGCGGGAAATATGGTTGTTACTTTCTCGAACCTGGGCATTCAATGTGTAAAAAAGAAGGACATTGAAGAAGCTCTCAGAGTGCGCCAAGAATTACGGGTAGATCCTTTTCGAAGTATGTGTGTGATTTTTCCATTTTGTACTATATATATATATAAAAAACTTAGATTAAGGAAAGATTATGAAAGATTTTAATTATTGTAGCTGGTTTTGAACATAAGAGGCATCCAACTAGTATAGATCTCAATGCAGTGAGATTGTGTTTTCAAGTATTCTTGGAAGGATCGCAGAAGGGAAAATTCAACAAGCCATTACCGCCTGTCGTGTCTGATCCTATTTATGATAAGAGTATGTATCATTAGACGTATTATTTTATAGAGTAATATGGTATGTAGAGTATATTATATTTAGAATAAAATTTCCATCTATTATATACAAATGTTACAGAGGCAATGTCAGATCTTGTGATTTGTAAACTGAGCCATTGTAGCGCATCAGTGGCTGGTGGTATGGACATGATTTTATTGTGCGAAAAAGTCGCGAAAGAAGACATACAAGTAAGATTTTTTGAAGAAAGAGATGGACAGCTACTCTGGGAAGGATATGGTGATTTTCAACCAACACATGTACATAAACAAGTAAGTTAATAATTGCCTTAGTTGTCGCCACTTTGTAACTATAAATTATTCATTAATTATAATAGTTGCAACACTTGGAAAACGTGACTTCTGCATTATAACGATGCTTTTTTTATAGACGGCAATTGCATTCAGAACACCCAGTTATCGTACGCAGCAAGTGGAACAGCCGGTGCAAGTGTACATCCAGCTTAGAAGGCCGTCGGACCGTGCTACAAGCGAACCGTTACCATTTCAGATGTTACCACTAGGTACAGGTAGGCCTGCTTTCTGGTCATTACGGAAAGCATTTGCCAGGAAGAAGGCGGATTACAATACCTTTAGTAAAATCTTGTCAACAGAGACTGCTCTTCTTGCCAATGTAACTCCTAAGTTTCCTCGTAATATCGACGAATTCAATAATAACGATCTTGACGCGAAAAGATCGCATGATAAAATCTCTGCACTGCGCGCTTTAAATGAATTATATAATATGAAAAATCATATCGACTTATGCAACGGCGATTTAAAGGCGATTATCAATGCTGCTCAAAACGTAGATCAAAGCACGAAAAATACCGTTTTAGATTACGAGAATAACGAGGTAACTGTAAGCCCCGAAAGTAACGTGGAGAACAAAAAAGAAATTAATAAATTGTATATTGGTAATAATAATATAAAAAACGATACATTTATCGTGGATTATAATAAAGAGGGAACTGTCGAAGCGGTTCCCTGTATGAAACCCGACATACAGGATAACGGCATAACCGCGTCGCGAAATGTAGATAGTTCGAAGAATAGATCCGATTGGTTCGATTACTCTGAGATAGGCAAATGGGTGCAGAAGGGACAAGAAGCATGTCTTAAGGAGAAGAGTAATGAAGCGGCAGAAATTAAAAATACGACGGAGGGCGGCAACAAATCATTGAACGAATTCTTGTCGCAAGTGGCCGAGCTCGATCAAATTTACGCCGACACTCATAACAAATTGATACAAGCCTCTACAGAGACAAACGCTAATCAAATGATGGACGTTGATGTTTGCGACAATCAGACCTATACCAGTCTACAAATGGCCATGAAGAATCCGATTGAGTTGTTTGACATCACCGACGATAGTAAGTACGAGGACGTGGCCGTTCCGAAACAAGACGCGGAGATATCTGTTACGTCTCCAACATCGGCAGCTAAAAGAGATGTAACGGGTGAGGCGGAGGAAAGATTACCACCTTTGCCCCCAAAGCGAATACGGAAGATGCCATCGATGCCTCTTTTACCGCGTCCGATATCCGGTCAGATGCTCAACGACTCCTCTTCCGAGGCACCGAATAAAAATTTGCCGTCTTTACCCGGTACTTTACCGAAACACGCGAAACAGGGGCTCTTCTCGAAATTGTTTGCTAAAAAGAATAAGAAAGATAAATGCTCAATGCCGAGTTTAAGCGCAGATAGCGACTCCTCGTTAAATAGCTTGTATTCATTAAGGAGCGCCGTGCAAGACGATATGCAATCGCAGCTTCCACGTCCTAGTATGACAAGTGTTACGGGTGTTAAATGTCTCAAACTAGACGGTGATGAAACGCCACCGTACGGTATGGATTTGACTGAAGCCGAACACTATGCTCTATACACTACTATGGCACCACACGCGACTGTCTCAGAATTTGATGAAATGTCTTTCTATTACAGTTTAGTTGAAGGTGGAAAGATATTGATGGAGGGAAAAGAGACCTAAATTACTTGTTTAATGATATCTTTATTGTACTGCCGAGTTGAAAATAACTTTATATTATGAAGATATTGTATCTGAATCTTGATTTGAATCTGGCGAGTTTGTCTACCGAAGTGTGTGGAGTATTGTCTCTGTTGCACACATTGCAGCCAATCCTTTATTATATTGTCGGTTCTTGTTGTAACAAACTTATAAAGTTTTGAGAACTGACCTTTATATTGTTGTTAAATCAAAGTTTTTCCATATGAAGGAATAGGAAACTCAAGAACTATTTCTCAAGACATGTTTACTACGTTAAAATGATTTTTTGCTGTAATATCGACGCATTTATCCAAGTATGCAGAATTCTAGTCGAATTGCGATTTGTTACCTTTTGCTTAATATCTTTTTCAACGGATTTTATAAAACTTTCTACAATTGTTACTTATTATCAAGTAATTATTATGTCCTTTCTAGTCAAGTGATGCTGTTATCTTTTGGTATTCTCTAGAATGCTTTACTACTTTCTTATTAAGTTTTACATGATATTATGAGTTTAGACAACTATCTCTTTCTTGTTGTAGATTACTAATTCTAAAAATGTTTTGACAAAAGTTTTGTCTACCCTTAGTTTTGTAATTCGTCGATTATCCTTTTAGAATTTTGACTTTATCGATGTATGCTAAGGAGATTCTCAAGTTTTGTGAAGCTTTCATTCAATTGTACACAATTGTCAATATAATGAAAACTTATTAATGTACAATCATTTGTAGATGATGCCGATTCGTTAAGGCGAAAGAGACAAAAACTTAATAACAACTCAAGCTCGATACTTTTCAAACATGTAGCAGAAGCTGAGAAGCGTGAGTATATTGCAAAATTATTTATAATTTTACAGCTTGGGGAATTAGAATTGGACAACATTGCCAATGTGTCAAATCTGTAAAAATCATATTATTTATTTTTATATCACGTTTCTCATTGAAGGAATGAGTGTCAAGCAAATCTGTTACTATGATGCGCAATCCTTCAATCGCTTTTCCATCTGCTATAATCAAGATTGTGCTCCTGTATTTCCTATACGCATACTTTTTGTACAGAAAAAAAATAAGATATATATGCTTAAACGCATACGGAACGAGAGGCCTTTTACTACAATGAAACTTGTGAAGATTTTGTACATTTTAGCAGAGACCTACTTGGTACATTTGTTAATTGTTAATGACGAATATGGTGAATTTATTAAGAAAACTTTTGATAATAAACTGGGAGACATACAAGCAAAGTTAAAAAAAAATTACAGCATCTGTATGAACGACTGTATAGATTTTTAAATATTCAGTTATTCTCATGTCTCATTGCATACACTAACCATCTATCAATTAATCCAATCCCTTTACACTTTGAAAATATGATGTACAGTTTTAAAAATTTTATAAGATATAATGTAAGAACGCTATGCATTATAACATACATATGATTTTGCTTTGTTGATATTTTCAGTAAATTCTAAAAATTATTGATAAGCTGTTTTCATAGTGGAAAGGGAAGCTTATCAAATACAAAACTCTCATTATATCTGTGCTACATATATTTTCACATATAGACAAACAGTCTTGTTTTATACTTTTCTAGAGATGTATTTTATATAAGAATTTGGAGTTTTGCATGAGAATTTAAAGAATTAGGGAGCAGTGAGCTTATATATTTAAGATATGACGATATATTGTATTTTTCTATTTACAAATATTTATATGGAAATAATTTCGAGAAACAAGTTTTACAATACACCTATAGGTCTTACAAAAAAGAATTTATTATCTGAAGTCATTATGCATGACAATAGATATTTGTAAGTAAAAATTTTGTGGCTCAAATCTTGAACGCGATGCGAGTGCACTACTCTTGTGCAATCAATATTATATTTTGAAAATCAGCAATATATATATATATATATATATATATATATATATATATATATATATAGTAAAATTGTAGGATATAGTACAATCAAATGATGTGCAATATTTATATGGCAACATAATTTTTATAAGCTGCTTCTTTCGCAAACAGATAAATATATTTACATATTGTATGAGTTACATATATTGTGTAATTACATCTATAATATATACATGCATATATGTATAATTACTTGGTAATATAAAAGAAAGTGTCTATTTATTATCTGCTCCCATACAATTTCAGACCAAAATTCACTGATACATGTCGCAGATTCAGGTACGATATAATGATGTTAGTGTGTCGTGCTAGTAGTTTTTTTCAATCATTTTAAATTAGATATGTGATAGCGTTTGAATAGTGTAGCGAATTTAATTTTTCTAAATTCAATTTAAAGAGTGAAAATATATAAAACTGCATGTATAACATGTATGCAGAAAATCATGCTTTTTCATCTAAGACTTTGTTGCATGTTTTCATTGCATGTTTATTATTGCTAATATTAAATCATATCATATCATGCTGTGAGCAGGATTTGTTTTTTTTTTTGTGAGTGCATATATATATATATATATATATATATATATATATATATATATATATATATATGCTGTAATATTCTAGATGCCAGAAATCAACCTATTAGTTTTAATATCGTCAAAGCTGAACCAGCCGGTCGGATATCGCCGTTCACAGGTCCGGCGAGTGCGGGAAATTTTGGTCTACAATCTGTAACATCATCTTTACAACCACACAATAGCATGCAAGCTTTAAGGTATGTTGACAATTCAAATTAAGATTACAAAGTTGGAGTATAAATAAAAGTAAGGAAAAAGAAAGACAGGATATTTATTCTATTGTGTCTAATGTATTTATTCTATTTTAGGCCTCAGGTATCTCCAGGGCGAACGCCGTCCCCCATGGAATATACTGCCTATAATCCATCTCTCGTACAACAGCAATATCAACCAAATATTCAACCTATAATGCCAAACGTGTCTGCGATGACGGATGTACAGGCGTTTTCTTATGTAGATCAATTACAATTACAACCAGAACCAAATCTGTTGATGTTAAACAGAGTAACGTCAGAAAATCAAGGAGATTCCCAGCCAGTAAATAATATTGGTAAGTCTTTCTTTCTAATATTGCGCAATTTTTTTGCATATATAATCTATACTTTGAGAATTTCAATTGATTAAACATTTTTAAACGCGCGCGCGCGCGTGTGTGTGTGTGTGTGTATGTGTATGTGTATGTACATATATGTATATATAAATCTTATAGAAACTGCAGGAGCCCCGTGCTTCTTAGACATGGATAGTCAACAATTCAATTTTGATTGGAATTCCGCTGATCTCGCGGATTTTGGAGCAAATCTCTCTGCAAATCTGTCGACTGGATTATCCATATCCGACTCTATACAAGTAAGAATTAGTATAGTACTTTAGACACAAATTAGCATGTATACAAAATATTATATGTATTCACGCAGCTAAATTTTGAAATTACTGCAAGAATTAATTATTTTATCAACTTTAGCCTGAAGTCGGGAGCAATATCGAAGAAAGGAATAGTATGACCGAGCGTATTACTTGGATAAACCAAGAACTTTCCGCTTTGAATAAGATACTCAAACCTAATCGAGAAAATGATGGCTGAGAACTTGATTAAAATTACTTACTATTAATTAATATTGTGGCCTATGCCAAAGTGATCATAAGAAATTGCAACTGGCCTCATCTGTAATTTATTACAAGTGCTCTCTTCACTGCCATTAAAGAAAAAAAAAGAAAAAATTAATCGAGCTATTTTTTGCAATAGATAATAAAATATTTCATGTACAAATAAAATAACAAGAAAAATAGCAAGAAAACGATAATTTTGCACTTTAATCGTTTCTATTCGCAATCTATTTTATTTATATTATATATTCGATTTATTTTTTATTTATATAAAAGTATATAGAAAGAATTTTATGATAAATGAACAAAAAAGCTTTATATATTTTCCAGCGTTATTAATACACAATTTATTAATATACTCATCGACGAATATTAGTTGAAACACAGCAACATTATATATATATATATGTAATCTTAATATTTAGCTATTTGTAATTTATCTAATAGTTACACAATAAGCATTGGAGCAATTATCTACTCAAGATAAGTTGTTCGGTCGGTCATGTGTATGTGTGAGACTAATATCGGTGGGAGATGTAACATTTGTTTGTCGACATCAGAGATTGAGATGTTAATTTAATTTGAGATAATGCTCGGATTTATGATCAAAGTTCATAGTTCAGATCATAGTTTATGTTTTTAATAATAGATTGTACGATACACTTGATGAAAAAAATGAATGTCGCGCAACAAATAAAAGAAATTATTGTGATAAATTCTTCATGAGACAAGTTTATAGGCAATAATTGTAAATTATTAAATAAGATAAATATTTTTGTGAGCAATTTCTTTCTCACGTTTTTTTTACGCTTGTACGATTTCACTTCTCTTTTATTCTTTCTTTTTGCACAATTACGTTTTTTACAAAACTATGTTTATACCTCTGTATATATTTGTAATATATATGAACGCGTTATACATGTAGAAATAATGTTGATATACTCGAAAAAGCATATGGTAAAAAGATTGAAATCAATGTACTCAAAAATTTCAATGGATGTTCCGTCCAGATATTTCTTTTTATGTATATATTTTGCAGGAGTTTTTTATTTAAGAATAATATATATGGGAGAATATATGTGTGTATGCAATTATCTAATGTACCAATTTTATTAGATTAAGTAAATATATGATATCGTGCAATATAACATTGTCTTGATATAAGTATATTTTTACAACACATCTCTCAGGTAATAAATATTATTATAATGTATTCAGAGCACAAGAGGACACACACATATATATATGTTATAAAAAACCAATATCATATCTAAGAACTATAATTTATAATTAGCCATATATTATCTATATACAAATAAAAAGTTATAAATACAAGAGTGAGAAATTGACTTTAATCTCACGTTTCATATAAATTTTGTAATTTTTATTGTAATTTATACAGTATATGTCATGCATAAGTGTCTTTTGATGCAAGTGTAGACATCAGATGGGAATCATGCATAGAACATATAGAAAATGAGAAATAAGTCAATTAATATACATACACACGCGACGAGTCTTAGATTACTGCGTCATATCATTTTTCTCTATAAGCACTTAATATCCTGTTTAAAGATACAACAAAAAAGTATATATTTACAGTTATAACTGTATATTTACATAACATCGATCGATAAATGATGTTCTCCTATACTTAGCATGAAAAAGTCGGCAGTGTGGACGCTTGGATTATCTCGTAAAATTGTACATGTACATGTGTATAATTCTCTCTCCCTCTCTCTCTCTCTCTTTCGTGGCACGTGTACGCGAATATTGCATAAATGTAATCGCAAAGATGGCAAGTACATTATGCAAATATAACATCGATATAATGTTTTGAGCGGGGAAGAATTTTTTTCGCTTCACATATACATACATATATATACATGTGAAGAATAAAAAAAACATCCGTGTTGTTTTCCAAAATGTATTTACTTAAAAATACAATGAAAGTTTCAGTTCTGATGGAATGGGCAGAAATATATAGAGTCTGTGGCGTGTCGGTTATACTGTTACACGTTGAAAGAGATGATGCGATGGTATCCTGTACAAAAGTAGCTTGAACAAGAGACTTATGAACACACAAACCAAATTCTTAGCCTAGGATCTTCGTTTACGTTTAAATCGTGTCAGTTACCAGATTTTATGTCTTAAACTTTTTTTTTATGCTTACCTAACGTAGGGATGTAACGGATTGTATGTGTGGGCAATCAGCCTGATTGATTGTAAGACCCGTTAGCATCGGTAAGTTTTCCGAATCGCGTCGAGTACCCGAGCGCGAAGAGGAGTACCGTACTCGCTCTCTGCTTACCGGTACTTGGGAAGGGCTTGACACAGTACAAGACGCAAGTCTCTCTGGAAAATATGTTGCCAACGGGGCTTAGTAATTGTATTTAATAAAATTAAATGGACCTATACTTATAGTATTTATAGTGTACTATGTGAATGCGCTAAAGTACTGATTTTGCTCCAAGCACCTGTACTTTAAGATAGTCCTTTGCCAATTTGTCATCGTCAAGTTACTATCTTGAAGCAAACACGTGTAAATTTTACAGCAGCAGCAAATTGCGTATAAAACCGTAGATTAACAGAGACTGCTGGAAATAATGATCTGTACGCATCACATTATGACATTGATCGGCTGTTGAACGCGTTACATATGTTTTTATGAGGAGTATTCAAGTTTTCTTTCTGCATCATCGTTTGACGGTAAGGGATTTCTTGTAAGTATCAACGTTACAACACGGTCCAATCCCCCATCTCCTTGGTTTCCATATAGCGGGATTTTAGTCCGTGAGTGGAAGCAGCCCTTACACTGCCTGCCATCTCCTCACAATTCTCATTTCAGATATTAAAACCTATCACTACTTATGAGAACGAATTCATTTTTTTTTCTCTGATCTAACTGCGTTTTATTTAACTATCTCATTCGAAAATATTTGTACATTAAAACGTGGGACATCTTCTCGCATTCAAATTATCGTTACCTTTATTTAATTATTATGCTGCTATGGTACATGGTATAACCGCAATGTCTCTTCACCCTTTTATCTAACAGTCTCCCGAAAATAAGTAGCGGCATGGACATGCCAGTCGCAATGATTCACCTACTCTTGCATAAAGAGCCATTTTTTTTAATTATCAAATCGACGAATCAATCGTCGGTTCATGTGATCGTGTCATAAAAAATCTTAAATATCTTTGTCTTTTTTTAACGCGAATCTGATGAATGTACAATTCTTACGACACCGCGATCATTATGTAGAAAACTATAAGAACGAATAAATACTGTCGACTCATTCTGCAACTGTCAACGAATCATTGTTATGAGTAGTCCACAGTAAAATCAAGATAAAATCATGATACATAAAAGTAACTGAAACGCACTCCGATTACGCTCAATTAAGAACATTCGAATAGGGAGAGTAAGAGTACTTATTATATAATTGTCACAATATGTGTGTAGCTCAGATTTTTTTTTTATAATTTTGCGTCATGTACGGCAGTTCTGCAGTTATAAATATATATTTATCTATATATATATAATTGAACTCTTACCTTCTACAAAAATTTATATATATATACATATATATATATATAATTGGTTGAAATGAATCGAAAAAGGGTGGTGCCCTTACACTTTGCAAGTTGACTGTTCGATGCTCTCCCTTATCTATGCCCAAGCCTAAAGTGTAACAACCTCTCCACATTATATTACGTTTACATAATATTATCGTTAATAATAAAATGTTTCTTATCCCATAACTTTATACATACTATGTATAATTATTATGCAATATTAAAGTCACATATTACTCATCCACACTACCAGACGCGAGCGTTAATCTTAATTCCTGTCTCTATACCAAACAGGAGCACGAAGCGGTATGTGTTACATCTATATTTTAAGATTTTTTCTTTTTTTGTTTTAGTGTACATATTGAATGCCGAGAGATGTCCATTCGTGTCTATTTTTATACTTTATTTATTTGCCGCTCGTTACGTATGAATCGCTTAATTCTGCTCGATAGCCTCGCGCTCCTGTGAAGACACTGCAATTACTCATTTCGATTCGAGAAGGAGAACTCAATATATCACACGCACAAGGTGAGAGACATTCGTCAAACTACAAACGTAAATTTGATTTTAAATGTAAAAAAATCATCCCCTTCAAATATTCATTTTACAACTATTTAAATATAATAGTTTTTTTTTTATATCTTAAATAAGTTTCGATATAAAATTGTCCCGACGAAGAAAGCCAGATGACGGCAAATACCAGTTAGTAGGTGGTTCGGATAAAACAATAGATTCGTCTTGGGAATCGTGCGAACAAACGATCGAAAATAAGAATATGGATAGCAAGTAGAATTAACCCCCGAGTCCACAGGACGAATATATAGTTATCATTCAAACTACCTAATAGCATTTGGTGACGGCTAGACTACCAGAATTGCAAAGAGCCAAGACAAGTAGAGAATTGCGTTCGCATCTAATGCGTGTCAGCCCACCACAATTCCGGTGAGGTGGTAATTTTTATTTGTAGGTCGGAAGAGAGAGGATCCAGTAACACGGATTGGGCACGATGGATATCAACATTGTTACCAACCACTCAATATGAGAGTAAGTTTGCTGAGTTTGCCGAAAATCGACGATGACGCCACGTGCCTAACATCTCCCTTCTTAGTTACATATCTCTTTCCCTTCTTTCATTATGCGTCCTCCTCTTCGTCTTCTACTTCACCTTCCACTTCACCTTCCGCATCATCATCTTCTTCATCTGTAATATAACAAAAAGAAAAATCGCTTCAATGAATCGTTCTCAAAAAGAAAGATGTATTAAAAGCACAATTAAAGAAATTGCTTATCTCTACCTTCTCCCTCTTCTAAATCTTCTTCACCTTCAGGTATGTCGTCGTCGTCGTCATCTTCCTCTCCATCACCATCTACTTCCTCCTCCTCTTCAATTTCCTCTTCAATTTCTTCTTCTTCTACTTCCCCATCTCCATTTTCCTCTTTTTTCTGTTTTTTCGTTTCTTCACTTTTCTCCTATAACATGGAAAGATGACTTATTTAAAACAAATTTTTTATATAAATAAACGACTTGTAAAACGTAAAGATTTATCATCAATTATGAATGTCGCGAGAAATATGTATAAAATATAAATTAATGTTCGTGACATTTGTTTATTTTACGTATATAAAAAAGAGTACACTTTTTTTAGCATTAAAAGAGGATGATAAGGAGGAAAGAAAATTCAGCTTCGCGCGACAGCGGAAGAGACGACCAATGAGGACGGAGAAAAGCGTACCGGTCGACGAGGAGGACGAATCCCTTCCCGCCAAGAAATCCAGCGACGAGAAAAGAGAGATGGTGGGGACTTTCCCTATGCGCTAAAGCAGGATGGGACAGGAAAAGGGAAATGGCGAAGGGAATTGCGTCCATCTAGTAATCTGTCGGCGATGCCAAAAACACGAAACACGGATAGTAGAGAGCTTCGCCACTTTGACAAAAGGTTTAGAAGAGAGTTGTTCTCTTATTTATGACAGCGGCGTCGCGTCGCGTGCTGAAGGCAAGAAAGAGACCGATTAATAGTCGCGAACAGAGCAAAGAGAGGAAAAGGCGGGAATTTACAGACACCTGCCCACGCAACCTTAATACCCCCCGCATGTAGTACTATGCCCTTGATCCAGTCCCGATGACCCGTAACGGCCATAAAATGCAATAAGCGTCATCATAGTTTATCGATTTCGAGGGAGGGAAAGAGAGGAGAGTAGGCAGCAACGGAGTTTGCTCCGAAGGCAATTTGAAAATATGCCGCCAGCGAGGATCCCGAATTTGCGTCTCTGGATATCTAGCCGTAATATATCGCACGCGAGCGAGAAAGGTACGCGTGCTAATACACGTCCACTTCGACATGTCTTCAAAGGTGTCGTGCATCGCCACAACGGTTTCCAACATTCGGCATATTCCTGTTTCGATGAGGAGAGTCGTGTCGGTAACGCTGCACTCGTGACCATACGGCGTTGTTGGCCGATCGTGGTGGGGTGATAGCGCGCTGGCGGTGATGATGATGATGGCGGGTGATGGTAGTGGTGGCGGCGGCGGCGATTGTAGCCGGTTTGTGTGTGTGTGTGTGTGTGTGGTGTGCGCGCGCGCGCGCGTGTGTGTGTGGCGACACGCGCCGTGCGCGTATCAACGAGTACGAGAAAGCAACTTTGGATGCGCGCGCGGCATCACGTCGGCCAATTGGAAGCGCGCAAATCGGCGACGCGCGGTGGGAAGGCGGCCGGTGATTGGCAGATGACGAAGTTGTACGCTATGGTGGGGATACGGTTCGCATCGCGTACAATCAGGGAGAGAAAGAGAGAGAGAGAGAGAGAGAGAGAGAGAGAAAGCGCGACGGAGGGGAAGATAAGGGAGGAAGATACCGGAGCGGCGTGCCAAGTGTCGCGTACAACGTAAAGCCTTCGAATAAAAGTATAAATCTAAATTAAAAGAGAACGAGCATTTATTCCGAGAAATGGAATATTAGTCCCGCGGCGAGAGGGGAGTTATTAGCGAAGGCACTTTGCGCGTTGATTGCTTCGGGAAATGTCGATCGATCGTGACGATCGAGTTAAACGACGAGTACCGGAAGTGACCGGCGGCAAGAATGTCGGAGCAGGATCACATTCGACGCACAATCAATGTACGCGCTCTTTCCTCCCTCCCCCCCCCTCTCTCTGTCTTTCTCGCTTCTCTACTAATAATTGTATCGCCGTATATGGTCGACCTGTTGCGATAAAACGCTAATAAAGGATCGGTTACCGACGGCGTCTACAAACAATGGAAACCCGATCGACGAGCTGACGCGTACATTACTTTAAACCTGCTCCTATATTCTCATTCGTTTGTCGATTCGTGAACATTCGGCTTCGTTTGGCTGGACGCGATTAACAGCGTATTCACGCTATCGTTCGTTCGACAAAGACAGACGACGAGGATGAGAACGACGACGACGACGCCATCGCTTGTTATCCCCGCGCGATTACCTATCTACCCATTCTTAATCACGAGGTCTCACTAGATAACCTAACGCTCATAACCTATCGCATATAGATTCGTTTTCTCGTATAAATGTGTGAGTATTTGTATGAGTGTCGATCGCGTCGATCAACACTCGTTACGTAATTAACGCACGACACGCGTTAATCTCATCGGCGGATTATCAATGAAATCGCGCTCGCTAAACGATTCGTTTTTTTTTTTTTCGAAACAAAATATCGGCGAATTTTCCTCGTTATCATAACGATTTCATCTAACGAGGATCATCTTGGACAAGCCTGAGAAAATAGGGCGAATAACGAGAAACGATCGTAGCGCGCGTTTGATAATAATTTTAATTAAGATAATTAAGCGATAAAAAGGTGTTTGCGGAAAGTTGAGCGGTCGCGGGTGACGCGAGTACGACGATAACCATTAAATGCAATAAGTTATTTCTGGCTGGCGGCACATCGATCCACAAGTACGTTATCCGATCGACGCGACGCCTTTTCCCGCCTTCTCTCAATAACCGAACGCTCTACCTTGGTGGCGGTCGCCACGCGATTCGCTCCAATCGCGCCGTCTCGTCTCTCTCTCTCTCTCTCTCTCTCGCTTATGATCCGGCATCTCGTTTCTCGTATCAGTACCAAAGAGCGATACGGCGGCGACAATTTTGGAGGCATCAGCCGATATAGCGAATCGTTCGTTCTCCTCCAAGATATCGTCGTACTTGTGGAAACGAGCGCGATTCCCCATCGGTTTTTCCTCCTACGACCTCGACAGGTTCCCGCCTTTTCCCGCGCTCACCGTTCCGGAGCGATACTAATCGCGCGTGTATAGTTACTCCGGGAGGAGAAAGCGTCTATTCGAAAATGATCATTCTTTTTCTTCATCGCTCGCTTTTTACGATCCGATGGAATTGATATATAATACTTGGAAGAGAATCGCCGATAAACGCACGTCGCGTCGACTCGTGTTACGTGCGTGTGTATCATTTAAGCGCGGGGCCATTTCCACGTGACGCGCCGGCGCTCCTTCGATTTTCGCCTCGAAGCGCAATCGCATGGTAAATTATCGGCTAAAAATAAAGCCTATCTGCAACGCGCCCCCGACGTATCGCTTCCCCCGTGTATGTACCCGTGCGCGATTTAAGATGAAAAGTCGTGGCAACGATGTTTTCTCGAAGGTTCGTAGTAACGCGCCGCTGCGCGCGGTCGCCAAAGCCGCGAAAAAGAACAGGGGAGGCGCAGGAGGGTACATCGGGTATATAATGCACGGCGTTGCCGCTAGCTGCGCAAGTGGGGTTACCTTCGACGAAAAGATAGAAAGAGAAAGAGAAAGATGGAATAGCCGCCGCGCCGCGCTTCCACTTCGACAGTGTTGAGGACAGAGAGAGGGAGGGGCGGGCGAGAAAGAGAGAGAGAGAGAGAAGTGGGAGCAAGAAGAGAAGGGGAAGTCCAGAGTGAGAGAAAAGGAAGTCTTCGTCGTAGTGTTTATGCAGCAAATCGGTAAACAATTTTCAGGGCAACGTGTCAATCTGGAGTACATATGCGTCGGTCGCCTATCGATCCATCGTCGTGCGCGATTAACCCTCTTACAGCGAATTATCGATCAATTATGGTAGATAGATAGAGATAGAGAGAGGGAGAGAGAGAGAGAGAGAGAGAGAGGCGCGTGGGAGCGTGGCGGAGAAATAGAAAAAGGAAGAGAAAGGGAGAAAGAGAGAGAAGGAATGATGAACGCGGGCTTGGTTTCGGCCGCCATAATGGAAACCAATACAGCGTGTGATGGTGGCGACTAACTACGACGATGATCGGGAAAAATGCGCGGGACGCTCGCTTTTCCGACCGATCGCAATGATAACACTAGGCACAAAAATGGCGTCCGATCAACGAGAGGCCACGAGGCGGCGTGAAAAGCGTAAAGACGAAAGCGTGTGCGTGTCAGAGGCAGAGGGCGCGGAGCTAAAAAACCGCGAGGCGACAAACTCGCGTTGGACACGAAAAGAGAGACACGAGAGACAAGCACATGGCGCCAGCAGCCGTTGAGATTCTCTCCGGCTCTCTCTCTCTCCCTCCCTTTCTATACGCACGCGACGCGTAAGGTTTGGCGTTGCCTCGAATTTCGAAATCGCGAAACGCGGTAATTATAGACGATTTCGGTAGGAGTCGTCATCGCCATCGTCATTATCATCGTCAGCCATCGAACGTGCACGAGCGAGCAGAGAGAACGAGAACGAAAGAGAGAGAGAGAGAGAGAGAGAGAGAGAGGGAGGGAGAGAGAGAGGGAGGGAGGGAGAGAGAGAATCGTCGCGCTCGCGGTGGCTCCGCAAATATACAATGGCGTCCCTTACGCGCTCGCAACGAAAAAAACACTACGCACCGAAAAAAGATGTTACACGCGGACGCGGCGCGTTCGACGTCGAGCGTGCTCGACTACGCTCGGGGTCGCTCGCATAAGAAATATGGAGTCCGGCGAAGAAACGCCGGCCGGCGTGGCGCGGCGCGGCACGGCACGGCGTTCTCTCTCGCTACGCCGTACTACCATCTCGCTCGACGGCGCGAATATATACCGTTCAATGGGGGCACCGATATAAGAGCGCTCGTGTTTCGCGTGCCCCCGACGGGCATCATCACACGAGCGATGCGTAATAGAAAACCCGCGTGCGGGCGGGAAAATCCAATGTGGTATATATCGGCGAGCAATCTCAAGCGTCGATCCCGACGTTCAGCCGACCGTCGACCAAGAGTCGGAGTCGAGGAGGAGCGAGGGACCAACGGCGCGGCGCGCTTCGCGTATGCATCATCGTCGTCTCGAGATTGTAGAGGACTGTACGTACTAATTTTCAGGAGCTACGCGATAAGTTTGCACCGACATGATTCCCGTAATAATCCGGATCGCCGGATGATGATACGAACGAACGACGATCGTATCACGGAGAGCAGAGAACGGTTCGGAGATAGATCGGGTACTCACCTCGGCTGGCCTCTTGATCCCCTTGATGTCGCATTTCGCGTCCGCGGATGCCTTGTCGTTCTCCGTCACCTTCTCGACGGCGACCTCGTTATTCTCCTTAGTGCTCATGTTGCTCAGAATCGGCGACCTGCGATCCACGTCGATAATCCAGAAAGACCTCGCGACTTCGCGACTCGTAACCGAACTCCCGGAGTGCGAAAGAGCGGCGGTTGTGGCGTGTACGCGTAACGAAACTGCGGATACGTGTCCTCGCACGACGTCGGTTTCCGCCGGAATGCCTGAGAGAGCAGCGCGTCGTCAGGCGAAGACCCGAGGGGCCGCGAGGGAAAGGGAAAACGAGAGAGGAGGGGAGAGAAAGAGAAAGAGGGAGAGAGACGGATCGGAAGCTCGGGGGGGGACGACGAGGGTGACGAGGGTGACGAGGGTGACACGGATGGACGAGGGGAACGGGGGGGGGTGAGAGGAGCCGAACCAGTCAGGAGTGGAGCGTGTACCGACGACTCTGTGGCGCGAATAGCGCAAAGCGAACTACTACCGGATCACGGCACGCTCCTAGCACGTCCAACCTGGCTTTGTTCAAAAATGAAGATGGCGCGGGTTTGAAAGCCGATAATTCCCTGATTGGTCGGCGCTTACGACGGCCCGTATACCGACCTTACCGCGTGCAATCGGCGATTTTTATAGCGGCGTATAATGTTTCGCGACACGACGATGGATTTACGCGTGTAACGCGCCCTCCCCGAATATGAATAAAATTAAAACTCGCGGATGACGAGGGGTTCGAGAGTACGTGGCCCGAGCGGGACGTCCGGTTCGAGGCTACGTCGCTCGATTCAAATAAGCCTTGGCGCTGCGAATCGTCCCTTATATATACGTGATGGCTTTTTCAGATGCGACCGCGTCTATAAAATCGATAGATATTTTATTCGGAGAGAAACGATCGCGCGAGGAACGGATCGCTGAATTGGCGCGGCGACTTTCACGCCGCACGCACGTGTCCCGCGAACACGGTCAAAGTGCGTGTTTTCATGCGTTTTGTGCGACGCACGGATTAATCTATGTATATACAGATGGAGGGGAACGACGCCAAATCTTGCAAATGCATTCGCGTGACCCAGTCGAAATTATAGGCGTGTTTAACGTACTTTTGACAATTGTCCGTATGTTTACATCGCGTTATGTAATCTATCTTAATTAAGCGAAAAAAAGAATTTGTTCATCTCGCTATACCTTCGATATCGTACCTTGACAAAAATTTAATCATCACCCGGACATCTTCGACTTTCCCCTTTAAAATCGATATACATATACACATTTATTGTTTAGTACATGTATATATATACATTAGACGCTGCGTGTCGATTAATTGTATATCATATATATATATATATATATATACACGCGTTCATCGCATAGGATTGTCAGATGAACGAGCAGATTGTTAGATTGAATCCGCCTCGCGCGGAGCTGCTCGTTTATTTATATCTCGCACAAACAATAAAGGATAGCTTAATATAAGATTGCATTTATTGATTGGATGTTTTATATACCAATTTTGATACCGGCTGTATTAATGGCGTAAATCCAATCCGCGGTTTCGCGGCGACATCTCGTAGACAGTTCTCTCTCTCTCTCTCTCTCTCTCGGCTGTTTTAATACGCGAGAGAGAGAGAAATTCAAGATTCTTGGAATATTATAACATCGGTCTACACATCGTATTAATATTTACGCATGTGGAGCGCAAAAAATGTATATTCAAGGTTCATGAATTTATTGCAACGTGAACGCGTTTGCGCAGACGCGCTGAGTAATAGTTCCCGTCCAACGGCGCTTCGAATTTCCGGTCGAGTCGCACGTTTCTTTGCGTTTCCTTTTTCCTTCTATACGTTCAAGATGGTAGGTCGATACGACTCTTTGACGAATTAATTTTATCCGCAAATATTTCGAAGATCATTGTCGTTAAACACTCCGCAAAATTCGCATTCGCATTTCAAATATATTTATTGGAATTTAATGTTAATATTTTGAGACTCGATGTGCGATGATTATTACGTGAATTGGAACATAACCTTAAAGCAGAACATGTTTTGATTCACCGCGACGGTAACATTTCGTCAATTATTTAACAAGATGTACCTTTCTCGGAGATAAATGGCATCATTATTCGGCAAAATTGTGATGTAACATTTGTTTGATCTTTGTTTTTTTTTTTTTTTTTGATTTTTTAAAGGTTAACGTACCGAAGCAAAGGCGTACTTTTTGCAAAAAATGCAAAGTACACAAGAATCACAAAGTGACGCAATACAAGAAGAGTAAGGAGAGACATGCCTCGCAGGGCAGAAGACGTTATGATCGCAAACAGCAAGGTTTTGGCGGTCAAACTAAGCCCATCTTTAGAAAAAAGGTAAGCCTGTATCCTAATATTATTATAATTACTTAAATATAGATTGCAGTTTTGTACTACATTTATTAGCTGATACATAATATGACTAGAAAATACTATAATCGACTATTAACATGCAAATTTATGAATGTTATTCTCTATTGTGATAGTCTTTAATGTTATTAATTGCAATGTTACAATATCAAATTGATCTATACCATCGATGATATTAACAATTGATGCATGTATTATAAAGTTATAAAAATTATTTTTGCTTTTTATTTTAAATATATTTTGTCATATGTGTATAGGCAAAAACGACAAAGAAAATTGTATTGAGGATGGAATGTACAGAATGCAAGTACAGAAAACAAATTCCACTGAAAAGATGTAAGCACTTTGAACTGGGTGGTGACAAGAAGAGAAAGGTGAGTACAAACATGTTTGAAAAAAATATTCAAAGATAAAACATTAAATTGATTCTTAATTAAGAAAATTACTGTTTTCAGGGTCAAATGATTCAGTTCTAAATTATCCACTCAAGGTTTTCAGGATCTTCTGTATTTAATAAGAAATAAATAAATCTATAGGGATTTTTACACATCTTTATTTGGATGGTTTGTGTTCTATAATGTGAAAATGTCTAAACGAGCAGCACTAACTTCTTAATTCTTATTCATCTTGATTCTTCCTGTTATCCAATGACTGTAGTATAGGAACTATCTGTTATGGAATGCTAACAAGATAAGAAGAAAAAAGGTACTAAAATGATATGTATCTCAGCATTTGCATTTGTCAGATATATAAAATAAATCATGACTTGTATGCATACATGTATTAAGAGTAATATAATTTTTTTTTATATTAAAAAAGCAATGTGTTTCTCTTAATGATAGAGAATTAATATATTTATATTAAAGTTTATAGATAATATCTAAATGTGAATATTGAGATATTTATATCAAGTAAACATTCCAATGTTAATCAAATATAGCATAAATGTTACAATATCTGTATAAATGAAAACAGATATCACACTTACTCCAATATGGAGGTATCCAATCCTTCCTGCTTCATCTTTAATTTAACGCCTTCTTTTGGTACACCAACATGTAACATTTTAAAGTACTTTTCATAGCGAGGATCTTTAGCTGCAGACTGTACTTTTGTCTCTTCGGCTTTAGGTTTTACTTCACTGTTATCAGGCTCATCCACTTTGTGTACTTCTACTTCCTCTAACTTACTCTTATCATTCTCATTAAAACTATCTGATTCTTTATGATGTTCTTGTTCTAAACCAGGTATAGAAGATAACTATAGAAGCAAAACAAAACATTGAAAAGATATTAAATAATTCTAGATAATTTATTGCACAAAGGAGATTTTTTTTCTTTTGTTACAATTTCTTTAAATACGCTCGCACAAAGTATTCACATACCCGCGATTCTAGTATCTCTAACGACGCTTCTAACTTTTGCAACTTATTTTCAAACTCGAATAGTCTCTCCTCGCAGCATAGGGCAAATTTATTTAAAAACGTAACGGTATGAGTAATAAAATGATTTATAAAAGAGACCGTTCGTTTTTGGTTGATTGGCGGTACCTAGAATACAAATTCATCATTTCAAGCATGCTTCCTGCACTGATTATCATTTCGTTAAGCATCTTAACGAACATCATTTTCGATGAAGTGTTTATGCACGAGAAACGTTAAGATCTTATCGACACCTTTGTGTAATCTATTGTCGGCTCGATTATCGGTATCTTGTAGTCACTCATCGTGGATTACAGACGTGTGTAAAGCCTTCTTGTTTTCAGTTTACCAAACTGTCAATTCCTCTGTCACGCGTACCGCGTACTACGGAAAGATTTCGCCTCACTGCGCAATGAATACGGAGAGTGGAAACCGCATTTGCGTCTCGAAGGTTCCACAGACCGATAACGAAAGTCGAATGTGCGCATCGTCGAGGCGTTTGAGCCTACATTGCCGATGGAATTCTCGAATCATCGACAGATTATTATAATTTGTTTGTATAAAACGTTTAAACAAATTTATATAAAAAGGACTCGAAATTGGCATAATAAATAAATGGCACTCGAATAATGTTATAAGTTATAATGTACATATATTGATCTTTGAAAAAATTATCTTTCGGATACTCCTCTGAATGCAGAGAATTATTTTTATTTTTTTACATAAGAAGATTAAATTACAGACAGAATATGAAAGACGATACATTTGTATAAAGAAGAATATTATTGTAAAGATCTGTTTTTTATTATATATTTGCTGCTTTGCATTTTTTTCCAAAAAACGATTACACATTCTGTTTCGTCGTGTGGACGATCTGTTCGTTCGAGCTACACTCTTTTTAGCGGTACTTTTTTTCCAAATTTTCCTTCATCCCGTCTTTCTCTTCTCTTACACACACACACACACATATATATATATATATATATATTTATTTTAAAATTTATATTTTATACTTGTAATTTGTACACTTTGAATGCGTCAAGTATGACAGGTGAATAGAACGAAATCGCTAAATACAACAGCTCCCCTATCCTTGTACTGTCCGGTAAAAGGTTAAGTTCTCGGATCGGTGCGTGAAACGTCCAACAGTCCGACCCCAACCTCCAACCGCTGTAGTCGCGCGAGCGCACGCATCACGCATCTGTTTGTCAACCGGGAATCGGCTGTATGGAGATTTCGCGGTTCCCCAGTATTTTCTGAAGCATGGATTCGCCGCCGAGCCTGGAGACCGTTTACCAGGCCGTGTGCTCTTTATATAATAATACAAATCCAGCCGAGCCAGGAAAAGCGTCATTATGGCTGGGAGAATTACAGAAATCGGTGAGTCTATATACGCGTATTGTGTTTCGCACAGTCTTGAGAAAAAAAATGAATCCTTTTCATTATCTCTCCTCGCACGCACTTTGTTCATCTCAAGAATGCATAAGCGTGCAGGTTTCTTATACCTTTTTATCGGCATCAAGAATGACTGTGTCGAGAGGCTAACCTGAAAGGGGAAATGTGTAATTATTGCCAGGAGAATATATTTTATTATATTGTAATAATGAGTGAATTAAATTAAACATGAAACCAATGACATTGTACTTTTTATATTTTTTTTTATTAGATTTGGTGAATCTTTATATTAATCCATTTAATTAGTAATCGCGACATACGATTCTTCTACTATATTGGATATACAATTTATATGTCATGTTTCAGAATTTGTAAAAAGAATTTATCATTTTGATACATTTGCATGTGTTTTATAGGTATACGCATGGAAGATAGCTGATGAAATGTTGCATCAAAAACGAAATATAGAGTCTTGTTATTTTGCTGCGCAAACAATGCGTACTAAAATACAACTCTCTTTTCATGAATTACCTCAAGAGGCTCATATGTCATTAAGAGATTCCTTGCTGGAACATATATCACAAATTAATGAACATACTAATTCTGCTATTGTTACTCAGGTTTTTATACATATTCTCTTATAAAACTATTTTTATATTTTTTGATAAAATTCTTATGATTTTATATTCTTTTGCTATTAAAGTATTGCATAGTTTTTATTAATAATTTGAAATTTTTATATTTACAGTTATGCTTAGCATTAGCAGATCTAGTTCTACAAATGACATCATGGCAAAAGCCAGTAGTGGACTTAATTAATAGATTTGGAGGAAGCACTGCAAATCTGTGGCCATTGCTTGAAATACTGACAGTGCTCCCAGAAGAAGCAAGTTCAAGATCGCTCAGGTATAACAAAATGTTTCATTTGATATAAAAGTAACAATTAAAGAACTACAATTGTTTCATTTTTATACAGGCTGGGAGCTAATCGTAGGCATAATATGTCACTTGAATTTAATACAAGTGCAGATACTGTGACAGAATTTCTAGTATGTATAACAACTATATATTATAGTAATTTTTTGCCTACTATATATTTTATATATGATAATAAATGGATGTCTTCCTCATTATTTTAATGTTAGTTATTCAATATTTCATATATAGTGTAATTGCAGAAAATGTGTCTAAAGAACGGCAGTGATAATATACAAATCCGAGTGACTATTCTACGATGTTTTACCAGTTGGATAACTGTTCATGCAATACCACTTGAAGCCATACCTTCGAGCGACGTGATTGCTTATGCCTTGCAAGTGAGTCTCTTGAGGCTGATAATGTGATTACAGAAGAAAACAATTATTTTCTGTCCTATTTTATCGAATTATTTTATTTTATAGGTACTTAGCAATCATATGGCTGGCTCGCAACTGCATGAAACAGCTACTGACTGCATCTGCGTAATTTTGCAGACGCTAGGGGAAGATATGAATCGCCGTAGTGCACTATATAACAGTGCCCAATTGCAGCAAGTGCAAATGTGTATTTTCACGAGTGTAATGAATTTAGAACAGCCATATCACTTATCTGTTGCGCACGAGGATATGGAAAAGTAAATTCTTTAGTATACTCAAATATGTTTATAGCGTAAAACAAGTATGTTTGTAGTCATTAAATATATTACAGATCTATAAATTACTGTCGAATATTCACGGAATTGGCCGAAACGTTCCTAGAACTTATGGTAACAGGTAGCGAAGGTGGGGAGCAGTTTTATGCCACACAGATTTTGGACCTTGTTCTCACATGTGTTGGTCATCATGATTATGAGGTAAATATATTGAAAATGTATAGATGACTCAATTTTTTTTTTATTCAATATTATTAGATAAATATTGTTGTTCAATCTAAATATTTTATGCACTGATTATATAACATCTTTTACTAAGGTTGCACAGATAACTTTTAACCTGTGGTATCGGCTATCGGAAATTCTTTATCAAAAAAATAGCGACGATCTTAATACTGTATTTCGGCCACATATTGAGAGATTGATTGGTGCCCTTTGCAGGCATTGTCAAATGGAACCAGACCATGTAAGTATTTACTAGGATTTTATTAAACGATAGCGATATTATATAATATAATACAAGCAATAAATTGGTAATAACAAAAATTTATTTAATATCAACCGTCAGTTGGGTCTTGTGGAAGAAGGAGGAGGAGGAGAAGAATTTGCCGACTTCCGAAACCGCGTTTCGGATCTGATAAAAGACGTAGTGTTCGTAGTTGGAAGCAGCCACTGTTTCCGACAAATGTTCTCATCGTTGACTGGAGGACCTGGACCACAGGGTCAACCTGTACATACACCTACCTGGGATTCTACTGAGGCTGCGCTTTTCGTAATGCAAGCAGTGGCGAAAAACATTCTGCCGTATGTTTCTTTATTTGTTTATTATGAAACAAAACCACTTAAAGATTAAATATAATAATGATTTTGTTACAGAGAAGAAAATGATGTTGTTCCGAAAGTGGTAGAAGCTATTCTTAACCTACCAGAAAATACTCATATAGCTGTACGCTATACTAGTATTCTTCTGTTAGGTGAACTATGCGAATGGATAGATAGGCATCCGCAATCATTAGGTAAGAGTTTAGTAAACATTAGTAAACATTTGTCATCAATTTAGATACAATTCAATATAGCATTGTAATATCATTGTAACATCAAAATTTTCCATTATTTCAGAACCAGTGTTAAATTTCCTCTTAGCATGTTTAAATCAAAAGGGTTTAGGCACTGCCGCCTCAGGTGCATTGTTAAGCATATGTACAGCTTGTCCGTTACATATGGCCTCGCATTTTTCTGGACTTTTACAAATAGCACGTTCTCTTGACAATTTTCCTATCAGTAATGATGCAGCAATTGGCCTACTGAAAGGTATTTAATGAATTGTATTATTTATAAACACATACAATTACGAAATACATAGTTTTATTATCTATTACTATTAATACTTTTTCTCGTTAACGCGGAACTAAATGGCAAGCGCTATTTGCTTTCATATGTGTATCGTAACAGGAGTGTCGATAATTTTGGCAAGATTACCACACGAGGAAATTACTTCGGCAATGCGAGAATTGTGTTGTTTTCAAGCGAGTTCCCTATGGGCGCTTCTCGCAGATAATATTCCAATCGAGAGAGGAACCAAGACTGATCCTGTGATATGGCTGGATAGATTAGCTGCTATATTTAAGCACACTAATCCTCAAATCGATGAACCTAATAAACCTCATCCTTGTCAGACTGTGGTCATTGAAGTGAGTGTTATGAAAGATAAGAAATCTTTGTAAGATACTAATTACATTCGTGCACGTTTGAGTTATATCATTATTTATGTTTGTAGATGTGGCCAGTATTGTCGAATGTGTGCGAAAGATATCAACGGGATGTGAGAGTCATGGAGAGATGTTGCCGCTGCATACGTTTTGCAGTACGCTGCGTAGGCAAACATTCTGCTCATTTGCTTGAACCGATTGTGAAACAGGTATTGATTTTCGATCATATTATAATGATATATATGATGAATTATATTTTCTCATTTAATGCATGTGAAACGTTTTTATTTCACACAGATCGTACCGTTATATACGGTACATCAACATAGTTGCTTTTTATATCTTGGCTCCATATTGGTGGACGAATATGCGACTGACTCGGAATGTGTATGGACTCTGTTAAATATGTTACAAGCTTTTATTGGCCCCACCTTTGCCCTTCTTGAACAAGAAGATGGGTTGAAAAATCATCCTGATACAGTAGATGATCTATTCAGGTTATGCGCCAGGTGATTGTGACTTTAATTAATCGATAATACTATTTATACTAGTTATACGTATCTATCAATGCTTTTATCGGATCGTTTCTTACAATGCTTTATAGTGCGATAATATTTAGTTTCTTTTTATGCAAAAGGTTTCTTCAAAGAGCTCCTGTCCCTTTATTACATTCTCCCGTTATCGGGAGCATTGTAGATTGCGCTATAATGGCTTGCAGTTTAGATCACCGAGACGCCAACAGTTCAGTAATGAAATTCTTTTACGATCTCTTGCATAGCGGCCGCAGTTACAAGGTAATTATCTAAGCACGTGAGAGTGAACATTAAAATAAAATTCCTTCAACATGCATGTGACTCGTACATAGATTTCTAAATCATATTTTTATCTATATTTAGGATCGATCAGATTATACGATACGACGACAATTGGTACAAAATATATTGCAAGAGAAAGGCCAAACCTTAGTTATAAAATTATTACATGCTTCAGTATTTGAGCTATCTTCTTACATGCTATCCGATGTGGCTGATGTCATTATAGAACTTACCCGAAATGAGACAGAAGTAAGATTTATTTTATCAAGTTTTATAATATATTTTTCGCACATTTCTTATATTAGATTTATTTTATATATTTCAGCTTATGTCGAAATGGCTAGCAGAAGCTATCCTAACAATGCCATCGCAAAACGCAGGTGGAGCTCCTACAGCCACATCCGAACAGCTTACTGAGTTCCATAATACAGTCACGAGGTACGTAGCATATATAATAGATCAATGCAAATACAGCTTAATTTACTTATTTTTTTATTTTTTAGGTCAGAGACACCAAAAAACGTTACACACGCCCTACGAAATTTCGCACGTCTGTATCGCTAAATGCGTTTATATAATATATATTATATTATATATAATAAATATATATATATATATATATATATATATATATATATATATATTATATTATATTATATTATATATTTATTCATTAAATTTCTTAAAAATGATACACATTATTGAGATCTTCCAGCAAGTTTCGATTACTATATCAAGAATAAAAATCTGGAAACAGCGAAACATGTAACATGTGAATCTCACGAGGTGCTGTAAAAACATTAGGAAAAAAATTACATAGATTTTTATGCTCTTATTATCTACAGTATGTTATATATGTTTGCAAAGTTTTTTTTCCTCTTTTTTTCCTTTCTTTTTTTTAATGTGTACATTATATTTGGGCAAGTATCATTTTTGTACAAGTATGTATCAGAAAATTCTATATATTTTTTTATTATTTATTTGTAACTATTCTTTAATTATTCTGTATAGAATATATTCTATATAGAAGAGATGTCTATATTATATCTATTGTGCTAGATAATGTGTATATGTGTATAAAGAAAGATTGTTTTTTTTTCCGGATTTAAAATATATCGATCAATTTCTTTTTAATAAAACAAGAAAAATTAAATACTTTGCAAACATACTATAAATAATAAATACGTGGACAGAATTCATGAAGAAAATTCATTCAATATATATGTGTGCTAATTACTATAAATTAAGTGAATTATGCCGAATTAATTATATTCACGGGTAAAATATTTTGATAATTATTTGCAAAAATTTTATAGTATTTTTTTTAATGTCTTGACTACTATTTCGACATAATTACATTTACTTAGTATAAAAAACTAATCAAATTTCCAAGTTTCCATACAAGAATAATTAATGGTATTTGTTCAACTAATGCACACATCTCAGAATAATTTAAAATAATTTTAAAAATAATTTTTAATTAGAAGCTCACTTTTGTAAATGTATTACAATAACAGATAATATGATATATCTAAAAAATTGAGACAAATTTTGAAAATTTATGTCCATAAACTTTAATTAAAGAGAGAATTGTATGTGCAAAAATTAATCAGACATATTTATCATTGTTTTTAAGTTAATGTTGCAAAACATTATTAGGCATGTTTCTAAATTGAACATATAATAATTACTCGTTATTCAATTTTTTTAAACGCGAGCTGATTTCTGATTCATATCTATCATAATATAATGGTGAAGAAAATTCTCTTGCAGTTACCTTGATACACGCGAATGTAATTATTCACATAACACAAATTTGAGAAATTTATACAAATTTTTCCATGTTTACATATATAAAATACATCTGTAGAGTAAACATGTATTTTAAGTATATTTTAACAATTGTGTAACATACATATAATAGCAGATATAAATAACAGGCATCACCTTGCTATGTTACTGCAATACATTCACGAACGATGATAATGATAGAATCTTTTATCTATAAATGAGTATGAAAATAATTGTTATATTTTCTAGTTTTACGCTCTGAATCTAACGTTTAAGTGTACATATCGTTTATATGACAAATATTAGATACCGCTCTTCTTTCGTGGAATGTTAATGTACAGAATGAAGTAATCGATTAGAGAATTAAGTAACAATATAGAGAACGAAATGTTTATAATGTATTACTACTACATATGGTATAATGCGTCGAGATGTTAAGCTCGTTAAATCCTCGACAACAGTATTCCTTCAAATACTGTTTGATGTAGCATTTACGTTGAGTGCTAATCGTCATTTTGTTTCATAATAACGGTAATCTTTCGATGAAATCTCGAATAAAGTGATATTTTTTACGGAATCGTACGCTTTTCAGTTGTAGAATATCACAACATTTCGATAGTCTCGAGCCAGAATTGCTGAAATGCTAAACAGCATGAAATGCGATTAGCAGAAGTGAAATCGGGCGGCCAGGTGGATCGACTGTGACGGTCGATCAATGTGACGCGGTAATGTGCCACACTGATTGTCGGGAGATGCATCGGAGACAAAAAATCTCTTCGCCAGCTGCGCGATGCACCGTTCGTTCGAGCGGCGCATTCTCGGTTGCAAGGTGAGCCGGAAATATTCGAGCTGCCAGGAGGGAAGGCGAGCGCGCAGGTGCCGTGCGTTCAAGTCGTGCTGCGATTTTTTTTGTTTTCTCATAAGGCGGTGCACGATATTATCATGCCGTCGAGACATGCTCGAGTGATACGCCAAACTGTACTACTCTAAAAGTATTTTATATGTGAGCATTATTTTATCAATCTGAACTACATACATTTTACACTGACATATCACATAGATAAGATGATCATGGTATCTATCATTCGCTTTACATTATTTATATATTTTAAATTTTTATTTCCATACTAGAAATTTTCATTTCTTTATAATTGTAAATTGTGCAGATAAATCGAAGAACCCAAGGAGGTTTGAGAAAGTGAGACAAACTTCTCGGAAGGCATCTTGCACCGTCGGCAGAAAATTCTAGTCGATTTACGGTATCGAAGAAAACGGCCATTCTGAGAATTTAGTAAACAGCGTTGAATGCAGGTTCGGATATACCGCGTCCTCCGTCAGGACATTGCTGGCGGTCTCGGTGCCTGAGTCACTCAGCGGTCGCGTTATGAGTCAGACGCGCGCAGACGGGCCTTATTGGCCAAGGAATTGGTTTCTAACAAAGGAATGTTGTTGCAAGCAGCCGTGCGATCGTCTTCGCGACGCTTTCTCCATTCACTCGAGTCGCTCGAACGAAAATATATGTGTGCTTATCTTTTTAAATATTATTACACTAATTTTATATGTATGATTCCGCGTAATGAAACATATATTGCACTGTAGTAAAACTAAGAATAAGATGATGCATTTTGTTTCGAAGAAATTATTAATGCTTCGAGATATACATGTATCTTCATTACCAGCGTCTTTAGTTATCGGAATATCATTTCATCGTGTTCTCATTTTGACACATTGCGCTAATTGCAAATTCCCGCATGCGTATTAAGGTGTGATTACTAATGTCGACGAATATTCCGAGCCCTTTCTCAAGCCGAATGTCCACGCGTGCGTCAGCGTCACGCGTCTCGTTGCCGGCTATGACGACAACGGCTATCGACGCCCACTTGATATGTGTATATGTCGTCGCTGTTGTCTATCAATAAAAGGCTCTATTTGCGGCGTCTATATACGCGCATATATATATATATATATATATATAACGACACTCATATAAACATATCGCGTTAACATTACAACCACGGTACCATTCACGGCTTTCCACGACGCGGCGCACGCATTGCATGCGAACTTCGATGATATTTAACAAACGAGAAAGAGAGAGGGAAGGAGAAAGACAGAAAATGTAGAAAAGGTAGATATAGGTATTAGGTAGATAGGTAAGCAGTTACTGAGAGGGACATTTTCCGGGACATTGTCCAACTATTTCAGAGCTGCAACTTTACCAGTACAGCATTGTGTCCTGAAAAGGACACACATCTATAACAAAAAAAAAAGGAAGAACTTTTCGCCTACGCCAGCCGTTGATTTCGCACAAAAGCCGGGCAAAACCCGCATTTACATCCTCAACGACACGTGGAACGACGGGGTGTCGTTTACCTGCCTGCCTCTTCGAGAAGAAAGTAAGCGTCCATGATGAACGTGAACGTGGAAATACGTTCGAAAGAAGAGAAAGTCGTCGTTGAAGATTCCTACTTATAATCTCGCAAAAAGTGATTTCTTAATAATATAATGCAATATCATATTCTTTCTACACATATATAGTTGAACATATTACAAGATTGAATGTCGTATACAATTAGAGTGCAATTAGCGATTATCGCAATGTGTGCCCGAGACAACGAGTCGTTTTTCGATTCTAATGCGGTTAAAATTAAAATTACGCGTTGCCTTTGCACAACTACAATGTTAAATAACGTCATTCGTTTGCTGTCTGTAAAGTGCAAGCAGGGATGCGTCCGTTCTCCCGCCCTTGCCGCGCCCGTGATGTATCGGGTGACCAATATAGGGGCGAAGGGAAAAGAAAAACGAGAGACACGGCTTCTTCGTTGTGGCTAATGCGAGCAATTATTTTTCGTGAATCTCGACACGATCATAATCTCTCCCATATGCGATCACCGCGTTCCAGGCATAATCAAGATTTGCCGTTTGCGCCAATCTTTCTCCTTCGTTGTCAGCGCTCCTTTTCCGTCCCTTAATCCTTTGATACCTTGAATCCCTCAAAGTGATTTTGCATAAAGGAAGATTCTCGACGAGAGGTTTTCCGGATAAAAAAAAAAAAGATGAGCCGACATATTCCCATCGCTATAAACCCGTCTTCGACGATTCTCATCTTGGTCTTTTAGTTTCCTCGTCGGTCGGCGAGAGGATCGTACCCGTTCAGCTAATTGACCGGGTTAAGCAATTACGAGCGACCCCGCTAATTGAATTGCCGCGATAGTCGGCGTCTGACAATGAGTCAAAGCCGGCTGCGAGTGATTCACGAACCGTTGACGTGTCTCGCTGACGCGTATATCGAGAGGTGACACTCTTCTCGATTAATCATTAATACAAATGTATTGTTGAATATATAATTTAGACATCGCAAACTATAATGTGTTAGTTCGACACAAAACTCTTCTTTACTTTTTACAAATTTTTTTTTAACGTTTTTTTTTTAATTATATAATTAATATTTTATTCGAAGATATTTGATAATATTTTTATACGCAAAAATTTTATAAGCGTTGTGAGGGTCTCGCTTTGTCTTAAAATTAACAAAGAAATGGTTTTAGAGAGAGTGTTCTTTACAAATGTACTGCGAGGCGAACATGTAGCTCGTAAAACACGTACAATCTTAAAACGATACTCTAATTAAAGCTATATGGGACAGAGTTAAAGATAAGTCTCTCACGCCGAAGATAGTTCCGTGACGAGTAATTAACGGGCAAAATCTGGCTCGTTAAATATAGACGGTACAGAGTTCTAGAATATCTCCTTCACTTTTATCGCGAGTATCCAGGACGCTCGATAAACTAAATCCCATATATTCGTGTCTCTAACAAAGGTTTCGTAGCAGAATAGCGTTAAGTGAAACGCAACGATGATAACGACAATTATGATAAAAATGATCCGATAAAAAAGTATAATCATTTGGAAGCTTTTTTACGTGGAAAGGAATGTCTCTCGTCATTAATTAAATGGCTCTGAGCTTAATGGATAGATGATAAAGGAGAGCGGAGACGGAGGAAGGTGGAAAACGCGTGTCGCGCTGCCGACAAGGTCAAGCCTCGTTCATCTCGCGCGAGAGATGATTTCTCCGCAACGAGCCGGGCTTCTCGGAATTTGCACGATTGCGGATCGGGATCGCCGCCGGCTGGATGCACCCTCTCGCATCGATGCCGGTATCGAGGCAGCAGGCAGCGCCGCGTTGCCGGGCAACCAGACGGCCAGACCGCCAGCCGTCTGTGCCGATCGGTTGGGGTGCGCGAGAGATCACGCGCGCCAGACAAGGGACAGGGGGACGAGGGGGGGCAAGAGGGCCGCAGGGTGGGGCGGTGGCGGTGGCGGTGGCGGCGGCTGCGACGGCAGGGTAACGATACGAGATAGCGGAGGGAAGGGGAGACAGCATGAAGGGTGCTGGAGGGGACGATCTCACGCAAACCTTGGAGCGCACAATGAGGGAGGGCTGCGCGGATACAGATGGATCTCTGTGCCTGGCAGTGGGGGGAAAGTGCAACGTGTCCGATGGTGCGGGAGAGGAGCGGAGGAAGGGAAGAAGGGGGTAGCGAGCCGGCAGGGTCGGAGTGCCAGAGGGTGCCGCGCCGAGGAAAAATGAATATATTCGCCGAAATGATTTCGGAGCCGGCGACTGTACTATGAGAGAGAGAGAGAGAGAGAGAGAGAGAAAAAATGTTTTTTTTTTTCCCGACAGGAATATAATCGATGATACTCTCTCACATCGTCCTCGTTGTCGTCCTCATCGCCGGCGCTACTCTCGACATTTTTTTCTCTCTCTTTTTTTTTATTTCGCTTTTATTTCGCGACAGCGTTGTAACTAGATTGCTCGCGAACCAATATAGCGAACCGGTCTCGACGAATTTACGAGGATGAATTGGTCTGACGACGATTCGATGATCGCGATTTCTACCGCGAATTATATGGTGGCGATGGTTTAAGGCGAAAGGTAGATTCGCGAGAGGACGTATCGCGTGCCAAAAACTTTGGGAAGCGCTATAATTTCATTCGAATGAATAATCGAATGACACGAGGGACATGAAACTGCAATAAAAACCAAATTATATCGGTTTATTAATAACAAGCATGAAAATCGATCAGCAGGCCATTGAGGGACAGAATTAGTTAAATGTGGAAATTAAATCCGACGTGCTCACAATATCAATTATAATTGGAAGTAGACAACGATTACACAATTTCGTTTTGCGGATTATCATGGCAGTTATTGAATATTATATATATATAATGCGGTTAAAGTTGCCACGCCAAAGGAACACGGATATGCAAAAATAGATGAGAAAGCCGGAAAGAATTGATCTTTCAAAAAATGAAATGTAAAGATATTTCTTATTATCTGATTTGTTGCAAATAAGAATTAAAAAATAAAATCATTCTAATCGTTCGAAATCCCTCGATATTCCTTTAACAAATTTTTCTCGCGCAAACCATCAATTACACGTAGTCTCTCTCTCTCTCTCTTTCTTTATTTAAAAAGCTAAACTCGCGGCACTTTGTACGACAATTCCGCTCGCTTCGAACGCGGAATGCGGTAGCGGAGAATAATAAATAAAGACGAAAGGTGTATTTCTCTCGTAAATGAGCAATCGGGCCGCGCATGCGATCGCGCCGTTCCTGGCCGGTCGACGTCGCGGTGCCGGGTAGAGGAACGAAGGTACAAAAAGAGAAAGAGAGAGAGAGAGAGAGAGGAATGGTAGGGAACTGACGCGGCCGTCGGCGGGGTGTCAGGGGCGGCCGGGCCAGACGAGGCGAGGTCAGTTATCCGCCACGCCCGATGTCGACGTCGTCGTTGTCGTCGTCGTCGTCGTCGTAGTCGTCGTCGCTCCGACGCGTTTTCGGCGGCGCCGTCGCTCTGCTGCTCATGCTACGCTGCCTGCGTATCGTCGCATTGCCAATGTTCTCGTTTTTTTCCTCTCTTCCCACGATTCATCCTCTCTCTCCTAAGGTCACCATCTCTCTTCTCTTCGTTCTCTTTCCCTCTTTCCTTATCTTTCATTATTTTTCCGATTATCACACTTTGTGTCTTTTTTTTATTCCTTTCCATTATTTAATTTTGAGAGCTATTTTCTATTATTATTTTCTATTACTGCGTCGTTTAGATAATCTCTTTTGTACAATTGCAATCGTCCGATTATCTTGTAATTACATTGAACGTCGAACAACATTGATTGCCTTATAGATGGATAGATAAAATCGGATATGTGTGTTGTATGAAATAATAATTGAAAGTATTTTTCATTGATATGGCATTTTTTTTTATACATATCGATAAACCAAACTAATTGTAGTAGATTTTCATCGTTTGTATTTGTCACAAAGTTCAATTCTTAGAAATCTACTCTATCTTATATTTAAGGTATGCATATAGTCATACTATCCCTCATACTCTACCATGTATATTATATATATATATATATATATATATATATATATATATATATATATATCCTACTTTAAGCTAACTACATTTTCTTACGTATTTCGTTTCCTTATGTATTTCCTTCTATATTCCGCGGAAATTTTTTTAACGTACATACAAATGTCTATAAATGTCTCTTTCTCTCTTCTCTGTTCCTGTCACTGTACGCCGCTACGAGCTTGACATCGTCTATTATGACATTTAACATCGCGCTCGAATTCCGCGGAATGACTATCGTCCATTGGCTCGCACGAGAGAACCGATATTTCCGATTGCCAGGGTACACTTTTCCTCTCTCTCTCTCTCTTTTCTCTCTCGGTTGCATCTCCTCCACTGTACACCGTACAGTCGTCGAGGATCGAGAGAGACTTCTCGTAGAGCCGCCCATAAACGCGCGCGCGCGCGATCGATGCCCAAGTGCATTTCTAGTGGAAGGGAAGTGCGGGGAAACGAGGAACGACACACCGTTTCAGGCGCGACCGCCGCTGGTGCACCACCCTAATTTTCTATACTAGCTGAAAATGGATGGATAATGGGCTTGGGAGTGGAATCCGTGCAAATCTCATTCTCTTTCTCTCATAATGCTCGAATATACGATTTGCTTTTCATTTTTGAAAGAAAAACAAATTTTTCTGCGTTTTATTTTTCGGGATTATATTAACGAGCTTAATCACATCAACGTTAAATCGATAAATTTTTCACCCAATTTAACTTTGATATGATATCAATTTATGTAATATATATGACATATCTAAAAAAATATCCTCTTTATTATCTCAATTTATTGCTTTTTTTTAAATATTTCTTCTTTCTTTAGAAATTTCAAATTTCTAAAGAAAGAAAATAATAAGATTATTACGCACGTGATTGCGAAAAAAGTTGATATCTCTCTTTGTAGTAGAGAGGTATTCGAATTTTCCTTTGTCTGCCGTGAAAACTGATACATGGCACAGCCTGCTTTACTTATGGTTAACTGTCCTTCGTTGTTATCGGAAATGCAATTGAAGAATGGAAACGTCGGAAGACGTCCATACTAAAAGCCCACTGATATACTTGAACGGGTAGCCTCGCCGGTATTTCTACTCTTTGCTTTATCTCCGAGCTCTGCTTGTGTCCTTTTGGAAATCTACCGCAACGCGTGTCACAGCCAGTAGTATCGATTCGCCGCGCACGTTTCTCTTTATCGTGCGAACGATGCATTTCTGCGACCACGCGTTAGTGTATATATGCATGCCTACAATTTACGTACCGTGTTCGAATGAAAGGCAAAGACTCTTAAAACACACTCGAACGGTGATGCGTCCGAAAAGTATAGAAAAAGTTTGAAATAAATTTGCGACATGAGAGTCTAGTTCATTATACAAAAAATATAATTTAAAAAAATATATTATACATTTTTGCTTCCTCATAGAGGAAGCTTTGTTTTTGTGGAAAAATTTTTTTTTCTCATTTTCATGCCAATGTGTTTAGAATGTCCGAAAACGTGGAAAAAACATATTTTTACAAAATGTCGAGCGTATGTGTATACAGAATTTTTTACTTGTTTTAGTTTTCAGAGACGAAATCAAAGCGATCAGCACACACGGGGGCAAGGTTCAAAACAATTTCGAGCACGAGGGAAACGCAATGCTGGCCGGCTAATTATTAGTATGGCGATATACATTAACGTCCGATTCGCGCGTTTTACGGCGCGTCGTTATCTTGGCATCGCGTTTATATCGTGTCGGCCGTGTCATTCAAGAGTCCGACTAGGTACGCGTGTCCCATAAAACGGCCGGTGACATCCGCAAAAAATACGGCACGCGGTTATCTGGACGCGAATCGCGTGTTTATACGCTCACCGGTCGAACGGATGGTTACCGAGCGACCGGATATCACGACCGACCATGGGCTTAACGCTACGCTTCTTGTCGCCCGATCTTTATTGTCGGTCGGCGTTTAATCGAATAAATCGAACACGATCCTCGTCTCGCCGCCACGCCGAGATACTTAAGGCGAGACGTGGACGAGAACGAATGAGAGAAAAGTTCTTTCTCTCTCTCTCTCTCTCTCTCGCCCTTTCTCCCTATCTGCGAGTCACGCTTCGCTAGGATTAATTGTATACCGCAGGAAGGGCTGCCGTCGATTTCGCGCGGATACGCGCATACTCCGTTCGCACTTCCGGCTCCGCGATCATGTATATGTAATATCTACTTTACCGCGTGATTAAGATGAAAAAAATTGTAACCGTTTGTAAAAATTTATCCGCACCCTTTTTTCTGGGGTCTGAGACGTGTTTTATTATAGGAGTTTGTCGTTCAAAATTAAACTGTATTTCCGCGATATCTCGTATTACTCTTAAATATATTATTACATTAATTAACATACTATAATAATATATTATTGTAGTATGTTAATTAATCCGTGTACAAAATTATCAATCATAGTCTCTCTAATATTCTCTCGTGAATCAATAAAAAAATCAACGCTCAGATTCGTGCATCCGCTATCACGATCGAGTATTGTCGTATTCTTGCGAGGCTATTCGAGGACCTCCTCCGTCAGGGACTCGTTCCGAAGAGCGAGCATCTTGTGTCGCAATTGCAATATGCACTTGAGATGTTTGAAAGAAAGAGAAAGAGAGAGAGAGAGAGAGAGAGAGAGAGAGAGAGGGAAAAGGAGCGAAATTGCGCTAATAAGACGAAAACTTGCCACCAAAAAGGAAAAGAAATTTTGTCTGACAGATCGAAGCCATTGGTGGTGTGTGTGTTTTTTTCTCAAATACTTTGCGTGTACACGTGCGATGAAGAGAGTTAAATGAAAAATCTAACAGAGAGGAAAGTTGAAGATTGAGCGGGGGGGAATCTGGGACTCTGTCATTAAACAATGTATACAGGTTTTATCGTTTACAGATGCTTCTATGCGTGTAACGACATAACGACGCACCATGAAACAACCCACTCGGCCACCGCCTCGGAAGCTATAAGCTAGTCTACGATTGTTCGAACGGCGCGTTTTCTGAGTCTTTGTAAGAGTTAGTAGAGGTCCATACATTCCACACGCGCATTTCCTTCGTTCTATTCGAACAAATCGTGATGTAAGGCGGGACTGACGAAAAGCGAACGAGGAGAAAAAAAAAGAGCGAGCGATGATTAACATCGTGAATTGTGGGTGGCATCCCCGACGCAGTAAGTTCGCTCGTAAGAGAAGAATGACGAGCAATAAAAATCGTGGCCGGGTAAGTCTGGTCAGTCGTCTTCGCAGCGGGGAATCTGAGAGGGGAGGGAGAAGCTAGATCGAATCGCAATCTCGCGTTATAAGCGCGCACCCTTACGCTATATAGGCCTTCTTCTCTTTTCATCCGTAGAATTGCTAGAAATCCTAGCAACCTTTGCGAAAACATCGGATCGCATCTTTCTCCTTTTCTAGACAGCTTCTCGACACGGTCTTCTCCCCTTTAAATATTTCGCATCGCCTCGGAGAAGAGACGCGCGCGATGCATTTTCGCTACGGCATTTCGCATTCCGTTACGAGAGAAAAAGGAATACGCCACATGTATCCGTACATTAGGTGCCACAAATCCTTTATCGATTTTTTTGCTTCTCTAAACCCTAAATGTAAGCTACACGTTGGCGTTTCCGGTGCGCCGTGGAGGATATACAAAGGACGGCGGGGCGTAATATGATTTCGCGTTCCCGAAAAAATTGCGATCGAGAGGCTTCGCCTCGGACAAAGAATTAGCCTGACAATGCAGGGACAGTGGACACGCGCTGGCCTACCGCGAATTTCTTTCATTTCCAACGGCGCGTAATTATAGACCTTCAAGGACTCGAGACGCGCCAACGAAATTAACATGTGGGAGTTTCTCGCGGGCTTTGCCATTGTTGCTATGAATTTGCCAAGTAATGCCAAGTTTTCTTCTCGATTTACGTGTGAATCACGGTTAAAGCTCGTCAAGTGACTAACATTAGGGATAGGGTGAATACGTTTGCGACGAAAATATTAATGTACTCCTAATTCGCGAGTCATCGTTAGGAATGACTTTACCAGCAGCACTCTACATTGGCAATCAAATTATTCAATGTTTTGATTATGATATATCTGCTGTTTTCGAATCTCTCTCTTATATGTTATAATATAAATATTGTAGTTAATTATATTTAAAATTTTGATACGTAATTATTCATAAAATTCATCAAATATTTTCAAAATTTTATCATTTTTTTTTTAAGAAATAGCAGCACAGAAAAATAGATTTTTACGAAAAATATTTTATTAGTTTTTTGAGAAGATTTATTAGGTTTTTGAGAAAAATAATATATTTATCGAAAGAAGAATACTAGTCTTTTTTTCTAAACAATATATACATATATAATTATATTAAATATATAAAAAAAATATATAAAAATATTAATAAAACTCGCTCTCTTATTTTCAACGACTACGTCAGAAGACAATCAAGCGATGCATCATCATGCACTTTAATTTATCGTTAGATATGCTACTGTTTCGAAAACATTGTTGCGAAAATGCAACGCCAAATCGCAACGACATCATCGGAAAGACATGTGTCTTTACATACGAAGATGTATGTACACGTGGTATACATACATACTCTCTTTTTCTCTTTCGCGATACACACATCTCGGTTATGTGTACCCTGTACACAAGTAAACGTGCGTTCCCGAAGCGACGCGACGACGGCAACGGTTTCGCGCACCACCACCACCGTATGGTTCAAAGGCAAGCGCGGTCATTACGCTCAGCTGCACGACAAATTAAGCGAACAAAGCTCCATGTACTTGACTTTGAATTCTGCCATTGACTATTACTACGAAAACGCCAGTCAATGTTACCGCGCTTTAAACGCGCGCGCGATACGCGGTTTACTCTTCTCTCCCTCTTTTCTCTCGCGATCGCCTCCTCCCTCCTCCCCAACTCAGCTTGAAAGCATAAAAGTATCGCTTACGAAAGTTAAAAAGTGTGCCGCACGTTAATTCTTCTTGATTAATTAATTAATAGATCTAAGAATAATCGGGAAAGTGCAAAATTTAGACTTTTGTCTCATAAGATGACTATAAAGAAATACAAAAGACTTTGGGAATATGGAAAGATTAATTAGTATATATTTTTTCATCGGCCGATTTTTCCTCAACGCATGATATTATGGGATGAACAAAATTTCCGAATAAATTTTTAACGTTCGTTAAAATTGCTAAAAAACACCAAAATATTTCGTATACGTATAATTTGATTCAGAATGTAATGGCGAATGATGGCCCTTCCGAGGAGCGCGAGTTTGGCGAAACGCTATAATTAGGCGGGCACAGTGATCGATGAATACGAGTCTGCGGATGGTAAAGCGTCCTGACTGTCCCCGCCGCCCCCGTTGCACGATCGGTCCACCCGGTCCTCACACCCCATCATCACCCATCTGCCCGGTACGTTATTGGCACCGGCTGATATGGCTGATGCGAATAGTCGCTATAGTCGTTTCGAGGGAGAGGCGAGAACGAAAATGTGCGCGAGATGGAGGGATAGTCATTCCGTACGTTATGCCCGTACATATACATATGGCGAAATGCAAAAGACAGGTCAGACTAGAAGGGTGTAAATATTACTCGAGAGAGTATGCGTTTTAACGATGAGAAAAAGTAAGAAACGGAAAACGAGAAAAGGCGAAGAGTAGCTAACGTTATCCGAAAGTGGTTTTACTTGTCTCATGCGTGAGAATTCCAAGGAAAAGTGTAATTTCTTTCATACATTTGAATAATGGCTTAAAAAATTGATCTTTCGTGAGAAAAATCGAAATTTTTACGAACTTATCCTGTTCTCTAGTTATCAAAGAGAGCTTTATATTAATATAATTTATTTCATTAGAATAATTTGTATACATTTTATTCCCTATTTATTACAAAAAATTCGATACCAGTTGAATTGTATGTATAATTTTAATTGAATTTCGAGACTGATTTGCGAATATGAGATAATTCGATTGTACCACATATTCGGTATTTCTTTTAATAGAATCGCGAGTAAAACCAATATAAGATTCGTGCATCGCGCTATTAATCCAGAATTCATTTTCGATTCGTATGAAGCGGGACGAATACCGAATGGGAATGTCGAATGAATCGGACGATAACGCGGAATAAGCAGCGCAGATCGGAGGCGCTTATGCAACTGCGAATTGAATCGTTGAGATTTGCGATTGGAGAGATTGCGCCCCGGAGTGAGAGACGATCGGCGAAGGGCTGTTTAAGCAGATGCTCGAGTATCTTGCTTCGCCGCGCATTAGCATTTCATACACCTGGTAATGCCGAGTGAATAATCAGCCAATGCGAGGTTTACACTTCGCCGCCTGTCGCGCGCGTCTAATCAATAAGGCGATTCTCTCGAAAGCGTCGCGAACGCCAATCAATCGAATATAATACACGTCGATTCGAGGAATATTGTTCGCCGGAAAAATTCCGAAAATCTAGGTTCCTCGTATAGTTCGCAGAGATAGATCGCGCGACCAAGTTTCCAAGTATATTGTTCTTCAACTTGTTTCTCAAACTTATCGCTCTTCATTAACGCTTGAACGATTTATTCTCATTACGATGACGTCAATCAATGATAGTTTAATAGAGAGAAGGAGAAAGAAGTTGAAGACTAATTTAACGACATTTACGACAAAATTAACAATAATTTATAATCTTTAATATGGAAATGTAACAAAGTAGATACAATCGGCGTTTGATCGGTCGACCAAGCCAGCCCGATATAAAATTTCCATTTGGGTCGGCAGCCCGATAGTGTGTCGATTATCGATCGTATGCGGCATACCACACGACCAAACGCGGCGGCGATTCAGCCACGCGAGGCTATACACGGGGAATTAATTTCCACGTCGGCGCTGCAGAAAGAAATTTGCTCAGAACGAATCTCGCGATCCAAATCCTTTATCTTCTCCTTAAAATGTTCTGCAAAAGTCATTACATGTATAATTATCATTCATTACGCAAAAATAAAATACTCTCTAATGATTTCATCTATATATATATATATATATATATATATATATATATATATATATATATATATATAGCATTTCTTTAGTTGGTCCTATTTTTATTAGTATATAATACACGTTGCTTTCCATTATATGGCTCTTGCTGAAAAACCAAAAAAAAAAAAAAAAAATTCTTTCATCAGCCTGATCTTTTATATACTTGTTATTACACTTTGTGTGAACACCGTATAACTATTCCACTGCATCACTCGTGCATCACTCTTCTCCTGTCTTCGGTCGCGATACGCGCGATATAGTTCTAGGTCGGATATAGCTCGGCGTGTATGTACTCCCCGGCATTAAAATTTCAGGCATACGGTGTGTGTAGGCACACTTCTATACGGATGTATAAATAGCACGCGTTTATGAGAGAGAAAGAGAGAGAGAGAGAGAAATAGATCAGACAGAGAGTAACGTCTCCGGCATTTTCAATGGGCTTGTTAGAGAACCAGTCGCTTCCATCTCTCGTTATTCACTGATAAGGACTTGGTACTAATATTAGTACTAGCTTCTCGCGACACTTGATTTCACTTTGCTTCCTATATCGGCGACCGCGCGAAGTCTACGAGAGCAGATAAAGCATGTACTAGCTAGTGTGTCCCCGGTGCAATTGCTCAATCGTTCGCGCAAGATGGTCGATATATCTACTCTATCTACTCTCACTTTTGATATCGAAGTTTAATATAAGTAGTTTCATGAATTTGTCGTTGCGCGCGATATCTCTTTTTATATCAAATTATCGTGCGTTTTTATTTCAGCAAGATAATGAAACTGCATCCCTTAATTTCCTTCCCAACTGCGTCCTTTCTTTATTAATTTTTTTTTTTTTTTTATCACGTTCGATCTATATTCTTAAATAACGAGGGAAAGAGAGATGTGAATTATAAATATGAGACATATGATTCTTCTAACTAACTTTTATGAAGGAAGACTGCGCGACGCGAGTCAAACGAATGTATCGCGACGTTTGCGAGCGTACCGTATAATGGATGATGTCAGCGGGATAATAATCGCACTGGACATCGAGAGCGCGATTGTACAACAGTAAGCAAATCTCGACGGCAAAAGCGATAGTGGGCAAGCTATTTGTTTGTTCATCGGGTAAAGATCCTAAGGTCCCTCCCCTTGTTCCTCGTTTTTCTCCTATTCTGTTCCTCTCTATCTCTCTACTCACTCTCTGTGACATATCTCTTTGGTATACAACCACCCGTATCGTCTTATCTCATCTCTGCACTCTCGTAGCCGCGTCTTATCTCTTCCAGTCTCTACCATCTTTTATCTTTTTCCTTTTCCTCCCTCCTTTCTTACATTTCTTTCGTTTTACCGTCAACTGTCCACGTAGAATCCTTTCGAATTCTCTATTTGACATCTCTGCAGCTCTACCGCCATAGTTCATATACATTAAACGATGCTACCTAGTCTCTCAAATTGCAAGATCTACCCAATCAGCTCTTGAATGAAATTACATATGAGATTCGATCTGACATTTCTGATTCTCTCTCTCTCTCTCTCTCTCTCTCTCCCTCTCTCTTTATATATATGTGTATTTCTTTCTTTCCTTCCTTGTCTCTTCCAATTTCATGCTATCGCGCAACGAATAATTTTGTATATACATATTCCATGGATCGCCATTAAATTCCTGTTAACGAGCGATACGGTCGAGAATTTAATTTCGCACCGTTGCAGCTGTTTGAGCCCATTAAATACTATCAATCTCTCGCGATTCGAAATACGGCTCTGATCACGAAACGAAAACGCATCGTATGCATCGCGATATCGGGTGAAAAATTCGTAAAGCTCCGTCGTACGCTTTTTATTGGTCGAATTCTCGTATCGATCGCATCTGCAGACTGCTTTTGATTTCCCTGGAGTATTTACCGGCTGTTGGGAAATTTTCCGGTGACTTTTCTCATTCGGTTATGCTACTATCATTTTTTTCCGCAAAAAATATTACGTACTCTATAAAACTATACATTATCATCATTCTCTTAAATTTTGATAATCGGTTTATTTAATAGAATTAAAGTTTACCCTTATATTGCCTTTATCTTTTCCGTGCTTTTCCGTCAACAATCGTCATTTATAAAAAAATGTGCCATTTCTTTTTTATATTTTTTTCTCGAGAAAAATGCAATATTCGTGTAAGGGAACTCTAATTGTCTACAAGAGCGGATTGAAAAAAGACAAGCGATCATGCATTGTCATGCAGCTGTCGTGCGTTCCGTGCTATCGTTCATAAGTTAACGTGCCTTTTAACTGACTTTGAAAATCTCGACTCTTATCGCGCAAGCACGTAAAGCGTTTTCCGATAGCTTCTGTCGTAATCATATGTCATACATGTTCGGATACTCCTAAACTACTCAGGAATACTCAAAAGAAAAAAAAAATAATTAAAAAGCTAGACACATCGTCCGCTACACACATACATGCAGATTCCAATATCCGTCATCGATTTGATGAAAATTAAACAATTTTTCGCGACCGAGCTGCGCAGCTTATGCCTTAAGCGATTTTGAAACGCGGCATCTCCGCGGGAGGATGCTGAATTGATTCGATCGTTCCGGTAATTCTCCGCTCTCTGCGTGCAAATAAACAAAGAAGTCGGATATCTTGTTAGGGCCGAGAATCGAGAGAATCTTCTTTGTGCCCGGGCACTCGCCAGGATGCATAACTAAAATCATCAAGAGTTTATCGGCCGTCTTGTTAACGGACGCTTCGACGCTGCGGAGCGAGACGAAAAAAGAAGGGGAGAGGAGAGGGGGGAGGGAGAAGGGATGAAAAGAGGAGGAGGAGGAAAGGAAAGTGGGGGACCGACTCTTCTTGGCTCTAAATGCAGCCGCTTAAAGTATCCGCCCCCGTACCCTTTGACATCGAGTGCCTTTATAACGTTTCTCGCATATTATTAGTCGCATTTGCATTTGACTTTGTCTCGTTCCTCTCTTTCTCCGCGCCAGGGCTCTCCTTCTCGGCGATTCGTTTCCTTGATCAGAGGAGTGTCCTTTTACAGTGTCCTCGTCCTTTTAACCCGGGACGACATCGATTGCGAAAACGTGCGCTGCTCTCGCAAACGTTGAAATTTGCAGGATACGAAGGTGGCGCTGGGATGTCATCTGTCTTGTGCACAATTGCACAAGATCGCGTAATAAGATAACGTGCGTCGTTATATCACGGTCGTGTCACGATGTGTAATGTTGCATGAGAAGATCGCCACATCGAATCGATGGTAGATGCGATCCACGCGCCGGTTACGTAAGGCGACTCGTGAACCGCACTTGAAGAAAGCAGGCGCTGATTTATCTACCTAATATGGGAGCCGCTCCGGAGAAACCGATCCTGAATAGCACGTGAAGGGAACTGCGATGCGAATCTGGGACACCCTCTATATTTGTCTCTTCTCCTCCGTTCACATTTCCAATTCCTGCAAAAATTATTTTCTCGTCGGATATAAATAGCGCACCGGGAATAAAGAGAATACGAGAGTATTTCCATCATCGTGTATCAAATATACTTCAAGATTTTATTTTAATTTTATTGAGATTTTTTTATCGATTTACATCTTTGTATTGAAAAGTATCCACATCTCTCTCTCTCAGGCGTTACGATGATTAACGAAGGTACATAAAATCGATGCTACGCGCAGAAACATAATTCTCCTCTCGCGCATTGTGTGCGATCCGATGACGATGACAGGTCGGTGACAGGATACTCATTATTATCAACAGGCGCTATTTCTCATGCACGAACTCCATATTTGTCCGCGACTCTCGACGAGCAGAAAGAGAGAGAACGCATTGTCCCAGATATTTTACCGTCACGCGATGCATTCCGCGATGCGGGTAGGCATCTCCATTAAACGTTCGATACTGCACTCTCGGAACGAGAGAAGCGTGTCGTATGGGCGTGTGAAGAAGACAATTAGATTTTCGCGGAACCGCACGTTTAGCACGTTATCACTCGTCCTGTTATAAGCAAGCACCTATACGAGATATGGTGCAAGCCGTGCACGAGTTCCGCTCTCGGAGAATCCCCGACGAAGAGCGTTCGCGCGAATCGTGCTCGTTTTCGTGAAATTTTCGTCTAAAATTACGCGTGGCTGCAACGATAATTCTCGAAAGTCGCCGACGAACGCAGAAAATTTATCCGTATCGGGACGGGTTTAAAGTTATGGGTTCCCGACAAATAATTCTCTCACGCTTTCTTCCTCTCGAAAAAGATAGATAGATAGATAGATAGAGAGAGAGAGAGAGAGAGAGAGAGGAAACGTTATTTTCTTAGCCGCAAAGAATGCGAAATTTTTACCGTTGATAAAAATTTCGCATCCTTTGCGTGTTGAAGCGTTTTAACACGCTTCTCACTCTACGTGTCATAGCATTCTTTTCTCATTGCAAATTTCCTTTCTTATTGCACGCGATAATCTATATTACTATCTGATTTTACATCAATTTTATTTTTTATTATAATCATATCTGAAACAAATCATGTGCGAGACGTTAAATTTTATTCTTTTTAATTCTGCAGCAACAGAAGCCTTTCACGATCATCCTGTCATATTTCTCTCTCTCTCTTTATCTTTTTCTCACCGACATAATCTTCCCTCTCTCTTGATCCCTGCCGCTCTTTCCTCGTTTATACTTTCGTTTAGCCGAATTTCATGTGCATGACTTTGTCCTTGAGGACAGCAGCAATCTTTAACACGGACTGCAGAAAATTTCGGTCGCGCCGCGATCGGTGGCCAGTGCATATCCACGCACGCACTCCCATATGTATATGCGCATATCTGCTTATCGGCATCTATATACTCGCACTATGCGCAGCGCACTTTGCGCCGTATATATATATACGTTTTGTACATGCATACAATATACGTATACGAGCGGATAAAGGATCGACCATGGCGGCAGTGTGCGATTCCGGCAGGAATTCCCGATGAGACGGGCGGAGAGCACAAAGCTCCGACGCGCCTCGCCGCACTTCTCTCTCTCTCTCTCTCTCTCTCTCCCTGTCTTTTGCGTGCGCGATGGCTTCGAACTTCCGGCCAAATTCGGGCGGTCTCGTGCGCGCTCGCCTCGACTCGACTCGGCTCGGATCGGATCGGGCCGGCTGGCCGGCCGGCCGGCGTAGACTTCGGCGCGGCTCGTCGCGGCCGACGTAGCGCAGAACGGTTAGTAGCGTCGCGCGCCACCGCGGACTAGGACTAGAGAGGCGGAGGATTTTGCGGGGTCTCCGTGCCCGGTGCCCGTGCAACGGCCGCGATCGGCCAGTTCGTCGTCGGCTGTTCGTGAGAAGAGGTATTTTCGCACTTCGTCCCGGGATGAATTTCTCGACCCGGCTACGTCGTCGATCGCGATATCGCTCGACACATCGCGCGTTTCACTTCCGTTATTTTTGCAATTTCGCGTTTCGTAGTCTCTATATTCCTTCTCCTCTCTCTCTCTCTCTCTCGTTTTTATTTCTCTTTTCTGTCTGTAATAATTCTACATTCTTATCTCTTCTTTATATATCCTTCTCTCTTTCGTTTCCGCGACTTTATAGTTTACTCCTCGTAACCGGTGCGCTGAAGACAGAGTCGGCTGTTTCACGAAATCTCGCAAGTGTGCAACCCGAATATCCGTCCGCCGTTTTGTATACGATATACACATGTATAAAACGCAAACTATTCAATTCGTGTTTCTTTGGGTACCGGCACTCGGGATGCGTAGTAAGTCGCAAGTGTTTGGTGACGTGTTAAAACGCGGCCATTTGCACTGGTCCCAATCGCGAGAGAGAAAGACATATCGTTGGACCGAGAGGAGGGAGAGAGAGAAAGAAAGAAAGAAAGAAAGAAATGTTGAGTACGGGCTCCTCTCCACGAAAAGTTCACTTGCAAATTTCGCGGAAATAGAAGAGGAGAAAGAAAGATGCGCTTCATCGCGTTCGATCGCGACGAAGCAATTAGCGTAAAACGCGAAAATCGAAGAAGAATCCCGTATCCCTTTGGCGAAAATCGAAAGATCGCGAATCTCTTCTCTCTTTCTCACTCTCGCTCTTTCTCTCGGGTCGACGGCGAGAGGCGCATCATTCGTGCGGGACGAAGGGGGAGGGAGGAGGCGCGGGCAAACTGGCGGGGGGGAGAACGGGGGCATCGGAAGGCGATAGGAAGTCGTTGCCGAGACAGCGACAGAGTAACTTCGCGCGAACGAAGGAACGAAGATCGAGTTGACGAAAGTTTCAATTGTCACGCGCGCGTCGGCTCGTCCTCTCTTTTTCTCTCTCTTTCTCTCGAAGGGGACTCATACGCGACATGACGTGACGCGAGTCGAGAGTAAACGGGAAAAGAAGGGCCGGTAAATACGAGTGACTCAAAATATAAGTGACGTCGATCATCGAGACGACATCGATCGAGACGAGAGCGAGAAGAGAGGAAGACAGAAGGAGAAAGAGAGAGAGAGAGGAAGAGGCGCGCACACGCGCATACATCCATCGGCAGTGCGCCGCCCGGCATAACCTCGCCGATCGACGTGATGCGAGCACGTGCGCCATCCGCTTCCAGGTAAGCGCTTTTACACGATATTGATTCCTCTTGTAACTCTTGTGCCTTTGCCAACGACGGCAGTGACGACATATCGACGTGGTCTCGTTGTCGCGGCCGGCATATGGAGCCTACGCCGAGAAGCAGCTCGTCGACGGTATGTCTTTTTTTTTCGTAGAATTAACCTTGTGCCGCACACAGTTACTCGCGGTATACTTGAAGTTACATAATCAAGGTTTTAAACTTTCGAAAATAATTATTAGCAAAATCGATTTTTATTTTCTCACTGTTATAATGAATTGTTGAAATTCTCGTTGCAACGTAATTGTGAAAATTTGAAAAAATATATTAAATGAAAAATAAGATTTTAATCTCGCTTTGTAGTGATTAATTAGAATAATTTCGTCAAGATTGTCGTGTACGATGACAATTATGTGTTTTGACAATAAAGCGAGTAAACGACGGTCTAGTTCTTGGCAAAAGTCGTTCGCGAATACAAATATAAATGTTTTTTTTTTTTCCGGCACAATGGTCGTACTTGTAACGTCATCGTTCGTATGGCAAGTTATGTGAAATATTTTTAAAAGATGATACGAAACTTTGGAAACGTATTGTTTGTAGACGACGTCGGGTAAAGTTTATATCGCGGAGTAATTACCAAGTTATTTCGCGTTGCGTACGAAAGATAAAAAGAGTTATAAAATGATGAGACACGATTCTTCTCCTTCTCATGAAGGAAAGTCGTCTTCAAGTTCGTCGGACAATCGTTCCTGGAATTCAGCGACGAAGCGGCTCTCGTATGCGAGTACAATTCAATGTGAATGAGGATTAATTTGAATTGACGTTGAAGAAATCAACGCCTCCATATGTCGGACGAAGCGACAGCTGTGATGTCATTCGATCGTGGTTCCCCGAATACGTATGTACGAATCATAAAGTAAGAAGAATCATCTCTAACGAAAATTGAACGGATATTTTTCGCCAATTATTTTTAGTTTTCATATAATGGGGAAAATTTTAATCGACGATGATATTGAAATATGGAAAATATATAAAATACGCGGTCGCTTTCGATAGATATTTAATCTCTTTCACATGATTATTGATCGCAATTTCGTCGACTTTATTTTGTGATGTCATACAGAAAAAACACATGCTACGAAATATTAATACTGAGTAATATGACACGAGCTCTGCCGACAAACTATCTTATTTCACGCTACAAGCAAATTTTGAGTTTCGCTTCGTTTGTGTTGGTTTTGTCCTTCTTTCGAGGTCATTATAGTATGATTCAAAGTAACTTTCGGGATTGCGCGATAGTGTACAAGATCCGTTATAGCTTGTTCAATTTTTTTTGTTCAAAGCTTCGAGATATGTTTTTCTGAATACAGGGATTGTAATATAGCACGGCTAAAAAAAGATTTGGAATTTTATCGCGAAGGAATGTTTCTCTCTTTGTCTCTGCTCGCAGGTATTTATTGTTCATTGTAGCGCAGATAAGGGTATCTTCGAAATGAACGAAAAGTCGTCATGCACGCGTCAGAGATAAGCGCGTTTATCCGACGCGCATGTATTTTTCGATCTGCAATCCCGTCGCTCTAAGGTAAGACGGGATGAATTATCTGAAAAAGATACAGTCACATATAAGAAAGTTTGATTTCCAAAAATTATAGAATTTGACAGAAAATCTCTATGCCATTAATATGTTAAAAAATTATTTCTTTAAACAAAGATGCGCCAAATTCATGCAAAAAAATATGTTATCCAAGGAAATATTATTTTATTATTTATTGTATCGAATAGCAATCTTTCCTATAAATATCATGATATCAAAAAGAGAATTGCTTAATTAATAATCAAAAATTATACGCGCTATCTTTATTGTGAAATTTGCAAGTAATATGTCTTTAGATTAGACTTTTCCGGTATTATTTAACATTTTAAAGATGATAAGAATATATATATATATCGATAAACGCGATAAAATTTTAATCGAGAATAAAAAAAATTCGACGATTTCGCCATTTGAGCTCTCATAGCTTCCTCTCTGGTCGCTTATATCTTAATGCGCAGGGAGGCGGGTGCTCTCGCATTGCCAAGTAATTAAGCCCGTAATTGACGACAAATAACCTCCACGCGCGCACACGGCAAATTATGCGTTCTGGTCTCCCGTCTTTGTTGCGGCCGATTCGCAAGGAGATCCGGTACGGCGATCCGAAACAGGTGTGATCTGTATAAGGCCAAACGCGTTCGGACCTTCGATGACTTGGATCTCGGTCGCTCTCCTTCGGTGTCGCGAATCTTTCGTAAAATTCGCGCGGCCATAATTGGCGGTTTTACGCCTGCTCGAGAATCGAAAAAAAAAAAACCTGACCTTCGTGTATATTTTTATTTATTTATATCTCTCTTTCGCGCCAAGAGTACGCGCGCGAGTCAACAGAGTGTCGTAGGAACGTGAAGGTGAGATTTATTCCCGATCTCTCCGAGTTGCTCGATATCAGAAACTACATAATTTATCGAGTTTGAGTTTCGCAGAAAACTGCGGACATTAAATTTGTTTGCGTTTTGTCGCGGATGTAAAAACTTTGATCGTGAATCTGTATAGTTGTTCGGTTGTCGTGACATTATGATAATCGAAATGTAATAATTATTATATATGAAATATCTGCTAGTTTTTTTTTTGCGATTTATTTCAATTTACGCGTCTTTCTCCATGATTTGTCTTACAGAATATATTTCAAGTTTTGTTATCTCACACGTGTGATCATGCTCTCATTTTTTTTTTCAACTTCTCTCCAATCTCGTTTTTTTTTACATTGTTTTATTTTAATCTTTTTTTTTTTTTTTATTTTTGTCAAGCATCGAGATGAGGCATTTTGTTCGATGCTGATATTATAGTTATATATCTATATCGTATTCATAAATTTAGTTTTCTCTAATAGCTTTTTTTTTTATAAAAGTATCTCCGAGTTTATTCGTCACATTCGATTAAAATTAGTTGCACTATTAATAACCCTAATGATTTCAAACGTCAAATATTACTTCTCTGTTCGAACGGCTGACAATATATATCGTCTCCTGCTGCAAGAATTAGATTTGAATCTACAAAGCGTTGATGAAATCATACGTCACTATGTGAATGATTTTATGTATCTAATGACACCAATATTTTACGAGTTTCTCTAATTATACTATTCGATTTTATCACATAATCAAGATTCACTTTATTAACTTTAACGTCATGTGTTTACAAAAATATATCCAACTCACATTTCCATCGTCCTAGGTAAATCAGCAAAACTAATAAATATCTGTCATAAAAGTATATACAGTGTCCTAGAAATATCGCTCGTGAAAAAAAATATTTAACCGGCCTTTTCGATGATATTTTTCATCCGAAAATCCTATCGTTATCAAAGAGTATTATTAGTATTATCTCCAGATATTAGGATCATTTTTTTTGCGGATAGCCGGCTAGTGACGGCAGTCATATGGGCTGGGAATTTGCCGGTTCGTGCGTGTCCCCTCCCCCTCCCCCCCTCTGTCTGTCTGTTTCTCTTTCTCTTCCCCTTCTTCCCCTCCCCGTGAATACCGGCCTCCGCTTCGCCGGCACGTCGGTCTTTGTGTTGGTGCGCGCTGATGTCAACGCCTGTTGGGTCGCCGTGCCCGACGCCGGTTTTATTTAATCACGCTGCCGGCAGGCCTGTTGCTAGGCACCCTTCTCTTCTCCTCATCTCTCCCCCATGCGCCCGGCGCGGGGCCCTCCGCGCGACGTGCCCCGCCCCTGTCTGTGCCACCCCACCAGAGCCGCCGCCGTGCGGCCTCACCGACGTCCGCTATCTCCTCTCCCTCTTCTCTGTCCTCTCTTTCTCCTGATCGGTTGTCTGCGCAAACCTCTCTCTCTCTCTCTCTCTCTTTCGCACTCGCACGCACTTCTCTCTTTTTCCGCCGGTCCACCTTTCCGTCATTGGCCTTCTCCTTCTTTCTCTTATCTCTCCGACATCCTCCGCTTGCTCCTCTCTTCCTCTCCCTCCCGTCGTCGTCGTCGCCGAGGCTGCTCCCCTTTTTTCTTTCTTCTCTCGTCCACTCTTCTTCAGTCGGAGCACTTTCTTTCTTCGCGTTTGTGCAGCCCGCGGAGTCCCACAGTCCGTCGTGTGTCGTACCGCCGTTAGTCGCGAAAACCAGTCGTCAATGTCGTGTGAAATGAAATGGGCGATTCTTCCTCTCTCGCTCTCTCGTAAAAAATATCGAAGGACTTTGCGGTTCTGGCGCCGAATTTTTCCGCTCCCGCGCCGGTTCGCGATAAAGCAGCTGATTAGGACAAAGAGTAACCTATTGTGTGCCGACGAGAGGGGCTATTTTTAATACAGTACCGGACGAGATGTTTCGTGTCGTGGTGTTTCTTCGGTGATTGAATCGCAGGCTCTCGCGCGAGTGTCTCTCACATTTGGAATATACGAGGAATTCGAAACCGAGTAGTATTATTACGTCATCGTACGTATGTGTATTTCCACGTGTCAGCATGCGGAGTCACCCGTCGCAAAGTAACATTACTCGATCCAAAGGTAGGTAGGTAAGTAGATACAGATAGATCGGTAAATAGTTATATATAGGTACATATATAAGTATGTCCGATCGACATGTTTCATGCGCGACTTTCACGCGCCAGCTCTCAGCAATTTGTTCGAGAATTTTCGCACCGAAAAATTCGCGAGAGACCGGTAACGCCTCTTTTTTTAATTCGTCGCATTAATTTACACGTTCGTTTTGTCGAACGAATCGGCTCCTACTAATTAAATATTGCAAACAAGTTTATTATAAATATCTTTATATTAAAATAGTTTTAAATTAAAATTAACGCACGTATAAATATGTTTGTGTAATTTTAATTACCCAATTATATTCTTATTCTCCGATGGATTGAAAATCGAGGTAGACAAGTCCATTTACACTATCGACAGCTGTTTGCATTAGGGAATAACCCAAGTCCTCACGATCTCGAGATTAGGGAGAATGCAATGTATTTGATCTCTGATAATGAAGCGGACTGCGTAGATTTTCGCGATTGAGCGCATAGAGGCGAGGGACACGCTCACGCGAGTACTTAATTAATGCCGCCAAGTCACTTTATCGAGGATCGAGCAGCGACCCTTCGGCGCCGCCGTGATTACCTCGGCCTCGGACATTTAAATCGCGCGGATCGTGTACGTACATACATGTACACGCTGCGTGTCGTCGATAAGGAGCAGTGCATTTCCGTCCGAAGCAGCGTTGCGCGACGAGTGCACCTGCAGTTTTCAAGTTGCGGGGCTCGAGTTCCCTTCGGTCTGCCCGTAATTCTCCGCGAGGAATGCGCCGCGGTGACCACTAAAATTCCTCATTCTTCCCCGTCGCCATCGCGCAATCCCATCCGATCTTCACCAACTTTATACCATGGTATTGTATAAAAGACATATTTCTCAAACTGTAGATATTTCTTCACGATTAATTGACGATCGATATTAAATATTAATTTTCGATTATTTATGAAAAATTGCAATGAATGTCAACGGACACTCTAGAATGGATCTGGAATTTCAACGCGAAATAAAATATAATTTTTTTACTAATTATATATTTTCCACTATAATGTCAATTTATAACTGAATTTAAAATATATAAATAGAAAGAAAACGAACTTTGAGCACTAGCTCCAGAGAGCTCGCATAATCTTCGCGTAATCGCGGAAGTTTTGAACGTGGCCGCGGTACGCGATCAGGATCGGGATGCGAAACGGGCTCATCTAATTGGAATGTCGTCGCGCTACCTGCCGCAAATCGTTTCCGCAGGAATGTCGCTGCATTGAACTGCGCGCTGTGCGCGGATTCCTGCGCTAACGCGTCATCCTGTATCTTGGAGAAGCGCGCAACGCGATATCCCGAGTGGAGAGTGTAAGGTAAGATAAAAATTGAGATTCCACGCGTTTAAGCTTTCGGTACTTTTAAAGGCTCCTATTAATTCTGCGAAGACACAATTAAAGAGCATATATAATTTCTTTTTCTCACAAGGGAGTAAATAAAACTATATAGTCTGTAAGAATGCGGGAAATATAATGCAAAGAATGCATGAAATAAATAAAAAAATATAAATTTTATAATTTTATTTATATTATTGATCTATATTATATCTATTTTTGTCGGCGCACAATTTTTTATCAGGAAAACTTTTCCTAAGAACACACACAAAAATTTTAAATTTCTTTTAAAAATAAAAAAAAAAAATGAATAATTGAAAGCTCGTTATATATTACGTTGTATAAACTGCATGACGAAAAAAAAATTATTTAATTAATCGCCTTTAAATACCGAAAGCGAAGATGGAGAAAGAGAGATTCCGACAGAGAGTAGACGAAATGAAAGAAAGAGGATTCCTAAATCTCCGCCCGCTCCCCCGCCTCGTAACCCCCTCCCTCCCGTCTCTCCGAGCCGGTTTAGCGTAGACGTCCTTGAAATTCGTGAGATCGGAGAACAATCGGCCATGGGCCGTGTGCGGTTCACTGGCGCCGCGACCGTATTCTCTCCACCATCGTCTCCGCCTCCCCTTCCTCTTATCCTTTCATCCTCCCATCATGGAGCGGAGACGGCATGGTTCGTTTAGGGAGAACCCCCACTACCAACGCCGTCGTCCATCTGTGGATCTCGTTTTGAGGCCTCCTTCGCCGCCGCTCCTCCGCGCTACCGATGTGTGTGTCGGGCCTTGCCTGTCGGCCGTCAAGGGCAGTTTAGTTCAGTGTCGGGTAAACGGGGGTCAGGCACGTAGACGAAAAGTTTCAAGGACAGACGAACAAGAGAGGAGAATCCCTCTGTTCAGCCGTCGCGTAAATCTTGTCTGGTCTGTCATCTCGTTGAGTATGGAACGCGACGTTTTGTCCGCGCGCGTGTCGAACTAGGGAGATTTTATATCGCGAATTTATTTGCGAATTTTGCTGCTTCGATCAGCTGGAAGTTTTGGATTTTTCGAAACGCTGCGTTGCGTTTTATCTAGTGCCTTTGAGAAATTTTGAGGTAGGTTCTGTTGAAGGCCCGCGTGAGAAAAAATAATTAAAAAGAAAAGATTCTATTTTTAAATATATTATATATATATTTATTTATTTATTTAATGTGTGTATGTGTATGCTGAACAGATAAATGTATTCCATTATTACGCTTCGAGATATTTTTCTAAAAATTGTGTATATATTTAAAAAATTATTAATTTTTCAATGCGTGATATATTTCCTTGTATAATACATTACTCTATTCCGTAGGTCCCTACACGTGTGTAATCTCGCGATATTATTATAAAAATCGAGTCAGTGTCAAAGGGCAGTAATAATCCGATATTTTATATTAATATTCGAGAGTTGGATGAAGTAGAGGATTAAAGATGAAGCCCCGTTTGCTCATATCAAAATCGCGAACGTAACATGACGTGACGGATCATTTGGACTCTGCGGCTTCCGCGAATCTCGTTATCTTTCAACGCGATAGTCATTTTCAAAAAATATCATTCTTCGCGTTCTCGCGACGCTGACGGGGCCGCCGATCTATTCTATTTTCGCGGCGCAATCAAGAGATACAGAGTTTCGCGCCTACGTGCTCGCTAAATTCCTCAAGTGGATAACTTGTTTTTCACTTTGTGTAATTATTCGGGAACTCGAGAGTCGGAGCGATAAACTCTCGACCAATGTCACTACCTTGATTAAAATTTAATTTGATTTCCCTTTGTCACCTTCTCAGCGATATCTCAGTCTTCTTGCTTTTTACCGATGATAAATTCGCGATGGATGATGGAAACGATAGAAACCTCGTTCACTCGCGCGAGACTTGCGTGGTAAATTATAAAAACCATTATACAAGAAGAAGGGGTCGCGTGTGGTATTTTCTTTATTTATTAATTTAATATGAACAATATCCGAAATCAAGACGTTAAAGACGTTAGCCTTATTAGACCATTAATTTTTTTTGTTATCATGTAGTATAATTAATAATACAGAAACTTACAACACAGGCTACAAAATTATAGAAATCTCGATATTAAACAACGGGTTAATTTCGTCTAAAAACTCCGCAACGTTTTTAATTCAACGAGACGCGTTAATTTGAGCGTTAAGCGCATCATGTACGCGTCGGATCGCGGATGACAAGTATGGAGTCATCGGGCGAGCTTTCACTCGTGCGACTATATTATATTCTGACACGCCGTTTACTAAAGCTCGGCATCATTTTTTCCTAAAGACCCTTTTTTTTTTTTTTTCTCAGCAACCATTTTGTACACGTGCCGCGCCAGATGCATATTCTCGGTGATGTCGGGCGCTAATGAAGCGCATAACGGGCGATATCGCGATCCATTGCGACCGATTTGCAATCGAGATAAGCGAACGATGTGATACGCAATCCTCTTTCTCTCTTGCTTTTTCTCTTCTTTTTCATTTCTCTGCAAATCCTTCGCGCTCTATCCGTTCGCATCTTATTCTTTCTCGACACGGCGCAATTTCGTTTACGAAAATCTAATTTCGAGTATCGAGAGAAGTTGAGGAAATATGTCGCGAGGGAAACTCTCAAGCGGAAACTATACTTACGAGAATCTCTCTTTAGTGAAGTCAAATCAACCATATATCAATTCTCTCAGACTCTCTAAAGTTTCGCAAACTCCGTTTTCGGGACACCGCGTATATCGTTACCTCGGGCGAACCGTATAACTCCGAAATCATTGTCTGAACTTGACTTTTGCGATCCCCTCGAGCAGTCTCCGACGAGTTTGCGGAGATTCCGTTCGAGAGAGCGGGAGAGAGAGATGTATATATAGGATGGGAGCTGAGAAGGGTAGCGGGAAGAGGGGTTAGTTATTTTTAGATGTCCGCCGGCTCTTTTTCCGTTTCTTTCTCTTCTCGTCTCACCGTTTTGAGAATACATTTATGGCTAGCAATGCGCGCGTATCGAAGTTTTGCGAAAGAAATATCGTGAATATAGACTTGGGAAAAGTCGCGGATAATAGATTTCGAGATAATGCGTTCGAAGTAAATTATTAAAAATTCCATTTACATTATACTCGATTATATAAACTTGACAAAAGAGAAAAATAGCATAAACCTAATTTTATCTACGGATTTTATCACGAAAATTTCTCCACACGTTTTTCTCCGGATAGATATATAGTTACGATGTTGCGGCGCGATATATTTATCGGAAAGCTTACGCGAACGTATGTTCGCGCGTGTTTTATCAGCCGGACGATTGGATTTACGGAAATCTGATTAATCCACTCTCACATTTATGTACACAGTCATCAACGATTTTAAAATCGATATATCGAGGGAATGATTCACTCGATACTCGTTGCCTTCGCGATGTGTTTTTTAATAATATGAATTATAAATTGCGAGCAGAGTTTGCGAGCATCGCGGAAAATATATATATGTGTGCAGCTCGTTTAAGCTATTTACTTATATTCTCGGCACAAAAACACATCCGTATTGTATATTGGAGCTCAAGCTCGGAGATGAATTAATCGTCCGCTTCACAAGTAGCACTTAACAGTTGTAGCAATTGCATTTAACCGCCGCGTTGCAACTGCGCTTAAACGGCAATTGACACTTAAACTATCGATGTTTCGATTGTTAAAATTTATGAGCTCTCACGGTGTCGTTATCGCTCGCTATCATGCAGCAGCTCCGAGGGAATATTGCAGTGCACACCCGGGAGAAATTTAAACGCCCCGAAATGTATTGTTAAACGGTATTGATTTAATTATGTTACATCCGGTGTATATAAGTTTGTCGCGCCAAACATTCTACATGTTTTTCCGATCGTCTTTATTACAGCATATAAAATCTCGATTATATGTAATATGTATCGAGTGACTCGGAGAAATAGCGAGCCAGCAACTTTGCTCCCCAGTTTACGAGTATTCACGAGTCTACGAGCGTACTTATTCTACCACCATGCTTGCACCAGCCCGCATTGCGGTGACCTAAAAATAAGAAGGCGATGCCGCATACACTCTGGGCCGGGTTGATTTCCTGCCAATTTCACACTCACTCGTGCGCCCGTTCCCGAGGGAACAATGTGGAACTCTATTTATCGGTGCGAGTCATCGTACTAGAATTACTTGCTTAAAATCATTCTAATCGAATATAGATTTTGGCGAATAAAACCTATCGTGTGATCTTTATTTTCGCGCCAAGAACATCGCTACATCGATTAGAATCATCGGTGAACTTGTAATCTCGATCGAGATAATAGACACGGATTATAGTGTCGATTATAGTGTACGAAAAATAAATTGGTGATTAATAAAAAAGAAGTGTATTCTACAAAGAGCTATACGCAACGTTGCTTCAGCGAATCGAGTAATTTGCATCGATTCGACGAAAGCGTCAATGAATCGTCTATATATCCGTATGCTATTTTTAGTCGATTCGAAGAATCTTTATTCCGACATGGTTCGTCTGGATGGTCTCTTCATCCAGACAGGCGTCATTAATATACGCGTCGCCTCTCATCAGCAAATGAGTGAGTCACAATTATGGCTCGAGTGTTTTCTTCGGTGGAGAACCATTGAGGGATCGACCGTCGCGGAAGGACGTTATTATTGTTGCACATGCAAGAGGTGGATCTCCGCGCGATCTCCTCCTCGACGGAATCTTGACTCATCTATCGCAGCGGAAGTTCCTTAATGGCCGTTACACGCGGCTACGCTCGTCCCACCTTCACGTGGCCCCCGCCGCCAAGTCGTCGCGACTTCCGCCGCGTGCACCATGAACGTGCCAATGCATTTTTCATCGCGCCATCCCTATAGAGAGCTGCTATTTTTCTATAGATGGGAGCGTCAATAAATTCCTTGGACGGTTCGCTGAAAGACCGAGGTGCAACGGACTCGATTACAATTTATTGCCACTCATCGTGGAAAGTGACTTTTCGTTTTCTATATTAATAGAGTTTATTCGAAAGATTAATAATTTTGTCAAATATATTCCGACCAACTGCACTAAAACGCTTTCTGCGATTCATGTAATATTTTTTTATCAAAAATTTAGAGAACGTGTAGCTTCCTCTTCATCATAAACATTAAATTGATGAGACTATTAAATTCATATTTCGTATTTATTACGAAAATTATAATGTTGCCCATTGCGAACTTCAACGAAGAAGAGATAGACACTTCTCTGTCCTGTGTTTGTGAATTGTGCTTATTTTATTAAAGCGCTATCACAATAACTTCAGTGGAACGGTAATAATAATTTTTCACATACTATATTTAAAAAAAAAAAAATTATATATATATATTTCATAATCTTTCAATCAGAATCTAAATCAAAATGTGAATATAAACCCCATTTTTTTTAAACCTTATGCATCGGTATATTATACGCCGCCTAAATGAAAAAATAAGACGCCCATTGTACGCGAGACAAAAACTCGATTGAATTATTGAACGAAACGCGTTTCGAAAAGAACGTTCTCGTCGACGAGCGAATTAATAGATGTGTAAATATCTGGCGATAACGGTATGCGGTAATTACGATAAGCGGCTTCCCCCCTCCGCACGATTTACCAGTCGCCATAATGACGGCCAAGGACACGATGATCGAAGAAATATCGACGAAGGGATACCTCTTGAATCGATTCGCTTCGAGCAATAAAATATTATGAAAATATTATGATGAGCAATAAATAATTATGATTCGGCACTGGGTGGTACGGAAAGTAATCGCGTCGGAAAACGCGAAGCACGCTGCGTCTTTATTTATTCAACGAAACCGCGCGTTATAAAGGTGAAGGTGGGGTGAATGTATAATGACGCTGAATGGATATATAACTCACACAAGTCTATTTTTAAATAATTAACAATTAAAAGTATTTTAATTCGAGCGTACATACGTAACGAAGGACTATCGTGACAAGAGAGAAGTGTATAATATGTGAGTCACGTGACTAGGACACATCAGGATTAATATATGTATAACGTGATGATTGAACAATGTTGAGCAGTGATCGGATATTATCGCGTTCATTGACGTTCGTTTACTACAGTTGACGCTTACTTCGAATTATCGCTGAATTATTTTCGCGATTTTTTTATCGAGAAAATATTTGAATAAAACGGCAAGGAATACGCATTGGAAAGGAAAATATTTATTCGAGATAATTATGTGTAATCTACATTATTTACGAGTACGTGAATAATTCTAATGACTAACGGTATCGGTTTCATGAATCATAAGAGATTATTCATCGTAAGACAATGACTGTCTAGTTTCTTCTTTTTTTCTTAAATGCAAGAAACAATAAAGATTGCGTCAATGGCAATGCCAGCGACACGGAAGGACGCATGCGCGGCTATTTACAAAAAACAACCCTTTTTTTTTTATGGAAAGTTAGATTTCGGTTTCTCTTCTTTCCCCTTTCCCTTCCTAGTAGAATAAACATTATTCATTCCGCGTGATGCTCTGATATGTATCTGCGTCAGATGATCTCGCGGAAATTCCGTTTCTCATTTTTTATTTCTCATTCTTTTCATTATTTATGCTCCAACGCGTTCGCGATGACATTATATATGATTTTATCCTATGAATATTCGAGAAACATGTGTCATTTGAAATTAAAATAGCGAGTATAGGCATTAATAGCGGTAGAGATAGTAGCAACAGAGTTAGTCGCATTTAATGCATTCAGTCGTAGTGGACATTGAAAATTGTCTGTGTCAATGTCTGCGCCTCGTTATCAATCTCATGCTCGTGTATGAATCTTTAAAAGAGATTGCCATTAAGATACCAAGATGTGCATATCAACTGCTTGCTTTTTTCCTTGCTTTCAACTTGCATTCCTGATAATTGATAATTTTTATTTACATTCCGACGCTTATACTATATATTTAGGAAATGGAGTAAATTTATATTTAATTTTTAAATCCAAGTAATTTAATGCATGTACATATTACTCTAATTTAGTTTACGATATTTTTTACGATAAATTTCTTATACAAGGACGAAAAAGAAAATGCGATTATATAGTTGCGATATTTCTCTTGTGAAAATTCTACATCTTTTTTTCTGTAGATAAATTCTATGCCGTACGGTAGTAGTGTCTCTCTTGCAACGTTAGTGATGTAATACACAGATGGTTCTATGTCACAGCGTTGTAAGTGTGGCGCCATTGGTACAGTCTCTCTCTCTCTCTCTCTCTCTCGGAGTATTAAATTTCCAGCTGCGTCTCTCTTACGTAAATCCACGTGCTCGTGCTCGGATCCTTTTTTCTTGTTTTTCTTTTTTGCGCCAGCGGTTTATTTATTGTGTCACACATGACGTTATCGTTAACCGAAACATTCGTGTATCTCTAGGTTTGGCTGCGAGGTGTGCGATAGATATCGCGTGATATCGAACCATTATATCGCGGAAAAGGCAATCGCGTCGATAAATATTATATATGTATTTATGAAGGACGAATCGGAGTTATGTCACCGCGATGATATGGATAAATACGGAAAATCGCCGCATAAATGTAGCCATATTTCACACACATATTTTGTCCAACGTAATATCGATGAATTGTGCCTCGTGATTTTTTCATCCGATTACTTTGCAAAAAATAAAAGGTTTGACAAATGTCGGAAATAATGGACCATGAGAAGATTTATTTAGAGTTATCTATTTTTTTTTCAAGCCGTCTTTCGAAAAAAAATATTAATTCGAGGACTAGTATCGTTCGCTTTTGTGCACCATAGGTCAAATATGTGTCAGATGTGACAGTAATCTGCCGAGGAATATGTGCTTTTCTAATTCCAGCCGAGTCTGAGTGACGCGAATTAACGAATTTCATGTTTTTGCAAAAGGTGAATTATCATGTAACACTAGAAGCGAATTATTCTAGCGACGTTGTGAATGAGTGAAATTCGCACTTTGAGCAGATAACGCGACAATAATGAGCTTGACAAATGAGAAACAAATGCCGTTGGTGTTAAACCTATATTTAAAATGGCAGGTAATTAGAAGCCTCTAATTATTATCTTGTCAAATTTACATTTACATCGCTGATAAACCTGAAATTATATCGATATTACATATGATATAAATATTGTATTATTTGTTTTTTTGAGAGAGAAAAAAATGTCGATATAAAGTCGCATAATAACGTGAGCAATCGATATTTCATCATATGTATGCGCAATCAGCGTTATTATAAGAACGATTATCGTCGACTTTTTTCTCTTTTGCAGTAATTCCAATAATTTTCGCCCATTCTCGTTTTTATCGCTATACACTGGGTATATATCATACATCATTGAATTGCCTGCTGCTTCTTCGAGTTGCGTGACTCTTTATATCCGGTCAAGCGGAGATAAATACAATATAAGCCACAATGGAATATCATTTATCAGCAATAGCTAACGAATGAATTCACGTGTTGTGTTTGGCACTGGAATGATAAATAGTTTTCTCTTTCCGTCAACTATAAGTTTCTAGACAGATACGCGTAAAATAAATTAATGTCAAATGCATAAAGTTGCAAAAACTGCTCATTATACATTTTTCAAGATATTTTTTATTATCGAGAATTTTTACTTTCTGTCTTATTTGAAATACGTTTAAATACATATATGGAGTGGCGTGTGCACTTTGTTATCGCGCGCGCTGATCAACCTCATTTAATTTCGTGACGAGGAAACATTTTTGTTCACATAACGCGTGTATGATGCGTCTTTTCTAAATTGGAGCAGGAGGTGGAGCTTTTAAATGCTTTTAATCAAAAGTTTTCGTCGAAACATGGAAGATACTCGCGATAAGCGAGTATTGGAGATGAAAAAAAAATTTCCGGCTCATCTAATTTCGTCTCAATCAGGAAATAAATCATGATATTATGCCTCTTGTGATGTAGGCGCGCGCATATATAAAGAAGGATGATTTCTCGCGAAATGTCAGCGATTTATCGGCGATGTCGGAGAAAGTGGGTCGTCGCGACGTCATTTTCTTTTTTTTTTTCGTCTTTTTCAAGGCTGCTTCGTTCGGTATCGCGCAAGAAGTAATCGGCGGCGCCGATAATTGCTTAATAACACTTCTCTCTCTAGCGAAGCGAATTATAACGCGGCGTAAACGTGATTTATCGATGGAAGCGGAGCGAGGAAAAAAGGAGATGTAAGGAAAAGGAGAAGAAACAGGAAAAAAAAAGAGAAACGAAGCGTTGCATTTATATGGATGCCTCTCGAGAATATCCGACATAAACGGTACGAAAGAACTCTCGCAGATTCGCACTTTTCATATAGACTTTTGATTCTGACACGAAGTGTTAAATAAATTATAATCACATGACGGCCGGTGAGATGTGATTTATCGCGCGAGAAATGGAGAAGAGCACAAGTGTGGATCATGTCTCGCCGGAGGAGCGCGATCATTAAAGATTAATCGTCTCTTAAGAGATCCATCGATTTCGTTACTATTATAGTGAAATTTTTGTTTCATTGCCGCTGTTACGTGCATTTATACATATATTTCTTTTTATATATATTTCTATTTCGCTTTTATGTCCGTAATAATATATTTCGTGTTTGAAATAAGCGTGAAAAGCGCTTAAAAACATTAATCGAACATTGGTGATATATTATACTTAAAACTAAAGTAATTATGCTGTTTTTAATATTTCTTCACGCAAACTATTTTTAGCATCTGAACTAGAGAAAATTTCGTGTAAACTTATAAACGGGGCAAGTGTTATATTCTTTACATGGAGATTTTTAAATTAAATTCAGCGCGATATGTAGAATGCTCTCTTAGGAATTCCGTCGCGTGTTAATAACGAAGCGTGTAAAAAATATCTGGAGAGACAAGGAGAGTGAGCTTTCTAGACATCGTAGAGGCGGAGATTGCTCGCGGATATCCATCTCACGAATATATCGTTGAAAATCTCGTTACCTGGTTGCGCGATGCAACATCTGCCACGCGCGCGCGCGCGTCCCGCTCGGTTTGATAAACGAGGAAAAGGTGAGCCGGGGACGCCAGGGTCCATTGTCGGGTCTCTTGCGGTACTTTCCAACGGATTCTCGCGTGATTCCCCCATCTGCCCCATCTCTCTGTCCTCTGTCCCCCCGTCGCCTCATCGGAGAAGCTTTCCTTCGACGAATCGACAGAAATTTATCCGTCGATCGCACAAACGCGCGTCTTTTTTCGCCTCTTTCTTTCTCTCTATCGGCAAGGAAATCGAGGAACTCGGCAACTGCTCTCTTCGGGGCAGCATAATGTGGGGAAAAGCTCCACTGATTTTCCTTCATGAATTATGCATGCGGTATATTTTATAGCATGTTCCGCGCGAGCGGGCAAATACATGTCAGAATATTTCGAGTTTTTTGTCAAGAGCCCTTTTTAAGTGTTAAGATCGCATTCTAATAAAGTAAATTGCTGGTGGGATAAATAATGTAATCTCTTTATTTTACCGTGTGAGAGTTATAATTTAAATACCGAGTTTATAATTTAAAATTTACTACTGGAAGATTGTCGAGCGAACGAGATCATTCTCTTTAAGCGAACGAAAAGAAAAAAAGGGAACAAATACGTAAGGCTCTCGAGCGATCAGCCGCATGCGAATGCGTGAATCGTTACGCTCGCACCGTTTATTATTATTCAATTCCCGAGTCTGACATTCTACAAAGAATACGATATGTGATAGATGATCGTGGTAAAAAAATATAATCCCACATTATTTCAAGTGTTGTTACAAGATGAAACTTTACGATATCGTAGCGAGTAACGAGTTCTTTTGTTAGCTTGAACGATAGTCGTAGCGACTATCGTTTGTGTACGAGAATCAATTCGGGAGCAGAAGAGACGAGCAAGCAAGAATCCTTCCAATCGCAGGACGAGACTCTGCGCTGATGTGTGCGTGACTGACCCACTGTGACTGCGCTGATCTCTCCTTCATTCAAACGTATCGTTCGCGACACGCGTTACTCGGGTACTTTAGGCTGTGCCAATTTAAAAGTCAGTCAGGTACCTGAAGTAGCGCGCGCTGCGGAGAAACGAACCGCGCCTTTTCGAGGGGACGAGGAAGAAGCTTGATGGAAGGGGTAAGGGGGAAGGAGACGGAGGCGGGGAAGGGGGAGAGAGAGAGAGAGAACAGGATCGGGGAAGAAGAGCGTGCGTGTGGAGGCTGCATGTTAATTGTACTTCATCAGGTGCTCTGGTGGATTCGATACCCGGCACCTGTTGGAGCGCAATTCATATGACTATGCCTTGCTGCCTTATTATTCCCTCCCGCAAGCGTGCAGAGCCCGCGTCTCACTGAGGATAAGCAACGCGCGTGCGACTTGCATCGTGCGCAATTGAAACTGTAATATATGTATGTAGATCTTTGGATCTTGTTCCTCTGTCTGTTTCAATAAAGTTGCGCGCGCAAAAATGCACATTGTATGTATAAAGTAATACTGTTAAGGTATAAAAATATCACTCGATTAATTTAATTTGTAAGATTTTTATGTAGTTTGACAATTCAAATCTCTTCGTCCTTTCCGTCATCTGGATCCTTTCCGGTATATATATCATGGCGTGATTTTACAGCGTGATGTTTAATCGGTAAATAAAATTAGTGCTTCGTCGCTCTGTGGTAGCTATCGCGTGATCGTTACTGCGGAAAGCTGTTAACTGCGTGTGTTGTATATGCAACGCGAAGGAGAGAGACAGAGTCGCTCGTAGTCGCGCATATCTCGTCGTCAACTAATGGGATAATGACGTTACATAGGGTCGCGTGGCCGGGCAGGCAGAAGAAGAAGAAGAAGCGATAGAGAAAGAGGGCAGGGTGTGGGGAAAGGGGGAAGAAGGGAGAAAGGAGGTCGTATAACGCAATTATTCAGCTCCATCTGCGTACATCGTCTTCCTCCGCGGAGGAATTCGAGGGCGACTCGTCGTCGCGCTTTCTTTTACTCGAAATTAATTAATAATATAGATCGATCGATGGAAAATGATATTTTAACGTGATGTATATGTATCTCCCTGTCTGTGCCCTGCCTCTCCACTCCTCTCCTCTCCTCTCCTCTCCTCTCCTCTCCTCTCCCATTTCGCGCTTATACATAAAAATGATTTTCAGTTTCTAAGATTGTTGTTTTCGTTCTAATTAAATTATAGATAATTAATTTACTCGCGGATCAGTATCAGAGCGCGCAGAATCGACGAGTTCCTTATAGAATATTTATCGCCCATGATTGTTTATTCCATCGCATTAAATGTCAAATGCGTGTTTCGTCTTGTAGTAAACATATGCCGAATACATGTATGCGAAATCATTAATCAATCTGTTCGCTGGCTAATATAAACCTGATGACATCAATTTTGTAACGCCGGCGTTTATCAGACTCGATTTACATCTACATGGCAGGATAATAATATCTGATGGAAATTCGAGTTCGACCTCCTTGCCATGTATTAATGATTCTTATTATTTTTCTTGTAAAGAGCGTGCGTATGTAACTATTCTAATTTCCATCAATGTGCTTTATCACTACAAATGTGATTAACTTAATCACAGTCTGTCTGTCTGTCTTACGATAGTGCTACCGCGAGAGATTGTTATTACTCAACTCTGAAAGAATCGCGGGAATTAATGGCAGATCCGCGTAATTACCGGCTTAATTTCCTGACGCTTGTAATTCCAGTCTATTTGACCACGCCCAAGATATAATTGCGCCGCGCGGAGAAAATGAACTACTATCGCTCTTTGCAAATCCTTCGTAAGCATTCTGAGTTAAGCGCAGGTTACATTTCCAGCTGCTTACCCGACGTAACGAGAATAAAATTGAATGGAAGAACGGAAATATTTTTAATAAAAATCTCTGAGAGAAAAAAATCGAAGAAATTCCTATATATATATATTTATGTCCCATCCGATATCGTTACAATCACTTAGCAACATTAGCGAGAATAAAGGAACATCCCAAAAAAGTCTAAAATTGCCCATTTTTGCGTTCAGATTTTTTTAAATTAAAGATACATGATACATGTAAGTGAATTAAATTTTTCTTTAAATAAAGCGAATGTAACGTGTAAGCAATAATAACTGCTATCAGAATCGCGTTGTACAATCATATAGGTTTCAGTCTCGTGTGTACTTTTTATCCGCTACTCGAGAAGAGACACGCTTCGAGGATTTTTCCACCTTACTATTACGCTAATTGATCGACGGTTTTACACGCCGTATACGTGTGCTAGATGCTTGTTTTTTTTCAGTAATGCGCTCGCCATCGTGGCTACGCACTTCGGCAGCATATTCATGGAAAGGAGAGCGAGCGAGAGGAGGAGAAGGAAAGGAAGCAAATGAAAAGAAAAAAAAGAAAGAAAATGCACCGGTCTGCGCTTTCGCGTGAGTTATAATCCCAAAGAAGGAGCATCTTCTGCTTCGAGAGAAATTTAAGTGGAATTACAAGTCAATCGGGCGGGCTTAATGAGCGCTTTAACGAGCGCTAAAAAGGGAGTACCTCGTATATCGATCGAACGGAATCGAACGTAACCCGATGGGGTTAATATCCGTGGAGGAATTTCGCTTCGTATCCTTATCGCGGGCGTCTCGAGTTTCAGCAAATTGCACGCTAATATCGTTCTGTGCGAGAGAGATTACGGTGATATTGTGATTTTTACAAAGATTGTAACGTTGCTCAGCACATAAGTTTCATCTCGAAAAATTAGATTTAGAGAGTTTGAAATTACGTATTAAGGAATCCATTATTTACACTTTTATCGCGCTGATACGAAAGAATTAACTGCTGTCATCGAAATGCGAATATCACAAAAATTTCTCTCTGGATGATGACTCGGATGACTTTGACCTTCCATCACTGTACTAGGTGAATGATTGTACAGTCCGCGAAGAAGATCTGTTCGAGGCGCGATTTATCGCCAATAATTCTATTAAGATTATGCCAAAACGATAATGACGATTTTATCCATTTTCCTCATTTTTGGATATTTACATGTTGATTGTGTATATTTTAATCAATAAAATACTTTGGCATTAATAACAATTTTTTTTTATTATGACGGTGGAAATATCTTTGATTGCCATAGATTAGCAACCAAATGTTTTTGCATTAAATTCTTTTACTTTTGATTAATGATAAATTCTATCGCTCTTATCGGTATATACATATAATTTTATCGCGTCTATAAAAATGTTACATCTCAAAAACATACACATATATATCTCTTGTGTAAGCAATAAATATATATATATTGTAATTTTTTATTTTTAATTGACGCAATATACACACGATTTTTTGCATAATACATATTAGGGCGAGACACAATATTGTCTCTTGATGTAAAATACACAGAAAGACTCACCATCGCTGCATCAATTCCTTAAACGCCGGGGGTATCATTTTCGACACTTATATTATGTATCCTTATTAAAGTATATCGTCGTTTCATTATTAATAATTATACAGAAAAATATAAAAAAATGAGAAAATATATCTCGCTTCAATGAAGATGATGACACATTGGAAATGGATTGATAGGTCCATGTTGCACTTTATTGCATATATCACGTGTATTGTAAAATCTCGTAATACGCGGCGATGATACAACAACGATTACAAGAAAGGTATACGCACACGCGTTTACATACGTCATTCAATGTATTCATATTTTATATACAATCAAATATATAATATTCAAATTTCTTGCATTAACCCCCGACTGTCGAGTGAGATCTTGATTATCATTTAACTATCACGCATACCAAACTCGTTTATAATTTAAATCATAAATATGTATACGCGCGCCAAACGATGTATAAATCATCGGATAGAAAAATATGCCACTCACAACGATTAATCGAGGGTTAATAGAAACAGATCGAACTAAATATTATCACGATCACGAATCACGGGGATCGAAATCGACATTCGAACAATAAAATAAACATTCTTTACAAAAATATTAATTATCAACTACGATTCGACTCTTTTCATTCGTTTGTAGAGATGCTTTCAGTTAATATTATATTTATTGTGAAATTGCGTGTAGAGAGTCGCGCGAAAGCAATCTTTATGGATTTCAATCTCTGTCAAACGATATACATTTTCAGCACTCGCTTTACGTTTTCGAGAGATACACGTTGCCTCGCTCGCAAATTTCCCGCCATGTTTTTGATAGTTTGACACGGCGCGCGAGCGCAAATTGAGCAAGTTAGCGAGCTACTCTACGCATTGTCTTGTCGGCGGCGTAACTCGGGCCGAAATGATCGGTACAAACTGGAAAGTTGGACGTTATAGCGAGTTAAAGTGCACCGCGTATAAAACTAGCAAGAGTTACAAGAGTTCCGACAGTTCTGAAAAGTATTAATTGGAATCGGCGCGGCTCGTTACAAGAAAATCGGAATTGCGTTGCATATGCGCAATAAAGAGAAGTGCATTAAAAAATTGTAGTAATAAATTAAGAGAATAAAAAAAAAATTTCCTTTTTCTCGATGTAGCTTAAATAATTTCTTAATAATTCGCGATTAACGATTATTTCTCGCGACGATTTCCGAGAAAAGTGCCCGAGTCGGAAATTCATTCCAGCCGCTGACCATGTTTGATCATTTAAATCGCCATGTCCGGAGGAAACACAAAACATATTTAAATTAAAGTCGCATTTGACCTTGAATCGATATCTTTTAAGTTATTTTCACGGTACTCGATGTTGTCGTGGAGGCCGGTGAGCCTCTGCATCATTGGCATATCTTTCTTTCTTCCTCTCTCTCTCTCTCTCTCTCTCTCTCTCTCTCTATTCTGCAGGCAAGCATGTACCTTGGTAGACCGATCAATAACGTATCTCTCGTGTCTACGTCTTGCGGCCGCGATGCAGTATATAGTCGAATGTATTTTAACGGCGAAATTATTCCCCAGGGCACGAATATTAAACGAGAAAATTTCCCGTTCGCTCCCTCGTTGCCATGTTGACATTCAGTTTACAAAGACAATTTAATGACGAGTAATGAAACAAATCGCTTGAGATTCAGAATCGATAAAAGCTTGAGAAATCGCGCAACTTATGATAAATTATTCTCTATCACGAGGGATCGTATACGTTGAATCAAGTTGAGAATGTCATGCGTAGAATTCGCGCTGGCCGAGATCTCTCGTCGCAGAAAATGTTCGTTGTTTCTTTTTTTTCTTTCCTTCTTTTTTCCAACATGTAGATATACACGTTTGTCGATGATCTCTTTTCACGACACGTGCCTCGTTCGCGAGCGGAATTTTCGCCCGGTCCGGCGCATACGACGCAATCTGATCGATGCGCCACCGGGGCACGTTATAACGCGGCTCCGCCGTTATGCAACTTACTGCAACGAGGTTGCGCCAATGAGAGAGATGCCAAGGTCGATGCACCAACGAACTCTCGGCGCAGCATCGACGCGGCAGCGAAGGAGCGGCGGCGGCTTAACGTCGCCGGTTCAGGGATATCTCCTACGCGCACGTATACGTATTACTTAAGGGCGAACCTTTATGATGTAACCGATGTGTTTCCATCCACAATTCCATCGCCGCGAGCAATACTTTCACAATTCGTTACTATCAAAATAAATATATATTACAGATATCGATACACACAGCTTAAATTCAATCCGCTATTTACATATTCATTTGATATTTATATTTACACGCTCGAGAGCGAATCTTTCGCGTTATACATGATTCAGATATTCTACATTAATTGCAACATTATATCTCAGACGTATTTAAAGTTTTATACTAAAATAGATTTTTTTTTTTTTTTAAATAAAATTCTTAAATAAAAGCTCTGTCACGCAAAACATTAGATCGAAATTTACACAATAGTGCAAAAGTGTTATCAATATGTCGTGAAAAATGATATAAAACTGAAATATAATAAATGTTGAAGAAGATAGGCAAGTGCACTAGAGGCGCTAAAAATGCCTTCGCGCTTGCCCACCTTCATCTCAACGATAGACAAAGAAATTCTTTCTTCGGCGCATTTCTTTTCTAACGCGTTTAAAAGTTTCGCTAATTATTATATCGGACTTTCTTCTTCCTCTTCTTTCTTTTACGATCAACTCGCCTCGTGTTTACAATATCAGCATCGCAATGTAATCGACACTCTTAAATTGCGGACAAGTTTTTTCTCTCTCTTTCGCGAGGCGAGCTTTAACGGTATCGTCGATAGAACGTGATACTCACTCACCCGTTGTTTCTTGGCGTGCTTCGGAATGAAGAAGTTCCTAGAAGGATTTTCACGGCTCTTGCCGAGTGTTATGGGCGTGAAATCTGTCCGTGTCGGCTTATGTGGCTTCCCTGCATCACGAGAAGGCCGAAGACGCGGCTGAATACTACGACGACGACGACGACGACGACGACGACGACGACAACGGGAACGACGGCAGGATCGACCGTGTCGTTCCAAGTCGTGCTGCGAAGAGGGGAATGGCAAGGGGGAAGAGAAGAAGGTGGCGCACTTCCAAGCTTCTGACGGGTCTTAGTTCGAGGCGGAGGGCGTCTTGGGTGGCTGGAAGGGGTTCCATTTCAGACACTCCGGATCGATCTCTTTGTAGACGGGACCTCGTCTTTTCACCCTGTCCTTGTAGTCGTCGATCACGTCCTGAAATTATTTCAAGGATCCTTTTATCGCGGCAACTGCTCTGGGCGATGCGACGACGGGCCTACATGAGCGTTTCGATGAGATTGACGAGGGACGGTTGTAATATCGATTGGCGAAGGGTGGAACACGGTTCGAATTAGCCGAATGATAATTAGCCTCGCGATATGGTCGGATTATATTGGAAATACTGCTTGCTCGAAACGAGAAATCGGATCATCCTCGTTACGTCATAATCACGTTAATCGGATAATCCGCCTGATAATCATGAGGAAGCCATGGTCTGCGTGCAAGATTTTTTTTTCTCTTTACTATACCCGATGAGACATCTGTTTCTCCTTATCTATTGTATCTCTGTGGTCTGAGATGCGGGAAAAGAAAAGCTAGAGGATAAAATTCCCGCAAGATTCTGTCATCAGACTTGTGTTTATAGATGCGATGATAACGAGTGGAATTTTCAGCATTAGTGTTATTCTGCCAGTTCAACGTCTCATGTTCGACCAAAATGTGTATTTATTAACGCAAAAATAAACCTCTAGCATTATAATTATAAGCAATTTTAATGCACCGACCATGCATATATAATATTAAAAAATATGTTACATTTTTTGTATATTATTCAATTTTTTTATATTATTGGCTATACATTTATCTCTATGATAAATAAATATAAATTTTCTAGATTTACAAATGACGTATTGAGACGATTCTCGACATTATTATATTTATTTATCGTCAATTGTGATAAATCTTATATGATGACAAGCGCGCTCACGAAAAAAAATTGACGCTACGATCTTGTGAAACGAAGGGGAACTTTATACATATACATATATACATGACAGGTTACGATAACAAAAGAGTGCCTACCTGTTTCTTCAGAATGATATGCTTGCCCTTCCAGTACTTCATCATACCAAGGGCTTGCAAGGTGCTGACAATGTCATACGAGTCGATGGCCATTTCCTTGCTGATATCTGTGTGAAAGAAGAATTATCGAGCTTGTACTCTCGTACAGTCAATAACGGTCTTTTTCCGCGATCCTCGTTGGAATTGAGAATTATTATCGAGGGAAAAGCGCCTCGATAAGTCATAATACCTAATCTTATACAAGCAACTTGTTTCTCGTGACTAAGACTAATAATAAGTAAAAGTAATAGAATGACGAGACTAACGGCACGATACGCGATGAATAAAACAGTATAAATTTATTATTGATTCATATTTTTTCGTACGTAAAGTAACAAGTATATACATTGTTAAAATCTGTAAAAAATCTACAAGACATATTTGAAGGAGAAATATTCTCTTCTTTCGCTAGCCTCTTTAATTATCATCGCAAATCTGATACAAATTTAAAAATATCTCTAGTTGTATATATATATATATATATATATATATATATATATATATATATATAGATAGATAGATAGATACTTATATTTATTATATCTCGAGATTCGTTTAATTGAATCCATTTAACTCGATCGGTTCCGATAAAAACAATAATAAACTTAAATGAAGGTCTCTCTGCAGAGTAGCAAATGCGAAAATGCAAAAATGATGAATCATATATATAATCTACTGCGGTTCTCGACGGAGAGTAAGGGCAATTTATCCTGCCCCCCTGGATACAATTATTCAACCGCTAAAACCAGTTACACGTTGGAAAAACTTGACCATCAGATCAATAACAATGCGATGTAAATCCCTCGCCGATGATTCCTTTTTCTCTCTCTCTCGAGACATAAAATCTAAAATAGAGTCTGCAACATCGATCGAGGGTAGATTATCGCGTATGTGTCTCGTGTACATCAATTCTATCGAGAAGGAATAAATTCTGATTGTGTGGAGTAGCGAAAAAGAGTAGCGAGTCGCTTGCAAAAAAGCTTGCATAAATCTAACACAATGTCGAGATATTTTTAAAGATCCTTTTCGCTGGGAATTATGCAACGAATGTAAATTTTTGCAGCGAGGAAAAGTTGTTTCGACTTTCGAAAACTAAGCGTTGCATTAGCGGTTCAAAGAGGTATAGGTCTGTGGTGAGTCTGTCGCATTAGCGCACTTTAATTTCGCGCATGAATATTTAAGTGCCGCGTCCCGGAGTGTCAAAAGTTCGTCGTTTCGACGAGAGCTTCGCATAGGACTCGCTTCCACCTACCTTTGACGGAGATCTCCTTGCCGCCGAAATTGCAGAGATATTGTAACAGTACGTCCTTCCAGTAACTGCGGTACGAGATCAGGCCGAGATCCGATAGCGGCTTTTCCGGCGAACCGATCTTCTTCTCGACCCTCGTCAGCAAGTAACCTGTTCAAGCAGATCGGAAAAGCCAATTTTTATTTGTACCCGTAGAATATGGTTCGATCTTATCCGACCGTCGATTACTAATCTCCGTAAAAAGAAATACAAAAGTGACGTGAGAAATCTTTTCGCTTGTTATTATAAAAAAAAAACTGCACGTATCTCGCTGATTCATAAAATCATTGGGGCTGCGAAAAAAAAATGTTAAATAATATTAATTTTCAAATTATAATCCGATCGAAAGATCTCTGTGAATTTTCGAGAATGTACGTGTGCATAATCGGATAACGAAATCCTATTATACACTTTAATTCGAGCGCAGACAAGTAGCTGACCGGATCCGACAGAGGAACGGACCCATCCGCTCTCGGTTGAACGTCCGTTCCGCCTCGTTTGCCCGAATATTCTACGGCGAGGCATTAGAGAAAAATATATAGATAGACGAGGGGGAGAAGAACAAGTGGGAAAAGGAAGGGGGAGGAGGGGGTATCCCGAGGCATTCGTACCGCACCGCGGCCCGTCTGCCCGCTGAATCGGCCAAATTATCCGTTGGGCGCATCCGTCTACGTCAATGGAATTATCCGATAGACCGGTTAAAAACCCGTTTTCAAGGATGGGGGTGGGAGACGACTTAAATGCCAGATCCAGATCTACCGCAACTCGGAGGGCGAATGGGAGAGATCAATAACGCGGGCTGCGTGCGTTTAAGTGCAATCGATAAGCGCTCTTATTAGTGGACCGACGCAGGTCGAAATCACAGAGCGGACGGAATTTTAATTCCGGATCTTGATCGTTAAAAAAATGTCAAAGGTTCCCGAGTTCGAATTTATAATGGAACGCGCGAGGATTGGCGATTTTCATCATACATATGACAATGTTTGCATGAGTCTGCGAGTCTGAAAATTATCCGTCTTCCTATCATGATGAAGAGAGAGATAGGGATCATCACTGAAAAACGGGAGACTGATCCGCGTAGGACTCGAGGCGAATACGTAAAAGTCAATCTCGCGACAGATAGCGCCTGGGATGAGATTTAATGGATCCCATATAACTGCACTTTGCATTATGTATAACAGATTCTACTACGTACGGCCACGGACGGATTCGCGAGAATAAATATCGGCGCACGTCGCCGTCGCACGCCGCACCCGAAATTCAAAAGCTCCTTCATTAGCAAAGTGATCTCTCTCTCTCTCTCTCTCTCTCTCTCCCTGTCGTCTTTGGCCAGTGAAATCTCGCCACCCGGAAGACGTTTATTTAAAGTTCTCAATGCGCCGTTTTCGTAGCTAATGTATCAAAGAGTATACGAACTAATTAAGTGTTAAGAGATTACCGTCACACAGAATTGGTCGACGAATACATCACGACAGAGAGAGAGAGAGAGAGAGAGAGAGAATATTTTTAGTTTATTTAATTTATCGTTCTACAAATTATAATCTGGGGATCATACTTTATCCATAATTATTTTTCGATATTCAAAAATAAAAACTTTGTTTTCTTGTAATTAGAAAGAAAAAAAAAATTATAGTGCAATTTTTTTTTTATTAAAAAAATTATTAATGTGTGTAAAAAAAAATTAAAATTTTATATATCTTACAAGATTTCAGTGTCTCTTTCATGTTGTGCACTGTACGCGAAAAGCGATGTAGTGTATATAATCTTTGCACGGAGAATTGTAAAGAGTCTTAATTCCTGACCCCAAATAAGCTCCAAGGCTTCCGTCTACGTGCATCTATTATGCATCTGTTATGCATCTGATCTCGCAGACATCTCGCATTCGACGTTTCCCCGCGCGCGTAAGCGCGCTTTCCGCGAGAGGCGGAAGAGAGAAACCTCGCCCTTTTCATCCCGCCGTCACGGACAAGGATGGCAAGAGACGTGTCTTCGAGAATATACCCGCACCGGGACACCGGGATCCTGCGCGTCCCCCGTTCCCGTTTCAGGGTGTTCCCAGTCGGCGAAGAGTTCAACGACCACATGCCGGTTCTCTCTCTCTCTCTCTCTCTCTCTCTTCTGCTTCATGCCGCACCATCTCCTTCACTTTCGCGGACCGTGTATCTCCGCTGGCAGAGGACACTTCTACCCTGCTCTCTCTCTCTCTCCTCCCTCTACTCCTCCACAGACTACCATTTCTCGTCGACACTCCGCGGGTATTCACCGCCTCCCCCGCCATTTCTCCTTCTCACCACTGATTACTTTGGGAGGGCTGAACGCATTCATTACGCGTCCGTTCAGTTTGCAGACTTTCGGGATCGGCCCTGCCAGGATAGGGTGGGACGACAGAAGGGAAAGAGGGGGGGGGAAGGGAAAGGGTGAAAGAGAATCGAAGAAGGGGAGGGAATTCGACGGTGGAAATTCGAGAAAGAGGAAAATGGTGACTGTCGCGAAGTGGGAGAGAGGAAGATGGATCGGCACGACGGAGGAAAGGGAACGTCCCGGTCTTGGGACAGGATCGGCTCGACGAAGGGTGCAGGAGCCAATGAGGGATTTGGGTACGGTTGAGAACAGTTCGTTGCCTCATCGGAATCACTGACAAAGAAGATTTACGACTTGTCGAGGATATTTGTCTTTGGCGAAGCTTAATGGAGCAAGTGATCGGAGCAAAAATCAGGATACTGTGTAATAACATTAATAACGTTAATTTAACAACAAACTAGGCAATTATCGTATAAAATGATTGTAAAGCTTTTTAACTCTTAACAAAATTCAAAAAAAAAAATCAAACTGAGATCCTATACCATTATTTATTATATATAACATTATTATTAACAAGTTTAATTAAAAATAAAAATACATGTATTTTTTCCTTAAAAAAAATGTGCGATCCTTTTTGATTAAAAAAAAATTCTTTCATATTTCTAATCGATATAATTTTCATTTTGTTCCTCTTCAAAATACTTCTCTCTCTATTCACCTCTAAAGATTCACTTTTAACAGTAAATTTATTATTTTCAGGATGAATGGAAAGAGTTAGGTCATGGGACTCATTCGTTCCGGTTACACAAGATGTATTCATTCCATTGCAGTTAGGGAACAAATTCAACTTGTAATTTCGGTGACGTGAACGATTTGTCTTCGAGATGTCGCGCGGCGGCAGTCTTAACAAACAGAGAAAAAGAAGAAAAAAAAAAATACAAACGCCCGGAAAAAAAAAGAAACACAGAGTCCATTCGTCTGGCGGCAAGAGACACGGCGTGTATCCGCCCTTCGCCCTAACGAAGGCGAGATGCTGCACGCCGACCCTGCCCAGTCGCAGCAATGTTGCGGCGGTAACCCCTCCGTCCCGATCCCTCCATCTCCCTCCTCCCCAGCCATCGTAACTGGACATAGGGAAAGGGCATCGGTGACCCTGCCAATCCTACGTAGGGGTAGTGGAGCGAGGTCACGAGAGGTCATACAATTCCGAGCCCTTCGGGCGCCCTGCAGGGATGGAGGGAGATGCGGCGGAACAGGGCAGGGCAGGGCAGGGCAGGGCAGGGCAAGCAGGTACGGGAGAGAGGCCTGGTGTAGAGATCAAGGTGCGCGGGACAGAGAGTATGGTGTTGTCCAGGGGAGGAGGATGCGAGATCGGGTGCGTGAGACAGGAAGCGCGTGGTGGTGTGCGTACACGCCGCGTGTGGCCCGCACGCGTGTCTGCACGCAGCGTGTACGCGACGTCGACGTCGGCGGCATCGGCCGTGGGGGGGGTCGATCGATGCGGCGAGACGCCGGGCGTCGCACTTTCCGCAGACCACTTCGCTCTCCAATCTACGCTATGCCATCACCAAAACCACCGCCGTCGCCATCCGCGGTACCACCACGTACCCAACGATATCGATACGCCCGCTCTTCGGTACTCGAAGAGTTTTACAGCAACGTTCTCCGGGCACGCGGGTCGACTCTTCTTCTTCTCTTTTTTTTATTAAAAATATTCAACTGTATATAAAATCGTATATTTATGCTGCGTAGCAATACGCCAGTCGATTAATAAATATTCAAAGTAATTGCTAAAATATAAAGAGATAATGATAATAATAGAATAATAAATATAGTATAAGGAAAAGTAAAATAAAAATGCATCTCTCCCTCTCTCTCTCTCTCTCTCTCTCTCTCTCTCTCTCTCTCTCTCTGAAAAAAGTTTTCGTGAAATAATTCGAAGAAAATTCAAACCATCATTATGATTTTGCGATTTTTATAATTCAAGCAACTCACTTTATATAAATTTTACGCGTATTGCAGAAAAATAAATTTTATTAAATTACATACATCGACTTGAGCGGAACTCTTGATAGACCCCGCGCTGGGGGCGCGCAGATTCGTAGCGCCGGCCTTGTACAGTCGAAATACAGCCGGCGGCGAAGTCGATGGCACCGACATTGGATGCAGAAGGATGGATAAAGGGAGGGAGGGAAAGAGGGAAGAGGGAAAGCGTCTCGCTCGCGGAAAAGCCGGCGGGACTGTGAAAGCATCCCTCCCCCCGGTCGACCGACCGACACACCACGACGGCATACAGTACGTCGACCCTCGACCGACCAACCAACCAACCAACCAACCAACCGATCAACCAACCAACCTCCCGACGCACTACTACTAATACTACTACTACTGCTACTACTACTACTACTATTACTACTACCACCACCACCACCACCACCACCACCATCACCACCACCACCACCACCACTACCACCACCACCATCACCACCACCATTTTCCCTGTCCGCTTTTCCTCCTGCTCCCCTCCTCCCCGTACTACTACCAACGGTGTAGTAGCGCCGCGATGCCCGCCCGACGCCCGTCGACGCTCGCTCAGCATCAATGAAAATGACGTCACGGCAAAAAGCCCCGCGTTTAATTATCAACGCTACGCTTCGCGCCGTGACGAGTCGCGGATGTCGCGCGCATGTGTTGCGTGCGCGTGTATGTCGTGCTCGTCGTGCGTATGGCGCACGAGGAATTGGCACGAGAGAGGACAAGGGGAGGAAAGAGAAAGGAGGAGAGAGAGAGAGAGAGAAGGAGGGGGAGAGAGAGAGAGACGCAATTCCGCCGCTTGCGAGAAAATCGATCGCGATCTCAGACACGCGAGGATGATACATTCAAGTAGTTGAAAGGAAATAACGATAAGAGAATAACGCAAATGGAATATCCGCTTGGTATAAATTTAGATACTAGAGATTGTCAAGATCGCTTACTTGTCAGTTGGAATATGATTTTCGCGACGGGTGAGCGAATGTGTTTTTTTTTTTTGTTTTCCAACGATCCGGGAGACCTCGCGTTTAGCGTAAACGTGTCGCGCAAGGTTTTTATACGGCTTTCCGGCGGTTCAACAGTCAAGAACGATTGTATCGTCGACGATTGGCCGCAAACGCACACCGAGACACGAGGTCTTTCCTCATCATCGTCATCGTCGTCGTCGTCGTCCTCATCATTGTCATCTTCATCGCGAAACCGCGGAGGCGTATCGCTCGAGCTCTCCTATTCCTAATTCGGTTATCCTTTCGATTTCGACGGGCGGAAGGATGACGTCATTGCCGTCCTTACTTTGGACCGAGCCAAGGTTAAACGAAAGAGAACGAGCAGAAAATGTATTGCATGTACCGATATATTATATACTCACTAAAATCGATGAGGAGCCGGCCATAGCCTTGCCTCTGATAAGGCGGTAGCGTCAGAATGCAGGACACATTGTAATTCAGAAAAGAGTTTTTCTCCTGAAATGGAAAGAGGAGTCCGGTTATTACATGCATTCGTACATATGTTTAGTTACAAATATATTCGATGTAGTTTATTATTGCATCGCTCTTTTCTCGAAAAATCTTACAAAATGTCGGTTATCATTACGAGAAACAAAACGAAGTTAATGTCGCAAACTCTACATGAATTTCGACATTAGCGAGATAAGATTGTATCCCATTTCGCATGTTTCGTAGAAGTAAAACTTATATAAACGCGCGCTCGGGCAATTAAAAATGCGTAATCGATGATATTCCGTTCATCGTCATCGAGTGCACCAGATATACATTCCACGAAATATAACGTTAATGGAATAACAATACATTCGCGCTTTTGTAATGAAGAAGCTAAAGGTGGGTGTTATCGCTGCGTAAAATAAATTGTCTAATATGTATATATACAGAGTGTCTAATAATTATCTTCCCATATCCGTAATGTGCAGATAGAGCGGATTAAACCAAGCAGGAAAGTCCTTTACCATTTTTTTAAATAATGCTTAATAAAAGAATTATTATTAAGTAAAGTCTGGCCAATCATCGCCGATCTTTAGTCGGGCGCATGTCAGTGAGTCGCGCGCCTGGTAGTGTGCGTGAGCGCTCAGCTGTTACAGCCCAACTAAAGATCGGCGATGATTAGCCTGACTTTACTCAATAATAATTCTTTTATTAAGCGTTATACAAAAAAATGGTAAAGGAATTTCCTGCTTGATTTGTTCTGCTCTATCTGCACGGGGCGATTATTATCAGACATCCTTGATCTTTCCTATTAGTCATGTAACTCGAAAAATTAATCAGAGATCATGGCAAACCGGGACGTTCCTCTTAAAAGACCGTATCAATATTTTAGCTTCATAACACGAGGAGTTCGTGGAGATTGTCACGCCTGGAAGAGGAAAGATCGTCGCGCAATTTCAAAAGTCACATTCGAAAATAGAGCAAGCCAGGCTCTATTTTTGATTTATAAGAAGCGAGATTTTCGTATTTTTAACCGTGACCACGGTGGGCGGTGCTTGCACATTGGGCCGCGCTCGCAGATTAGATAAATCCCTTTCCGGGGATTACGCCGGTATTGACTTTAAGCTAATCATTTATTATGAAAGCGACTTATTAAATCGAACTTTTAAGAAATTCGCTGAATATATATATATATATACACACGTCACATATCATTTCATACTTGAACTTTTCGCGGATCCGAGATTTTATTTATCGTGCTTGCAAAATAAATATATATATATATATACATACATATATATATATATATATATATATATATATATACATATATATATATATAGAATGTTATTAAATCACCGACTATCTCGCGTTCTTTTAATCAAAATTAATTATTTTTTAATGATTTTGTATAATAATTTTTTTGCGTTTGTTATGCGAGTTGATATCAAGAAGGAGGCAGAGGGGGAGTCCTCTGTTTTCGAAAAAATTTCTAGTCGGTACCAAGAACGAAAGAGAAATCGCAAATAAGCCGCAGATGTGTCATCTAACCGTTAATTTCGCCTGATGGCCAAGAGGAAATATACATCGCGTACATTGACACCCAGTACATTGTAAACGCGCGAAAAATCTACGTTCGCGAAAGACGTTTATTTCAAGTAGTGCGACGCAATTTCTACAAGACATTTTCTTCTTCTACAAAGATATTTTTACAAACGAGCTTCGCGTTTGAATTGCCCTGAATATAAATAACTTTTAGTGATCGACAGAAATTATTATGTCCAATGCATTTTTCATTCAAACATCGTGACAGATATTGCGATCGTTCAATATCTATTCTGTTCGACGAATAGAAGAAATCAAGAGAGATTAAAGTCTCTTTATTTCTCTATTTCATCAATGTTCGCCGTAACAAAGAAACTTTTAATCTCTCGGGAAGAATGACAACTAACGTCCCGTTATCATTTTTCATCAAATACCGCACGAATTCACGATACGTTCGAGGATATCGCTGTGAGTGAAAATAGAAAGAAAGAGAAAAGGAGGATATATATTATGGAACCGTAGATATTTCTCGAAAATAAATTCGCGTTCGAGCGACGTGTTCAACGTGCGGTCTCTGAAAAATCAAGACTCATCATGCACCTGGCGCACAACCTTCTCTCCGCATATACGGAGATTCGTGCAAAATTGCGAAAGTAGCCGTAATTCTTGAAACGAGCGGGGAAAGACGAAGCGCATTCGTGAAAAGACAATAAATATAGATCGGTTGTTAAATTTTTTTTTACACTTCGCAGACAATGACGTTCTTATCTTGTAGCGCTGCTCGCTCATGTCCCGCGAATCCGTAGCGCGTTCGAATAGAATCCATCTGGACGGATAATATTCGGACACCCGGTATTTCCGGCCGTGTGGCGGCCGTACTGTTGCTAACTGCCGAGCCAGCAACGGTCCGAAGGACACGAACCGCGCGTTTTGTAGTGTGCGTGTACGCGTAGTGTCGGCCCACGTGTGCGTATCGGCGCGTTAACTTAACGAAGAAGAGAGGAGAGATAGAAATATATGTAGGAGATAGATATAAAGAGAAAGAGAGAGAGAGAGAGAGAGAGAGAGAGAGAGAGAGAGAGAAAGGCGAAGATAGGCGTGTAGAGACGGCGGGAAAAGAAAAAGGGGAAGTTTGGGCCCCAAGAGAGCAACCGTCCGAGGAACCCGTCTCCGGCGGAGGGGAACCCAACCGTTAGAAGGATCTAAGGGCAAAATACGGAGAATTTCTACATCGGAATAGTCTCTGGATGCGAACGATATTCGAAAAGTATCGATACTTTAACAGCGAGACTGTTGGACGTACCAGAGTTTAGAACTAGAGATTTAGTATAAAAGAATGTGACCATTTGATGGTCAATGGAATTAGTGAGACAAATCGACGTATAAAAATGAGTCAGCATGCCAGTTCTTAAAAGCCGAGGATCGTCCTGCGACTCCATTCCTACAAGAGAGGTAAAATGTACAAGGTGTCCTAAAATCATCGCCTTCGATAAAAACGTTAAAAATTCAATTGCTATATAACAAAATTTGCAATTCCCCTGAAAACTTGTACGTTACATTCAATACTTTATTGTTTTCATTATAATTAAACAAAATTTTAATTTTAATCAAGCTTACCGTTACGAGACTAAATAAGGAAGGAAATTAATTATTGGGCTCTATGATTATGGATAAAAAAATGCTGTCCCACAGAATGGAAAGCGATGGTCGAGAAAAGGGGAAAGGGAAGAACAAAAAAAGAAAAAATAAGATAACAGAGAGAGAGAGAATCTGGGGCCCGCGACGTCCTTGGGTCCCGGTAATCCCTGCGCTGCTCTCAGGGCCGTCTCGCCGTCCCCACCGCGATAGAGGAGGCCACACTCTTTTCCTTTCTCTTTCTTTTTTCCTGTCGCGCGATCTCTCTTCCTCCGCTGTCGCTCGCCTCTTAACAAAAGGCATAAAGGCGACGAAGCATTTTGATAGCTCGTATGAAATTGATGACGAACCGGCGAGATTCCAATTCTCGGTATCGAGAGCTCGAGAAACTTTAATTGAGAGATATAAGGATTCGAGCATCACTTTTCATTTATATAAATTATAATATCCAAATCATTACTTTATTATTTTGGTCGCGATATGCACGCCTTCAAGGACTCTTTGCGCGAAATCCTGACTCGTGCGTCAATAATCATGGGGGAGCGATCGTGGATTGTCCTGGCGTAGGAGGAAAGTGCAGTCCTCTCGCCCGAGAAGGCGAGCTACAGCTTCTTTCGCGGATATATAGTTCGCCTCAATCGATACCGACACTTGTCTCTCTCTCTCTCTCTTACTCTTTCTCACTATCCATCTTTCGTCTCCCTTCATCTCCGGAACGCGGCAAGGTGGCGCATAGAGTAACGATCGCGAGCCGCAGCCACGGCCCACCGCGCTCTACGTGCGAGAGAGGAATAAAACAGATCAATGATCGCGTAACGATATATACGTAGTTGTACGTTTCGCGACGACCGCGATCCGCACCATCTGCGCCATTGGAACGTACACGTATATACACACACACACACACGCGCGCGCGCGCACTCGTCTTCCGTTCCTCGATTAGCGCTTAGCCGATCTAACGAGAGGTTCAAATAGTTTCATCAAAGATGTACGGCGCGCGAACCCGCATCTGTGATCGTGTCGCGCAAATTGTACTACGTGACGAGCTAATTTCGATGATAAGATAACAAAAGAGAGAGAGAGAGAGAGGAGTGAGAGAGGGGGAAGGGAGGAAAGGATTTAAATAAGGCTAAAATGCAAAATGAGAAAATGGAAACCTATACGACTTTGAATAAACACGTGCGAGAGAATGTAATAATTTATGCAAGCTCGTGAAAGCTGCCATTGTTGCTCGAACGCGAGTTGTACCTTCGCATTAATGGACGATTGATTTTTAAATCGCGACGCGAGAGACCCACACACATTTAGTCTTTGCAGCAGCGCAAAATGTCACGATGAGAACCGTCGCCTCATTGTGCGAGCGATGGTATTCCAATTCAGTTGCGCACCCGTATACAATTTACAGTTCCTCGCGAGAGTGTGATAGCGAGTGGGCGTCAAATTTAATAGCGAGTGTCCTTTTTCGATCGAATGAGACGGCAAGCAGACGTGGTCCGTCGGCTCGTTATCGTCGTTAAAGGTCCCCGGTGCACAGTGACGCAAATTCGCGCATTTCTGCGAATTCAATCATTCAGAACGCGAAACCGACAATCGATCCTTCGCACACGACAATTCTATTATTTTTCTTGTAATTTATTTCATATCGTTTTATATAAACAAGCAGAGTGCTTAGTCGCTAGAGAAAGAGGGCCTGGATGTTACGAGATGCTATCGGTTGTCAAGTCAATTAGAGTTGCAAACTTGAACGAATAATTTGCTCGTCCATACCGTAGACGCGACTGTAAATCGCGCAGAAGAGAAGCGAAAGGAGCGAAACTTGGCTTTTTCGATCCGAACGGCGGTCCGGGGGCGAGCAAATCATCTTTCCGGCCGATGCATCGCGTCGCATCATCTCGGAATGCAGAAAAGAGAGACGACGGTTTCGCCATGGCGTGGCATAGCGTGGCGACGATCGTAAAAGGCTTCCAATCGGTCAGTATCCTTTTCTGCGTATCGCCGTGCCATAAAGCGCGCACGCACACGTGCAACATGCAGGGCGGAAAGCGAGAGAAGAGAAGAAGACAAGGACAGAGAGAACGAGTGGAGAACCATTGGAACGCGGGTCAGCAGCAGGCGGGCATCCGTCGTACATACGTATATCTCTCCTTTGTCTCTCTCTCTCTCTCTCGTCTCGCTCATAAACACGTCGCGGCGGCGGCAGCGACGACGACGACACGACGACGTCGTGTTAGTGTGTTGTTCGTCGAGCGGTGCGTAGGTGAACGAACGTCTGCGAACGAGAAAGAAAAGAGAGAGAGAGAGAGAGAGAGAGAGAGAGAGAGAGAGAGAGAGAGAGAGAGAGAGAGAGAGAGCATTCGCGGATAAGGCGAATCAAATAATTGTCCGACCGCGAGCGAGATTCGCGTCTCGTCACAACTGGACCGCCTCTATCCTTGTCTCTAACGATCGCTTTACAAGCACCTCTTTGAGAGACGCCCCAATATCCTTGGACGAGAGGCAATTAATCAGAATTCTAGCTCTTGCGCATCTCTAAGTGGAGAAGCAGCACGAGTACTTTGGCGACTCTGAATCATATTTCGGAGTGCACGATTCCCAAATGTTTAATTTTTAATATTAATCTATATATATCATCAAACAATAAGAAAAATGTTGGATATAATTTTAATGAATGCGTTAGATTTGACGAAGCTGTCTGTTCCACGGCAACGTTGTTTTTCATAATCTTCCATCTCTTCTTTCCTCCTCTATTATTTCTGATTCGCAAACTTTCCACGGAGCACTTCTCCCAGAGAGAATATAATAAATAACGTCTTCAACCTCTCAACATTTCCGACCCTCCCCTTTCCGCCCTCTTGCCCTTTACCTCGTGCGAGATGGCGCATCTCGTATTGTCGAGTATTGTTGAGAGATGTTTGTAGAATGTGTAAGGAGATCTTTGCACAGCGATTTGCAACGATGAAAGGGGAATTTTTCTAGACACTTATTTACGGTGGCGCGGAAATGCCGCCGTTCTGTCATCAGGCTTCGAGGACCGGTCGCGGAATCGGCTTAAACGCAGACGGCATAAATTTTCGCTTCGATGGCCGGCGGATATTTACGAGGTGGACTCAGTGGGCGTAAATGGAAATTAATCTCGAGCTTCGGCTCGATTTTTTCTCTCTCTCTCTCTCTCTCCGTAACTTTTTTTATACGACTCAGCGCGTTCTAGGATCTTGTTTTGTTTTGCTTGCAAGATGACAAATGCACCGCAATAGACGAATCTTGGATACGCGTGGCCAGACTCTTTCGCAGCAGCAGTAACAGCCGATCACCGATGAAATTAAATATACTCGGTCGAGCGGAACGGCAGATAAAAAATTCGTCCTGAACAATCGTAGCCTATCATCGACGTTACCGGATGTTTCACGACGCAGTTGCAGCGGCAACTGCGTCGTGAAAAAATGAAGGATAAATAAACATATGTTTTGTAACATAATATTGTAACGATATCGAAACACTGACTATACGGTTGAAAAGTTTTATCTATAAAAAAAAGAATTATATTTTCAATCAATGAGAGAGAAATCTATTATCTCTTTTCCACTCAAAATTACTCCATCGTATTAATATATTCAATAAAGAATTGATATTGAATTTCAAGCGGTGAAATGCGTGTGAACGTGACTTAATGGCCGAGTAGCTCCTCGCGACAGTCACTTCTATATTTAGATGCACTGAGTTTCCTCCTCCGCTTTCTTTACGCCGAACAAAGCGTTGCTGTTAATACACGGGGTATATACGCAGTCTTATCGCGTGTTTTTTCCCTTTAAATTGCACGTTTACAAAATATTGCTGCATCGTTGCGTACCCTGAGGATTTTTCTTTTTTTTTTTTCCTTCTTTCGTAAATCGACAATCTTCATAAGCCCAATTAATTTGATGCGAATTTGAGAGAAACATGAATTAATTCATACTTTTTATATAATTACACAGAGAAACTATATTATATATAAATTTTAGTTTGTAGCAAGAAAAAAATAAAAATAAGAGAAAAAGAGAGAGGAGAGAGAACGGGAAGTTATTACTTTGTATATATGTAAAGGATTAACTTGGCAAATTCTATTCATCCTCGGAGGGAAAATTTGCGACGAAATCCAGTGATTCGAAGATGCACAAAACCGTCCTGGAATTTTCATTCCTGGGTATGAGCAGACAATGGGCTTCGTCCCAGCGGGTGACCCTGCCCGTAGATATTTCGAAAAAAACGGCGGGTCGACTAAGGCTTCGGCTTATTCGTCGCGCATTTTCGCCCTTCTGAAGCTGAACAGTTATTACCTGACCGTTCTCTCTCCTTTGTCCGGTCTGCAGGATCGGAGGGATCTATTACTGCCGTTTCGTTTTTTTTTTCTTCTCCTTTTCGTACTGTGCCAAAGCAGACTGCGGTTCGTTTTTTTTTTCATCGTAAGTTATGTGAATGGAAAAAAATTCAAAGCACAAGACTAGAAACACGATTTGCGATAATTTGTGATTAGCGATTGAAACGAGTGTGACGTATCGTGCATTTATGCAGTTTCTTTTTTTTTTCTTTCAAGACATCTTCTAGACATCGGCCATCGATTCGATACAGTCCATTCGGAAAAAGAAAGAGAAAATCGACAAAGTTCGTTCACGATCCGCTACGAAATAATATTCTGAATTGCCCTCGAAACTTTCGCAAGTTTCACAGTAATGTGTATTTGACGACATCCAAAAGTCGGATGACTAAAGATAGATTCCTGAATAATCTGTCAAACTAATTGCTGCGCAAAGGAAAGAAGAGATTGAAAAATCAAGTGACAACATTTTATATCGGAAAATATTTTCGAGCATGAGTATTACATGTTAATGCAATTTTATTCAACATTTTGATTATCACAAATTTTATCTTGATGAATCTTCTGTCTTATTCTTTGAGTTTTATAAATCTACTTTAGATTCCTTTATGTTTCTCTTGCAAATAAAAAAATTTTTTTTTTTTTCATTTTATAACGTTCGGAAAATGTATGCATGAATATTAATCATTCACGGAAATTTGTCGATTTACGCCACGTCAGCTGGAGACGACTTATTGTTAGAGCTTGATGAAAATCCATCAAATCGATCAATAATGATCGATCATTAACGCAGTCTATTAATTTTGTAGACAGATCAATCGCACCCCTATCGAAATGTGTGGGCGCTCAATTCACGGATGATTACACGTACACGCGTATCGTATATACGCAACTAGAACTATATCGTAGGATTTTACTCATATCGTCATCGTAATCGTATCAAAATTATGTATACATGTAATCAATATATAACTCATTAAGATGAGAAGCGATTGGAATCTAAATCAGAATTTTTATCGATAGAAAGAATATAAGTGCGCCGTGCAAAAAATATGCTGCCAAAGATGGAAATCAAAGGAGCATTCAAAAAACATCACCACACTTAGGATAGAGAGGAAGGGTAGAGATCACGGAAATCCTCAGACCTTGTGGATGTGCATTCGGCGGGATATGGTCGCGAACAGCAGTACTGTCTGGCATCGATCGACTCTAGTCGGGGCGAGGTTTTGCCGGTTAAGAGAGACCGGGAGAGAATAAACGAGAGAGAGAGAGAGAGAGAGAGAGAGAGAGAGAGAGAGAAAACGAAAGGGCGAACAGTGGGGGTGAACAGCGGGGGTAGCGGGAGAGTTAAACGTAGGGTAGGATGGCGGCGGAGGGCGAGCCTACCCCAACCTCTTCTCGACGAAGCGAGGCGCGTATAGTATCGACGATCTCTACTACTACCGTACGCGTACTACTCTCTGACGGTACCCTATGTCATCCCTCCCCCCGTATCCCTCTTATCCCGCCTGTCTGCCTGCCTGCAATTCCCAGCAGCCGCCCTTAGCGTCGCGTCTCCTCGCCCTCTTGGGCCACTGTCTGCGGGATATTTTTAAGGAAAATTGCCCGACCCTCCTCCATTCCTCTCGTGTCCTTCGTACCCCGCCAGCCTGTCTGCTCGCCTCGTCTTCTACCGCCGCCCTATCGTCTTTCTCTCTCTTTCATCCTTTTCGTCTCTCCTCTCTTTTGCGGCGGTTCTTGTGCGCGAGCCCTTCCCTCGTTGGTCCTTTTCTCCGTCCACCCGAGAACGTCTGTTCTTCCTTCGCCTCGGGAGCTCTCATCTCCTGGAAAATCCTCCTCTTCGCTTTTCCTCCCTTCCAGCTTACTCCGCCGTGCTGTTTCACCGAGGACCGGAGTAGAATTCTCGAAGAATTCCCGACATTCTACCCTTCCGTGATTCCGTCTGTTAGATTATGAAATTGCGATACCTCCGATCTTGGCTCATGGATCGATCTTTCTGTCGCAATCGTCCATTGTGTATCCCGGAAAAGATAAATTTCATTACAAACTAAAGCAAAACTAACAATAAGTTAGAGAAGAAAATAATTTAAAAATTTCAGTTAGATATATATATATATATATATATATATATATATATATATATATATATTATCCCGATGAATAATTTTTCTCGGTAGCGTCTCGAATGTTCGTAACGCAGATTGCCTTCAGCCATATAGAGAAAGGATCCAGCGAAAGGATCTGACGCGATCCAAGGACCTCCGTTTACTATCGTTTTGTCTTTCTCGGTGTCTGCTCCTCTCCGGTGCGACATAAAGCGCGGTATAAATGCCCGACTGAGAGACGGACCTGTCTGTCTACTTATTATATTATATACGCTGGACGATTCTCTCTCTCTCCCTTTCTCTCTCTTTCTCTTGTCAAATTCTTCACGAGTCCAAACTAGTGCTCTCGTGAAGGGCGCGCAGGTACGTCGGTCCGGATCTTTCTCTTTCCTTTTCTCCCTTAATCTTCTTCCCTCATCCACTAGTCTCCTTCTTTCTCGTCCTTTGCAGGCCTCCTTCTCGCTCTATCATTCTCTATGCATTATTCAGGATACATAACGCGCGGAGCCGTCCGTGACAGGCTAACCGGCGCACCGCCGGAAGTTAGGCAAATGAGCCCTGAGCGACCGCGGATCGTCGCGTTTCCACGGAAACCACGTCCGCCGATTTTTCACGCCCTTTCCCACCCGAAGTGGAAACATCCTGTCGACGTTTTATCTCGCAACTTCCCCGTCGTTTGCTCGAGAATCGAGTAGTCTTTCCAACTATTTCAGAATCTTGATTGGCTGAAAAATATAACTGATACGAGAATTTTTTTCACAAAAATTCGGCAAATATCTTTGCACCGTGATGACAGTAATTTAATCATCGTAAGAGATGACATGATCTTACACGATTTTCTAACTCTCTTTAAGATTCAAAAATCAGGAATAAGACGGCAGGAAAGATTTTGCAGCAGAAACAAATACATTTTTAAATTAATGATCAATCGATAGTTACATAAATTCGCTTTCATCTATCGTTATGCATTAGAGTAAATAAACATCGAACACGTAATTAATTTGTAATTCTTGTAATCGAGTAGTGTCGGCTTTACACGGTTCGCGATGTATCGACGATACTTTTGTTCGACGCTTATTTTTCTTCGACGTTATCTGGCGAAGAATTGAATTTCACCGAACTCCCACGTCGAAAAGATATCCGTCTTTTTCCTTCTCCCTCTCCCAGGCCAGGTATCTCGGTTGCTGCACCGAGGAAAATAATATCGCATTGTAGATACTTGCGTTTCGAATGCGAGTGCGCGTAGACACGCAAATATTGCTTCGGCTCAAATTTACTCCGATAGCGTGGCAAGCTATGGTGTCGAACGCGCACAGACGTCAGTCGAACGGATTAAAATTCACGCACGTCAAATAAAAAAAGTTTCCGTTGTTTTACCTGAAAATGTCTGCGCTTTTAGGTAATTGATAGTCTCGGAAAAATCTATCTTTTGTATCGTCAATATATTTATATATATATACAGAGTGGGCCGAAACGTTTCGGCCAGACTTTGAGATTTTATAAGAAATTTTGCGTTTTTTAACAAAAGTTGTAGAGAATTAAATTATCTTTCAAATAAGATCAAAATAATTGTAGCACGTTCCATAAGTTTTGAGTTCAGTTTCAAATGTACAAAAAAGGATTTTTTCAGTTGTCGATGGTAAAGCTTTTTAAGTCATCTTTTTATTGGTAATTGGTTTAAACAAGAAAAATTTTTTTCATGAAATAACCAACAAGCAAGATAAACATTAAAAATTAGTTAAAGCCATAACAGTATAAATAAAGAGTATTTTTAAAAAAACTCTACCGTCGAAAAAAACACTTTTTTGTACATTTGAAATTAGTTATCTCAAAATCTCAAAATGAAATGTACTGTAATCATTTTAATCTCATTTGAAAAATAATTTAATTCTTTACAACTTTTGTTCTTTACAACGGCGCTTTTTGTTAAAAAAAAAAAAACGTGCATGCTTTTTCTGATATTTGTATAAAATAATTTCAAACGTTTTTGGTAACTTTTTAAGAAAGCATTTTTTAATCCATGTTCATCAGAAACTTTTTGTTCAGAATTAAATTTCCTATAAAATGTCAAAGGCTGGCCAGAATGTTTGGAGCCATCCTGTATAAATAGTTCAATTTTTATAACTTTTTCGCGTTATACGTTGAGAGTTATATTTTCTGTTTCTTCTCAGTTCTTCTCAGATAACCTTCCTATGGTTCTCTCGTCATCTTCCGTGACGAACTTGCAGTACTTTCACAGGACCCGCCCGATTTCTCCTCGCTTCTGTAGCTGTGGATCATAAAGTTTCAACAACGTGCGGCACGTTGCCATCGATGTTCGACATGCGTCATCGTTAGTCATCGTTCTCTTATTTTTTCCCCCCTCTTCCCTCGCACCGGTTATGCTGCCTAGAATACCTGCGTAAGAGGATACGCCACCGTCTCGTTTACTCGAGACTCTCGTACACTGCTGTGCTCTCTTCCTAACCGTGTCGAATGCCCGAGCCGTCTGGTCAAGCCACTGTGGAACCTGAGCCACGACTCGGTCCACGATCGTTAGCCCTTTCCGGTTGAACATTGTAAAGTTTCCCGGTATATCAATATTGTTTCTTGCAAATAAATTGCGAAGAAACTAAATTATAAAGATATATATCCCATGTGAATATATGTGCGCATGAATTACAAAGTATATTTCTACAAATCCGTATTACACATTTTTTTTTTAAATTAATGTTTATTAAAAAACTTGTCATATTTTTGTGACAGAATAAAAATATTTTTTCGAATAGTTTTCATTAAACGAGATATATAATTAATTTAAATAATTAAATAGAATAATTCTATTTAAATAATTAAATAATTAATTGCTAAAAGATGTATATAATTTCTACGTTACGTGATTCTCAAAAATACGTTATTTTCTTACAACAGGAAAAACAGACAAGACATGCTGATAAGACTTCCGTACCGGGAAAAAAATATGGCAATGTTAGAAAGTAAGAGAGAACATCTCAGTACATAGCGATTCGATTCGATACTTGATACAATTATACAGAGATTAAAGAAGCGGACTGTCGAAAAACGTTGCGTCCTCGGTCAATGCGAGACGATGCAAGGATTTCAGGATCAGAAAACGGATCCCGCATTATTCTACCTACGATCTCCAGAACCGGTTTCACGTGTGACACGCGTTTCTCTTTTTCGGGGTACTCGAAGGAACACGCTTTTTAAATATAGTCTGCATCTTATTAAAAAAGCCATAATTGTTGTTGTTGACTTTCAGGAGAAAAAGGAATCGCATGTCGCGCGATATATAGTGTACACTCAGATTCCAATATTTGCTGCAAATCGCAGCAAAAGAAAGTGATATTTTGAATAAATAATCGATTGAAGACATCCGCTATTAATTCTTTTTGCATTCTTATTTTATATTGATCAATATGAAAATAATAAAATCGACATGTCACAATTACAAATCGTATTTCTCAAATCATTTCTATTTGGATTATTTAATCGCCTCAATAATCCTCTTGTCAGTGATTTTTACTATTCTTAATATATATATATTGACTACCTCTATTTAGCAGTCGTAAAAAAGCGCATCGCTGAGAACAAACAGACTGCGAGACAAAGAGTCTGTTTGTTCTCAAGAGTCTTTGAATGGCATAAGAATAGCTCGTCTTCGTGTCTTAATAAATACGGCGGAAGCTGTAATCGTTCACGCCTCAATTCGACTCTCTTAATTTCTGCTCGGTTGCCTCGATCAAAATTCTGTTTCACTAAGATAACGAGCGATGCATTGGCGAAGATATTGATAGCGCGGATGGCGATAAAAACTGCTCTTCCTCTCATCTCTCGCGGAGTCGATAATCCAACGACGACGAATTCACGTCGTCCAAGGTGAAGAGCGCGATTTATTCAAGTTCAACGCCAGGGAATTTCCCGCCCCGAGGGTCGATGACCGCGACGCTCGGGGTCAACGACCGAGTTAGCCGGGGAGAAGGGGAGGGGGAGAGGTCAACGATCGCATCGTTCAAGGCCAATGTCCGAATCATCGGAGGTCAAGTTGCGGGAGGAAACTTTTACGACAGGGATATCGAAGCTTACGATCAACGATTCTGAGCTACTTTGAGGGATTCCTAGTCGTAGTTTCAATGGCCCCATAAAAGTCGCGGCACGCGGCAAATAGGAAAAGACGATCGTTTGCGAAAATTTGTCCGGAAATGTAGTATTTTTTGGATCAATCGGACACATTATCGCTGCGGTTCATTTTATACTACATTTAATCATTATGTAACTATGCTGTGCGTGATCGCAGTTGTATATATATATAATTTTCGCAATCTCGTTAGCGCCATGCCGATAACAATTTTATTCAGGAGCATAACGGGAAATATTATCACTCGCTCATTGTATATAAAAATAATTCAACAATCTCTTGGTTGTGTAAAGATGAAAATCTAAACTGTCCAGACGAAGATGGTTCTGTGGAATTTTCTTCTCGTCGTCTTTATTTTATATGATGACAGCTGTATAAACATTGCCTTCACTAGTCTGTAAGAATCAGTAGGAAGATGAACAGCTCACGGTAATTCACAAAGTCGCGACGCTGACGAATACCATCCCGGTTAATCCACATATACGACGCTCGTGCGGTCGTGCGTAAATCCACTTCCGGTGTCAGAGCCCGGGCTGACTCGCGATATCCGGCTGTGGATTTCTGCTTCTCGAGAAAGAGGACGAGAAGGGAAAGGGAGAGGGGGGGGGAGAGAGAGAGAGAGAGAGAGAGAGAGAGAGAGAGAAGAACAGAAAAAAAGCAAAAACTGAGCACGAATGCCAGTGTCATCCTGGAAGATCCCGGGAGATCCCGGGCTTCGGGGTGGTGGTCGCTTCGCAGCTGAGTCAGGGTGAGGCGCCAACATTGCGGTTTAATGCGGCAACGACGAAGGCCGACGGCGATGGCGATGGCGACGAGCAGGACGAAAAAGCGAGAAGAGAGGAGAGGGATGAAATTCGACGCGGGGAAACGCGAGTAGGGAACGAGGTTGAAGCCGACGAGCGGATGAAATCGGTCGGGGGAACGTTAGTCGTGGAACGTTCAAAGACAAACGAACACTTGGGAATTCAATATCGATGTAATATTTATCGCGATCGAGGACGAGGACGGTGTGTAATCGTTGAATGGAGAGTTGTAGAAATTACGAACTCGGTTGTCCGGATTGTTCCGCCTTCAACACAATCGACCGATTTTCATGTCGCGTCGATACACATTGACGTGCAATATCTCGTTTGATAGACCAAGCTCAAAATCATACTTTGCTCAGTATTGACAATACTCTTGAACGGTACGATGAATAAACGAGGAAATCCACGCGTAATACAATCGTGAAAATTATGCTTGTAAGATCAGAAAGATTGAGGAAAGGATGAAAAGCGTGTAAGAAGACAAATAGAGTGCAAAGATAAAAGACACCGCACTTACTCTATCCGGAAAGGGAAAAAAAATGAGAGAGCGAACGTACATGCGTGAGCGATCGCGCGTCGAAGACGAGATCGTGTCTTTGGAAATCGTGCGAATGCGAAGAAGGATACGAAGATGGATCGAGAGAAGGGGAAGCAGTAGCGTGCTAAAATGAGGAAGCGTGTTAAGACAATCCGAACGACGAAATATATAAGGGAAAGAGAGAAAGAGAGAGAAAGAGAGAGAGAGAAGAGGAACGACACCTGGAAGAGGAATCGGAAGAACGAGGAAGGAGCGATGAGAACGACTAGAGAGCGTGCAAAGACATGCTGGAAAGTAAATGAGAAGGAGGAGGAGAGGAGGAGGAGGAGGAGGAGGAAATAATAACGACCCCGACGACGACGTCGCAGTGCCGCAGAAAGGTTGACGACCCGTTGCGGCAGGCGACGCCCTCCTTCCCCTCCTGCGCCGACATCGCCCTCCGCGACCATCGGCAACCCCCTTCTGCAGCAGTTACTACCACCTCCATCACAACCACCGCCATCGGCCAACCGCCTAAACCACCCGACTATACTCCCCCTACGGTTCCCCCCTCCCCTCTCCTCCACCTGGTGTGCTGAAGCGCATGCATAGAGCGTACGCCAGCAGCAGTAGGGCTACCCTTGTCCTCCTCCTCCTCCTCCTCCTCCTCCTCTCTCCTGTTTGCTTCTCTCTCTGTCTTTCTCGTACCTTTCATCCCTCGTATCCCGGCCGTCGCCGCCGCTACCTCCGCCGGCGTTACCCTGCGACCGTCTGGCCAGGGTCGGGGTCATTGAACGTCTATAAAGATTTTGACTTCGCGCCGCCGCCGCCGCCGCTGCAGATGCAGGAAGCGAGTTACGCCCTTTTATACAGAGTGTAACATAATTTGCCGGCCGCCCGAACCCGACAGAAAAGATGCGTCGGGAGAGATCAGTGTGGCCTGATATTAATATCTCGGAACGAGAGCCAATGTCAATCTATTTTCACAGATAAAAGGTTCTCTTTCTCTGTCTCTCCCTCTCTCTCTTCACATACGTATAACGGGAATCCACAGATTTGCATCATCACTCGTCCTGAATCATAGATATTAATACAATAAGAAAATTTTTTCCTAAATTTCATATCAATCAAAGTGATATAAGTGATTCAATTATATCGAAAATAGAAAATAAGTTCCTTTAAAACTGGCATTATTTTTTATATTACTGCATTTATTATTTATTATATTATATTATTATTGCATTTTTTATATTATATTATTTGTTGTATTATATTTATACAAATATGATTGATATATCTTTATCAGAATTAACAGGCATTTTAAAAGGCTGAGATATATTATTTTAGATTGCCACGAGACAAATCGCTCATAATCGTACATGAGATTTATGGAGAGCTTACGTATGCCGTGATATAATTTCAAACGAAGAAATTACTTTGGGAACTTAACTGAATATTTCAGGACACGTCCTCTTTTAACACAATTTAACTCTCTCGACAGAAACGATAAAGACTAGCTGTTTTATGCAATTTGTGTTATCAAAGTCGTGGCAACCTAGATCTTTGATCGACTATATATCGAGTAAACTTGCATGATAAAGTTTTAAGGCATATCGATCGCGACAGACATCATTAATTGTCGCTCAAATTATTTTACTCGCAATTAAACACGTAAATTCAAAATTTTCTAGTTAATTATTATGAAGTATAAAGAGTGATTCTAAATTTGTTAGAAAAAATATTTTATCAGAAACGATAACTAAAAAAAAATAATCAGCAACATTTCGCTTTAATTGCATTATATTTTAACATTTTTTAATTAATTTAAAATCGGCTAATTATTAAAAGAGTGTATTGATTTTTAGTAGAGAAAAATCGACTCTATTCATCGGCGATGAACGAATTAAAACGATAGAGTTGACTGAAGGAGAAGAAGCACTAAAAGTTTAACAAAGCGATTCACTTGTCGAGACGCTGATGTAATAATTTGCAGAGCAGATAATCCTTTCCCTCATCTTTTTCACTTTGTATTCTCTCAGACATAATTTTTTTACAAATAAAAAAAAGAAGAGAAAACAGAAAGCAAAGTGAAGGGATTTCCCAAACGGAGATAGATCAGTCGCAGAGGAGGACAATCTTGATGAGAGGCGAAGAGACAACGGAATTAAGGAGTACGAGATGGTTTGAGTCAAATCCGGAGAAAATTTTCGTCACGTCTCCAGGAGAGAGTTCAGACGGGGGTAGTTAAGAACCGAGAACGTGTCTTGCCAACGCCAGGGTCAGAGGTCGTTGAACGTCTGTAAAGATCTCACGGCGATGATGCGTTTCGCGGTAAATAGGAGCGCGCGATTCGTCCCACCCTTGCTCGCAGACGACGCATGTATGCGTACGACGCCCGGTCTGGCGGATTGATGGAGAAAGGTTAGAGATATGAGATACCTTACGGAGGCGCACCCTTGTTCGCGTAATCCGTGTACGCTACGTGGATGCCATTACGAAAGCCGGTTAACCGGTGTGAAAGTTAGTATTTTATATTCAAAAATCGAAAGTTTTATCAAGAGTTCTGTTTGCAACCCAAACAGTTCCTGATACAGTTTTAAAAATAATTGCCAAAAAACTTTAAAAAATTGCATCTTAAAAATGTGAGATGCTAATTTCCCATGACACCGCAAAATGCGAAAAATGATCATTTTTATTATCGTATCTTATAGTTCACGAAAAGTTCTACAGTATTTTATATATATTTTATATATATTAATAATATAATTCCGATTCTGCCAAAATTAAAAAAAAAATTTTATCTACAAGCCGGCATTTCATCTTTCGCTAAAAGTGATCAAAACTTTTTTATTTTTGGTTTTACAGTTTTAATATTTATCGACTGAACTCTTCTTGCAAATAGAACTGTCATCAGAATTTCAAAATTTTTTTCTAATATTTTACTAAACATAATGTTACATTATCTTTAAGATATATTAATATCCTTATTAAATTTTGATACATTTTTATGATTTTAAAACATATACACAAAAAAGAAAAACAAAAAACTAAAGAAACTAAAAAAAATTAATAGTTTTTATAGATACATAAAATAATTATTTAGAAATTTCTACTTCTCTTAATAATTCTGTTAATAATTAGTAAGCAGCGAAACGCTATAATAGAAAGTAACAGAGATCTCATTACTTAGTTACAAGAAAACTGAAAATTTCTAAATTCAGAAGGAATAAAATTTTTTGGAGAAATTCGAAGTTCTGATGACAATTCAATTTGCACTCCGAAAAGTTCTATTGAAAATTATCAAGACCCGAAACTGTAGAATCAAAAACAAAAAAGTTCTAGCCACTTTTAACGGAAGATGAAGTGCTAGCTTCCAAATTAAAGATTTTTTTTTTTAATTTGGCGAGAGGTCAGAACTATATTGTTAATATAAATAAGAAACTGTAGATATAGTAAGAAACTAACTATTCGATACGATGGTTCAAACTATAAGATACGATGGTTTAAAAGCATTTTCTGTATTTTGCGATGCCACTAGAAATTGAGACCTCATATTTTCAAGATGCAATTTTTTTAGATTCTCGCAGGAACTAAAAGAAATATCTTTTAAAACCTATCAAGAACTGTAGAACTATTTGGGATGTACACAAAACTCCTGATAAAATTTTCGGTTTTTGAATATGAGGTGCTAATTTCACACCGGCAGCCAGCTAAGCCGCGAAAAAAATTGCGCAAATGGACAAACAACGAAGCTCGTCGACTCGACGGCTTCGGAATTTTATATGAATGGCTTGTTAAGGGATGATATCTCTTCGAATTGCAATTTTAACTTAAGAAATGCCGCAATCTAACATACACATTTCGTTCAGATTTAACTAAATTTGTTAGCGTCCTAATGTTTAAAAATGCGATACACATAAATCACACAGTCTCGAAATGATTCTCGCTTTAATCGATCGACAAATTCTTTCGAGTGATATGCGACGTGCATGTCGTAATTTTATTTCTTAATAGATATTTCGTTACTATATTTCTGCATATATAAACAGTAAGACGCAAAGTTCAAATTCATGCACGAATATTTCAGGGGTGAATACAGATGGACGCATAATTGGTAGTAATAATATGGTACTCACTTTACTGAAGTAACCGACGGTATGGCAGCCCTCGGAATCGCCAATTGTCATGACGTAAAAGAGAAACGGCTCGACATCATAGTACAATGTTTTATGGTCCAGGAAAAATTTGGCTAGCAAACAGAGATTTTGACAATACTGTTTATATCGCTTACCATCCACTTCCCACACGCCTATTTTGTCTTTTCTGTAAGAAAGACAAACATGCATGTGATACTTTAAACATTTATTGCCGTTATTATTACCGATATATTTTATTCTCTTTATTTTTTTATCTTTATAAATAAAAATTTTTATAATAAAAGGGAAACGGAATACTGAATGAAATGTATTTACCTGTATACTTCATGTCCTGGTGGATGCCTCCACAAACATTTCTCTCTATGTCTTCTCAGCACTTGACGACTCTTTGCGTACCTCAGACAATATTCGCAAAGATAAAGCTTCGGAGCACGACTATACTCTTCGGGATACGGGCTTTGATACCAAACTTCCATTTCCCATTTTCCCATTTCGACGACTCGCGTGCCACCGCCGTTTCTACCTTCGCCATCATAGTCTAATTCTTTTAATTCTTTTTCCTTAAATATAGAAAAAAAAACACGTATATGTAGAAAAGCAGAGTGTTTGTAGGGTAACTATAGTATTTAAACAAATTAATTAAATTATAGGATACTAAATATTACTACATGTGATACTATATCAAAACTAAGATTAAAATGAAACTGAATACTTACGATTTTCTCGCTAGCTATCGCCTGAGCTTCCATAAATAGCTTCAAGTCATAATCGGGTGTGAGATTGTTCAGTCGAGGTTGCTTGTCCTTCTCGTTTCCCTGTAGTTCACCGCCACTATCGCTTTCGTTACCGTCGCCGGTGTTGCCCTTCCACTTGTTCCTCATCTCTCGCACTTTAAGTTGGTAATTGCGCTGCTCAGTAGTTTGATGAACACCCTTAGGTTTCTTGGCCAGATTTATTATAGCCTTCTTGCGCTCATCCTCTCGCTTTTTTCTCTCTTTATAAAATTCTCTAGAAAATCCAAAATCATTTTTTATTCCGTGCGATAAATACGAAATACTAACAAATCTTTGATTGAGATTTGTTCTCAATTATTATTAACACGATTGATTTTATTTTTAAATTGCAACTTACACGCAAGCCTGCGGCGTAGTATTGTGATATAGTGGACATGCCTCTAGAGTGAAGTGCGAATCCAGTTTTCCAGAGAGATGACCCCGCGAGTCGCAGGACGCAGCCAGAGGACATTCACGCTCCTTTGTAGCACGTGCTCGATTGTAAGGAGCCTGATTTGTTCTGTTACCAGTAGAATTAGAAGCGATACCGCTATTCTGCGTTGATCTGCCAGCTCCGGAGGAGGTTTGTCTGGCAGCAGCAGATGGTCCGGCGCGTTTAACGGGTGATTTGCTCGTACTCCTTTTGCTCTCGGCTACTCTTGACAGATCACACCGAGTTAGCGCAATCTGTAGGATACGCTTACACGCTACCGTTTCCATACCTGAGAACCATACTGCCACCATAAGCAAAAAAGAAACCGTATCTGCATCTTAGTACAACTTTGCTTTTATCTTTATTCACGAAATGTTTATATATCATCGAAATACTGTACAGTAATATGCATACATATATATCCCCGATCCATTCTATCCAAAAGCACAAATACTGCTTTTTTGTGTTAAGGAGGCAGCATAGACTTCCAAATCCTCAAAGAAAATGCATCTACTCTTCCCGAATGCCACCTCAAGAAAGAAAGATTTATCTTATAATAATCCATTATCATATATGAGTGGCAATGACACGGACTAAACAAATGTAATTCGAGTTCATCTAAATACATAGAAACTCGCGAGGAATAAAAGAGTTTAAAACATAGAATAGAGATATTACAAATAAACTATTACAAATAAACTAATTAGTAAAGAAATCAAATCAATCAAATACAAATCATCTTAAGTTATTGCTTTCCGCATTACCTGTATCAGATTCGGAATCGCTGGCCGCCTTCGCTTGTAGTTGAAGTAATTTACTTCCTTTGCGCGTTTGCAGTTTTCGTTTGCTTTTCGTTACTGTTTTCGAGATCAATGTTCCTTCGTCTTCTTTTTCACTCGCAGATGCATCTTCATCATCATCGCTTTTTATAGCGCCTATTCATACACACAAATTTTTTTTTCTTCACTAATGTTATATGACAATACATTAAATAGGAACCTGTATATTAGCAAACCTTGTCGTTTAGTAACTGTTTTTTGCGATTTTACCGGGGCGATTGCCGCCGATGGTCTTTTAGGTGGCACGCTTGCTATAGTATTCGTACTGCTAGGCTGCGTTTCCTTCTTTTTTGGTTGAGGCTGAGAGCTGGTGATACTTTCAGATGATTCCGAATCAGTGCTGCTGTCTGTACTACCCGAAGATGCTGAGCCGCCAGAACTTTTTGAACTCGCGGAACTGTCAGATTTCTGCGGTTGCGCGGGTTTTGTGACTGCAAATAACATTATACAATCAAAAATTTTATTATACATTTCTCAAAACTTATATAAAAAAAAAGTCAATATGTTTGTATCTCAGTAATATAATTACTTACCAAGTCTGCTTGTTGCCGCAGCTTTTTGCTTGGTATCATTTAATTTTGCTTTAGCTGGAGAATTTTTAGTACATTTTGTGGAATTGCTCGTTGATTTGGCTGTGTTAACTTTCGCCAAAATACCATTATCGCTTTCGCTACTATTTTCCGGACTGAATATACTTTTCTTTTTTAATTTCTTTTGGACTGGTTCCGCTGCTTTCGCGGATTTATCGGGAGATTTGCTGTTGTTGGTACTCATGGAACCTGAAAAGTTATCAATCATTATTATTTTAGAAAAAAATAGGATATATAATTTATTACTAGAATATAAGAAGTTACGCAGCATATAAACGCACCGACAAATTTGTTAGGTTTGCTATTAACGGATTTTAAAGCAGCTGCAGCTTTATGCTGTCCTGTTAGTGCTGGTACCGGTTTCATAGGAGATCTCTTAACAACTGGTGCTACGGTAGCAGTGGCTTTTGGTTTCGCTGGTGGTTTTCTCTTTTGCGGTGATTTTGCTTTGCTGGGTGATTCTTCCGATTCAGAAGAGTATACCACTGATCTGGCTTTTTGCGGCTGTCTGTCTTTATTTTTATTATCCAAAGGTGGGACAAAAGCCGTTTCAGCTTTGGATTTGACATGACGATTGGCTGGAAATGGCGCCTTCTTCTTGGTTTTCTCTGTATCGGATGCTTTTTGACTATTGGCAGAGCTACTGGAATTCTCGGAATCGGACGAGCTGGATTCGCTGCCTGAACTCGATGAGCTACTCGAGGAAGAGCCCGAGCTGGTCGTTGACGTAGATTCCGAACTGGTTGTCTATAAAATGATATTGTATTGCGATTATATATAACTGTTTACTTTTGGCATAAAAAATGATTAATAACAAGTCAATTATGTTTCCAGAATTAATTGTAGCGTAGTTAAATTTTCTATTGTACATTCTATATTTAAATTAAAGTAAACATATATTCAAATTGTGAAGGCAGAAGAAGGAACAACTTCATGTCATAACCATTAAATATACTTGCCTTCCGTTTAGGTGTCATTTTCGCGGTGCTATCTTTCAGCGAAGCGATAAATAATGCCAAGTATCATCTCCACCAGAATAGTCCTGAATCTCATCAGAGTTTCATCCAGAAATCACTTATTTACCCTCGTTACATTATAAAAACATATTTACCAAACGACATAATCGTATACGACGTCGATATATATATATATATATATATATATATATATATATATATATATATGTATATGATATGAAGTATGAAGTATAAAGTACGTTAATATTACGAATGCCTTTAGGAAATGTTCAAAAATCCTACGCGTACGGAGGTTATAGTTTTTAATTAACCAATCAGAACAAAGAAACCACCTTTTGTCCTATGGGCATGATTCTTGAACGTACTTTTATACATGTATTTATATACATACATTGTATCTAGAAATTCCAGAATATCATGATTATTAGTTATTCTGTGGTTATTTGAGGAAACGTTATTGCGAATACGAAGTGCGAGATATTGCGAGAGCAGCTGATCTGCCGCAATCTGCCGGGAATATCGTTTTTTGTGTATTTAGAGGAACAGTCAAAAGTAGTATATTGAAAAAAAATGACTGCTTTCGAAGGTAACATATTTATAATAAGTTATTTGTAATTTTGTAAGTTTGTGTAAAATATCAACTCAAAGGTGTCAATAATTTGTGTAATAATTATTATATTATACATTGCATCATGTCAGAATCATATTATACTTAATTTTCTCTAATGTTTTAGAAATGGGTGTTTTGCCAGAAATAGCAAAGGCAGTCGATGAAATAGATTGGACGTGAGTAAAATTGCGATGTAACAATTGTTTTGAAAAAAATGTTATCGATCTAATAGAAAAATCTAATAGCTATAACTTAATCTGATTATTTTCAAGAGATTATAAATTATCAATTACAGATTACCAACTGATGTTCAAGCTGAGGCCATTCCGCTAATTCTGGGTGGTGGAGATGTACTGATGGCTGCGGAAACTGGCAGTGGAAAAACCGGTGCCTTCTGTTTGCCTATTTTACAAATAGTCTGGGAGACTCTCAAAGATTTGGAGTCTGGAAAAGGATCTGGAGCTGTTACACAGGCTCAACAACGTATGTATTAAATTATGGCAGTTATATAGGCATTGTGTTATAAAGTTCATTGTTGGAAAGTGCAATACAAATACTTTGTCATCTTACAGCAACACACTGGGGATTAAGCCTGTTTGATAGAGGACGAGCCTTGGCAGTAACACCAGATGGTTTAAGATGTCAGAGTAGGGAGCAGAAAGAATGGCATGGTTGCCGTGCAAATAAAGGGATTTCAGGAAGTGGCAAGTACTTTTTTGAGGCTACAGTTACTGATGAAGGTTTATGCCGAGTGGGTTGGTCTACATCTCAGGCAAGTATTTTTATATAATTGTCACCATTCTAAATTTTTTATACTATAATTTTAAGAATTTTGTTTTTGGAACAGGCTGCTTTGGATTTAGGAACAGATAGATTCGGTTATGGATTCGGCGGTACTGGAAAGAAATCGAACGCAAAACAGTTTGACAATTATGGCGAGGCCTTCGGAATGCACGATGTGATCGGATGTTTCCTCGACTTGGCGAGGGGTGAAATCAAATTTAGCAAAAACGGCGTGGACTTGGGTGTCGCATTTACGTTAAACGCGCAACAAAAATCGCAGACTTATTATCCGGCCGTCGTGCTGAAGAACGCCGAAATGGCTTTCAATTTTGGAGCGCAACCATTTAAATATCCGCCTCCGAATGATTATGTGGCTGTGTCGTCAGCTCCGAAGGAATCCGTCAAGTGTAATTCCGTCAACAGTAATCAGAATCAATCAAAAGAAGGTGATAAACCGACAAATAACGCACCCCAAGCGATCATCATAGAACCTTCTCGTGAATTAGCTGAACAAACCTACAATCAAATTCAGAAGGTAAATGAGAATTTAAATAAATTTTGTCATCGAGATTGTATATGTGATATTAATGAAATGACCTTATCATTTTTTCAGTTTAAAACATATTTGAAAAATCCAACGATTAGAGAGCTGCTCGTTATCGGTGGAGTAAACGTGAAAGAGCAGATTGCCACCTTAAATTCAGGTGTGGACATAGTCGTCGGCACTCCAGGACGCTTAGAGGATCTTATACAAGGCGGTTATTTATTGTTAACGCACTGCAGGTAATTTGTCGCTCAGTTGCAAAAGAAATAACAGATAAGAATAAATTAATATATTTCAAGATTCTTTGTGCTGGACGAAGCTGACGGATTATTGAAGCAAGGTTACACCGAACTTATCGATCGCCTGCACAAGCAGATTCCAAAAACTACGTCAGACGGCAAAAGGCTGCAGATGATCGTGTGCTCGGCGACATTACACGCATTCGAAGTTAAAAAAATGGCCGTAAGTTTGTATCGAGACTTAATATTGATATACTAATATGATATGAATAAAAGTAAATGAAAACATATTAAACACTTGAATTTTTGATTGCAGGAACGTTTGATGCATTTTCCAACTTGGGTGGATCTAAAAGGCGAAGACGCAGTGCCCGAGACTGTGCATCATGTCGTAGTGATGGTAGATCCGCAGAAGGACAAATCGTGGCATAATTTGAGAAATCACGTAGAAACCGACGGTGTACACGCGAGAGACAACGTGAGACCAGGGAATAATACCGCCGGTTAGATAATCCTAATCGTTTTCACTGACAAAAGTAACGAGATCAATACAATCTAATACTCACTTGTTTATTTTACAGAGACGTTATCGGAGGCTGTAAAGATGCTGAAGGGAGAATATTGTATACGCGCCATCAAAGAACACAAGATGGATCGGGCGTTGATATTCTGCAGGACGAAACTCGATTGCGACAATCTCGAGAGATACCTGAAGCAGGCCGGCGGACAGCAGTTCTCATGTGTGTGCCTGCACGGAGACAGGAAGCCCGCGGAGCGTAAGGCCAATCTGGAGAGGTTCAAACGTCAAGAGGTGAAATTTTTAATCTGTACCGACGTGGCGGCCAGAGGATTAGATATTACCGGTCTGCCTTTTAGTAAGTAATTAATTCGAACGAAGTCTTTTATGTGTGAAAATATCACATTACAGTATCTCTCATTTTTCCAGTGATAAACATAACTCTTCCGGATGAAAAGTCAAATTATGTGCATCGCATCGGACGAGTCGGCAGAGCCGAGAGAATGGGTCTGGCAATCTCTTTGGTCAGTAGTGTACCAGAGAAGGTGTGGTATCATGGTGAATGGTGCCCTTCTCGTGGGAGAAATTGTCAAAATACCAATCTGACTAATCAGGGTGGTTGTTGCACTTGGTACAATGAGCCCAATGTAAGTCTCTACAATCTGCTCTCTATTTCTTGAAAGAAAAGATTCGAAATAAATTCTATGTTTGTATAAAATTTGATAACCAATTAAAATAACTGTAGTATTTGGCGGAGATTGAGGATCATTTGAATGTGACAATTCAACAAATCGGATCGGATATAAAGGTGCCGCTGAATGATTTTGATGGAAAAGTTACGTACGGCGAAAAGAGAATGGCAATGGGTATGTAATATTGTTTTTCGCGCGCGCGCGTATTCCGTGTTACAACTAGGCTATTATTAAAACGTCTCATATCTCATAGGTTCCAATTACCAAAATCATGTCCAGCAAATGGTTCCTGTTGTCGCAGAATTGGCTGCATTAGAATCCAGAGCGCAGATCATGTTCTTAAAGGCTCATATAGCAGAGCGTTAGAAACGAAATACTCATTCGTGGATATTTAACAATTGAATTTCTAATCCAATTTCGCAATACTATTTATAATATTAATATGTGTATTTTATATATATAATATGTGTATGATATATATATATATATATATATATATATATATATATATATATATATATATATACTTGTTCTTTTTTGTATTTATGCAAATTTCTGAAGCTTTTTTTGCATTTGTATAAAATCATGGCATTAAGCTCATATGTTGCATAATGGAGATATATTTAAATGTAATAATATGAAAAAAAAACTGTATTTTTTTGCGTGATATGTTTAAAAAAGACGGTAATGTATGTTGTGCGGTAAAATATACACACGTTTCATTTGAAATAATGTACGCAAATATATTTGATACTATGGTGATTCGATAATATCAAAAAATGTTTCAGACAAAACTGAACGATTTCGAAAGAGATATAATCTGATATCAATAGTTTTCTTGTAGAGAAAAATATAAAAAAAATATGAGTGTTAATTTCGGTTTTTTTTTTTTTTTTAATAGAATATATTTTTATATGTATATACTTTTGAGTGCATTAATCAACAGAGAGATGCAGCTCTTCACTTTAAATTCTAACTATACTTCATTATACACTAATCTATGAAGAAAGCCATTGACATCAGATTATGCTCGAAACTATTCAATTTTTGTCAAATTATTTTCGATATTATTATTAGATTCAAAGATAACGCATCATTTTAAATGGACTATTTTGTACACGTTACACGCACACGTTCAATGTCTTATGAAAATTTGACCCCGCAATCGATTGCCATAGAGGCATCTGCCATTTATGTAAGACGTATGGTAGGTATTTATTGTATCCTTATTAATTTGCATAATCATATCGTCACTATTTTACTCAAACGTATGATACAGTGGCTGTTTGCTACTGTATTTCTTTATGATGTATACGTGGAGTATCGCGCGCACGCGCACGACGTTGTGTGTGGCTGTTTTTCTCTGTATGTATATAATATATTATATACGCTTATAAGAAAATTTACTAAATGACTTCTGTTTAATTACACATAATAATTTATACACACATAACTCTTATATATTCTCGAAAGCAATGATAAACGACTAAAGTTATACAGTATACAAATCATACTGTCCTCTCTTCTCGCCACAACTCGGATACAGCATGTGTGTTTTCGGCTTTTCTCTTTATCTTCTTTTTTTTTCTTTTAACATATTAAAGTTCTATGTTTTGCGCGCGACGTTTTTATCATGTTCGCTTCTTCTTCATACACGTAACGAACGAGAGACACATACACACGCGTCTTCTTACGCCTAAAGATTCATTTCTCCTTTCTCTCTTTCTCTCTCATTTGCGCAGTTAGTACAATGACTGATAATTAAATTTTTATTCGCTAAATCAGTTGATTAATCCATTAGTCTTACGACTTTATGTAAACATTTCTTCTCTTCTCACCTCTTGTATTCAGTAGACAGTCATCACAGAATGAGAATGAAATATTTTCCTCGTAATCTAGTAACATGTTCAATACACGCATGCAGTCCCATATGCACACCGCTCCGAATATACGCAACGCACACCCGATCCGTGATTGATTCAATGAAATGTATTTATATATTTATATAATATTTATATATATATATATATATATATATATATATATATATTTGTTATTATCCTACTTGTTCGTTCTACGATTCACATTTGAATGGCACCAACAGATGTACACGCATGTCAAGCCTCATATGCCTTCATGCCGTGTATGTTTGATCGTTTTGCGTACTTTATATACGGCTATATATATATATATATATATATATATATATATATATATATATATATATCTGCCTCATCTCGTTCTTTTCTCTTTCTCTCTTTCTCTGCATATCAATGTAATTCCTTTCAGAATTACAAAGCCACGATGGCAAATACAATCAAAGTTGATGGAAATCGTGGCACGAACAATACGAATTTGATTTCCTAACGAATTTCACGAGTTCACCAGTCAATCACATCGCGTACTCTCATTCGACTTGCGTCACTCAATCGCTCCTAAATTAATATAGCACTTATTAAATGTCACCATCAAAGAGATACTTTATTTCACGCTTTCGCTTCTCCTTCTCTCTCTCTCTCTCTCTCTCTTGCACCGATGATAATAATAATAAGAATAATTCATCTTTAAGTCTTCAACTAGACATCTTTCTAAAAGACACGCAATAACGAATGAATTAAGGATTTACGAGAGAAAACGGGGCACGAGGAGACGTGATTATTAATAAGCTAATCATAATTTTTCTGTTTTTTCTAATTTTCTTCCTTTCCGTATTTCCTTCACATTTATGAAACAGTCAGTTATGCAATCTGTCATTTTTGTAGTCAAAAACAGTGTTTGGAATAAAAATGATTATCTTTATAAAATGACGTGGTGTACGCCAGTCTTCTCCAATGATTCTTTATTTTAATATTTCGCAATCGCTTTTTATATATTTATTGAATATATTTTCTTTTTAGGATATGATAAATGAATCCCATGTCTCTCTTTCTCTCTCACACATATATTCTCTCTCTTTCTCTCTGTATATATATATATTTTTTTTTTCTTATTATATATACCATTAAACGCGCGATGATGTATAATTAACGGCGATATTTTACGCTTTATAAAAACGTGGAACCCAGCGAACCGCTATCGAAGACTAGAAAAAGTCAAATAGCACTGACGATCGTTCACCACATATATATATTCTTATAGAAATGACATCATTTCGATTAATTACTTAATTTCTAGAATAGATAACGCGCTCGAGGCACAAGTAGCTTCTTTCTCTTGCTTCTCAAATTTTCTCCTAAAACGACTGAGCGATCTTACATTAGAAGATCATGCATTTAATGCAAGATCATATATAAATACAATTTGTTATTCACAGTACAACGCCAAAAAAAAAAAAAAATAAAAAAGAAATATAATTAATTATACAAAAAATAATCGGGTACGTGTGCGTATTTTCTGATATTTTATAGTTAATTCTACGTAGGAATCAGATTTTATATATATGTATGATTTTTATCAAAAATTAAAGATTAACTTTATAATGTCGTAAATGACGAACGTATATAAGATCGCTCCGCGTTTCTATAAATTATCTATCATGATCAAAAGAAATCAAATTTTCTGACGAATGACGAATAATCAACGAAATTACTGACAATCAGAAAAAGTATAGAAAGGCACGATTCACTATGGAACCATGGTGGAACCATGATATAGATATAAGATAATGGAACATTTCTTTTCCCTCTCCGCGATTGGAAGAGCGATAAAAGATAGTGCACCGGCCCAGCTTCAAAAGATTATGCCATATTTGAACAATTTCATCAAAGATATCGAGATTCAAATTGAAAGAAATTCGCATCTTTCAAGAAAATGTTAACTCGTTATGTATTTCGTTCCAAAGAATAACGCGCGCGCATGTTACGTTCTTTTAATAGCTTAAAAATTTTAATAAATACAAAGCAAATATATATATACATATATAATTAATTTTTTTCTCTCCCATATGTACGTAACGCATCGAATCGAACGATGACATTTGTCGAATATGACGAATGTTTTCGAACTCATCGATGAAATTGTTCAAGAGCAAAATATATTTTTGACATTAGATGGTAGCGAGTTGTTTAAAATTAATCAAATACGATTTATTTGTGACAGATGGTAACGTGGAATTGTAAGCGCTGTGCTCTAATATAAATTTTATCTAACAGAAATTCTTACACATTCGCTTCTAACATTCTCGACTTGAATGAAAGACGCACTAATTCGCGTAATAAAATTAAATTTTTGGTTTCAATTTTTCGAAAAATCGCAAAAAACTCAATATTAAAAAGTATGTAATATATATAAAACTAGAATATAAAATTTCACGAGATAAATCTCTTACAAAAACAAAGTCGCGCTCGGATGTCGTATATCGGACGTTGATTCAACGATTTCATCACGAGTCTGTAAACTTTCGAGATTTTTTTGTGCATAATTTAATCCGATTCTGTAAATCTCCCATCGACGCGTAATGTTACACGAAAAAATCGCACAAGCCGCTACATATACAGTAGGTCAGCTCCTAATAATAATTCAGGACAGTCGTCCGTTACGCGATGACATAATAATATAATTAATGTTACAATGATACTATTCACACTTTTAATAAAATTTGCGAGGAGATTGTTCATATTGAATAACAGCGTAACGATAATAATGATTCGCTCGTGATCTAATCTTAATCTGTGACACGCAGCATCCAGCCACGTGCACACGATCAGTAGATCTTTCATATTCTCACTGGAAGTGCATAACGCTCTTGAATTCCGAAGCAAATCTCGACTTTATAATTATTGCATTACAGATTATGCAGGCTGAGTTGTACTAACACAATCCAGATTAGCCATTTTTAACTTGTATGGTCAATGCAAATCTCTAAAACACACACACACACACGCACGCACGCACGCACACACACACACACGCACGCACGCACGCACGCACGCGCACACACATATATATAAATATATATATATATGCTATATGTCATGTGTCATTCTAATATTTTATATGACATCTCTTTTAAACTTTTTTTTTAGATTTTGGCATTATCTGGTTTAGTTCCTTTGTTTCCTACATTAAAGAAGAATGGATTTATCCATTCTGGCTTATCCATTATCCTGGTGCTAACTGGGTTAGTACAACCGAGCCGCAGATCGCCGAATGCTAGAATAGTTATCATAAGCCCAGCAATTATAGTTTCTTATTGGTGGTTACTTCAGATTTTCCTTATGTGTCTCTCCGCGTTTGCATTACAGTAATTCCAATTACACACGTCTACTTTCACTTTCGCTATTTAAGGCTACATAATCCTCGACGTGGTCCACAAAGAATATTGCTAAGGACGAAACAATAATGCGCTTCGCGGACAACGTGTGCTGCATTTATTCCTTTTTTTTTTCTTTATCAACATGATTGGCGTTTGTAGCATCGATTGCTTACGTTTACGCGCCGCTCGTCAATTTTAATTCACGGTCGCTTCACAAGACTGTTGTTTCGCGATGGATCGTCGAACGAGTGATGGCGTTTCATCGAGATTCGACGCAATGACCTCTCCTATCTTTACTTAGTCATTATACAGCTTATCCCACGATTTAAATTAGATGAGACACGCAATCTCTCGAATGTCTATCAAAATCATAACATCATTGCTCTTTGTCACGATAATACGCGGAATCTGACACCGTCGTTAATTATTTACAAATAATAACGTACCTGCGCGTCCTCGTCAAATACACATATATTATACATATGTATAATATGCATATATAGATATTTCGCATACCGCTTTTTTACGTTTACGTACGGAAAAAAAGAAAAGAAAAACTTGTGCGATCTCGGCGTATGTGTGTGTGTGTGTGTGTGTGTGTGTGTGTGTTTTATAATTGTAGCCACGTAACTCCACTATTTATTCGACACATCGCATCTTCTACCTCGTTCTTGCATATACGCATGCACGCACGCACACACACATATGCATATGCGCATCCAAACAATATATCAACATTCGTGATTTTTTCCTTTTTTATGATCTATACTAATAATAGCAATATCATTTTTGCGTGTATCACGCGCGCGCGCACACACACACACACACGCACACGCACGCACGCACAAACGTGCACTTTCTCTCTTTCTAATGTGAACAATAGAAATTCGTTATTACGTGGCTTCGATTTGTCTCTTGCTCACGCTATTTTCCGTTCGACGTCGCTACGTAAACCTCTCGAAATCAGAAATTAGATGTATATTTGGTTATTCGTATACCATGGAAAAAGGAAAAGAGGAAGGGGAAGGAGGGGGAAATATAGGAACGAGAATATCCGGGGCGAGATTACCGATTACTCTCGTTACATTCGCTTTTACTTGACTTTGTGCCAGGTGTGAACATTCAAGTTTCACGGAAGTTGATTATTATCAATAGATAATAATCGAGCAAAAAGAGATTTTCTCCTTCGCTCGATTTCTTCTCACATATCTCTATTCTCTCTCTCTCTCTCTCTCTTTTTCTCCCTCTCAGTCACACCAATTACATAGTAAAAATAACATTTCGCGAAGTTATAAATAACGTTACAAACTATGACTCTTGTGTATCTATTATGTACTAGTACGACGAGATGCAAGTGTACATAGTGACACGAACGAGGCGGCTGTATCATTTCCTTTCTCCGCCTAAGTGATTTGTACGGCTGTATATTTATAGAGCTAGATCAGAATTTTTCGAATTTATTTCTGTAACATTGTATTACGGGCTAAATGCGATGAAACGATACACATTTGATTTTATTTATCACGCAAAAAGAGCAGAGAAGAATATCGTTCGGCGAAATGTTCGTGATCGCCTTATTCGTACCACTCTACGTATTTATACACGTACATCGATATATGAAATTACAGTTACGTAGTTGTGGACACGTGGGCATCTAGAGGATATCAGTTATGTAATGCCCCGAAATTCCTATTCTCATCGAATTACGATGAAAAAAATTGCAAAAATCGCGCGCTTGAAATATTAATTTAAAACAGTAAATACGGACAAAACACGGCGTTAATGCCACTGAATAAAACGAGGTCGAAGATCGAGTCGCGTAATCATTTGTGAAAATAATCGGACAAAACTCTTCCGATACTCGATTAAAAATAATTTTGTGGATCAAACATAAAATTAGTCTAACATGTATAGCCATGTATACGAGTTAGAGAGGCAGAAGGCAGAAAGATTAGATTATAAAGGATTATATAAAGATGATTAACAATCAATTAATCAAAAAGAATAGGAATAACGGCCGAATATATTACAATAAATGCTACACGAAACCTCGTTCATTTCACTTTTGACTTTTACTTTATTCTATTATTTTTTTCTTTAATTCTATTATTTCCGTAAAAAAAAGCATGTCGATAATCGATATTAACCCTTTGGCTGCGATATTTAAAAAATTTTCTTTGAAGACGAAATAGAAATGCATTGCAATCACAATGTAAAATGTCTGTATTTATTTTAAAATAGCTATATATTAAATAAAAAAAAGCTTAAAAAAATCACAAAAAGAAGTTTGATCAAGTATATCGGTTTAAAATTTTATTATAAATGTCTCTAGTCTTGATAGATATATATTTATATATATGCTAAAGGGTTAATCAAGCAAAGAATGGGTATGTGTGTATGTATTGTGTGCGCAATTGTACGGAATTTTTGTTCTCATTTTTGATCCCGTAGAATCTTTTCTAGACGACAATCGCATATGCGTACGATGATGTACACATGCGAAACATATCAGCGATGTGTCTATCGTATACGCATTATACCTCGGACCACGAGCACGCAATGATATACGCACATGGATCAAACATTTTCGATTCTTTTAAAACAAGATCGGAATCAATAATTGACGATGTAAATGAGCAAAGACTTTGTTTAAAATCTTTCCTCTCTTTCCAACATACGATTATTTTTTTAATGTCAAGCTACCAAGATATATTATTCCTTAATATTATGCGTTACGTTACTCTTTTCTCTTCTTCAATATGTTATTACAGCAAATTCTTTTAATACACGATAGTAAATTTTTAGTTTTGATACATATGTCATTAAAATATATAGGTCTTCCCCTTCTCTCTCTCTTTACAAAATTATTATATACAATTATAAATGTGCGATCTTTTAATAACTAAATACTATAGTAATATTTAATTTCCATATTTTCGATAGAAATATAATTGGAATAAAGCAGCTGCCAAAAATTTAAATTTAAAGCTGTCTCTTTAAATTTAAATAGTTACTTGATCTATGTGTGTATATGTCATTGACGCGAAAGTCTTTCGTTATCTTTTGATGTAACGTCAAATAAAGTATGTAAAAAGTTAAATTTAAACATAAAAATAACAGATAATTTATCAGATACAGGATATTCAAGTAGCGACGACGAAGGAAGTGGACGCACTTGTGATGCGTGAAAGATAAAATTCTTGCATATCGGACCCGGGGCATTCGTCGTAAAAATGATCCACCGTGATTGACTGTCGAGTCAGTCGCATAAAAATTTGTACACGTTACCATCAACGTATCATCGGGGCGCGACGATCTCTCCGAAAATAAGATGCGAATTGCCAAAGTAATGTAGATTAAATTTTTACACAAGTTTAAAACGTGTCGTGCATGCGACGTACCGCAAAATTATACTTGCATATGTGGTACCGAAGAACTTGAACGTGGCACATTTCATTTATGTGGGCTAGAATATACAAACGTTATTACTGTTGTGATAGTGCGCGTGTCTAAGTACAGAAAAAAAAGTAACTCCATTTACAGTATATACGTCAGTAACTCCATTTACAGTATATATGTCAGTAACGGAAAAAAAAAAAAGGAAAAAGCCCATATCCGTGAGAGACCTCGATCGATAAGAAATGTACGTAAAAAACGATGAGAATCCGTGGACGGTCACCCTGTACATACTCGATACATATTTATATAATTAAAACGCTCTTCGAAATACTGTAAAATGTCACAAAATACTCTTCTCGTAAAAAGGGCGCGGCTGAGACTCCTACAGGTCGGGCCAATGATAATAGTAATAAAAAAAAAAAACGAGATTCGAAAATCGAAAGCTCAACAAAAGAAAAGGAATATAACGGGAGATAACGCGGAGATTCTAAGCGAGATGTAAGAAGGAGCTAGGCAAGGTAATAGTGGAGATTCGAAAACGAATAAAAGGGGAAGAAAGTTAAAAACGATAAAAGTTTTTCTTCTTTTTTTTCTGTTCACCGGAGAGGTTCGCCTAAGTTTTAGGAAACATCCTTAATGCTAAGCTAATAACGATAATAATTCACGTCAAGAGTGTGTTGAACGAGAAGAGAATCGTCACTCGAATCACACCCGATGACGACGTTGGCCCACGTTTGCGATAGGATCCGCGCGTTCCTGAACGGCATTACACGCGAATAGGAATAAAATTAACGAGGTAAATGGTTCATACGCACGATCGAGCGCGAGAGTTTCATTCTCGCCATCATCGTTCGAATGACGACGATGACGACGAGTGTTCAGCACACTCTTTTATTTAACTCAAAGGAGAGTCGAGTGACCGTTCGAGAATATGCCCGCTAAAAGGGCCGCTCGTCTCATTTTCGTCGAACGGCTGCGGAACGAGACACGCGGCCAGTGTAAACGCGCGGTTTGCACGATTTATTTCAGGCGAGAGAGAACACTTCATTCGCGAAAGACAGATTTCAGACGGTGGAGAGAGATTTAGCAGCAGTATATATCGATGTGCCGGCTCATCTTTCTGAATCTTATCGATGAAAAAAAGTAGAGCAATCGATTCGCATAGTCCTCTCTCTCTCTCTCTCTCTCTCTCTCTCTCTCTTTCAATATCCGCTGGCGAGTTCTCGATAAACGCGATCGTCCGTTCCGCCGGCTATGCTTTCCGATCCCGGAGGAAGCTCTCGAAGCGCGCGTTACCTGATTAGCGGTGAATGCTCTCGCGACGAGTCTCGCGGATTCGCTCATTCACTTGTTCGTAGCGATTGCATCTCGAGGCGCAGAATGAGCGTGACGATCGGGTTAACGGATGATGACAGAAAATGTCGGCAGGAACGAAGTCACAAGAGCTCATATTGACGCAAGTGCATCCGTTGAATGATGTCCCGGCAATCGTTGAACACTCTTTTGATGTTCTCCGTGTCAACGGCGCATGTAAAGTGCGGGTAACAGTAGTGCTTGCCGTCACCGCTCGCCGTACTTATGCGCTAAAAAAATAAGTTACATCTTGAAACATTCTGAATATCACGATCGCAAACCGAATGTCGCGAAATCGTTATCGAAACTCCGACGTATTATTTTGTACTTACGAGAAACTCATCTCTGATAAAGTACTTGGCCCTTATGACGTCAGGCGGTTCCGAAGGATCTGCGACTACCCCGGGTTCGACTGGTGTTTGATAACGCGCGAATTCCGGAAAGTAATCCTCCAGTTTGTGCTTCCCCGCCTTGATTTTTTCCGCTAAAAGATCTTGCTTGTTTAGAAACAGGATCACAGAAATCGTGCGAAGCCATCTGTAAAAAAAAAAGAAAAAAAAAGTTGCCGTGAATGAATATTGACTTACTTTTTAAGACTAGAAATCGAAATTTACATACCGATTGTTCCAAATACTTTTGAAAAGATCGAGACTCTCTCTAAGTCTCAGTTTCGTAGGATCTTCCCTGAGGACCATATTGTAACTACTACACGCCGTGACAAATATAATCGCCGTAACGTCATTAAAACATTGAATCCATTTTCTTCTCTCATCACGCTGGCCACCAACATCAAACATGCTGTAAAGAAAAAAAAGGAACACTCAATAAAATGGTGCAATATCGCATTTAATGGTTCATATTCTCATCGCAATCCTTCCTTCAAAAAAAAAAAAAAGGTATTTAGAGAAATAATACTAAGGAAATATAAAGTGTACTATTATCTTTTGACTCTTTACATCTTTGATTCTTCATATCTCTAGAGACGATTGTTTGAAATTGATAACATATGGACTTTTTTAATGAAAAATGTTATGGCGTTTAAAGCCATTGGTAAGCAGATTTCTCGAGTGTTTGTTGGAGAAGCGTCGGATTGATATATCCCGTGAAACGTCTACATAAACACAGAACGCGAAGCGACAAAGAGATAGTGGGCCTACAGAGAATAATGTGGGGCGCCGTACGTGACCTGTCTGCGAGTGAACGCAAAAAGGGAAAATGTTACAAAGTTGCGGAGGCGTTAACGCGGTTAACGGATTTCAGCTTACACGTTATAACAGTGTAAGTCTTGCCGGCACCGGGCGTAACAACACACAGACAGGCAGAGGAGGCTAGGCTAAGATGCCGCGACCGCCATCGCCATCGCCATCGCCACCGCCACCGCTACCACCGCCACCGCCGCCGCAGCTTTGCGTTTATATTTACCGTCGGCCGATGTTACTGTAATATGTCGGCTATATATAGTCACACGACATTGGAGCAAAGCGTGTCGCACTAGGACTTACTGAAAGTTCACTTTGTCCACCTGAAACCGCGTCTCAAAGATGCCGGACGTGAGAACTCGACACCTCAGGATGTCCTGAAACAGAATGTGGCGTGTTAGCATGCGATGTCATCTTGATGACATCCTTGTTAGATGTCAAGAAACAAATAAAAAATGGAGTAATTTTTGGAGCATTTTTAATTTTCTACGCTATAGATAAGCAACGGAAAGATTTTTGAAAGATTTCCTTCATATACAGCGAAGTTACACCGGTTAGATTTGTATGAAAGGAAGATTGTATGATAATTACCTGTTCCGTGGGCGTGTAATCCGGCTGTTTTACGATGGCTACCTTATCTAGGAAACTGAAACAGAATAAAACAATAAAAATCAGTAAAGAATGTCTAGCGGTAATTTTTTTAATTATTTATAGTTTATTCAATATTTAATTTTTTTTTTAAATTTTTCCTCCATTGTGAAAAAAATTATCTGTCTCGCGCATATACATATATATATATATACATATATATATATATATATATATATATATATATATATATATATATATTTAAATATTTATATTCTAACACATCATTGCTACATAACTATATATCATTGCGTCTAATATTCTATGAATACTCCCTGCCGAGTAAAGGGACAAAAAACGTATATATATTCAAAACGCGTTTTACAAGCTGTTATCAATATGAAAATAAATCATTGCAAATTTTATTTCTATTTTTTGAAAAAATATTCACTTTACTTCTATCAAATATATACGTCATAGTCTTGTACAATTCACTTTTTGGTTTCGCAGCAGAACATTATTTGCATATTATGCATAAAAAATACCGATAAATCTTTCTCAGATTATTATTTTCTGATGATCCAATAAATTTCTTAAATTATCAAACTCGCTGCATCAATCTACAAATAAAAATAATGTAAAACGTATATATCAAATATTCGACGACATAGCCAAACGAATTCGTCAAAATCATATTGAACTAGTTTCGATCGATGCGGGGCATCCGCGATAACAATCATCGTCAATCAACCGCATCGTTATCGTGAGAGCCACTCCACGCGTCCGTATATGGTCGAAACATGTCTGTTTTATATGATGTAGATGCGAATCAAGTTTTCGGCAACGGGGATTCCAGTTCCATATTCTCGAACATAAATAATCGCTCTAATTATAAGAAACCTTGTACAGTGCTTATTATATCGCAAGGCTTATTTTGAAAAACATACATCAAGTTTTATTAAGATAATCGCGTCGAGCTGTATTTTATCAAGACGCAGATCCAGTTTAAGTTACGCCATGCTGAAGAAAACTTACATTATAAAAAAATACAGATCGAAACTATCAAAATACTATCAAGGCAGGATAAATTTCATTATCATGGCATTTTTTTTCGCGAAGTATTATGAGGATTTGTTTTTATAAATTAATTAATATTAATTTATAAATAAAATTATTATTAATATTTATTAATATTAATTTTTTCCAACGTATATATAAAATACATACATATATCATATCGCTTTTTACATATGCTTCGATACATACATATCGGGAATTTCTCAAGTTTTAAAAAACATTCGTATATCTTCAAAAGATATACGAAAAAAAGTTGCAAATTTAAAGATAATTTGATAATAAATCTATTTGTTTCTATATTATTTTTTCTGCCAATTTTTTTATTTGAATTACATCTCGATATATTTTTTAGATGTAATTTCAAAATTCGATATCGAATATAATAAAACGAAATATCGCAAGAAAATTATATTGAATTTAAAAAATTATAGATATATCTATGCAAATTGTTAGCACTCATCAATCGCAATCGAATAATCCGAATGAGAAAATTTTGACGCGTCCGCGCTTTTAAATCTCTTTGAGCGTCAACCGTGGAGTTCATTTAGAATTTTTACAATCCGCTTTTAGGGATGAGACGTATAATAGCGGCGGTAAAAAGGGCGCTCTCCGAGAAGTGTGTTTGAAGCATATGAAGTACTACTTTCCACCGATATTTTTTTTGTCTTTGACGATTATCGTTTCGTTTGATAGAATAATTCGCAATCTATATCATTAAAAATCAATAATGGAACGCGAGAACCTATTTCCACGTGAATAATAATTATAAAGCATTATTAAGTATATTGTTAAGTAACGTTGAATGGTATTATATTTATTCGCAGGATATCATCGCATTATAGCAACCACAGACACACACACACACATATGTATAGGCCGCATATACATATTCTTATACGTGCGGTGTAGAACAGTGGGATAATAATAAACCATCGTTATTCGTATCGATCTTATGATTATTGCTCGCGGTGTATTATATTCATCAGATTATATAATTATATCGGCTGTACGATACCGCATCACATTATATATACGTATCTCCGACTCGCTGGAATAGAACTGCGGAGGATAATAATAAACCATATTATCACATTTGCATCGATTTCCCGTCCGTTTCGCGATAATATATATACCGGCTATCGATAGTGTATCTCGTTATATCCATTCCTCCCTATAACTGAAATTGCCGAAATTTATTTTCGTAACACATTTATTGACTATCCGATTCTTTGAGACGGGAGAGAGCGAGAATGTGTGTGTGTGTGTGTGTGTGTGTGTCTACCTATTTGTGTGTTGTTTTATCGATACAGAAGAGAGAAGGAAAAGCGCGCGTCCACGTACGCGAATCATCGGATAGTCGTTTTTAGCGTTATCAGAGGTTGGTCGTTCGCGCCTTTTGGATACAGAATGTCAACCTTCCTCTTTCGATCGAACTGGCGTTCCTAGGTCGGCTGGGCTTGAATTAGTTGCTCGTTTGCGCTCTCTCTCTCTCTCTCTCTCAGTCACTCTTCCCCTAACGATACTACTGCTTCAAGAAGTCTCCGATCGAGACATCGTAAAATATGCGACAAAATTACAGGAAGCGCGGTGACGATAACGCGCACGCCGTGACGGAAAACGGAAGCGGATGCTGAAAAAGGGTGGAATATCAAAAGCGCTCGGGGAGCTCTTCTCTCCTCCTCTCGCTCCCTCTCTCTCTCTCTTGCCATTTCGTGTCCTGGTGGCTCTCACCCTTCCTCTCTCTTTTCCCCATATGTCTCCATCTCTATCACCCTTCCGGAGAGAAACACTCATACATATGCTAGCGCGCACACACACGCATACACATTCTCTTTGCCTTTCTCTCATACTCGCTCTCATTCACTCGCGCACACTCTTCTCTCTCTCTATACCGGGATCCTCTCCCTTCGATCCGCCCTCCCTTTCTACGCGCCGAAGGGATGTGGGGGGGGTGGGGTGGAGGGTGCTCACCAAGTGGGAAAATCGATCCTCGGCGATGTCCTACCCTAACCCCCAACCCCTCGGCCTCACTGGGTGTGCATACACGCCCCTCTGGCACCCACTTTCCGATCCGGGTCATGGGTCACTGCCACCGCTCGCTTTGCGCTCGCCGTCAATCTGTGAGGGTTTAACACCGCGTGCACGCTATTATAGCGCGAAAAACGCTAGAAAACACGTCCCTTTTTACGAGATAATTAAAGACGTCTGTGTATCAAATAAAGGAGCGAGGGGAAGACGAGAAGAAAGTCGCGTGGGATGATACAGATGCTAATTGAAAGCATCGACTACAAAACTCTAATCATACATCTAGATATTACTTATAATAGTTTTCTTCCCGAACACAGTTCTAAAAGTTCGAAATTGCACTCACACATTAATTACGAAACTCGTCCTTTCAAAATAATATTTTTTTTTTTTTTTTTATACGTGTAAAAGTGTCAAGTATTTTTGTGCAAAGATACACTTACAAATACTTTCGCAAATCTTATAGAGCACATTATTATAAAAAGCTATACAATTGCTTTGCTATTTATAGAAAAGATAAGCCGAGTTCCAATAGCACTCGCGATATAAAAAAAGAAAAAAAAAAGATCCGCATGTACATACATACATATATTATATATGTGTGAAAGGCGTTATAGGCTCGCGAGAAGGTAGGTCATGGAATTGGCGCGCTCCGACAGAATTGAGGTTATCGACCTCCAGAGAATTGAAAGAGGAAGGAGGTCGTGACCCACTGGCTGGCTCCGCTGCTGCAGAACGAATTTTCTCGTTATCGCGCCCGTGTTAACCCTCCGCCAAGACCTTGAGATGCGCAAATGTGACGTGTTGTCTGACAGCGCGAATCGTGCTAAACGCTCGTCCAAAGAGTATATATAATGTTGAAAATCTCGGCATCTTGATAGATATGGAATTATTTCTTTCGTCGAGATAAACAATCGTGTACAAATTTTTTATATTAAAATTATATATCTGAGAAACTGAATTATATATATATATATATATATATATATATATATATATATATAATTATATTATATTAATCTCAACTAATAATATGCGCTTTCTTTTACATCAGAAAAAAATGCGTATAGTGTTCCGTATCAAGAATTGATCACATGGATATAAGAGAATTGATACTCCTAATACTTTTGGAAATGCGGTATAAAATCTGGCGAACGAGATACGGAAAAGGTAAGCCGCACTGCAACGAGAACTGTCACGGAATCTTATCTGTTTCATTAGAGCATTGTGTATGTGTATCATAGAAAAATAAAAAAAGCTTGTAATGATATTTCAATTGGACCTTTCACATTTCCATTGCGTTCATTTAATTATTTCCTGTCAGGTCTCCGTGTTTTCGTCGAACTTTATCCGTTGCGGAAAAGAAGGACAGAGAAAGAGAAAAAAAGAGAGAGAGAGAGAGAGAGAGAGAAGCGTTTTCCAGCAATCGACAAAAACGCCGAGTTGAATTTTTCCATCGTTTTCGATTAAAGGTTAAACGCTCGACATTCGCTGGCGAGGAATTAATTCGCGACGACAAAGCGGGAAAACGATGAGAAAGCTGAATCGTGGGCGATAATAACGTGTATCGACTTGGATAGCGCGAGTCGAAGGCGCATTGATGTCCTCCAGGCAGCAACAGAAATCTGAAGCCCCTCCGCGTTAAGTTCCTATCATGTTATTGAGTCTGGTGATGGTAATACCATTACGTGTTAAGTTTATATACCAAGTATTAATCTAAAAGGAACGGACGATTGTGAAGGGACTTTCCTGTTAGAGAAAATAAATGATCGCCATTCTTCTCAATTTTTCATAGAAATGCTCAGTAAACTGCTTTTCGATCGATGCTGAATAAATTATTTGATTTATTTATATAAAATCAATATTGATCCTCCAAGTAAATTTAATAATAATTGACTTCGTAATTGAAATTATTGATTATGAGAGTAATCAGAGCGCTTTCTCTCTCTCTCTCTCTCTCTCTCTCTCTCTCTCTTTCTCTTTCTCGAATAACATCAACCACTGATTATTCATCTAACTTCTCTTACTCTCTTGCTAATATATATGTATATATTTATATGTATTTACATGCCCTGTCTCGAGATATATCCCGTATGCAGGATCGGTTGTCGGAAAGCGGGTAACGGTTTAACTACTAGATCTACATCAAACATGTAAATGTGCAGGGTTGACGTATATAATCAGGCTTATGCATTAAACCGCGCACGAATCCATCGCGCACTATTCGATGCAAGGAGTAGTATAGTTGCTCGCTTGAATCGATAATGTTGCAACGAAATTTCCGACAAAAAATCCTAAAATATATATGCACGAGGACTGACAATTAAGTTCGTAGAAAAAAAATTTATTGCAATTACAGAACACACTTATTCGTTATCTGATACACGGTCCCCTTCAAAATAATCCCTTCCTAAAACAATGCATTTGGTCCAACATTTTTTCCACTGCAGGAAACAGTCCTCAAAATCCTTCATTCTCCGTGAGGCTGTTTAGAGCACGGTCATCCATTTTTCCGCTCCTGACTTCCAATGACGATCCTTTATGTCTTTTTTGATCTTAAGAAATAGAAAAAAGTCAGAAGAGATCAAAACAGGCTGCCTCTGATTTTTTTTTCTGTTCCCCATTAAAAAAGATATGAAAAATTGTCATTGGAAGTGATGAAATTAAGTTTGTATAAGAAAAAATTGTAACAATTTTTATTATCAGTCTTCGTATATTCGGATTCGAGCTGAAATTTCTCAGAATCGCGATGTTATCTGGCGAATTAAAAGGCAAAACACATACGTCGACATCCAACAACGAAAGAAACTCAGATTCGTCCTGATGATATTTCGAGGCTCTTGGAGGATTCGAAAGAAAGAGAATGATTATAGACGATTTTCACGATTCGTTGCTCATTCGTTATACATACACTCTGACAGTTTGCAGATCATCACCACGCGTGAATTCCTCCGCCGTGTAACAAAATTGGAGCTCCGGCGAACCTGTGCGACCATTCGCTCGATATTCAAATATTTGACGAATCTGGCAGTTCTAACCGCCTAACGTTGCCGACACGATGTGCGGCGGCTCTTAATGGCAAACATTCTCTCTTTGTCTTCCGTACTACTTTCATACGGCTGATGCAAGAAACAAACTTCTTTCTTCTACTCGATACACCAGAGAGAGAGAGAGAATCTGATAATGTTGATTTTTATCATTCGATTAAAAACGCTAATTTTCCATTTTCTTCTCACTTCTCTGTCGGATTTTCTCTCTCCGTGTTTTCTTTCGCGGATTCTTCGATTCATCATCGCAAAGGACTTGCGTCACGAAAAAAAAATCATTAAAAGATTCCTACCATTGTTATTTCTCCATTTTTCAAAAAAAATCACGGTTCGCTTTATAATTATCTGATAAATGAGAGAGAGATTATTATTTAGGCCACGAGACACAATTAAACAATTACAATTATATAAATGCACAAAAAACAAAGCAAAAATAAAATACTTTAATTGTGACAAATGATACAGCAAATGATTACTATGATAAATTTTATCCTTTATCTCTCCTCTCAATTATAAATATACTCCGAATTTTTTAATTACAACATTTTGGCCGATCGCACAGCATACGTTCCGTTAAGTAATTCCATAATTTTGAAGGTGTTTATTTGAAAGATAAGATAAAAAAGAGAAAAGAATCTCTATCGGCACAAAGTAACGCGTATCAACGGGTGAGAGACGAAGAGAGAGAGAGAGAGAGAGAGAGAGAGAGAGAGAGAGAGAAGCGCGCACAAAAATGACTGTCTATTCAAACATTTAGCAGGTCGCGTATATAGCAGCATCAATGTATAAATCCATGCGATATAGATCAGTGTATCTAAATATAGCGGCGCGTGTTTCCTTTTTTAAAAACGCGTTGGGGTGTGTTAACGCTGTAATTGAAACGTCGCTCTTATTGCTATAAACGAGACCGAGACCTGGCCAGTTAAATACGGTAACGACACGAAGCGGCACGCCCGCGTGTCACAAGCATAGCATTACGCATCTCTCATCGAGTTTTTTCTCGATTTCATGTATTCGGCAATGTAAATTCGCCCGATCCTTATAACTCGCGCGTCGAACATTAATAAAGCTCATCCAATCCGGAAATGATATCCACCGAATCAACAATCAATAATTACACGTTGTTATGCACAGTAATCGCACGTGACGGACAAATATTTATTTTCCAAACGCAACTGATTCAGATTGGTAATATTTTCAAGATATAAACCTCTGTTGTATTTAAGTGTGCGCATAAGGAGGTCACACTTATTTTCTTTTCGTTTTTTATTATTATTATTATATTATGTCACGCGCACTTCTAGAAAGAGAATTCTTTTCGGCAAAAATAGAGCGAATGATTGCTTGAAACTAAAGTTAAATTAAAAAGAGCGACAGTCTGTCTTCCTATTAATTTTTTTTCGCGATGCAAAAATTCACAGAGGATTTGAACGATCTCTCTGTTACAGATAGTCTGAAATAATTCGCGAATTTACAAAGCTGTGCGAATCTCAGGATATAATGAAATTCGTGCGTTCGTCCTCTTTCCATAAATTACATTCGCGGATGTCGTGCATTCGTGAATGCGTATCTTTGCAAAAGAAAGAGATAGAAAGAGAGAGAGAGAGAGAGAAAGAGCGACTGAGCGCAGTCGCAGAAATGCTGTCCGCAAGATTATAATCATTTTGCATCTCCTTCGTTCTACGAATATGCTGGCAGGCGCTATATCTCACCAGCGCCGGAGCGCTGCCTAAAAATACAACGCGCTATTTTTAACGTCAACGCGATTCCCGCTGCACACGAGAGAGGACGGAAACCGCATCGCCGCGTCTCACATCATGGGGAGAAAAAAAAAAGAGGGAGAGGGAGAACACCGCGGGAGAACGATCCGCGATAATACGATTATGAGCATGAAACATTAACAGGAGAGAGAGAGAGAGAGAGAGTCCCATCGTGGATGGGACGAATTTAGTCATATATCAAAGTTTAAGTGGAGAGTTTTACTCAAAAATACATATGTACACAGATCCCTCCCTCTCTTCCATCCTCCTCCTATTTCTCCAATCGTTTATTTTTTTTTTTTCTTGTGTGTGTGTAGTGCATAGTGCATTATTTAAAAAAGTCATGTCCAAACTTTTTTATTCGTCTCCGATTCTAGGAACAATTGTTCGATTACAATTTGTGATCATTTAAGTAAAATTTTTAATACATTTCTTCTTTTTAATTAATTAAAAAATAATTAATTAAAATTATGCACAATGCTTTTACGATAATGTTATGCGATTCTATAAAAACTTATACGAAAATATATACCCAAATATATATATGATACGCTGTCAAATTGTTTGATACTCTAGTGTGAAATACAGTCACATGCTGATTGTTGGTTAAAATCGCCGTTTACGCCGGAGATTTACATCTTTTTTTCCTTATGCGTATGTAAAAACGTGATCTGGTTCGATATAATCCTCGCCTCGTTTAATATAGCAACTATTGCATTCGACTATTGTTCATTCTTCGAATCATAAAATATACGCTCGCAATCGTAATCTCATCGAATTACGCTTTACATAACTAACTCAACGCTCGTATCATCGAATTAGCGTTAAAAAAAAAAGCACGAGGTTGGGTCAATTTGTCGAGAGAACCCCATGAATAAACGAGTGGCCCCTATTAAAGCGATTACCTCGTTAAGACATTGTCTCTATTGGCATTAAATCGGTGTCACAAGTCTATGAATATACACGCATATATCGCGTATACATATACATATATATTCCGAACGCGCAAATGACTTTTCGAAACTTTGTTTTCATATCTAAGAATAAAACTCGAAAAAACCATAAGTGATAAAAGAGAGTTTCTCGGAAACTATAAACGGGAGCACAATGTTTTCATCAATGAAAGATCGTGGCCTCTGTGCATATTCTAAAAGTTTACTCAATTTTTAAATTTTTCAATAAATTCTCGTATGTGTTTTTTATTTGTTTTTGACATAAACAAGGAGTATCAAATTATAAAGAAAAAAATCAGTGACAAAGATGACAAACAAAACTGACAATTAAAATAAATATATCCATGCAAGAAAATTTAAATTTAAATTTTGAAAAATACGCGTTTGAATATATAATATTATGCACTGATAGCAAAATAATAAATTACATTTGTTAAACAAAATTAGTTTTAATAAAAAAAATGTAGCTAGCACAATGTTGGCAGATCCAATGCATGTTAATCCAATGCGTGTATAAACGTTATCTTTTTATCATATATAAATATATATATATATATATATATATATATATATATATATAATACACATACACAATTATAAATATAATATATCATTTCTGAATAGATTACAATCGCATTCTTTCTTTCTATATAGAAAGATCATCAATCGATCCAGTCCAAGCGTAAGTCAATTGATATCGCAAAAAGCGCGATTAATATCATATCAAGAATATTTATTTGTTATGTAGACGTATATTTATTTCGTGAGAGATCGTTACGGGGGTATGTTTATATGGATAGAATATGGACAGCATCAACACGGCCCATTGAGCGAGCCGGCTTGTGCTATTTTAAATTCTTCGCGACTTAATTTCGTACATGACTTCAAGCTCTCACAAAAATTTATAGAACATAATGACTTACTATTTGGCGCAGTCAATGAGTTGATACTCATTACTCCTCTCGAAGCTCTGTTGAACGCCTCTATCTTTCCAAAGAGTTTCGACGATTTCGTAGAATTCCTGAAATCAGAACAATATCGTTGATTAGATTTGGTTAACGCTTCTGCAAATCTTTGGACAAAAAAGACTTAATTTATCGAATCTTCGAATTTATGTCACTTTGGCTGGAGAGAAAATAAGGGAAAAACTCGTAGACAAAAGATTGTAATATTTTGGAATTCACATTTATTGGATATATTCTTTTCTTTCCTATGCGAAAAGCTGCCAAGAGAGAGAAGATTTTAATATCAGCAATATAATTGATTTCTTTGTTTACCTGCGACCTTGTCTGTATTCACGTTTGGCGGCTTGACACAGAAAAGAAAGATAAATATATCCAAAAAGTGTGTGCTCTAAAACAATTTTACCTAATGACACATTTTCTTATATCATGAATATTTTTGAAAATGTTCATTTGACACACGTCTCATTCTGTATATAAGAGAGAATCAATGTCTTTAATAATACAATCTTATAATAAGTTTGTCTTTTTTTTAATTTTGTCGTAAATCGCACCGTACATACAATCTTTTCGGCATTCTTCGCACATTACTCATTCTAAAATACATGATCACGTTTCGAGCGAAAGGAGCGCAGCATATAATAAACTATTATGAATGTTTCCGGTGTTGTGCGGGCCTAGATCGTCGGGGATAAGAATACATCTCGTAAATCTAAAGTTTCGGAATTCCGTGCAGGTATGCAACGGGTGAGCAACCCGCGAACGCAATTCCTATGTACGATGTGAAGAGAACCCTGCTGACGAATCGAACGTATCGCGAACTCCCGCGATACACGACCTATTCGCGTATATTTATAGTACATTTATCACTGTCTTTATTGCACGCCCGATCGCCGGGCCTGTTGTAATGTTTGACGTTTAATTCGTCATTTAATTCGCGAAAAACACTCCCTCCAAATCCGCGACATTGAAGAATGAAGCTAAACACACACGCAAAGTATACGTCGCAGATGCTGCTGCGAATAGCTTCGCGAAGGCTTTTGCGAATTTTCGCCAAGTGATTTATTGACAAAAACCGATATAAGAATAAAAAAAAAATCGCCGTCGTGTCCTCACATTCTATTCCTCTTTTCTTTCTCTAAAATGCGATATCCAAAATTCATTATGCATTTTATATTACGATTTACCATGGGCGAGAGGGAGGGTAAGGAGAGACACATGGCCCTCTCCCCTGGAAAATAAAAAAAAAATCATAATCATAATTCTATTATACATTAATACTAAAAGATGTAAAAAGCCTGCGGACGTCCTTGCGATTTACATGCTGAGATTGCGTAAAGCTATTGCCATAGAGCCATAGAGACATCTAAAAGTGAATTAAAACCGCGATTTGAAGATCACGTAAATAACGGCAGTCGGCACAAGGCTACGCGCTTCGCATTACTATAGCGAAGGATGTCGGGCCCCCATTAATAATTTAGATGTTATTGTGACGAGAAACTTGGTCTTCTCGACGTGCGTGGGCGGCTACGCAGCAAGTTGACGCTTTTTGACGATCGCAAAGTTTCCGTTCATGATATCGAAAGTCATATTTAAGAATGACGGAGTGAAACGGCAATTCTCGTACCGATTCAAACTACCGTGAGAAGATGTTCAAGTTGACCGAAAGTTGAACGGCAAAATCGCTTATACATTATATTTACAATAATTTAATTAAGTATAATTCGAATCTTGAGTTAGCGCGAATGATATAAATTTACAACACAAATGTACAATATAATATTAATATTAATATTATCTTGTGGATATAATAAATGGATTAATAAATATTATCTCAAAATTTTCTAATTGATGTAGTAAAGTATGCGTAAACACTGCATTAATAGCAGTGCTATTTTTATAATCAAGAATTTCATCGTGATCGAAAGCGACGCGTTCTCATAAGCGACGCGAATTAAAATTTGTCGAGTAATCGCGCATGCAAGCATGCCCATCCGCATGTATAAATCAATGTCGAAACAACGTAAAGTATTATTAAGTATTATTTGAACCTCGCGCAGCTGCATCGTGCTTTTATCGCGCCATGATATTTCTAGCGAAATACAAATGTACACGAATTGCGAGACTGAGAGAAGTTTAGTTTTTAATATAACCACGAGAATTTCTAAAAAATTTTCCCTACAACCGAAATTTTCTCTCAGTCAGAGATAAAAATTAATTATTCGAATAATTGTTAATAGAAATTGTTGGGGAGTCGTTTCAAGATCCGAAATAAACATCGGTTCTGACAAAAAAAAATATTTGACACAAAATATCGAGTAATCTTGTCGATTGTCCTTATACGATGCCGATATAATGATAATCAATTAGTGTAAAAAAATGTATCTCTTTGCTAATATGTTTATTTACGAATTAACAACGCTACTGTATTACGTATCACGGTTCATGGATCGATCGCAGGGCGAAGGCAAAAGTTTTTCCGAAAGACTTGTCCCGAAAGCCGCAACGGACCCAGCGTAAATTGACAAGCGCTGTAGTAGAACCTGCTCTCTCGTCGTCCCGACAAGTGTCACGAACGAACTTTGGTAAGGCCGTGATCGTCAGCAAAAGTCCATTCCGTATATCGTTGTCTTGGCGCAGGCTACGACAAATCGCCGTCGCGTCCGCCGCTTGGCAATAAACGACAACACGACGGTTATATTAATAAATTCTCCTGTCGATGCTATTTCCACGCTTCCAACGATCGATGGGCATGGACGGACGCATCATCGTGTGTCGATCCGGCCGACTCCGCGCCAAGGATCGCCGGACGCCTATTACCCGCGATTATGCACGTACTAATAATTTCGTCGAAACGCGTCATCTCTCCAACGCCTAACCCTAAACATCGTCGCGCGAGATAAATGTAGGTGAAAGTAATTTAAATCGGCTAAAAATACAGGAGGCACGTATATACGGCGTGTCCTTGCAAAATTCGTATGCGAGATAAAAAAGAGCGTAAACGACTCTTGGAAATGAATTGGAACGTAAATCGTAAATCGCATTTAAAATTGCGAATTAATGCGTTTTAGTTGACGCATCAATATTTATATAATTTTAGCATTTATTATCGTGCAATTCTTAAATCGCAGAGAAATTCTTTATATAAAACGATATAATACGGTTGCGTCAATTTTTATCGCTCTCTCTCTCTCTCGTACAAATAGATTATTTAACATTTCGAGTATTGGCATTCACGGTAATTTCGTAATTCCTCTCGTAACAATGTTTTCGCATCATTTCGATTATTCGCGAGTATCACATATGCCGATTACATTCGTCAAATAAAATACCGCAAGATATATATCGGTGTTTCGCGTTTTGTGTATGAAAATTTAGGCCTAGGATTTTCCCAAAATAAACTTCCGCATCCACGGGCGAGCGAGCACTCTCGCCTGCCCCTTTTCGTCTCTCGCGCGTATACATACATATGTACAGAACCGGATGACAGTGACAAATTAAGCGCGAATCGTGGAAGGCGTCAGCAGAAATTCGCGGAAAGTACTCTGGATTATTGCTTTGTCTCCCAATCGGCTAAAATAGCGTCGGTGATTTGCCAAGTATATGCAACATTCGCAACAAGAGAGAGTGCGAGTGTATGTGCCTATTTATTTATTTATAATCGATACGATAAACAGCAGAAACCTCTCGATATACGCTTCTATTTTCTCTACGTAATAAATTCCCGATATAATTGAATAGCTGGATGTAACAGCTCTTATCTTGAGAGAACTCGGAGGAGACGATTAATTCAACTGAAATTTTCTCAAATTAAATATTAATGTCCATCAATCCTGGGAAAAGTGAATTAGATTATTGCGCGAGAGGTCATCCGATACCTTTGCGATATCATTTTGCATCTGACAAAAACTCTCATTTTGACGATTCGTTATGAGCGTGATATCTTAAGCGGTTAATGGTAAATAATGCGCGAATCGTGAGAGGAAGCGCGATGCAAGATTGACATTTGACGTTTCGAAACGATTTAGTTCAATTAATTCGGATACGCATCATCGAATCGGACGGCAAACGCGCCACGTGCGACAAATAATGGCCGATATATAAAAGTGTACTATACGTGTGTGTGTGTGTGTGTGTGTATGCGTACGTCGCGTTGAATGACGCAAAACGCGCGGATTATTTCGTCGCGCGACAACTTTATTTCGAGAGCCGCCGCGTCACCTTTCGAGTCTGTTTAGCGCTTCCTGTCTCTGCGACATCTCCCGCAAGCCGAAAGCTAAGTGTAAGGGCTGAAATCCCGAAATAGCTCTTTAAAGCCAAGAACCTTAAAGTAGCATGAATCGCCGCAAATTCTGACGAATCTCATTAATAGTGTAATTCAAATATCGACTTGGCTAATCACGATTTAATTAATGACTAATTAATTAGATCCATTAATTTCATAGTTATTTTTCATTCGATTATTTTTAAAAGTATCACATACACAAGTATACTTCTTTCTTCATTGATTTTTCTATAGCTAATGGAATTGTTTTTTTTTTTTATCAAGACTTAAACAGGGAAATTCTGTAGATGAGAGAAAAAGATTGATCGATGTAAATTCTCGTAACGAACGAGTATAATAATCACATGAATTTGCGAGAGACATAATTGGACGACATCGTGTATACGTACGTACGTACATACATGCGTGAGAAATGGCGCAGCATATCGCGTGGAGAACAGGGCACACTATATAGCGCACTAACATGTGCGGTGGCTGTGTAAACATTGTAAACACTGATCGTGCCACGCGCAGTGGTTCTCACTGTTGACAATGAGAGATCGCGCTTACGTGCGTATATACGTAACGTACATGCGCGTATGCGTGCCATGCATTAAGTTAATCCGCAGAGATGCACCCGTACGGTTTAACGAGTCGCGAAGAAATGTCAGGATGATCGTTAAGTAAGTTTTGTCGTCGTCACACATTATGCCAGAAGCGTATATACTCTGGCCTATATACGCGTTAAACGATATCGAGTAATCACGAGGAGTTGTGGCTCAAGTATTCTGGGACGCGCGACATTAACGTGTATAATAACGTGATGCGATAAAATTATCTATTATATCATCTGGATATTATATCATTAAAATAATCTCCTACTGATTTCTCGTATGATTGAATTATTATTGGATTGTCAATGTAATTACAATGATTTTTTTAGCGTGCGTCACAATAATCTAGACTTTGCGATTTATGGATTCTTATTCGTGGCACACAAACAGTTAAATTTAGGAGCAAACGCTGCGTGAATCAAGAAAATTGAAAACTAAAGGTAATGAATGATAATTAAATGATAATTTTGCAAAAATTAAAGAGCGCGCGTATATACGGATAATAAATGCAGCTTTTCAATCAAAATCGCGAGAAATAATTGAAATGCCATAAAGATTGAAATATTAAATATATATATAAATCGGGGTAAACATTTGCACGGGCAAATTCGCAAAAGAAAAAGCCGGATGTGTTGTCACGTTCTCTTTTCGACTCGATTGTACCCGCGAAATTCAGGTGGTCTGTTCTCTATTCAGAAAGCAGCTCGTGATGCAACTTGTCCGGTGGCGATTGTCCCGAGGACTCTTTTCTGTCTTTCGCGCGGGAAGGTCGATGAGTTATTGCGAGCGCGAAGGTGACGCTCGTTTCGTTTCGTTGGCATGTAACGCAAACAAAACTGAGAGACTGACTCACCGGAGGATAATCGAAGTCTGGGGAAGACGAGACTTCCAGGATATAATCCACTTTGCTCTGGTTTGACGGATCCTCCAGCGAAACAGGCGGTGTTAACGTGCTCATCGCACTAGTTATCGTCTGCAAAAGAAACAACGTACCTCTCTTATCATGATGTCACACGCAAGAATGTCAATCTTTTCTTCATCAAAAAGATTTTTCTGCTATATTTAAATCGTATAATTGAATAAGATAACGATATATTTCAACAAAAACATAAAAATGTATATCTTTTCATAAAGATATATCTCTGATACTCTTAGGCGGAGATCGTCTTTATTTTTTTATCACAATAGCCAGTTCGTAATTGCTATCACGTTGTTAATTACTTCGTAAGAATTCCGTATGCAGGGAATAGTTGGATGTGTAGCGTAATTTACGTTAATGCAGTACAGCGTACGGAAGTGACTGCATTTTGCATAGAAGTTACACATAATCGCGCACACAGTTAAATGCGTATTCGGATGACAAATCGGTGACAATACTCTTCCGAGTCAATTTGATATCGCGAATTTGCGTGTCACGTAACGATTACGTAGAGTTATTTCGAGCGCAACAATTTATCGTCTAAAGTAACTGGGTAACGGAAGCAAACGCGGAACTTGTAATGTACAATTGACGAAAAAATTCGACTGTATTCAAACGACTATATCGCCATGAAAAAAAAAAAAAAAATCCAAAAGAGAAATAAAAAAATTTAATGAATTATATAATTTCTGACTAAATTTACTCTGTTCAAAAATTATTACAACTATTGTCCTTTTTGCTTCCTCTATAAGAAAGCTTTGTTTATGTCGAAATTTTTTTTCTCTTTTTCAAATTTTGATGCCAATGTGTTCAGAATGTTCTAAAACGAAGAAAAAATATATTTTTTTTTAAATGTCAATATGTATGTATGTATATATGTATGTGCACAAAAAGGACGTGGTGGTTGCTTTAACTTCCGTAAATTTTAAGATAACGGGCTCAATTTTTTTATATGAATAAAGTATCATTAAAGGTTGATTGATAATGTACTTGGCTTGGATCGATGAAGAGATTTATTTTTTATAAAATTTTAAATTTTTCAAAAAAGAATGTTGTTCTAACTTTAAAAAATTTTGAGATATCGGTCTAAATATTTTTATGTGAATAGAATATCGTTAAAGAATGATTGGTATTAAATTTGATGAGAATTGGAGAAAAGAATTATTTTTTATAAAATTTTGAATTTTTCCAAAAAAACTACTTCAATTTCCCCAATTTTTGAGATATAGGATTAAATATTTTTACAAAAATAAAGTGTCATTAAAGAATTGATTGGTAGTAAATTTGGACGTATTTGTAATTACGTTATTATTGATATTATTGATATTATGGAGAAAAAGAAATAAAATTATGAGGAAGCAATGTGCAAGTTTCTAATTTGCACAATTTTTTACTTGTTTTAATTTTACTTTTGAGTAATGGATATTAAATTTTTTACGCAAAAGCATAAAATTTAATATACACTTACCAAGATGGCGTCCCTAATGTTCTTCTTAATGTCTTCGATCTTTTGTCGCTTCTCCCTGCGAACACGCGGATACGTCAGATATTAGTATCGTTAGAAACTTGGCGCCAATTCATTGTCGACCGCGTAATTAATGTGACGGGCAATGTTACGATTAACAATGAATTAGACAGACGTAACGCGTAGATCGAACAGCCGATCGGCAATAATAATCGAGTCACGTGTTGAATGAAAAACGATGGCATAGTCGCGCGCGCGCGCGCGTGTGTATGTTTCTTTATCCGTATATTTTGAGAATAATTCGATAATTTTAGCACCGATCGATAAACTCGTATTTCTGGATCATTCTGTTTTCAGCAGAGATTTCGCCAAAGAGATAAACCTTTTTTTTGTCCGAGATTTATGGAAGCTAAGAGAAATCCGGCATCCCGAGAAGAATCAAAAGCTCGTCGAGCGCGGTATAATAAAAGAGTCAGAGGTATTGATTGAGAAAGGAAGCATCGCGAAATAAGAGACTTTTCGTTGTGTTATCAGCATTTCAGGCGAACAAAATTTACGACACATGCGAGCTGAAACGTTTGTTTACGTATCGTTTACATCGTCTATCCAGTAATCGCTGATACTTGTTTATAATGAAACTCTAACAATAACAATAACATCTTACCTCGAGAATATAAAAATGTCTTTTTTTTTTTTAATACAGAGAAAGGAACATACATATATAAACAACGAATTGTTTTGGAATCGGAATCTCGTTCATCTATTTATTTTGTTCCAATGGATATCAGAGAAAGTCCTTGGTACCAACATCCATATATGAAAGAAATACACGAAACACAATAATAAAGATGCCATAAATCGAGGAAATCAAGCAAACCAAAATATCCAAACGTCATAACTATAAGACATTGCAAACTATTTCGATTAAAAAAAAAAAAAAAACGGTATAAAAAAACAGTATAAATACAAATGTGACACAAAAGAGGTAATCATATTGGAGGAAAAAGCGTCCAGAAATCACGCGGAAAGCTGCGTATCGTGTAAAAAAAATTAAAGCGCTTTTTTAAGACTTTTTTGAGACAAGAATGTTGCTTGATAATCGTTAAAATAATCCAAAAAATATTTTTAACATCATAAAAGATAATAAATGTTAATTATGACGAAAAATTAAGATGGTCATCGCGAACAAATAACGCAATAAATAAATGCGTCTGGTCGAAAAATACGAAATGAAAGTACGATGGTAAGTGGAAGAGCCATGTGTGTTGTGTGTGCTACGCGGGCGCGCGCGCGCGCGCGCTAATACGTTAACACAGCGAGCTACGACGCCAGTTGCGAGATGAATCATTCACGTTGAAAAACTAATCGTGCTAATTACATGTATATCATGCTATATGTGCATCTCACAGTTCGACTTGACGCAACTTATCCTCGACGCTCAATTTGAATCGCGAAAAAACAAAATCTCGAGAAATATCGAGGATTAACGAACGCTCGAAATCAGTCGAGTTCGGAAACATAATTTCGAAAGCTGATGGCATATCCCGCGAATAGTTTCGTCTCTCCAAGACCGATGATCTCGCGATTCGATGATTAAATCCGATGGTTATAAAGGAACGGCCGGACGCGAAAATTCAATGAATGTTGAGCGCGTGCACCAGCTTCGTGTTTCGCAAATAGCTGCGTGAGTACGATTGCATTCCGCTGACGCTTTAATTGTAATGCGAGCCTCGCGAAAATGAAAAACTCCCCCCGGGGGAAACAAAGAAGCGATTACCGGCTTTTAATGGGTTAACGACACGACCGATTGCCGGATTGAGAATGAACGGATGATGGGACCGACGCCGACGCGACCGATCGCGCGTGTATTCGTCGCTTTTAAAAAACTTAAAACTTACGCTTCGCTGAAACCATTGACGTGCAGTATCCTCATCTGTTTGACGATCGTGCTTTTGCCGGACTCTCCCGCTCCTGAAACAGGTGAAATCGTAGATCGTTAATTCCTCCCTCGCGTTTCTTGTCAATTTTGCCGGGAATTCCTCGCCGGCTCCACGAAATTTGCGCGCGCGATGGCACGCGTGTAAGTAATAACATACCATACATATATACGTATATCTCGTCAGCCGCGAAATCGAGATTTTGCCAACCGTTATCGATCGTCCGCGCGATAACGTAATCGGCGCGTCGCGAGAAATGCCCCATTTTTTTTTCTGCGTTTGATAAATTCGTTCTTATTGAAATTTCGCCTGAAACGGATCGAGAGTTTCTCTTCAAATGTGATGCATGACGCACGAAATCGTCACTTGAAATCAAGGGTTTATCTAAACCCTTTATCCGATTCTTGAAAAATTGACAGCGCAAACAAAATTCAAAGCTTTGCAACTTTTGCAATTTAATGTACATATACATGTACATTACATATCAATAATTATTTTGTATCCCTAATAAAAGGATTGCTGTTATTAAGTTCCGCTCTTTTTTTATAATGGCACTCGCGCGTTATTTTTCAACGTTAATATCTTCGGCGCTTAACCCGTCAAATTCTCATTAAGAGCACACCTCCGCCGCAAATCAAGCGAAAGAAGTTGGCAAGTTTAATCTCGGAACTCTTCCAGTTTTCAACATTAATTACCCGGCAGATTACAAACTCGATTAAAGAGAAAAATCACGAAAGGAAATTGTATAAATATTATAAGAGGGGCAAAAAAACGTTGAAAACTTGCTATCAAAGTTGAATGTCCATACAATTAGACGTTTAATTTTATATAAATAAGGCCGATTATATGCTTATAAGTATGTGTTTACATATGCATATTCCATCGATGTAAACAGGATATATGTTAAGAACTTCTTTCTTCCTCTACTTTAGATTTTTATATATTTTCGAAAAAACGTCAATTTTTTCATACTTTTTACATCTTTCTGCTGTTGTTTGACAATCTATCTAATTGCAATTTTTAAGCTTCTTCTAAAACTTTCATGGCCGAATCGCATGTGCAACAACACTGGAGGAGGCCGATCGACCGCGTGTTTCGCACGGTTGTAATGACACGCGAGGAGAGGGAAAACAATACGGCAACAGCTGTTGCTTCGTCCGTCTCCCGCGTCGCGCCATGCCGCAACGACGAGGACACGACGGCGACGATGATGACGATGACGACGCATTCGCATCGAATTAGAACGACGACCTACATAAACGCCGGATAATAGGAAGGCGACATGACGGAGCACCGGGTTAAGCATCACGCTAAGCAGGAGCACGTCGTGTCGCGCACGCGTGTATCGGTATCGAGACAGACATCTAGACATGGGAAGAGAGAGAGAGAGAGAGAGAGAGAGAGAGAGAAAGAGAGGAGAAACGGGAAGGAAATGGACAGTGATCTAAGAGAAAATAATTATAATAATATAAATAAATAATTATACGTTCATAGTTTATAGAAATAAAAAACAAACTGGAATAAAACATAAATTTTTAATAATAATAATAATAATATATAAAATATATTCTAAAAAAGTATTATGTATATATATATATAAAATTATAAACATGTAAAAAAATTATATAATCAACGATTATAAATCAATATATCAAGGAGACAAACAGCAACAAAAGTTTGAATGAGATGTATGTATGTAGAGTGTATGTACATATATATGTATATGTGTATGTATAAAAAAAAAATACTATTTATATATATATATATATATATATATATATATATATGTATATATGTATAAGTGCACAAAAATAATCGTGGCATGAAACATTTGCATTAACAATCAAGCTCTTGTCAATGAAATAAATTACGAGAATATTGGTACAAATTTTGCTTAAATGTATATAAATTATTAGAAATTAATAGACAGAATTAATAGACAGAAGAAAGAAAAAAAAAGAGAGATACTATTTTGTCTGATAACAATTTAAGAAGAGGATAACTTTTCTCGAAAATAATACAAGACAAAGTAATTGACAATTTTTGATATAAGAATAGAATATTGGAGTTAAAAAAACACGAGACAAGAAAGAATGGAAGGAAGAAAGAAGAGAATATATATATATATATATATATATATATATATATATATATAATGAAATAGACAAAGATCGAGAGCGACAAAAAGGATACAAACACGAGGCTGGTGGATATTGGTAGGTACCTGCCTGCTCATACGATAATCGATAAAATTGAATCACGCGCCGCTGAACATCACGATAGTGCGGCCGGCTTGCCCTCGGCCTCGGTGGAGGTTCTCTTTGTCCGAAACCGATGATCATCAGCCATCGGGGCCCTCCCGAGTTTAACGCATCACGGTTCACCAACGCGATCGCCGCGCGACGAATGGAGAACACCCGCGAGAATTATCTTCGGGGCGCACGAATCGTATTTAAACAAACGACAGTACTCTTCAATATTTATAAAAAAGAATCTTGACACACTTTCTCTCTCTCTCTCTTTTGTGAGTCTCGTAAGATAGAAGGCATTGTTAGATTCGACATGAAAAGTGCTAGCGATATTGATCACGCTTGTCTCTTTATCCCGCTCTTGATGACATCTAAACGCGCGTTTAATTTTCTTGTGTCAAATTAATTGTAAGAAATTAATTTGGCTGAGTTAATTAATTTACGCGCCATCGGGAATGTTTGTCAATTACTGAACCTAATCAAATATCGAATTTATTCATTTGACAAAACTTTAAAGCTCCGCCATTGACAGAAATATTTCCCGCCTCTCGTTATCGAGTTTTGCGGGAAAAAAAAAAAATTATTATTTATGACTCACCGAGCAAGAGTAACCTGTGAGTGGCCCGATAGACCTGCTTATCCTTTTGCAATTGTCTGGTGATGGCGTCGGATCGCCTCTTCTGATTTTTGCTGTCATCCTGGCTGGCCTTGCTACTCTGGCTACCGAAACACCCCATGACACACCACGGGAAGGACACGCGTGGTTCGCCCTCCTCGTTTTTCCCTTCCACGTCTAGCGGTCCGTGCCCGTTACCTTCTCGGGTCGCGTTGGCGACGGCGTTGGCGACGGCGTTGGCGGCGGCGTTGGCGGCGGCGGTGGTGGTGATGGTGGTGCCGGTGGCGGCGGCGACGGCGGTAACGGTGACGGCGTTGGTCGTGAAGGTGGACGATCGGGATCCGGGTCGGGACGGACGACGACGGCTCGCGATCGAGTTAGTCGCAGGGGCGACCGTGCGACCGGCGTCAACGTCCGCGGCGTCGTCGTCGTCGTTGTTGTCGTCGTTGTTTACAACCCCACCGTCACGAGTCGGCCACGGTTCAAAAAGCGTCCCGTGTCCCGCCGCGGTAAGCTCGCTCCGGTTCCGCGAGTCCCGCCGTCCGCCGTCCTCCGGTTCCGCCGTTCCGTTCGTCTCGCTCGCCTCGCTCGCTCTATCGGGTGTTTCGTTCGCGCGCACGCGCGCGCGCGCTACGTCCTCCGCTCGCCACCACGTCCGATTAACGTCTCTCTCGCTCGTTGGCGCTCTCTCTCTCTCCGCGGCCGGCGATGGATTCTTTCTCGTTCCTGTCAAAGGGAACTTCGTCTCGCTTTATTTCTCCTTGCGTTTCTCCCCTTCGTTCTTCTTGCTTCCTTTCTTTAATCCTTTCGGCGACGGATAGATGGACAGCGCCGACGAACAGCGGCAACGAACACCGCTCTTCGCGCTGCTTGTCTCGTTTCTCGCGTATACCCGATGCGTGATATATCACGACACTCACGAGCACACTTCACGGCTACCTCTATCACTGGCGGCCACCACTACCCGCGAAACCATCATAACCATCACACACCACCAGCTCGGCGCTCCGCTCGCCGGGCGACTGAAAGAGCCCCGTGCCCCGTGTGCGCTTCTCTCTCTCTCTCTCTCTCTCTCTCTCTCTCTCTTCACCTCCCTCTCCCTCCCGCGCTATATACCTGCCACCACTCCTCTCGCTCGCGCTCACACTCGATGAAAGAGGGAGATAGCGCGAGGAGATGGAGCTGTAAACGTCGGCGGGGTGTCGATGACGGTCGGGGACGGTGACGATATGACGACGATGACGGCGCACGCCGTCGTGATCGACGTCGATGGCGACCGGGACCGATATGTTCCTGTTGCCAAACTATTTTCCCAAAACGGCGATACGAAGGCGTGCGTGACACTCGCTCTATCCGGCGAGAGATAGGCGAACGTAACAACGACGACGGCGACGATGATAGCGACCAAATATCGGAGTTACACCGCCGGCGAAGCGCGACACGACGAATCTTCGTTTCGTTCGCGAGATGGACAGTGGCACTGAGAGCGTCGGTCGCCGCGAGACGAGGTTGCTCGCACACACCGATATACACACTCGTACGCACGTCAGAAAAGCACACGGAACAGTCGGGGAAACAATACGTTTGGCACTGTCTCTCTGCCGTTGATAGCGCGAGGCGGCACGTCGTTATCTATCAATCTATCTATCTCTCTTTCGCCGCGACGTCTCCGACGATGCGGCCGGTGCGAGAGACAGGAGAGCGAGCGAGAGAGAGAAAGAGCGAGCGAGCGAGCGAGCGAGCGAGAGAGAGAAAGAGAGAGAGAGAGAGAGAGGGTATGTGTGTAAGATCGAGTGAGTGAGACAGATATGTACACGCGAATTCGATTTGATGGGTTGGCGCGTGTTGTAAAATACACGAGGAACGACTGTACGACTTTGCCTCCTCGATGAAAATCGGAGATTCGCTGCTCAGAGAATATAATATAACGCAACGCCGACGAAGGCGTTAAAATAGATCGAGTCTACCTCTACACGGGACACTCGCTCCTGGATCGGTTCACCAAACGGTAGTTGATCGGCGCGATCTTGGTTAAAGACATTTGGTTACCCGATCTCTCGTCGGCGCGAACGGCTATCTCCACCTCCTTGCTTTTTGTATGTAGATCCTGTCCACGAAAAAGTAGATCTCTTTTCACGTCCGCGCGACGATTGTCCGCGGACGTTCTCCGGAGGACATTAGTGTCTATCTGTCTGTCTGTCTGTCTGTCTGTCTGTCTATCTGTCTGTCTCTCTCTCTCTCTCTCTCTCACAGCGCCTCCTTCCTCAGCGACCGTCGCAGGCTCCTCGCTTTTTCGAGGGCTCGCTGCTCTCCGGTGTCTCCTTCCTGCCTCCTCCTCTTTTTCCAACACTGTCGTCTTCTCCGCCCTCTTCTCACCCCGGCGCTACTCCTCTTCCTCCTTCTCCTTTGCCGCCGCGAGCTTCTCGTCAACGATCACGGCACAGTAAGCAGCAGTAGCAGCACTCGGGGAACCCGCACCCTCGCGTGCCTTCTCTAGCGCCGCTTTTACACATACACACCCTCTTTATACGGGAGAGAATCTCGCGGCCTCTCTCGCCACTCGCGCTTCCCCGAACCGAGTTCCGCGTACGACTCTCCCTCACTCAAGTACTCCCCGAGAAAACTCGCGACCGAAATGTTCGAGACGAGGTACTCCCTGCAGCCAACATGTCGTCTGCTAGACGACCACCAGAGCAGCGGCTCATCGCGCTACACACGGCCCCAGGTTCGTACTTGGAGCTCGAGATGCCCCCCATTTCCTTCTCCTCCCCCTTCTTGCCCCTTAGAGGATATGACATTACTGTCGATTACGAAAAGTTTGACATTTTTAGTAAGCGAAATTTGACAATAGGCGCGCGATTGTATATATATATATATATATATATATATATATATTTTATATACTTATAATTATATACTTATAATAATATACTGATAACGTATATTTTGTGAAAATCCCCTTTGATAAATAAATTAAAACCGTCGCGAGAGAAATATATATCGAATTCTCTCAGAAACGCGAAAGATGCGCTAAGATGATTTTCACATATTCTCAGCATATGTATTAGAAAGAGAATGTACAGGGTTCATGTGTATCCTTTTCGCTGGGACACACGGGGTGCGTCCACTCGATGCGACGTTCATGCGCTTTACGAACGTTGACGGAAGATCGATCGGGTCTTTTCGCATTCGCGAGTATTGAAGCATACAGGTGCCATCGATGACTTTCTGGATGTGTCACCTTAGCCCGTTCACCAGTAATTCGAAACTATTCTGACACAACATCTTTACTTCTAAGCCTCTTGAAGATATATAAAATAAAATTCGCTTCTAACAAGGATAATAAAAAAGACAATTGTTTCGTTATTTGTGCACAATTAATTACAAAATGTGAACAATAATTAATTTATCCTTTCTGTCCTATTCTTATATATACATTCTTATATATATGTAATTGTCAATATTTTTTACTTTTCTCATTTTCTAAATAAACGTAACGATTACTTAACAAGATATAATCTACTTGGAATTTACACTTTGATTTTTGCTATAGAGCCAAAAAAAAAGAAATTCGATCATATTTCTTCCCGTTTCATCGTTTCAAAATTTATCAACATTTTACACTATGCTTTTATTGTATTGTCTACAATACAATTGTATATTGTTGCATATGCCGATATTTTTTCATATCTTTGAAATTTTATCTCTGTGAACTTTTATTCTGATTTCATTTCTTCCACTTGTCTCCAAAATTTCGATTCGCGTCTTTCCAACTCGTTTTATATTAAAATTTCCCCTCGCGTATTTCATTTCATAAAATATTTCCATTTCCTTCTTCCACTTCATACACAAATATCATCTCTGTATTTCTTATAATTCCCTATGTTGCTCATAATTTTATTTGACTTGATATTTATTTTTGTTATTCCTTTTATTTAAACTGCTAATCATTATATATCTGATATTATGTCGCCTAAAATATTAAACATATATATTATCCTAATTTTTCTCAATGATGTTTTTATACATATATATTATACATATATATTTTATTTTTATTGTTGATCAGATTAGACATTATATCAGTACATTAACTGCAAATCCTTTTTGTTGCAACTTATATATTAGACTAGTATCGGATGTTGTTTACTGCATTTACTTTGCATAAAATAAGAAAATAATAAAATTGAGACAAGCTTAAAACTGACAATGATTCAGCTTTCTGATTTAGTTTATGCACATTATTAGACAAAATCTGATTATAAATTGTTACATATTGCTTTCTATAAACTCTCTCTGCAATTTTAATTATCATACTAATAGATATCGACAAAGAGAAGATGAGTGTATTTCAAAAATATTTGGATGTTTTTTTTGTAATATGCTTTTTGTATATATCAATGTATATCATAGTGCACATAAATGCTTTCACTTTTATGAATAGATGTTTCTGGGTCGAACGCATTGTATTTAGACATTCACGCATCATAATTTTGAAAAGAACTGATAATGCGTTATCAATGAACCCATCGAAATATTTAACCATTTGAAAGCCGCTTAATATATGCCAGAAATACCAATCTATGAAAAAGTAAAGGCTTAAATATCTGTTATCATATTCGGTTATTAAAAATAGTATATTGTTATTTTAAACTACAAATGTATACTATACTCCCAAATTATATAAACATAATACGTCTCAAAGAAATCAAATCTGCTTAAATTACTATGTAAATTGTCGCAAAAAGATATCATTTTATAAAATGTATTTTATGTAACTGTATAATGAGAAAAACAAGCTTTATCTTGGTAGGATTTAGTAGATGTAGATATTAAAATATTATTTTCTATTTTCACCTGTACATAATAAAAGCACATCTCCTAAGATATATATTACAAAATAAGATATAACATTAAGCACAATATATACATATTCATATTATATAGTTAATTCGTCCCATCCTTTGTACTATTTAAAATCATAACATCCCTATTGGGATTGACAATCAAGATGAATACTTTCATACTTGAATTTACTATAAGACAACTCTGCCATATCTCCCGCTGCCAAAAAACTATAAACTTGAATGATGATAATTCTCGACGACGCTGCAACCAGAAAGTTCGCATTCAAGAAATGCTTTTCGCGTTTTGAATATTTCCTAATAAGTTTAAAGAGCACATCTTTCCAAGATGTCTGCTTGCTCTTTCGAAACGAGCCATGCTTCATCGCGTTTTGAATCCAATACCACGCTGATTCCTTCACGTGGTGCTTGTATATCAGTTTATAGCTCGGCCGAAGTCGTCTTCAGGACATCTACCGTAGATTTATCTTCGGCTAGAAGAGAATTTAGATCTAGATCTTGAACGTTTATAGAGTGTTGACTGGAACCTAAAGTAAGAATTAATCTTTCAATATTATAATTTCAAACATAAAAAATATTTTTTAGACAGACAATCTGTGTTGCTATATTATTACGATAGATAGTTCTGAAATAGAAATCACTAGATAAGATTTAAAAATAATTTGAAAATATTCCAAGAAAGATGTACAAAAAAATTAATAATAATTTGCCAATGATTTGTTTAAACCGAACCTGCATGTGCGAGAAAGAGATCCTTGAGAAACCCTAGCTCCTTGGTAAGCATTTTAATTTTTTCCTCCAGCAATTCATTCTCCGTTTTCAGCTGATTTACTCGTTCTAATGTTTGCTGTGTGCGTAATTTACTCTTTACTCTGGATCGTTTCACGGCCTGTGAAATACGAAAATAATGATAATAGCATATGCGAACGATAACGTACGCACAATTTACATGTGAAATCGATACACAACCTGGTTATTCCGATCCCGTCGCTTTCGATAATCTTCGTCTCCTTCATCCTCTACCTGCTTCTTTCGTTTGGTGTTATTTTCCTTATTTTTCGGCGCCATCTAAATGAAAGTCAAATATATTCATCAGTCTCATAACAGAAAAAAAAAAAAAAAATGTTTTCTAACAATTTCAAAGTAAAAGTGTTTACTAAATTCAAAAATAATTACTCATTATGCTATATTTCTTAAATATAAAACATATTACAAATTGAAACATAAAAATTAAATTTTCAGTTACAATGATGCGAAAATAAATTTTTTTCTTTCTTAAATTATTGACGTCGTGATATGCAAAATTTTGGCTACGCGCCGTTTTTGCGTACAACATAATCAACAATGAATCGCGATTGCCTAATAGCGATGCACCATTCCATCGAGATAGACGCTTGACAAATATTTATATCAATGTTTCAATATCCGTCATACACCGGTCGTTATATTGCGTTAACTCTGAGGCGGCGCGTCGTATCGCATAACGTTCCAACCAATGTTTGCATTTACCCAATAAGACCTTGAGGTCGTTGTTGCAAGAAACCGGCCCTGACACTTTCGTACGTAGCCTCGACTTGAAAACCGCGAACGGGATTTAATTATGACAAGCATATCGCGGAAAGGAGAAAAGAAGATCGAGACGAATTTAGCGAGGACGGCTGCTCATAAAAATCGACGGGCATCATCACGATTGTGGTCTCATTAAACGTATAATTTTCAAGGACGGCTACGGCAACAGTTCAATTTGACAGTTAAGCCTACATCTCCAAGATACTTGCAATATTTTCGAATTATGATCTCATCCATGAAATAAACGAAAAAAAAAGTGCATAGATATGACTATTAGTTAATCATGATTGGCGCAAAGTGTCTCTGTTGCAATTATTATATATAAAATATAATAATTTTGAATGCGAACAAAATATTTATAATATTGCAACATGATAATTAAAAAAAAAATATACCTTTGACAGTTTAATGTAAATGCTCTTTTTTAGAACGTTTCTTAAAAATACAAAGATTTGCCTCGCATTCTTCGCGATACAATCGTTTCCGCGAATTGATAACATTAAACTCTTATATAAATATGACATCATCAGTCGAGAGGGAGACCGCTTGTTCGCTATATAAACTCGATCGTATATATACATATAAACGAAAAAAAACATCGAACCGATATTTCCGCTAAGATATATACGTATACATATATATGTATATAAGGAAAAAAGTCGCATTATAATTTCTCAATGATTTTTTTTCACGCGCTACGCACGCATACAACGGATTTTGCGGTTCTCCACTCACAATCAGCGAAGCAAAGCGTAGACATATCGTTTTCGCCTGCAGCATTAAAAATTCCATCGCAAATTCGCCGGAATACTACCGGTTTCCGTTCGTACAATCGTCGGGGAATTTTAAATGGATGCTTCTCGCGCCAATTTTCTCCTCAATAAAACCGGAGCATTATTATATTAATACGACGCGCATCTCCTCTGGTAGTGATACTCTTTTCGCATTATTAATTTATTTACACGGTGCGCGATAATACGAACGCAAAGTCATCTGGTCTCGTGACTCATTTCCATCTCTAAGCAAAGTAGAGAGAGAGAGAGAGAGAGAGAGAGAGAAACAGAGAACAATTAGTACGCGTCTCTCTCAGGGTCAATGTTTTCAATATATGACATCTCATCCAATGACAAATTTAAAGGCCATAACATGAGATTCTTCCCCTTTCTCGGAAGGGGGGAGAGGAGGAAGAAGCACGTGATAAAAAATTTAGAAAATTAAAAAATTAAATTTGCGCGTGATGTTTTCTTCTGCAAGACCATAACACTATATTTGCAACTCTGTTGGCATATTATATTGCACTATCTATGTACACTCGAAGCAAAATAATAATATATTGCGACGAGACAGAAAAAGAGAAAGAGAAAGAGAAAGAGAAAGAGACAATGTAATTGATACAGTCCTCGAGTAAAATGCTCAAGCCCAAGATTGAAGCAGCACTACCGCGACGTGATGACATATTTGTCGGAACGCGAAAAATTTATCCACGTGGCCGATCTTCCGATTGTCGTGCATCTGTCACGCTTTGCTACGTCTAATTCACTCACCGCTGATGCGATTCGACGATACGCTGATTCCGCTCACTCTCGTTCGCTGCACTAGATTTTCGTACTGATGATTCGAACGACCGTATCAAGAGTAGATTGGAACCGCCATGTGCACTTCGGCGATACGATTCGATCGGTGGATGACGCAATGCGCGGTTTGTCGTGGCTGCTCACGAATGTTATACATGTCGTCCTCTAACTACGCTTTCGGAAATGCAGACGCTACAATATCGACAGGACATGCCACTTTACCTACCGAGTAAATATCCGATTGTTCTCTCGGAACGAAATGAATGTTTTCATTTTATTTGTTGAAATTTAATAAATCTGTTCACTTTTATAATTTTCACCTTTTAAAAACCGTAATAGCTCCCAAGACAAGGAAATAGCGATAATGTTAAACTATATCCAATGAGAAATCTATTTTTTTATGTAACATAGCCTTATTATATCTCTCCTCTTTTGCGTTAGATTCACTTAAGAATAAACTTTTCGTATAGTTCTATAAAAGCTTATTTGCTTGCGAATTCGTTTGCGATTGGAGTTATGATCGACAGTTGCCCAATCAACCCTTTAGCTGCTTTGTTCTGATTGGTCAACTTGCAATAATGGCGGAAGGAATGATTAAAAAAAAAAAAAGATTAAAAATTTGTTAACAATTTTTTTTTTAAATAAACGGGCAACTACCAAACATTACCAGCAATCAACGATTAAATGATTGGTAAAAAAAAATTCATAATAATCAAAGTGAGGGGGCTAACTTTGAGGTAATGTTAGATAACATAAGACAACAAAAAGCTTATCTATAATATTATCTGAAAACTTTTTATGAGATAATTTTTCATTTAGCTCTTCTCTTGCATCTTCTAGATTTTAACTCCTGATATATATCTGTGTATAAGAGAAGTAAAAATATATCGCTGTGTATTATAGAAATAAAAATATATAAGAATAACTAAAAAATCTCTTTTAAAAATATAACATAATTGCTATGATAAGTTTGCAAGAATATCTTTCATTAGAAAATGGTTCCAGAATTCAAAGTGTATACATGTATAATAAAAATATTTTTCTTACAAATTTATTAATTTTTTTTCGATCGTGCCGCCGAGTATTTGTACATTCCGTAAAAATTACGCATGCCGTTCAAAGAATATATTCAACAGCAGAATGTACTCAAACAGCATCTGATTAGCATGATATACATTGGCGGTAATGCTCTCTGAAACAAGCGGAACACTTTTAATGTGCGACGATATAAATGATACAATCTGTCCAAGTAATTCCCAGATTCGAATGGAAATGATCGATAAATTAAGAAAGCATTATCGATCATGCTTCTTGATTCACTCGCTTTCCGAGCCACTTTCGCCGCTCGCGCTAGCGGAACCGCTACCGCTACCGGTGGCAGATCTCGATCTTGATCGTGATCTTGACTTAGATCGCGAGCTCGACCGAGATCTCGACGGTGACTTTGTAGGCGTTCCCGAGCGCGATCTCGATTTCGATCTAGATCGCGACGAATTCCTGGATTGAGGACTGCCGGATTTAGAACGTGATTTGCTGCGCGACTTGGACGGCGAACGCGACTGAGAGCGCGAGCGCGATCGAGAATGCGAGCGCGATCGAGACTGTGATCTGGATTTGGACGGTGAACGTGAGTGTGAGCGCGATTTCGATCTCGAGCCAGAACGGGATCGTGATTTAGATCGCGATTTCCTGCTGGACGCTCGCGAGGATGCCCTTGACGATGCGCGAGATTCTCCCTCGTTCTCCGCTTCAGAACCTGGAAACAAATTTTTTATTTGTCAAAAAAATATTTTCTACGTTATAGCAAATATGCACACACAAAGCAAACTTTTAATTGGCAAACCTTTGCCGTCGTTCTTCTCCGCTTCTTGTTGAGTTTCCTGTTCTTCCTCCTCTTCCTCCTCCTCTTCTTCGTCCTCGTCTTCCTCTCCAGGCGGCTCCAATTGTTTCTCTCGGTATCTCTGCATTCTAAATTCATTGGCGTTCAGTGGTCGATGACGTACAATCAAACGCGTGTTATTCGGCTGCTGTCCGACCTTCTGGCGCCGTTTGCTCAATCGCACGCGCGTCTCCAATTCGTTGTAATAAACCTACAGTACACAAGAGAATTAATGCGACAAATCGCGGAATTGATAATGCACGTGATATGACAATGTGATAATATATATATACCCCATCTTGTCTTATCACAAGGAAATAATTTTCCTCGTATCCCTTGGAGGCTTTGCTCTTGACATTCCAATTATACTCTCTCGCCATTTTGTACTCATACTCCTCGTCGTCAGCGTAATCGATACCGGCAGTAAAGTCCCGTCGGCGTTTCTCCAACGTTTCTTCCAATGGTAAAAAGTAAGCTACAAACTGCTCGCCGCTTTCGTCCATCACACCTCTGTAAAAAGAATTCTTTTCATACAATCATCTCTAAATTAATTTTACACGTTTCTTTTCTCTCTCACATTATATAAAAATATTACATCATAAACTTACCGTATCATAGCTTGTGACATTTCTTCAATCTGCGCTGGTACAGATCGACCCGTTGGTGCAGGATCAGAATCAAATATGACTTGTGCACATGGATATTTCCATAACTAAATGATAAGATAATAATTAAAGATTAATATACAATGAATATACGAAATTATTAATATACAATAATGATACATTAATATTTATATAACAATAGTTGTTATACAACTTCAAATACCTTAAAATCTGGATATACTGGTAATACTTCTACAGGTACTACATTCGGTTTGCTGTAGTGTCTTTCAATTGGCTTCTTATTGTCTTCAAATGTCTTCTCTATAGCTTTTATTTGACTATCACGGTCCATGTACAGTGTTTCCTCCTGATTAAAAATAATTGAAAAATGTTATAAAAAAATATAGAAATATTGCATAAATATTGCAGAATATTGCATAATGCAGAAAATATATCTTACTTTGAAATTCTTCTTGATGCTATAACCAACTTTGGCTTCAACTTTGTCCGCTGTTTGTGGTTGAAATCTAGTGCTTTCTGTAGAAATATATTCTGTACGCCTAAGCCACGAAACGCTCTTGGCATGGTGTCTGGATCGTTTAGAATCTTGCGGTGTAAGAACATCTTCCTCTAATAATTTCTCATCAGCTGGATCTAACTGTGCATTTATATCTCCTGCATATGTGTCCTTGTTTATCAAATCAATTTCAACACCTAAATCATGTTCCGTCAATACTTCATATTTATAATTACGCTCTAAGGAAGTCGGATTATACTGAATAAACCTGTATTATAGAAATTACAAATTATTGAAAGCAGAAACACAAATACGATGTGATTTAATTTCTACTCACCTAGTCGGTTCGAAGGGATACGTTATAAATTTCGGATCAAACGGAATATCCGGTAGTGTATTGCAATATTTAACTCGACATATGAGCTCAGATCTGAGAGAGTGAGAGTCAAATGTAGCAATGTTTTTGTTATAAAAATTATATGATATTTTTTGCGCTCATTTACCTCTTTTCAGCTGGTCTAGTTGTACGTTTATCTCTATCGGCTTGATTGCTGTTGGTTTGAATAGTGGGTGCCATTTTATATCGTCATATCACACGTCAACTACAAATAGAATTTGCCGAGATCAAAATCTAGCATCCACTCCATCAATAAGAATCTTACAACGAGACTAACGCTACGTAAATCAAATTGTAAACTGACTCAGCGCTACATATGTATAATCTCACGTCTCACGTCTTACGTGTCGCACTGTGTTTTTAATAATTAGTTTTAATTCACATATACAATGTACAGTGCTTTTTTCTAGGGGAAATCGGGTTTTCTGCACGTGACCTGTAGCGCCAATTTAACAGATGGCGATATCTTTAGTTGATTTTGCGAAACAGTCAGTTAATTGTTTTTCTATTTTATCTTTGAATGATAATGAGAAGCATTCTATAATTATATAATAATTCAATCAATTTAATTTGTTTTAAATAATGATACCCCTTTTATTTATTTATATATATATATATATATATATATATATATATATATTAAAATATATTTTTTGTAAAGACTGAATTTAAAATAAATAAATTTAAAATAAATATTTAAAATAATATATCTATTTAGCTGTTGAGTGATTTGTATATAATAAAATGTATATTATACATAAAATAAACTTTTTATACACATGTAGAATATATGTGTAGTTAAAATTGCAAAATTATTTTTAATATTTTAAGAATTATTCTTAAATTAATATAAAAAAAGGACTAATAATATATAACAAAATGTATTATATGATAAATAATTAGGACTTCGATGTCTATATGGTGCATCATACAAATATATTAAAAACAAATAAAAATCAATAATATATATAAAAATCTACAATCGAAATCTAAGTCAAGCTGCGATATCTAATATATTTGGCTGTGATAAAAATATAAAATAAAACCATAAATCAAATCTGCGTTATTTGAGATTCGCGATACCAAATTAAAGTTCCATTAATCGAACAAAGTATTTTTATAATTTGAATTATTTTAAGTGTCTCCTATTTGAGTTTTTTCTGTTTGAGAATCAATAAGATTCTCGGAATCTTTAATCAATTAGTTAGAACAATTATAAACGTGCGCGTTGGCGACGTCCTGATTTCTCGCACGCAAGGACACAAGCATTTCTGTCGGGAGAGGAGAGGAGAGGAGAGGAGAGGACTGTATTCATTTGAATACAGTGCCGATTAGACGAAATTATTTATATCGACCAATGCTTAGGGTGACCAGAACGATTGACCAATCAAAAGACCTCATTTTCAACTGGCCAATAAGCATTGCGTCCAATTGACACCCTTTTCCGTTGCCGCGTTATCGATTCGAATGCGCAAAACACCGTGTGCAGTGATTGTCGACGGTATTCTCGGAAATACGGACGTCGTTTGTTGTCAATAAATCTTTGCCACTGTTCTTTGTTTGTAAGAATCCAACGCAGAATTTTCAAATCCGGAGGAAAAGCTGCATTGCTCGAAAGTGAATTACCAAGGATATGGTTGGACCCAACATCCCCTTGTGACTAACCGTCCCGGAGGGTGTCGGAGCGATCGCCACGCAGAGTGCATCCTTCAGAACGCCTTCCGAACACGAGCGTATAAATACAGAACTCGCGACGCTGTGCAAGGTAAAAAAATGCTTTTTTAAATTACAAATAACAATTTTTATCACAATTATTCGCTCTAAATATAGCGAGTATATCGATGTTAAGTAGCAAAAGATTGAACATTAAAAGTTACGCAAAAAAATAAACATAAAATAAATAAGAATTGCGTGGATATTGTGTTCGGTATAATATACGCTTTAAATAGTTCAATATATTATTAAAAAAATATTATCATTTAATATTAATTTAATTTATTTATTTATTTTTGTATTTTAATTTGTTATGTATGTGTCTTTTGTCTTACGGCAAAATTTTATTAAATTAATCTCTTGCATCTCTTGCTCTTATATGTATATCTTATGTAGGTGTATCCTGTGAGCCCTGTGGCAGGGCCCGGTGCGGCGCGATCCGTATGGGAACTAAGTCCCGATCCCGACATGGTCGGGCATCTACCGAACAATCTGATATCCGGCCACCAGAATCATGGCTCGGACAAGAATTCGCGACAGAGGAACCGTCCCGATGACAATATCTACGCTGATGAAGCCGCGACTGGTCAGAGCCCCACCAATGAAACCAAGCAAATCTTTGAACTGCTCAGAGCCGGGTTAGATCATATACTTTAACTTTAGAAAGAGAGAATAAAATTATACACATAAAAAGCTGAAAAAAATAATTAAAATAATTAAATCTAAAAATTTAGAGAAAAATATAATGGAGAAAGAAAGGGAAAAAAAATATTCTTTGTACAGTGAAATCGAAGCGGTCGAGGAATTGGTGGAAAGGAACGGGTTAAACGTGTTCAGCGCGAGGGATGAATGGGGATATACACCTGCTCATTGGGCCGCCTTAGATGGCAATATTGAAGTTAGTTTCTAATGAAAGATTCTTATTTTTTAAAATTATTAAAGATTATTTCATGGATGTAATGAATATTTCTTAGGTCATGAGATATTTGATAGAACGAAACGGTCCCGTCGATCTACCATGCCTCGGTACGCAAGGACCTAGACCGATACATTGGGCCTGCCGGAAAGGTCACAGTGCGATAGTGCAATTGCTATTGAAGGTACAAAAAGGTGGAAAAATTTCAAAGATAAAGCAAAGGAAGAGAGAGTTATGAGAGAATTTTTTTTCAGGCAGGAGTCGCGGTCAACACAGCCGACTTTAAAGGTCTGACGCCTCTAATGACCGCTTGTATGTTTGGCAAATTCGCGACGGCCGCCTTCTTGCTGGGATCCAATGCACAAGGACATTTGACGGACATAAATGGCGACACCGCGTTGCACTGGGCCGCGTACAAGGGCCATGCCGAGCTAATTAAGCTATTGATATACAGCGGTGTGGATTTGCAGAAGCCTGATTACTTTGGCTCGACGCCGCTTCATTTGGCCTGCTTATCCGGCAATGTAAGCTGTGTCCGGATTCTCTGTGAAAAAAGCAAGATCGAGCTTGAACCGCGTGATAAAAACGGCAAGACACCGTTGCAACTGGCCAAGAGTCACCGTCATTCGGAGATCGTGCGCATCCTGCAAGCGGAACAAAAGCGCCGAGCTAGATGGATACCGCCCATCAACGAACTATGGTCTGCATATTTAGCGTAATATCTGGAAATCAAAAAATTATATCGCTTACGAAATCTGTGAATAATTTGCACGTTTGCTTTTTCAAGGGCGTTGCTATTTGGCGGAGCGGGCAATAGTAAGGGGCCGTTGCTGCTATTTATGATATCCGTCCTGCTGTGGGGATACCCGATGTATCTGTTAAAATGCATTCCGTTAACGTGGAATCTTCTGCGTGGTAGCCATTACTGTTTCATTTATTGGAACATCCTCATGTGGATTTCCTGGATTGTAGCTAACAGAAGAGATCCTGGTTACGTATCGCAGAACAGCGACACTTATTTTAGGGCGATAAAACAGGTGCAATGCATATCGCTTATAAAATGATTATAGTTGGTTAATATTGTTCAAACAATTTGAATTTTTTGCGCTGTTTCAGATTCCATACTTTGATAAGTGGAAAAAACGCAATGTTTTATTATCGCGATTATGTCACAGCTGTAGATGTTTCAGACCTCTCCGGGCTAAACACTGTAGAATCTGCAACAGATGCGTCACATATTTCGATCATCATTGTCCGTTTATATATAACTGCGTCGGCCTGAGGAACAGGTATACAAATAAAAAAAAAACAATCAATACAAACTATATTTGTTCGTATGTCAAATTAAAAAGAATTTTCAATTCTCTATAATATATTCTGCTTGTTTTCAGAATGTGGTTCTTCCTGTTCGTTATGTGCGTAGCGATAAATTGCTCTTTCACTTTATATTTTGCATGTTACTGTATCGCAATCGAGGGAATTCAATTATTGTATGTTCTTGGCGTATTAGAAGCTCTCGTCTTTTGTGGACTCGGCTGGATTCTAACATGTACTTCGGTAAATGTGATACTTGTGATATTTACATTGCTATCACATTATTGACATATCAATTTTTTCTATATCATCTTTTCCTTTTGCACAGGTTTTACATGCTTGTATGAATTTGACTACTAATGAAATGTTCAATTACAAGAGATATTCGTACTTGAGAGACAAAAGAGGCAAATACCTAAATCCTTTTAGTCGAGGGCCTGTGCTTAATTTCATCGAGTTTTTCCTCTGCCCGCCGGATCATCAAATAAACGATCCCCAACATTACCATATTCTTTCAGAGGATGTTATGTAATATATGTTACATAAAGACCATACAAGTCTTTAATTAATTTATGTTACGCACTCTCTTGCATAGAGAAGCGTCAAATGCGACCACTACATATATAATGATACATTATTTTTTCAAATTATACATGTACATTTGCACATAAAATATATTATTGTCACTAATAAAAGATTCACATCTTTCATATAATTTATATTACGCTATATATTCGGCTGCCAGGAGGCAAACACTTGCAGAAACGTAGTAAAAAGTTTTATAAATGTTAAAATTTAAATAAATTATCTGTAAAATTGAAATTGAGTTTATTCATTACATTGTATATAGTCTTTGTAATATATTTCATACAGGTTGATATAAAATATTAATAATATAATTAAATAGATAAAAAATCTTACTATGTAAAATATTATATTATGATTATGCGCTATTAAAACTATTGTAGATTAATAAAAAGATCGTCATGATTGTGTAGTATCATTCTATAAAAAATTTCCATTTGCAATGTATAAATAATTCCTAAAAATGAAATATATGTATAATATTTGCATAAAATTTAAACATTTCTTTGGCAAGATATATTGCTGTTCCCTGTACGATTAAAACATGCGATCGAAAATTACAGCTTAAAATTCTACACCTATATCGTATTAGTAAAATTCGAAATTATGAAAAAGAATAAAAAATATGTATATGTATAATGATCAAAATGATCAATATGTCTATTAAGTCAATACAATAGTGATGTCAGCTCTATATAAAGAAAAATGACTTACGATTTTTATTTGAGTTCATAACAGAAGTCATAATTTGGTGGCGGTTCGGGGATCGGAGGTGGATCTTGCGGAATATCAATTCCTTCGGCATCTAGAAGCCGTAATTTGATGTCCATGGATAATAAAGTCTCCAAATCATTTTCAGCCTCTTTACTGGTCATTCTGTTTCCTGAATAAAAAGTAAAGAAATAAAAATAAAAAATTATTTCCATGTTCATAATGCTAATATATATAATAAATATGAATTGAATTTGCAACTTACCGAGTAAAGCATTAATGCCATCGGTCCAATAATCGAAGACTTGTTCATCGGGAGCAACAAAATCGAGACTAGATACTTCGACAGAATCCAAGGCTAAGGAAAACGCCAACTGGTGTGTAGTTTTCCGTCTTTGCAAATCTTTCATATGTGGACAATCTCTGCCGGTTAGCAATCCTCGAATTTCGACCACCGCTAATTTCGTAGGAAGTTCGTCTATTGTTGGCACCGACTTCTCGTCGCAATCTCCATAATGGAAGACTTTATGATTTGGTGATAAGCGGACATACCAAAATTTATCTTTAATCCGCTGAAAATTTCGAGAATTTCATCATAGAATTTTTATAAGTCATGCATCATGTATTTAATATCAAACATATCTAATCAAAATGTACTACTCACTTGTCCTCTGGCGCTATATTTCATAAATCTAGTGCCCTGTACCAAAAATCCTAATCGCTGTTGTTGAATTAACTCTAAGATTTCAGGCGTAATCTGTTCTCTAAGTTCAACGATAGGTCTTGCATGGCTCTCCCATTCTTCTCGGCTTGTTCTTTCTTGCTGCCAAAGATTTGTGATTGTAGAATAAGTGAGTTGTTGTAACTTGTTTTTAAACTTATCCAGTCCTGTGGGTTTGCACAGAAGCGCTCTAGTAATTTGCTCGCGTACAACGGAAAAGACTTTGACAAAATCTTCCGTGGTCGCTCTCATTTCCTTCCACGTCTTATTTAGCAAAACTATGCAGACACAATAAAACTCTTCAAAAGGATGATCGTGTGTAAAGAACATTGGGTGATAAGATTGACCTTGTTCACTGGGTGCTTCACCAATGCGTAATACCTAATTAAAACAATGTTTTTTCATTTTACATATCATGTACAATATTAAATTTATAAATCCTGTATGAATTCTGTATGTATAAATATGTATCTTACCTCGCATAGTAATTTAACAAGTTCTACACTTGTTCGACCAAAAGGACATTCGTGCTCGTCTGCTCTGCATGAATTCTCGAGAACAACCTTCGTGTATGCTTCGGTATGATTACGTGCAAAGTACACCATACAATCGAGGGCAAGCATACCGGGTGGTGTTTCAGTAAAGTCAAGAGCTGGATTGATGTCGTATTTAAAACCCAACTTTTTATAATCCTTGGCGAAAAGCCCCTGCTTGCGAGCGGTTATATCCCCGCTAGTCGCTCCTTCTGTGTCAAAGGCGATTTTTCGAAGTTCCTTAATCTTATCATGAGCATCCTGATCCTGCGGATCCATTTTCGTCATCATTCGTTGTTCTAAAAGGCTTAGCATTAGCGTCTGCAATACATAAAGTTGATGTGCCATTTCTGCTCCGACCTAGAAAAGTACAAAAAAACAATAACAAAAAATACTTACACTGGAAGAAGAATGTGCAGATAGATTGACATGAATATGAAAATTGCAACACGTTTAAGCAGACGTTTCTTTTTTGGCTTGGTATTTGAAACATATATGTTTATCAATGTAAACAAAGAAATTTGATCCAAAACAAAATTTGTTTTGAAACTTAGGCATAATAATAATCGTTTCAGAATCTAATGAATTTTGATAAATTATTTCAATTTTTCCAAATTAATTATACATGAAATATAAAGAGAAGATACATAAAGAAAAGTGCAAATCTATTAATATTTGTTAATTATATACCTGTCCAGTAGATTGAATAACATTTGTCAAAAATACATTTCTGACTTGTTTGGATTGTAATGTGGCAGAAACTGCTCGTCTCTTATATAAATCAGCTTTCAAAAACAGTGCATTTATTAAAGCTATCGCGTTTTGTTGAATTTGCGCATTCATGCATTGCAAATGCATTACAAGATTGGGAAAAGTAACTTCCTTCTCCACTTGTCCATATTTTCCTGTTGAATTTAGGACTATATTCTCTAAAATACTTAGAGAAGCTTCCACTACACTGGTGTCCTGAGTTACTGACTGATTATTCACATAACTTGCTACTTTATTAATAAATGGTGTTTCCAATATGTCCCATGACACAATTCCATGATCCATCAATTCCACAAATGACTGAAGAGAAAATGCAAGTGCACTTCCCTTGTATTTTCCACCTTCCACCTAAAGATTTAACAATTGACAATTGTAATATTATATAAAAAAAGAAACTTGCATTATTCATGACATAATCATATTTATATATATAAAAAATTTCATACTTGTGAGATGATTAATGCCAATCCTTTCTTATTTATGAATTCTAATGCAAAAGTCATGTCTATGCTAAGCGTACTCAGTTTCTGCAAAGCTGCTACTTTTTCTTCTGTTATCCCATTGTTAAGCTTAGCTAAAATATCATTCGCTGTTTTCGACGGTGAAAACTCTAATCTAAGAATGCTGCCATTTTTCACCTCGTTCCTATTTTTCTCCGTAATATAATTCTGATTGTTACTTTCTGAAAATTGTAACGAGTACGATTCCGCGTCAGATAAATCCCATCCGTTACATAATTCCTGTAATTAAAATAAAATATTAATACATGTACATGAAATATACACGATAGTGTTGTATAATGATAAAACTACGATAAAATTGTGGTTAAAATTAATTATACCTGAATAATGCCGGCCAAAGGTTGCTTCTGATTGAATTCTATAAGCTGCGGCACTTGGTCAGTCATTTGAACGGCGATTTTTACGATATTCGAATCTTTCTGGACCGGCATCTTAATTGTCTGCGTGTACATAAAGGGTGTAACAGTGAGTCCTTCCCAAGCAGGATCAAATTCGGGGCAACGGTGTTCGGCGCACACCGATCCAGATTGTTTATAGTTCGTTCAGGAATTTGATGTCTCTTCTGTCATATCAACAATCATGACAGCCCAGGGCCAGCCATGACAGATGCAACGGTCACGTGACTACCAAGTTAAGGTTGCGTTCAAAAATCCTATTCATAACGTAGTAACATTGAATTGACCAATTAGAACAAAGAAATCTTTGTTTCTCTTGTCCTGATTCGTTAATTAAACGCTACTCTATCTAATAGGTAGGATTTTTGAACACAACCAAGTTTAGGCGAATCCGCTTCCGTCTGACATTTTAAAATATATGTATGACGTTTCACAGAATCGCAAAATATGAACGTGTTACGGATGTATATAATACTAGTTAAGAGAATCATAATATGTATTAATATTATTTAATTATATAATAATGTTTCTCATGGTTATTTGTAGACTTTAGAGAATTTTAATAATTTGTTTTCTAACATAAAAAATGTATGTTTTATTATATGTGTGATACTTCTTAATATATTTTTTAAATATACAATTTTTTTCGACCATATGTACATATTTCTTTGTTGTATGTCGGATCTTTCGTAAGGAAGCACTCGAAATCTCAATTTCCTCAGAATAGAAAAATAAATAAGATACTGAAATGTTTTCCTTTCGATAGGATAAGCCGATTGACCAGAAACTGGAGATCGTAATAAAAAGCAATTTGTCGACGTAGAATAAACAACGCGTAGGTTTCTCAATTAAATAGATATCTCCTGTCACCCAAAGAAAACACGAAGAACGGCGCAAATGCGAACAGAAAACGCCGATTGGTCTTACGTAGGGGTAAAGACTCTCGCTCCTTCGCGAAAGGATTAATATTCTTTCCGATAGTGCAACGTTACCATACTGTAAAATATGACAACTGATTCGAGAAAGTGTTCGCGAAATATATTCTTTCTTTGCCTTGTCGCATGCGTCGTTTTTCATATCAGCGGTGCTGTTTCAAAAAGTACAATAATTAGAAAAGTGCTTGAATAAAAATTACATTTCTCGATTAGTCGTGTCATCCTCGATACTAGGAGTTATATCGCTTATAAAAATCTTCAAAAGTTTTTTCAAATATATTAAAAAAAATATATTAAATAAATATTAAATAAATATTAATAAATAAAAATATATTCAAATATATTAAATAAATAATTAAAATAATTCATAATTGCTTGATTTAGTTAATTACGTTTATAGTTCTTAAAAAATTAATAATAATTTGTACTTGTCACAGTGCAAGAGATTGATTACGGAATACTCGATCGGATCAACAACGGGTTTGAATTGCTGAATCGAGCAATCGCTAATTTAGAGTGGCAAACTCTCAAAAATAGTTCGATCGTACCGTCAGAAATGTATACGCGACTTGTCCAATTGAAGTTAAATTGGAGAAACGAATGGTGCGCAAAATTTATGGATTTTCAAAATAATGGAATACCCGTAAATCAAAAGTTGCTGCGCTTTTTGTGTAAAGGACCAAAATATACCAATGAAATGGCAAAGTATGATGAAGATCCTGTTTTGAATTAAAGTTTCTTTATTTATATAAATTAAGAAATATTGAGAAAATATTGAAATTTCGTTAAATTTAAGTCTCTAAGTTTAAATATACTTTTATTTCGCATCTTTTTTTTCGTGCTTATAAAATCAATCTTTTTGTTTATTACAGAAAAGTAGCTATTATCAACAAATTCTTGTCGTCTACATACGACTCTGCACAGATTTGCAAAATTAAAAATTATAAATGGAAGTGTTATAACGATGAATTGGACGTGACAAAATTAATGGCAACTTCAAGGTATATTTCAATACATTACCTAAATTATTAAATAAATATATTTTATAGATTGTCATGGCTTTTATGAAGTAGCTGAATATCTATATTTATTTAGGAATGAAAAGGAATTACGTTGGATTTGGACTGCTTGGAGAAATCGCATGAGTCATACAAAGGAACTTTTTAGACAATTAGTTGATCTTCAAAATATTGCTGCACGAAACAATGGTATAATATACAGCAATACTTAAATTTTAAAAATCAATATATATATATATATATATATATATATATATATACTTATAGTATATTTATATTAATAAAAAATTAAATTGTTATATAATTAAATACGAAAATAAGTAAATAAAGCAAAGATAAATAATAAATTTGTGCTGTTTTTTCAAAATAAAAAACTAAAATACACTAAGACACACAATAATTTCAAAATATAAATTCATGCAAAGTAAAAATGGATCCCTTTTCTATAACTTTAAAGTTGCAGTAATCAATTTACAAAGCAAAATGTAAAAAATTAAACAAGGAAAAATTGACTTCCCTCTTAAAACAATATTAAAAAATTCAAAACAAAAAAAAGTTAAACAATAAAAAAAATAAAATTTTATTTTTAATAATTAAATCTTACTGTATATGTGCCAGGCTACGCTGATATCGGAGAATATTGGAGGGAAGAATTCGAAATTCCAGATTTGGAAAAAATGTTCAAAAAAATGTATCAACGAGTCGAGCCATTATATCGTCTTCTTCACGCTGTCGTGAGATTTCGACTTGCGAGATTGTATCCCGATGTTGTTGACATATTACAGCCAATTCCAGCTCATTTGTTAGGTGAAGCGAATTTCGTCAAGCAGAAAAGAACAGACACATCATTTTTTGAACCGATCGCTATATTCTTACAGGTAACTTGTGGTCGCAAAATTGGGAAGCGTTGATCGATGTAATATTTCCAAATTACATCGCGATCATGCCAAATCTGACAAATTCGATGATACAAGAAAATTATAATGTCATTAAAATGATAAAAAAGGCAGATGATTTTTACGTGTCTCTCGGATTTCCGTCCTTGACTCCAGAATTTTGGAAAAACTCTGTCTTTGAACAAGAAATAGGTAGGAGATCCAACTGTCACGCAACTGCTGTCAACATGTACAATAGAAATGATTTCAGGTATTTCTACGATATAAATAAATGTTATAAAATTAACGCAATTAATTAATTGCGCTTTATTTTAGAATTAACGCATGTTTAGAGACAAAACCAGAAGATTTCAATGTTATTTATCACGAAATTGGTCACATACAATATTATATGGCCTATCAAAATCAGTCATCATTTTTTAAGGTATTAAAAATTTCCTCGATTCTCATATATATATATATATATATATATATATATATATATATATATATATATATATATATTTATATATAACCAATGTATAAAATCAATTATTTGTTGTTTAGAATGGAATCAATAGCGCTTTCCATGAATCAATAGGAGATGCCATTTCATACGGTGCAATTTCCTTTCGACACATGCAACGTCTGGGATTAATACGCAACGCGTTCGCATCATTCGTTAATTCATCCGAGATCAATTCACGTTCGCAGAATTCATTAGAAATGGCTATCCTCCTAAAACAAGCTCTGCTTAAAATACCACAATTATTTAACGGACTGATAATAGAAAAATGGAGATGGTCTGTCTTCTCCGGCAGAACGAAACCTTCGAAATACAACACATTCTGGTGGACTTTGCATCGTCAATATATGGGCATCGTACCGCCGTCACGAAGATCCGAAAAATTCTTTGATCCTATGGCAAAATTTCATATCGCTCATAATATACCTTATGCTGGGTAAGTTAGAGTGAATTGATAAGAAACGTGCATAATGACATCAATAAATAATTTAACATTAATAGATATTTTCTGGGAAACTTCCTGCAAGTTCAATTATTCCAAGGAATGTGCGAAACATCCTTAGGTCTGAGAATTGGTTCTACAGCGTTTGATTTACCTCTTCACAAATGCGATATTTACAAATCGAAGGATGCAGGAAAGTTCTTAAGGTCGGTAAATTCTTATACCAATTTTTGTACAAAATGATAACTTTAATTTTGTTTCTTTTTCAGAAAAAAAAGAAAAAAAAGTAGTAAAAAAATTTTTCTATAATTTTATTCCCGTGAAGAAACGTGATAAAAAACGAATGTATGTAAAAAAGCGGTCTTAGCTTACTTTACTTCCAGATCGACGATGAAACTTGGAAGTAGCGCGGATTGGAGGCACGCGCTACGCACGATAACGGGATATTCCAAGTATCGTGTGGAACCGTTCTTAGCCTATTACGAACCGGTCCGTGAATGGCTGCAACGCGAGGTAGAGCATCATAAAATTCCAGTTGGTTGGGATTGAGACGAATTAAATATTCGAATTGTTTTGTCACGCGTGCGTATAAGTTTGCATGCACCTAATCTATCTCCTCTCTGCAAATGTATTCTGTATTCGACAACGTGCTGCACTCATCAATTCGTTGTATTTCATAGACCGATCTATAACTAGACGATTGCTTGCTCGCTCACGTCTATATCTTCACAAGCTGGACGATTCCTTTGTATTCGATTGTTGCATCGAACCCAGACCTTCATTCGTGAAAATGTTGAATTCCTCTCGACTTATAAGAGCGTTATAGACATCGTTCAGCTTAATAACCTTGGGACATCTACGACACATTGAAAAAAGAATATGCAAAACAATATAAAACGGATAATATGTAATAATCATATAACAAGATATATATAAAAAAATTGTGCAAATTAAAAACTTGCACATGGTTTCCTCATAATTTTACTTCCTTTATTTTATAATATCAGTAATCATAATTACAAATCGAAAATATATCAGTTTCCGAGACTCTAAAATAGTTTCATCAATTATAATATTAATGATATTCTATTCATATAAAATAATTTAATCTCTAATATTTAAAAAATTTGGAGAAATTAGGTCGTGAAAAAACATTTATTAAAAAATTCAAAATTTCATAAAAAATGAACCGTTTCAACAATTCTATCAAATTCAATACCAACCATGCTGATACTCTATTAATGTAAAAATATTTAGATATCTCAAAATTTGATGAAGTTCGAGCAACCACATCTTTTTTTTTTAAAAAAGTCAAAATTTTATAAAAAATGAATTCTTTCATCAATTTACATTAAAATTAATAACAACCATTCTTTAATGCTAGTCTATTAATATAAAAATATTTAGCCTGTTATCTCAAAATTTGTGGAAGTTACAGCATGCACATTTATTGGAAAATTCAAAATTTCATAAAAAATAAACCTTTTTGCCAATTCTCATCAAATTCAACCATCCTTTAATGATATTCTATTCATATAAAAAAATTTAAACAAATGTCTTAAAATTTGCGGAACTTAGAACAACACCTTTTTTTGAAGAATTTAAAATTTTATAAAAAATAAACCCCTTTATCGATCCAAGTATAATCTTGAATGATACTTTATTCATATAAAAAATTTTATTAGCTCATTATCTTAAAATTTACGGCAGATAATCGAACCACATCCTTTGGTGCACATACAAACATATATATACACACATACTCGACATTTTGTAAAAATATGTTTCTTTGACGTTTTAAAACATTCTAAACACATTGGCATTAAAATTGGAAAAAAAATTTTTCCATAAAAACAAAGCTTCCTCTATGAGGAAGCAAAAAAGGATACTTACTCATTTCCGCTATTTCTTTCCCAAGCTTTTGCCAACGATGTTCGAGTTAGATCCTCCACAAAACATTCGACAACCTGAAAAAACATTATTTTAATAGTGACAACATAACATTCATTTTATAACTTAGCGTTAAAAAATGAGCACAATTTAAGAAATAATCTTTACCCGCATCATTACGCGACTAGCTGCACTATACAATATACCAGGAACAATCTCTTCTGGTCCGATTTTAATACCGATATCTCGCGCGGTATCGCACACGAAATTGTGGAATGGCAATAAACTTTCGTCAAGTTCAAGCGGTATCAATTTAGAATTGGTTGAAGAATCGTTATTTCGATTATTATCATTTTTTCTCCGATCAATCGTAACTTTACACGGGCTCTCATCGACACTCTCGACATCGATCTCTTCGTCTTCAATACAAGCATCCTTCAACTGACTAGATTCTTCCTGGCATGTTTGTAGCCACTTTTGCAGCGCAATTGATTCTGTACATGTGACCGGAAATGTGGTAAGTGTTATAGTATTAGGTAGCTTTTTCGTATCGCTCGTCGTGATCGCTTCCGACATGCCGGAAGCGTTCCGACTTGGCGTGTAGCCGTGCAATCTCGCCCATAGTATAATCTCCTTGATGCTCCACAGTCGATCAGATGGGATCATCTTTTTTCGCAGGAAGTACCTGATTGTTTTGGCGCGATACCACTCCAGGGCACGTTGTTTGCCGACATTGTGCGCGAAGTACTCTTCCTCGCTGCAACACGCATAGGGATGCATCCATTTGTACTCGGAATCACGGGCGTCTCGTGTAATGATCGGCAATCGGCGTATGATGAATCGTATTAAAGCTTCCGTATCGATGATATTCGCAGTGTCGATTGAGCGCAGAGTCGCCTCGTACAATTCTCTCTTGCTTTGTATCTTGAATCTGTCCTTGCCCAATGTGATTTTTACTCGCTGCATCACTGTCTTGTCTTCCGATCTTACATATGGCATGATTTCCTGCTTGTCGGTTGAAGAAACGCCTTTCGATGCCTCGGCGAGACTGTAATTATATCGTGGATCGCGCGAGTCTGCTATCTTCAGGATCGGCACATTTTCGTTAATATTCAGTAAAAGATTGTTGGTGTTTTTCAACGTAAGTATAGTAGGCTTCTTATTGCCGCTGACAGTGCTCTCGTGTCGTACGTTCATCTTATTATTAGCGTTGGGCGGCTTCTTCAGGATGCTCACGGTTTGAGGAATGCGGACATTCAATTGCGCAATATTACCATCTCTTGGAATAGAAAGTTTCACGTCGCCATCGACCAGCTTCCTCGAGTTTCCATTTGATTTTGATGAGAGGATATTTGTCATGTCTATCGGAATTGATTTCGTATCTTTTAAAAGAAGCATATGCCTATTGGTCGACGATGCGAATATATTCGATGACGGTATGGAGATTTGTAGAGGTTTTAAATGCGAATTAGTAATATTCGAGAAATTCGCGGTTTTCTGCAAACTGTTAAACTGATCGAATGATTTGCAAAAACCGTTAATTGATGTGTTTTTAGTCGTGATATTTTCTGAAGTTTTAGATATATCACTGTTTTTCAAGTTTCTAGCTTGTAAAAGTTTATTTGTATCGAGAGATGATAAATTCTTTTGACTATTTCTCTCTTGAAATATTGTGTTGACTTGTGAATCATTTTCCACTGCATTTGTCACTGAAATTTTCAAAGACTGACTATTGGAAGACTGAATATCATCGTTAAATTTATGTGATATAATTTGTACATTGCCAAGTTTCTCTTTCTTATCATCAATTTCTGATGAATTTATTGCAGAAACACAATCATTGTCTAGAAAGTGTTCTACAGTTATATTTCCTTCTCTTTCAGTATAATGATTAGAATTAAAATACTGTTTGTCCGCATAATTATGATCATGTTTAATGTAATAACGCATTTCATCTAAATTCAGTTTATTCTCAGTGCTGAATATGTTATTAACAGATGTAACATTAGATTCAACTTTCACTTTGATGTTTCCCAATTTCTTGGTTAAATCCAATGATAGATTAGACCGTTTGTGTACTTCCGAATTAATTATTTCTTCCTTCATTCGAAATTCTTCAGAATTGCTCATCTGTAAAGTTTCCGTAGATTTTGCTGTAGATTGTTTATAAATAAACTCGAAACTGTCATTAGGTTCTATTTTTATAGATGCATTATTAGAAGAAGATTCAACAGATTCATCGCTATTATTCTGCTCAAAATTACATGTTTCTGCTGTATGAATCCATATGTCGACCAGAGTCTCTGAGCCTAGTGTTTGCAATCCTGTATAGGTGCGATCCAATTTCAGGTGGTGAATAATGTCTATGGGTTTATCAAGAGCATTTTTGAAGTGTAACTGTACTCTAACAGGAAATTCGCCCCATCCACGTCTGGATAGATGAAACGGATACGATGTGACCTCAACAACGTCGTTTGGACGGTAACTAGGGTGCAGGAAGAATCTCACCTTACTGATGAAAGTATTAATGTTAGCACTTTCGTCTTTGTCGTTGCGCACATATATCGTCCACTTATGACTAGACGCATCTTCTCGCCAATCCGGTGGGATCCACTTGGATATGTTACCGATAATAATACGTTTACGAATTTTCTGACTATTGCCGCGCGACGGGCCCGTTTTCGCTGGCTTGCTGCTCTTTGGTGGTATATAACGGGGTACTTTGCGAGGTCGAGATTCTCCGTCTGGCAGTTTCCTTTTCTCACCTTGCAATGCAGCATCATGTTTGTCTGCATTTTCTTCGGTTTTAAATGCGCTACCTGCCGTAGTTCGTGCATATGATTCAAGAGATTCATCATTGCACGAGAATCGAGGATCTGTAGATGTCGATGGCACTGCAAGATCAGTACAATGAACAGACTTAGGACTTTTTCCAAGTAATGATTTGACTGCAGGATGAATTCTCGTTTGTTTTGTGGTTTCCGCAGCTTGGAAAATTTGACACTGCTTGCGATTGTAAAAATTAGTAATTATTACATAACGCAAGAGATGAAAACTGTTCAGGGCTTTATGCAATCTCTCTTGTATTTGCAAAATTTCCTTCTCCTTCGAATCAATTTCCCGTGCAAATTCTTTCTCCACTATCGCAGTTATTTTTTTTGCCGTAGTGTTTCTTGCTAATACAGAAAAAATATATTACTTAGATATAATCACTATGACACATATATTATAATATAAACATTTCACAAAATTCTGTAAAATATTTTTAAGTTAACGCTAGAACTTAATAAATATAATATTGAAAATTCAATATTATATTTATTAATCTATTATTAAATAATGTAAAATCAATATACTTACCATTTTCTTCGTAAATTTTTTGTTGAACTTGCTCGTCGGAAATTGTGGAGACATAATCAGGATCCTGATCATTCAATGATTCTTCAGGAGCACTCATTTATCGCGTTTACACTTTTATGAAGAGGACAATAGTCATTTCAAAATATAAGGATACGTTTAATCAGAATTTAATTAGAGGTTAGAGTTAATGCGGTATTTAAAAACAAGATTATGTTAAACATATATAATATAATACTCTCTGGATATATATAAAATTAAATTTAATGTACTTCTTTTCTATTATTCAATAACATTCACTGAGTACATTCATAGAACTTTTAAATATATATATTCTATCGTTTTTATATAAACGTGTATAAAAATGTCAATAGAACTCATTTGAAGAGGTTAGAAGCGACGTGGTTTCACTCGTGCTAATCATTAGGAAGCGATCGATACTCAAACGACAAATTTCTCTTAGCTATAAAAAACAACAAACCTTCATCCGAGAATGCTGAATAACCTACGCATCTGCCGAAATATCAAAATCGATAATAATTAACAAACTATTTTCATCATTGTCCGATGGCAGATGGAACGCAGCGTCGCGCATCCACAAATCCACACTATTGTATCGCGCCATATTGGATACTGCGTCAAGAAAAGGCGTATTTACATTGGAATGTCGTTTATCCCCGAGTTTAAAGGCCTATTCAAATTTGCACAAATCATAGAACTTGTATACTTACCTAGAGATGCTCTGCAACTTGAATCGTGTTCGAGGCTGATTGAGCGAAAGAAATAATGTTAACATTATTCTAGCGTTAACGTTTTCTAGAAAATTATTAAGCTATATATATATACATAAATATATGCAATATATACATGTGGAAAAATCAATTAATGAGATATTAAGGTATGTAGAAAATTTAATCGGGATGTATAAATATGTACAATTATTAAAAAGCACATATTTATTTTATTGAATATATTTCATTTGAATTGTAAAATATAATACATACATTCACTCGTATATACATTCTATAACAAATCTTAAAATTACTTTATTATTAATTCTTTAGCTCTATTTTCCATGACCAACGTGCATACCTCGTTGAAAGAACCCGTTCTCGTCCGATTAATGAAGTAAAGCAACGATGGGCGCGGGTTAGTAGTACTTGGATGGGTGGTGATCGCTTTGTGGAAACACCGTATGTGATGTTTTGGTACTCGACTTTTTCGTTTTTTTTCATTAAAAAAAAAAAAATTAATACGGGGATACAAATATTTATTTGTAATTATCGAGGACAAAAAAAAATAATAGAAATAATATAAATAAAAACAGACGACAGTATGATTCAGTATGACATTTTCTTTTATGCAAATTCTTTTTTACGTAACTCCTGCGAAATCTACGTCCCGCGCGACTACAGTACTTAAGCCCGAGTTAGACTAAACGACGATTAGGAAGATTCGATCAGTGCGCATCCCGATGTGGATGCGTTAGCATCTATGTAAGAGTGATTATAAAATTCAGATTTTTCACAAACAATAATGATGCAGCATTATATTTTACCCCATCATCGTTCGGCGCTGTTATTATTCCTTTGCTACGCCGCGTTGTCCATCACGATTGCACAATATTGCATGGAAAAAGAGCTCAATCTAATTTGTAATAAAAGTACGTAAATGTCACGGAGTGTAGGTGCATGATTTTGAAGGTCGTATTATGCAAAAGAACTTCGAAGCAGCGATAATTATCAATAATTGCACAATAGTTATTTCTTTATATTAAATCTCTTTAAAAATTTTGAATCATACCATTTAATTTAAATTTCAACGGTAGTTCTATTTAATATTTTCATTCGCTGAGATCTGCCAAGATCTCCCAAAATACATACTGCACAAGTTGCAGAACAATAGTAGCATAGCTATACTTTATTATTATATAATTATAATACAGTACAGAAACATGCGCGCGCTTACATGTGAATAACTTTCTTAAATAAAAGACACGAAAGATTTAAGTGGAGCAACGTTAAATTATTACGCAAATATATATAACTGATATACAGTGTTTAAAAATAATAATTAGTAAAATAGCATTAGAATTTAGAATATTTTTATTACGTCATATCGCTGACTTAATGTCGTAACATGTGTAAGCCAATTTCCTTTGCAGAATTTTAACTGCAATGACACACAGAAGAAAATTTAATTAATGTATTAATAATAGCTCCGATATTATTAATTTAACGTGTTATAACATTTATACAGGGTGGTCTGATAATCGCCCTACCTGTAATGTGCAGATAGAGCTAATTAAACCAAGCAGGAAAGTCCTTTACCATTTTTTTGTATAGTTCTTAATACAAAAATTATTATTGAGTAAAGTCTGGCCAATCATCGCTGATCTTTAATCGGACGAACATCTGTGAGCCACGAGCCTGATAATGTGAGTGCTCAATTGACTAAAGGACTTTTCTGCTTGGTTTAATCCGCTCTATCAGCACATTACGGGAGGGGCAATTATTATCGGACACCCTATATAATATAACATGTACATTACGATCGTTGAAAAGCGAAAATCTTTTTATTTAAAAAAAAAAAACTTTCACAACAGTCATCGTTTCTACATATCTGTCTCTGCGATATTAAAAGTTTCAAAATATTCTCATCAGTTATTGGCATGATATATTTTAATGCAAATACAAATTAACTTTAAATTTCAAAATCTGCTCCTAGTAAAAAAAAATTAAAAATAAAATATAATAAAATAATTAAAACTTGTAAGCATCACATAATAATTTGTTTTGCAAATGTAGAATTTTTGTAGGTTTAACTGATCAATTTGTCTTTAATCTTTAACATTGCTATTCTGATAATCCTTTTGTTTTCACTTTGCATTCTTCTTGTCTATCTCATGAGTTTCTAACAGCTGTCCTTGTTACAGTTCTACGCAAATACATATACATATTATTATCTCTCTTATTAAGCAATAATTAATATCTACTGTTACCACATCAAAATGTCTTTAAAATATACATATCGAGGCGAACATTATACAGCATTTTTTTCGCGCAATTTTTATCAGCAGGCTATTTCAACCAGCTCCCAATTGAGAATTTCTGAGAAACGACAGATCCAAAGAGAGTAGGAAAGAGATAACGAGAGGGCATCGAATGATGATGTAAACACATGCGCATATCTCAATGCCGTATGTTGCTAATCAGCTTATAGCCAGTTTAGCGACTCTTGATCTCGAGCGGATATACGCTCTCTCACTTTTTATAATCTGTTCACCGTTAATATATTTTTGGGGATTAGAGGCTTTATTGTCGAATGAGAAAAATGTGTCGCGTGCTTCTGCAGACATCTGTACTATTTCTAAACTTATTTCTGTCCTTAGAGCAACCAGTGCTTCATTTGGAATTGGTTCAAGTAGTAAGTATAAAAATTTATATATGCGACATGATGTAATGTGTGATATTGATATCTTCATAAAATCATATGATAATGATTTTGCTGTTTTTTTTAAATATTTATTTATATATAAAATATACTATTTTTTACATATATTATAGAAGTTATAATAATGTAATGCAACTTCAAACTACCGTGTTTTAGTTGATGAGACATGGAGAACGGACGCCGTTACTTAAAGAAACGTATCCCAAAGATCCATATAATGAATCAACTTATGAACCATGGGGTATCGGCCAATTAACCAATGTAAGTATAATGTGCACATTAATACATGCTATATAATATCACATTTATTAACGTTTAAGTATAGCATTAATTTTAAAAAAGCACGCGTATGTATTCCATAATATTATTATACCATATATATTCGTTTTTATGACATATATGTTTTGTTATATTATTTACATATTTTGATACATTATTTACATTTTTAATTCTTGGTTCATTAAATTATTTAATTTATATGTTGTTTAATTTGCATCAAATATTAATTTATTGAATATTTATCAGTAACTAAACTAAAGAATTTTGAAAGTTTTATATTTACATTAGCTAATATTATATAAACATAAATAAAATTTTGATCTGTAAATAAAAGAAGGTATTAAAATAAAAATAAAAATTTTTCTTATTTACAATTATTTTATAATTTAATATTTTAATATTTTTATTATTAATATTATATTATAAATATATTATCAATACATAACAAATGCTTCTTTTTACATTTGTATGCTTTTGATATTATCACAGATATTATCGATAAATGGCTATAAAAATATGATAGACTATCGATAAACTATGAAAAATAAACATTCTTATTCTGGAATTTTTTAGCAAGGAAAACTGACGGAATATCGAATCGGTACAATGTTGAGACAACGTTACAATCATTTTTTGGAATCGATCTATCACCCGCGTGACATCTATGCTGTCAGCTCAGATACCGATCGAACAAAGATGTCTCTCCAATTGATGTTAGCAGGATTATATCCTCCGGATACAATACAAATATGGAATCCAGATTTACCGTGGCTTGCCATTCCTACGCATTATATGCCTAAAAGAGTGGACATGCTATTAAAGCCTGAAGGTTGTCCAATGTTAGTATTAAACTTTTATTACATAAATTTTATGTATTAAAAATAGCACCTCTTCAAATACTTTAGCAGTTTCTCGCATTATATTAATTTTGTAATTGCGTTGCGTTAAAAATTTAAAAAAAAATTTGTTTATAACAATATTTCAATACATTTGCAAATATTCTAGAAATATTTATAAATATATTTCCTTTAATAGCTATATATTTTAACATTACAAATATAATATTGAAAAAATTGGATTTTCCTAGAAATGATTTATTGTAATTATAATATTTTTTTAGATATCAGACAGCTTTAACAGAAGTAAAAAGAATGAAAGAAATACGTGATAAAATCGCAGTTCACAAAGATTTCTTTAAATTTTTGAGTGAAAAAACGGGATTAGTGATTGAGGAACCTTTACTCGTTTACGAAATGTACAATCTACTAACGGCGCAGGTAAGCCAAACTTTTTTAAATGATTATATCGCCTTATACAAAAAATGTTTCACATATCACATCGAACATATCAATTTATCTTTTTATGGAAAATTTAAAGTTTTATTCATCTCTCTCTTTCTTTCTCTTTCTCTCTGTCTATCTTTCGTTTCGTAATAAAATATATTTAATTGTTTAAATATAAATTTATATATTTAATTATTGAAAATTATTTAAATATATATATATAATTATTAATATAAAATTATTTTCAATTTTTTAAATGTTTGATAATGATATACGAGTATATACTTCCCCGTATTTCAGAAAACTATGAATTTAACATTACCAGAATGGTGCACCGATGAAGTGTACCGGAAAATGCAGGATCTAATGGTGTTAGAGTACGAAATCCGTTCGTATACAACTCAGTTGAAACGATTGAACGGCGGTATGCTAATCAAAAAATTCATCGATAATATGAACGCGAAAAGCATTCCGCGCAAAATGTACGTGTATAGCGGCCATGAAGTGAATCTCGCGGCATTCGCCAGAGCACATAATATCAGCGAGCCGAAAATACCGGCTTATGGATCAATGTTTATATTCGAGAAGTTGCGGGATGAGGAAAGCAATTTTTACATCAGAGTAATTATACTTTTAATTATATAATCCGATATTAAAACGATTAAATTATACAACTAAAAATTAAATTATATTTTTAGTTATATTACTCTCTAAAAATATCTATTTTTTTTGTTTAAAGATCATTCTGTGGAACGGATCCACGGAAAAATTGCTGACTATTAAGCTGGCAGGCTGCGACGAAATATGCCCTTTGAAAACTTATTTGGAGCTCGTTCGCGAAATAATACCTTCAGACGTGGAGGTAACTTGTTTGTGGAACAATATAACCAGAGAAGAAGCATTGGCACTCTTTGCTGAAAAATTATATCAAAATTAATAAAATTTTATGTATGAGTATTATATAAATATAGATTAAATAGAAATTTCCATTTCAATATATTTTTGTACGCACGAATATAATATTATATATAATATATAATAGATAATATATAATATATAATATAAAATATAATAGATAATATATATAATATATAATATATAATATATAATAGAGTTTGGAAAATTAATGAAAAAGATAAAAGTGTAATATAATAATTGAATTATTAAATTATTACTTTGATTATTTATATTTACATTATTTTCGCTTTTAATATTGAAAAATTAATTTACCAAAAGTGCAAGAGCAAAATTACAAAAAGGTTAATGGTGTTCTATTTTAATAGAAGATAAAGAAATCAATATTTCTCTCTCTCTCTCTCTCTCTCTCTCTTTCTCTCTCTATCACTCTCTATTTGCAATGTATTAAAACCATAATTAGCAAAATAAATTTTTTGTATTAAGTTTTTTTCGAATAGCGTTTAATATTACAGTGCCGAATAAAGATGATTCTGACATTTGAGCGTGTAATATAACAATCAAAGAAATAAATAAAAATTATATTTTTTTTTAGAAATATAACATTTGCAATGCCTTCTCCGCAAGAAGCATAACTACATTAATACACTAAACTGTTCACACATATTGTATCAGAGAAACGCGGCAATACCATTTTTTATTAAATATAAATAGAATTATAGATATTTAAAATATTTTATGATGTATAACATTCCAACAATTGGTACTATGCGTTATTGCTGTATTGGGTTTTTACAAAAATTGATTTTCCTTTATTAAATTGTACATCATGCTCTGTAATGTAACAGGATATTCCATGTTAGCGTAATTCGGAGTTTGCCTCTTATCGCAAACTATTTCTTCGTCGGATGGAATCAGATCCTGAATTAGATCCGAGAACTTGTCAAAAGGACAGAGTATTTCACAATCTGGGATCTGAAGCTCGTCGATGATCGGCGGAATACCCAGGTAATGTAAAAACTACATAAAAAAAATTATAAAATTATAAAATAATAATTAGCAAAACAAATGTGAAATCATTAAATTCATAACACGTGTCTTTACATTAATAGTATTTTTACATTAAAAGTATCTTACATTAATAGATAATTGAGTCATTGACATAATCATCTCGTTTTAATTGCTTCAATAGTATTTTCATAAAAAATTGATTGGATTTCACCGAAAAGGACTTATAGATTAAAAATTAAAATAATAAGAAATAATATTAATTCTAATATTGATAAAAGCTCACATCATAAGAGATACATTTATCATCGATTCCAAGATATTCTGCATATTTTGACGAATTATAGATTAAACTATCATCGAAATTAGAAGATAAAGAATATTAGAGAATATTAATCAGAGAAATATTATATGTTTGATAACACACTCACCTTCACGTAATACTGCTTGTTCTGTTGTAATAATTCTAAAATAACCGCGCTAGAGTATTCAGGTACATGAGGCTTATACAAGTTAAATGCGTGCAACATCGCTGCGATATTACTCTCGTGACCACTATATAAATAAATCTTTGTATCCGATGGATTCATATTTTTTTTGGCTATCATATTGTCTAATATTATGCGAATCATCGGGCCTGAAACAGAAAAAAAGCTGTCTTACAGATATATATCGCACAAGAAAAATCTATAAAATATACATGTACAACTATATAAAGATAAAAAATTTTTTACACATATCTTACCGATGTAAATCCTTCTTATTAAAGGTGTAAAATTACAAATCTTATATGTGAGTACTATTGCATCAAACAATGAGCCATCAGGGAAGTAATCATGCGCCCATTTGGGAAGAGTTAAATTCATGAACGATTCCGATGTGAAAGTATGATACAAATAATACCAATCTAGAGGCGTTTCGATATTCTTATCCGTCAACTCCGTCAATTTATTCGACATGTCCTTAAATCGAAACATCTCCTTTTTTATTTCGGGCAAATTCAGTATGCGATTGTACTCGTCGAGAAATCTGAGACAGAAATCTTAGTTATATAAATTTTTTCCCCTTTTGCATAAATCTTTGAGTTTGATGAAAAAATATTTATGTCTTCGCATTTATAATAACTAAAGTTGTTTCTTCAGAATATATTTTTTATTAATCTTCTACTATATTGTATTTTATCTATATTTTTTTCCGAAATACATATATCAAAGGATCTATTAGATATAGATAGATAAATAGATATTTCTATTTAAACAATAACTTTGTGCTAATGATTTCCTTTGATTAGTCAAACTTACTGTGGACATTCTTCGGACAGAAATAAAGTGTCATCGATACGTGGAATATACATCGTCGGAATTGGTTGCCAATTTAAATCAGCGTTCCATCGCTGTCGAGTATCTATAGGTGAAAACAAGGCAGCGAGAACGAGTTGCAAAGACATTTTTGTTCTATCGTAATCTGAACTGTGACCCACTACCAAGTTTGGCTGATATAAATCACCTAGGAAGTCTTTATATCTGCTGCGTAAGACTTGTCCCAATTCATATTCGCGTTTCTTGCCTTGCTGTAGAAATTAAGTAAATAGTTGCAAAAATGAATTAATTAATTTTAAATTACTTTAACATTACAGCGTATTTAATTTACTTAATTAACATATCATGCATTAAAAAGAATGAATAGAAATTTATTTCACAAAGAGTTTTATTCTTCTAAAACGGTAAAGTATTAGCATTAAAAGTGTTAGCTTTATAATTTCTTCCAAAAAATTTTTGCAAATTTTGATTCTCATTTTTCAAAACTTTTTTGAATATTTAATTTTACAGATATTGGCTTATAATATTTACATTAATCCATTTATTTTACTCTACCTTCTTTTTCAAAAAATATCAAAAGTGACATAAAATAAAATAATGTTACTTACATTAGTCAATTGACCGAGTCCTATCGGAAAGAATGAATTATTTACATATGGATCAGTGGGAAACATTTCATAACCGTTATTATCAGGTGTTCGATCGCCATGTCTAAATACCTATATAAAAGTTAAATTAAAATAATTACTTTTAATTATTCGCAATCGCAAATAATCCGGAGAAAAGAAATTGATTTAAATTTTATATAAAGCGCTAAATCTGTATTATATTATCTTAAATATAAAAAATTAACAACAATATCTTACCACATTAACTAATTTCAATTCAGGCTGTGTACTCGCGATCCGAATTGTGTTTAGACCGATGACTACTACTATCGACAAATAATTGTCGAGAATGCAATACGATATCATGTTGCTGATACCTAATCTGAAAATGTAATGCCATTAGACTTATAGTTAAATCTTGTTCAAGAATGATAAATGTCATGATGGCGATAAAACCGATAAAAACTATTTTTTATAAACAGCTTTAAAAACGTGCACATAAAATTATATTCCTTTGTTTGAAATAAACGTACAAGAGATAGCATGCTTACGTAAACCATAAAATGAATGTAAAGTAAAGACAAGCAGTAAGTAAGAATAAAGAGCTTAAAATGTTTTTTAACGTGTTGTAAGAAATAAAAGGCTTCATTTAACTGAAGAACCATCAGCAAGTACAGAAATATCCCGTATTTATATACATATATATATACATGTAATTATGATAAATATAATTTTCAACGAGACCTAAACTGCTCGAGTTGATCTTGTTTATAAAACCTTTTGATAAAAGGCTTTTTTGTTACAGCGATGATAGGAAATAATTTATTATTCCTTCTTATAAAAATTCAACAAAGCGTATAAATCATTGAATGTGATTTGTGATTGTTTGGCAAAATATTGAACAGCTGGATCCAATACGTCCGCTATTCGATCACAAATTTATGACGCCAGATTCTGATTTAAAAAGTCTGATTTACGACACATTCTTTTTACAGTGTATTTGTTATTGAGTATCACAAATATATAAACATAAAAATATAAATTTTAAGAAATTCTTTATGCTTTGCAAAATTTATTTATTTTTGTGCTTTTATTTAAATACAAATATGCAGAATACAGATTTCATCTAGATATTAATTGTTAAATTATATATACAAAATTTAAATTTTATCTTATATATTTGTCTTTGTTACGCTAATAATTAGAAATGTAAAGATTTTATTTTAATATCATTTTTAACTTGCAAAAGAACTTAATTTTTACTACTACAAGAAAAAGAAGAACATCTTTTACAATTATTAAAGAATTATTATATTATTATAATACATTTTAGTCTAGACTTAATATTTATTATATAAATAATTATACAAGCCTACCAAAATATTTTTAAAATAAATTGCAAACATTCTTCAAGAATCAATCGAAATAAAATATTCTTCGAACTTTCTATATAGCACTAATTAGATTTTTTTGCACACCAAAAATATGAGAGAGGGATCTATAACGGATCTTTCTCATTCTTTCTCCCGTAAAAAATATTTTACTTGAAGTACTGCAAATTAATTGGAATAATACAAAAAGATATTCGAAAATCATTTATAATTATTATATTGTATATTGTTTTTTTAAACATCTCATAAAAAATCAAAGCAATGATCGTAATTCTTTAAAGTATATATTTGTATATTTGATTCATAATAAATATATAATACTTTGCTTTTCTATGTAAATAAAATGAACACATATATTTATATATATTCACACATGCTCATACACACATACATACACATATAAAAAAATGAAAGAAATTTATGATCTAGATTTAAAAAAATAAATTCTTATTGGTTTCTTTTATATCACTTCTCTCTCTCTCTCTCTCTCTCTCTCTCTCTCTCTCTCTCTTTATCGGATCATTTAAATATAATTGAATAGTCGAGTTTATATGTATACGATAATGATTGTTTAGTACAATAATTGAATAAACCAAAAAAAGAAATGTTTCATGAAAAACAATTTGATTGTGATGTATCATAATAAAGAAAATGCAACTAATTAAATTAATATGTTTACTATAGTTTTTAACTCATGCTTGATGTTATCACGATATGTGCGTTATTGCTTATGCGTATCTATCCATTGCTGATGACTTAATCAAATTGTACATGATTCTCTGCAAACCGGCAGGATATTCTACGTCGGCAAAATCCGGTGTCTGTCTTTTGTCGCAAATCATCTCGTCGTCGGACGGAATCAAATCTTCAATTAGATCCAAATACTTGTCGAAAGGACAGAGCACATCGCAATCTGGGATTTTCAGTTCCTTGATAGTTGGCGGAATGCCTCGATAATACAGCAGCTGCAAAAATTCATCGCGCAATACAAATAATTAAATTTGCGTGATATCTTTTTATTATTGAATAATAAAACTATTAATAACATACACTCACCTTAACATAATATTCTTTGTTGATCTCTTGCAATTCCATAATAATTGCGCTGGAATATTCGGGTACATGAGGCTCGTACACGCCGAAAGCTTGTAACAAACTCGCAATGTTGCTCTCATGTCCACTATATAAATAAATCTTTGTGTCTGGCGAATTTATATTTTGCGCGATTATCATATTGTCTGTTATGGCACGAATCAACGGACCTGAAACAAAGTAAGGATATATCGTAAATAAAAATCGTTATAACAATAGAAAATTCGAAATATATATATATATATATATATATATATATATATATATATATATATATATATATATACATGTATGTACATACATATAACCAAATTGTTCTTAATTGCCAAAAAATCTATCATTGTCAAATTAAAATAAATTTTATTTTAAAAAATTTTAAATTAAATCATAATATTTTTTATTTTTAACTCAAAATTACATACATAAGAGAAAATTTAATTTTGATTTTGATATTTTTAATTGATAAATAAATCTCAAATTACTACACACACACACACGTATATATACACATATAAGTGACTTACCAGCAAATAGCCTCCTTAATAAAGAAGTGAAATTAGTAATATCATACATGGCCACGATTCCGTCAAATAATGGACCATAAGGGAAGTAGTTATACGCCCACTCGGGAAGCGGCAATCCTAAGGAAGATTCCGCTACAAAAGTTTGATAAAGAAAATACAAATCGAAGAGTGTCTTCATTTTCTTGCCAGTTAGCTTTGTCAAATTGCTCATTAAATCTCTGAATTGATATATCTTTGCTTGCACTTCAGGCAAGTTCAATACTCGATTATACTCATTGAGGTATCTGAAAACATATTAAAATATGAATTTTTTGCTTTCTGTATAAATCTTCGAGCGAAAGTATAAGAATGTATTTTTCTCATCTTTCTTCATATTTTCCTATATATTTATAATTATTAAATTCTTTTTCTTATACAAAATAGTCTTCATTTACTTATTGTGCAAGAAATTTTAAAATTTAATCTCACAAAAATTATATATTATCTTTTTTTATCGTCATCTATATTCTCTCTAGCATTTAAAGAATAATTTCTAATTCGTCGTTTTCTTTTTATTTGTTGTTGTCATACTTACTGTGGACACTCGTCACTTAGGATGAGGTTGTCATCGACACGTGGTACGTATGATGTTGGAATTGGTTGCCAATTTAAACGAGAATTCCATCGTTGGACACCTGTCGGTGGAAACAAGCCAGTAAGAACAAGTTGCAAGGACACTTTTGTCCTGTCGAAATCTGAGCTACGAGCTACGACAACTTTTGGCTTGTATAGACTGCCCAGGAAATTATTATATCTAAAGCGTAAGATTTGACCCAACTTATACTCCCGTCTCTTACCCTCCTGCGAAAAGAAAGTTTACATCTTTCATTCATTATTAATTAAATTACGTTAAAATGTCTTTAATCAATTTTAAAAATATACGAATTAGAAGAGATTGATTAAATTTATTTGATGAAATTCTCTTATGAAATAGATATTAGCTTCACAAGCTTTATTTATTTATCGAGCAGAAAACTATTAAAATCTTTTAACAATTAAATTATCTTAATTAATATTTTAATTTATATTCTTCATAGGACTTCCAGTTTATTTTATTTCTTAATGTTACGTTGCTTACTATAGTCAACTGTCCGAGACCTGTTGGATAAAAAGAATAATTTATATATGGATCCTTCGGAAACATTTCACGACCATTATTATCAGGCGTTCGATCACCGTGTCTAAATACCTGCAAAAATTAATAAATAAGTATAATTAATGAGACTAATTAAATCCTTATATAAGAGACAAACAATTTGGAAAATAATTTAGCTTCTACTTTATATAAAATGTTTAATTTTTGTTTTATTAAATTGTAACAACTCACCACATTTACTAATTTAAGCTCAGGCTGCACACCTGCGATCAGATATGTATTTAAAGCTATGACTAAAGTAATCGACAGATGATTTATGAAAACACGGCACGAGATCATGTTGCAAGCACCTAATTTGAGAATATAATGTCATTAAATTTAAATCCTTTGACTTTTCAGTCAAAAATAATTTTGTAATATCGATAGATTAATAAAAATGCGTCTCGAAGTAAAAGCATCTATCGAAAAAGTATAATATATAATACATAGAGATTTGCCAATATTTATAAATACTCATTAATTAAATTTCAAGTTGGAAATTTAATTTGACATATAGTTGTCTATATATGTATACGTATTATATAATAAAATAACATGTAAATATCTTAGCTTAATGTCACCCTTCACAAAAAAGCAAAAAAATAATATTTATATAATTATTAAAAAATTATTATAACTAGTAAGGATCGGTATATTCTATTATGTAAATAATTGCGATTCTAACAAAATGTGTATATTTTTAAAACTATAAAATTTAGCATACGTATTTATAGTATAGACGGTCAAAGAATGTTCTTCGAAAGTCGACGACTGGATTATGATTTTCAGCGTTTATTGAGCCGATGCCGGTTGTGTCAGACTTGGACAGGAGAAGAATTATCAAACTACTTATTGCAAGGATTAATTGAAAACTGACTCTTTCGTACGATACATAAGGCTTTTAATATGTAGAAACGTACACCCCACCAGTATGGTACTTCCTGTCCTAACTGTGGACGTCATGACACTGAGTTCTTGCTGGTAAATAAAAATTTTTGTATTATTTTTATTTATGAAATAATTTATTTTTAAAGTTATATAATAAAAAATTTATGTTTAAAACAATAAAATATATCTCACATAAAACATTTATTTATAAAATATTATTTATGTTGCGCACGAGAAATAAAGTGGCTTAAGAATCTATTTCGGGATTTCCCGGAAGGATTTGAAAAAAGAATCCCAGAGCATTATGAATTAATTGCGCGCTCCGAACAAAATTGCGTTAAGAATCATGGAAGAGTCGTCGTCGTCGTCGTATCATAACAGGAAATGTCACGAATATTCTGAAAAATGCTGAATAAATGGAATATCCGTGGAAAATTAATTATAGTTTTGCTCGTGTATCATTGCGTCACAATATCAGTTTTAAAATATTACGGATAATGTATTTGTTCTAATAAGAATAAAACATGAGTATTTGGTTAAAACGTGATTAATATTATATATATATATATATATATATATATATATATATATATATATATATATAGAAGATTATCATATAAATAAAATATTTTATTATAAGTCTATTTGTAAAAATAAGTTAGAAATTATATTCTTTTTTGCATAATCTTTCTGTCACTTTTTCTTTTTGTTTACCTAATTGTAGACTTGAATTTTTAAAAGAGTTTACTTATTAAATTAAACATCAGGTTTAGCCTTTAAATTTTTCTTGTTTTAATAATTTCATTAATAAGAAAATAATTATATAATATTGTATTGTTGAACTTGAACAATCCTAATTTTTTAATTGTAAATAAATTCCACTTTATATTTGAACTATTCTTATGTATAAGTAATCCTTCTCATCTCTACGAGATGTTCAGATAAATTTTATTATAAATTTAAAAACAAATTATATTACGTCGAAATCTGTCGTTTTTTATGCCCAGAAAAGATTATGCCAACAAATAATATTATATAATGCATAAAGCAAATTAAAGGCGTTACATCATTTTTTATCATTTTATATCATTTTTTGTTTGATTAAAAATCTTAACGTGTTGTCTGATTAAAATCTTGCCTTGTGATTCTCTTACTTTGTGAATGTAACTAGATATTATATAATGTAATTATAATACCACATGTGTGTTTATAAGTATTGACTATAATTTGTTCATATTTTGGCAGATTCAGTATTTTAAGTATTTTAACATTTATAAAGTTTTCGCATAACAATTACAACAACAATGACTCTTTCGTGATTCTTAACATAATTTTTTCGAAGCTCGCAATTAATTCATACCGAGCTATTTTCACTATATGTAGTAGCTCAAAAGTAGTAGTTCAAAAGTTGCAAAATTAAGATAATTTAGTTTTAATTAAATTTTCTTCAAAAAAAATTAATAAATGTCACGAAAGAAGTTTTGGGTTAAAGAATAAAAATAATATATAATCCTACTTGGAAGTGATACATGAAGTCAAATCGAATCATTGTCAATCCATTTTCTCAATGTTGACAAATGTTAAAAGAATTAGTAAGCGATTTTTATGTAAATGATTTTTTATCTATATTTTACATTAATTTTTATTTTTACTTAGCTCTTTTTAAATCGAGAAATTTTTAAATTTTGAAAAAATTTTATTTAATAAAATTTTACAAAAATATTTTTATTTAATAAAGTTTCATAAAAAACGGAAGAAATGAAACCATGAAAATTGTAATTTAACTATACATGCCTTTTTCAAATGTCCTCTTACGTCTTGTTTAATTCAATAAAAAAATAATTATATATATAATATACATATACATATATGATAAATTTTTATATTAATAATATAATTTTTTGTTATAAAATACTAGAAAAGAATCTAGGGTACATAAAAATCAAATCGTAGTGCTGTTACTGCCATGTTATTGCCACACAAATAATTGCACATTAATACAATTTTCGCATTCTCAAACATTTAATGCGTATATTGAATAATATCTCTCCTTGCGATATATTCTTAATATATCGCATATAACTTACGCGATGCGTTTACAAATATTTCGCATAGATTCTTCTGTTAAAGCGCATTACATAAATACGAGATAGAAAATAATTTTTACATAATATACAATACATTATTCTATTTCGCACGGATATGCAAAAATGCTTGCAATAAAAACGCGGAAGAATTGCCTTATTTCCATAAATGTAATGGCCATTCAATCGCTTTTGTTTGCTATACTTAAAAACAAGATCATTAGTATATTATCCATAACAACACGATTGTTTGCAAGAATATCAAATTATTATATAAAGACATACTAATACAGTAAAGAAAAGTATTAAAGAAATCTGCTTATTTTAAAAGTCAATGTATAATGGTATTGTAGAAAAAAAATCTCTACTTTTTTACAATTTGGTTTTTATAATCTTTGAATTCTATATTTATTCATATCGACAAATTGATTAATAAAAGAAATTGATGCTTATAATTATTTCGCGAAATAATCAGAATTTAAGACATTTAAAGGATAAATAATTGATAAATGAATAATTTTTATATCAATTATATTTATATAAATTATAATATGCAATCGAGATAGTTCGAGAAATCATATTATTTTGCCTTATTATATTTATATTTCAGATATTGTTTGAACAAACAAATTAATAGTTGTAAGATAATTTTTATAAAAGTTAGGATAATTAAATAAAAATAATTTAGCTCAAAATTTATTTTTATAACTGTACGTTTTTAATCATACAGTTGTAAATAAAAAAATAATCCTCAAGCTGCATTCAGATAGTGTTTAAAAGATGTAGATAAGTTCACATTCACGTGATTCCTCATATAAATCACATGCCCCATGCAAAAATCGGTATAATTTGACTGATTATAAGATGACTTCACAATAAAAATACGAACAATCAAATAAACTGCAGCTCAGAACGTTTGCGATCATAAATAACGTTTTATCTCAATGATATTAATATCGTCGTTCAATATTTGCATATCTGTTTCGTAAATTTATTTTTTCCCTAAAAAAATTTCTGAGAGATTAATCGTTTCATCTTTGTCAACCTATTTTTAATGTTGATTTATCATTTATGTTGCAGAAGTAATAGTAATTTTCATACACAATTGGAATAATTTATGATTCTTCAGAATTACTTTTTACAATATTTTAAATCACATAACATACAAATATTTTTTGGACATCATGAAACTCTTTGTACGAAGACGTATTCAAAAAATTCATTCCACTTCCATTCCACATCGTAGATTTTTTTAGACAATTTAGACCAATTGATTAGATCAATCTTAGATAATTTAGAATAATTATATTCTCATCAGAGTTATATTGATATATAATCTTCACTTTACAAGCAATTGAATACGAATGACTTTCGCGAAATACATATTCTTCGTAATGAAAAGCCTTCGTTAAACATAAAGCAAAAATTACTTATCAAATCACGCAAATCGAGGATGTCTGATAGAGTGATTCGTTCGTGATTTTGATGTTTTTCCCACCATTATGATAACATCGTTTGTTTAACAGTTACTAGTTATTACAGTTATTGCTCAACATTTATGGACTAATCTTGAAATTGAAATGACTCTGTATACAATACACATAGGCTGGATTCGGGGAGCATGCTTTTAGCTGAGCGTGCTCTATCTTTGTTTATTTTTTATTGAAATTGAACAAGGATAGAGCACGCTCATAGCGCTAAAAGCGTGCTCCTCGAACCCAACCATAATATGCTATTTGCATAATCATGATTCAATGGATAAAAAGCGGGAAGACACACACGCACGCGCACGCACGCACACATATACATACATACATGCATACATACATACATGTGTTATCTAATTAAACGTAAAACGTTAAATTTTTTAATATAAAAATATTTAAATTATTTTAGCCTTGACTACGACTTTCATAAGACATCATTACTCTTACGGTGTAGTGCTATATTCATTCTACTGTAATCAACATGCATAATTGTCGTCGATTCCACTTTTTTTTACGTTTACGTATATAATGATGCAATTACGTATACCACGTGCTGCATGCATGACTCTAGTGTTACGGCGTAACATCAATACAACAGATAAAACAACAGTATGGAAACTTATATTTGGGAACACTCGTATGTATTATCTGATGTTAATCAATTTTTTTTTAAATTGTCAGATTTTGCTAATAATTTTATTTATTTGAGATATATATATATATATGCTAATATTGATCTCATTGATTCATATATATATATGAATTTAACATAATTCTTTGAATAAACTTTATTACATTTCCTTGATTTTCCTGGATCATAATTTGTGTTTATTAAAATGACATGTTTTATTTAATAGCTATCTGTTGAATAAGATTAAAATATATCTATCTGGTGTCTCAGTCATCTAATTGTTATCATCATGCAAACAGAAATAAAAGCAGATAGAATGACACGCAAAATCAAGAAGTAAGGTAGAAAGCATTTGACTCTCTAAGTTTTTATTTAGTTTCTTCGAAAAAAGGGAAACGCGAAGAGTCGAAAGCTAAACATTTCGAAGGTACCGCTTAAATTGTGAATCAAGGATAAAAATGTGCAGAGTGATTTCTTTACGAGATTCTTTAAACTGCTAATTCTTTTGCGTTGTAAATTTAAGCTTTTTAAATTAGTGATTAAGTGGTCTCAGATTCGCATGTTTGTTTAATTATTATTTTGTGCAATGAAACTCGTTATTAGTAATATAATAATTCGATTATAACAACAAAAAATTCAAAAATATTTGATCAGCCGCTTTCCTTCCTCTTCCTTTTCTCCTCTTTTCTCTCACACTTTCTCTTTCTCTCTAATATGTGAACTATATCAAAGTGCAATCAAGCCGATTAAAAAAAAAAAAATAAATAAATAAAATAAATTGATGATTAAAATTGAAATGGTGTATTATCCACAAAGAAATAATCGATAAGTTATTAATTACATACAAAAGTTACATAAAAATTTCAAATACAGCTAATTATAGTACATATTGTAGTGATAATATAGAAAGTGAAAAATATGTCATAAATCGCGTTAACTTGTAGCATATGTCTTAATTATTCATATGCACCCTGATAACTCTGCATTTATCAGTCAGAAGCGGATACAAGTGGTCGCGGTTACTTGTACCTTTCGGAAATGTCGCGGGATAGGCCGATTATCCTCACGGATGTGGACGTGAACGAAAAAAATTCTTATCGCGAATTATCTACAAACACTGGCAAATATATCTCGACATCGTTCAACTTTCATCTTTATAAAAATTCACTTAATTATTAAAATAAAAAAGGAAAGTTATCAGAAAGTATTATCAGAATAAAACAATATATATATATATATATATATATATGTATATATCTGTACCTATATAGAATAAGGCATCTAAAATAGGCTACCCGAATAACTCTCATAGTTTTGGAGATAAGAGAAAATGTTTGAAATAAAAGTTGTACGGTATTGAGGGGTAAATCTTGTGGAGGTAAACATGCTTTTTTAAGTGGAGAAGCTTAGGAGATTTAGAGGTCTTCATTTTTTTTTTAACGAAACCACCTTAATTTTTTTATACAAATTGATTCCTCACAATATTTGGCACAAAATGTTATAAGAGTAAGGTGGCCAAAAAGTGAATAGTTTATGAAATATTTCGTACTTTATTTTGATATAATTTTACATAAACTATAAAATATTTTGTATATAAATATTCATGTTTCGAAATAAACTTATCATTACTTTTATGAACAAAATAATTAGAAATCTGCAATATTTGGCATAAAAAGTTATAACGATAAGATGGTCAAAAAATGAATTTACGAAATATTTTATAGTTTATGTAAAATTATATCAAAATAAAGTACGAAATATTTTGTAAACTATTTACTTGTTGGCCATCTTACCCTTATAACTTTTTGTGCCAAATATTGCGAGAAATCGATTTGTATGAAAAAATTAAGGTGATTCCATTAAAAAAAATGAAGATGACTCAAATCTCCTAAGCACCTTCACCTAAAAAAAAATGTTCACCTCTACAAGATTTCCCTCTCGATACCACACAACTTTTATTTCAAACATTTTCTCCTATCTCCAAAACTGTGGAAATTATTCGGATGACCTGTTTTAGCAGCCTTACCCTATATATGTATATACAATAACATATATACACGAACACACATATTAATTCAAAATTCTTTGTAAAAAACAAATTTTCAATCAGACAATGTCAAATATTTCGAAAAAGAAAGAGAGCTATCAATTTATTGTAATTTAAATGTGACATGAGAACAAGAAAAAAAAAGAACTTGATAGAAAGTAATTTCACTTATCTTTGGCTTGTAAATGAAAAATTTAATTGTCGTACTTACGACAAGTTCTTCTTCATTTACGTTGTATTTGTGTATTATACTTATTATTTGATGCCACTTGCAAAATATTTCATTATATCGTATGGTCACATTCATCATTGTTGATAAACAATTCAGAGTCTCGTTTATCTGGCTCTGGTCTCTCTTCTGTCTCAGTTAATTTATATACAATTGTGAAGTATTGTATATATATATATATCTACATCTCCTGAAGAGAAAGACACGTGCAAAAATGAATGGGCTATGTTTTGCCTGTATTAAACTCATATTATGCATCTTCATAATTCCCAGCCTAGCTGTGCCAAAACTAAAATTGCTCCATGTTGTAAGTACACATTTTTCAGTTTATTCATCTTCCTTAAATGTAACAAATGGCATGATAGAGTCATGTGTTGGTCGCAGTTGTTCTCGCATAAGTTGTACGCGCCGAGGGAAGACGCGAAGAGCAACGAGACAAGTATCCCGAAAATTTTGTCGTATAAATACTTTACTTCCGCCACGATGAACATGTCATTAGTATGTGCGATATCAAGATATTTTATCAATATATTTTTCCGATATACATATATATATATATATAAAATATTATGTCTAATTAAATATCGTATCTAATTAAAAGAAAATGTGACCATTGTTATGTTTTTATTGAACAGAAGGCGAATCTCAACATGTATAATCTTGGGGTATATCTGCGCGAGAGGTACGATGAATTTTTAGGAGACACGTATATGCCCGGTGTCACAAGGATGCATACAACTGAGTTCGCCTTATCAATGCTATCAGCCCAGCTAGTCAATGCCGGCTTATGGCCTCCCGCCATAAATCAAATATGGTTTGAAGATCTCAATTGGCAACCAATACCGAGCGGTTAGTGAATAAATATGAAATTGTTTCTTGTTAATCAGCAAATAACAATCTTTTCAAATCAAAAATTAAAATATATGTTTGCAATATTATTTTTTTACACTCTTTTAAAATATAAATCCTATAAAAGATTATTGTAAAATTCTATAAAAATTATTATAAAAAATAGATATAATATATAAATATGATAACATAAAATATATATATATATACACGTACATATAATTTTTATTAGAGAATATATTCAAATTAAGAAGTTATGTACTTTAAAATACAGCTTATTCCCTTACAAAATAGACAAGTTCTTGCAGAATACCAGAAAGTAAAGAAGGACACATTACTGTTGGGTTTCCTGTGTCCAAATTTTGTTTCACAAATGGACCAAGTGTTACGAAGAACTGAAACGCAGAAGATGATAGCACAATATCAATTTTTGTTCGATCATCTTTCTCGATATACTAGAAGAAATATTAGTACGCCAATGGATGTGGCACTCTTATATACTACTTTAGAAACTATGGTAAGCCTGTAAAAAAAAAAATCAAAATTAATGAAATTTTTTAAAAAGTTTGGGTGCTGTATATGTATCTTTTTAAATAATATTTTTAATTATATTAATATCCTTTAAGATAATAATAATACATATATTAGATAAATAATACTTATTGAAACACTTAAATAATATCTAAATAATATTTTTTAAATAATATTTTACAAATTAAATTGTTAAAACATTAATTAATCTTAAAAAAGAAGAAAAATCTGTAAACTCTCTTTTCTCTTTTACAAATTTATTGAATGTTATATGTTAGAAATGTTAATACATACAGAAAATTATTCTATTATTCTATTATTGAAAATTACATTTTATCAGTGTGTATATCGTGCGATTTATATGAAATAAAAATTTCTTATCACAGGCTGATCAAAATGAAGCATTGCCCAATTGGGCGATTGACGTGTTTCCTGACGGTACTATGTATAATGTCACTTTACTAGAGTATGATCTTCTTTCGACGACTTCTCTGCAAAGGCAGCTTAACGGTGGCACACTTTTAAAGGAAATTATCGGCAACTCGCTAAAGTACAAAATGAACGATTTATCGAAAGAACAAAAAATAATATTGTATAGCGGCGACGAAAGAAATATTGTCGGAGTTTTGAAAAATCTCGATCTCTGGTCACCTCATATACCCAATGAAGCGGCAGCATTAATATTCGAATTATATTTCGATAATGATACAAATATATTCGGAATGAAGGTAACATTTACTTTATTCTCTTTATATGTGCATATTATTTATTATTTTATCTCACTTTTTTGCAACTATATCCTGCCAAATTGTTCAAGAATTCATTTTATTTCTGCAATGAGTGCGTAAGTTATAAATCAATTATTATCGTAAATTTTAAACAATATTAAAATTATTTTAGATTAATTATTACACTGGTATCGATGGCACAACGATCTCTCTGACTCTATCAAATTGCACAGAGATATGTCCACTACAGGCTTTAATAAATATTACTTTTAATTGGATACCGAAGAATCCACAATTTTTATGCGGATGGTCTGTCAAGAACTCTACAAAAATGGAAGATCAATTAGAAGAAAGCAAAGAAATCGATACTTTAAATTACAATGGATCCGTTTCATGTTACAGCGAGAAATTGCTATTAATTTTTATCTTATTATATTTTATACATTTTAATGCTTAGAGATGTAACACAATATATGTCTACAATATGTAGAAAAACATTTTTACATAATATAATTTATTAATTAATATAAAATTGTATATAATAATATAAAACAAACATTTTTTAGTTATTGAACACTAAGAAGAATATAGAAACTAAATATAACTTTTTAATACAGCGACTCGTACTCGTTATGTTATACTCGTGTTAAGCCGAGATTAATATGTGATATAGCGAGAATGAAATGTCACTAAATTGTATTAAATGTTTCACGGATACTACTGTAAACTTTTGTAATACGTCTATCCATTTTTTCTCAGTAACATCTACATCTAGATCGAAGCTTGTATCTTCAAGTTTCATCTTGTTTTCAATTCTGTAGCGCATCTTCCATCGATTTCCAATATAAGATATCGCGCATTGAGAGTTTTTATTTCTTGGCACTAATATACGATATGTCCGTAGAGTCATATCTAGAGCGTAAGATATCAAATGCAACTGATTTATTTCAATTTCTGTAGTCCGTTCATTTTCGTTCTCTGCTTTGATCAGCACATCTTGAAGCGTTCCTAATATCGTAAGCAGATAATTGATCGTTTTGATGCATATCGGCAACAAATTACAAAACTTTAGTATTATTTGTATGCGATATATCCATATAGACGTCTAGAATGAAGATTGTTATTATTATTTATTGTAATATATATATATATATATATATATATATATATATATATATATATATGATAAGTAATATATATAAATATATATATAAATATTATACGTATCGCTTATTATAACATGATACTACTGTAAATAAAAAGAAAAGTGCGTTAACATAATATAACATAACATACTTCATTTAGTTCTAAACTTGTCAACATCTCGTCTAAAGTTTCGACTATTGCCTTTTCAATTTCTTTTGTGCATATATCGGACTTTTTCTCCAGCCTAAGAATATCCACTACATTTAATATCGCGTTTACAGCTTGCTCTTCCAAACTGTCCTTCCAACATCTATGTACGGCATATTCTTGCGCTGTTCTCTTGTTAAAAAGCGTCGAAAGGATTACCTTGATTGATGTAAGAATTACATGTTCTGAATTCAACACTTCTACAGTAAAGTCCAACCAGTTGGAAGATATTATTTCATCTTTATTTCCCTTTTTTTTCTTTGACAGATCCTTCGCAGATTTACACTTCTTTGACGAAGACCGCTTTCCCGCTGAAAGTCGTCTATGTCTCGATTTCTGTATCAATGAAGGAGAAACCGTTACTTCTACATGCTTTTTACGAGATCGCAGATTATAATGGCACCCGATATTAGCATCCGATATGCACTTATTGGCGCTAATAGATTTTGTTGTTATTGCGGCGTCATAATTAAATGTCTCAATTTTCCATGTACTGTATGCACTGTCATGATCCTGTTTTTCAGCAGCGATATCGCTCGTCAATGAACAGAGACTATCGTTGATATCATATTCGAAACCGTCATCATTATAATCATGTAAAGTTTTTGATTGTACTTGATCGGTTTGAAAATTATTAGCTTTATTCTCCTCCCGAGGTGTCTTACAGGAAATTGGAGAAATTTGAGAAATTTGAGAAAAACTTATGTTATCTAAATAGTTAGTAAAATTAGTAGAATTGTGATAATCTGGTATCTCCATTTTGTCATTTGCATCATATTGGCTTGTTATTGGTGTAATGCATTCATCAGAATTATATTTTAAGTTAAGAATTGACTCAAAAGATTGACATCTTGCTAGTGAAACAGATCTATGCAATTTATTCGAAATATCAGCATTATTCTTAGAACAAATATTTTCGTCTTCGATAATTTCATTATTTATTTGTTTATTCGAATTTTGCAATGATGTCTGCTCATTTTCAAAATTTTGATACTCTTGTATAGCAGCCTCAGATTCCTCAAATAAGTCATTAAGATCCGACAAGGAATAATTTTCATTTGTATCCGAAATTATGTAAGGTTTTGATGAAAATATTTTCCTCTTTTTTTGATTTGTCATGATGTAACTAGTATTTGTTTCTGGCTTCTTTGAAGTAGAACAAATATTTTTGTCTTCAATAATTTCATTATTTACTCGTTTTTTAGAATTTTTCGATGATATTCGCTTATGTTTAAAACTTTGATATTCTTGCATATCATCAGATTCCTCAAATAAGTCATTCAAATCCGACAAGGAATCTTCATTTAAATCCGGATTTATATAGGATTTTGATAAAAATTCTTTCTTCTTTTTTTGATTTTTCATGACGTAACCGCTACTTGCTTCTGGCTTTGAAAGCTCTGCGATCGATTCATTTCGATCTTTTGAAGAGCATTTAAAGTCAAATGTTTCGCTTTGTATATCTTCAGGATCGATAAATGATTTATAAATCATTGGTGATATAATATTACATGAGGAATCGAAAATATTCTCAGAACTCGATGTTATGAATACTTCGCTGTTGTTGAGCATCTCTTCAATTGATGGAGTTTTATTTATAGGAATAGTTAATGACGATTCAACATGAACATCTTTGGTCTGCCTATTTTCATCATAATTATAGTTATCGCGCATATTGCATTGCTTATCAAATAACTGTTGCAATTTCTCGACTGGTATTTGAGTAATACTGGCAGTGACGGATTTCAACCAAACTATAGCCTGAATAAAATTTACTTCAACCTCATATTGTCCTAGAAAGCTGGGTATCCTCTTGTAAAATGGCGGAAACACATTCGACGGTATTTCCGAAAAGTATTTGCAACGACACGTATAATTATTGTGGCTTTCGTTGCAAATGTTCGTTTGGACGAATGTAGAATCTTTTTCTGGCAATGTCTTTTTCTTATTATTGGTATGAATTAAAGTCCGGTCTAAAATAAGTAATATGGTGTAATTTTTTTTTTTAATACGCACAAAGTAACACACCAAATCAATTTCTTAGCGTATTATTTTTCCTTGAAATTATTCGAGAGTTATTACCTTGCGAGATTTGGCCATTATTTATTTGATCATTACGAGATTCTTCTACTACTTGTTGTAATTTACGAAAAAACATATTTATTTCGTTTCGATGAATTTGAGTGTCCGATCCTTTATTAAGTCTCTATATAAACAAGAAAAAGGTTTAGTGGGTATGTACATAATATATAGACAATGTAATTACAAATATTTACCATTATCTTTTTAGTTCTCTGCTTGACTCTCCTCATTTTTCTTCCTTTTTTCTTGCACGTCTAATCGTAAATTATCGCTTTTAATAATTTATTATAATTTGATATGTGTATCTGATATATTTCGACGAATTTCCTGCATTTGATTGATTTACTAAATCTTTTTTTATAAAGATAAAACGTATAAGCGCACCTTTCAGAAATAAAGTTAAAAATTCGAAAAATCAATTTGAATTTTGCAAATGGCGTCGACCAAATTTAATGGCTGGTATACAAGTTTCCGCGTAATATGATTGAATTGTTGTACCAATCAAAAATTACATTCAAAAAATTGATCGCTATGAAGGATTCGTGTAAACGGACCTTGAGGCACGTGCTCTCGCTTGTGCGGCTAAGAAGTAAAGTGTGAGGTTAGCGCCATTCTGAGCTCGTAAAGTTCTATGGAAGATAATCAACACACAGGATTCTTTTACAAATTTTAATCTTGTCATTGACAACATAACCCCGCCAAATTTCAAGAATGGACACGTTAGCGCCGGGAAATTTAACGGGTTCGCAGCGAGAAGAATTGATGCAGCAAGTGAAACATCAAATGGCAATAGCCAATGCCCAAGAATTGCTCACGGTATCTCCATTATGCTTTTGAATATTTTAAATTTGTCGATAACAATATCGTTCCACATCGTAGCCAGTCTCGGTTGACGGAATGTTGTATGTTTTATGCTTTTATGCTATTTGCAGAGAATTACGGAAAAGTGTTTTAAAAAGTGCATAAGCAAACCAGGCACTTCGCTGGACACTTCGGAGCAGGTAAATTTTCTACAAATTAAATTTGAAAAATATGACACAAGAGTATAAAAACTCCTTTTAAATCTTCGTCTTCTCCTTGTGAGAATTAAATTCACTAGAAATCTTGAAAGAAAAAGAGACTTCTGCAATGATAGAATTTCAATATTGAACTTTAAAGATATATACTAGAAATTTATTATTTTTCTCTTGCTGTATGAATTTTTTCCTCAATTCTTTTAACATATTGATGAAATTGATTATAATTTAGATTGCTAATATTTTTGTCGTTTTCTTAATTTCATTGACTGTATAATTTGTTTACAGAAATGCATAGCAATGTGTATGGATCGATACATGGATTCTTTTAATCTCATATCAAAAACATATGGTGAACGAATCCAAAGAGAGCGCAATAGACTGTAAATATAAAGATTCATGAAAAATATATTGTTACTTGGTATCCATCCTGTCATTTAATGACACAATCAATGGATCATATAGTGTTCATTAGTTATTACAGATGTATTTTTTTTTTTATACGAAATTCATACAAAAAGTATGACGTTCATAAACAGCAAAATATAATACATTATCATTTTTTCACATGAAAAATTGAAATATTATAATATACTATTGTAAATTATGTATGATACAATTAAAGTACACTTGTAATATAATATGTCGCTATCTATAACTAAAAAGATACAGAAGTTGAATTACTTTACTACAAAGTGTATAATTACATATTTTATGTAGTAATAAAATAAAATAAAATATCTTTGTTAATGCTGTCAAGAAATACAGACCATGCCTATCGTTATAACAATTGTAATGGAATAAGTTGTCTTTACAGGAGCATAAATTAATGAAAAAAAAAAAGTAGACAATTGCAAAAGAGAAAAATTTTTATAAAATAAATAACATATACATGTGTGTTGAATACATATTATTACATCATTACTTGAAAATCATAAATAAGTAATTAAAGTATTTTGTAAAACCCATAATATTCCACAGTATTCTTATATATTTTTGCATTCTTTATAATTTTCTCATACACACTAAAAGGCACGGTATAGCTACCAATATTTCAACGTGGTTACAAAATAATTATCTGCGACGGTGATATCGTAGAGAAGTACTGTATAAAGCAGGTTATTATCATTATTATTAATACTTTGTTTGCATGAAATTTCAAACTTGATTATGAATAACTATGACTACAGTTACCTACTTATCTACCTCAAAAATATCGAGCCTGTCACTTCATTAAATGTGCATTTAAACAACACCACTGTGTGTTATATATCTACATACATGTCTCATAATAAAATTATTATTTGATTTAATATATTTGTTGTGTGCATCGGATATGTTCTTCTCATAAAAGCTGCATCAAACAACAGTGTCATATCAAAAGAAGATATTACTGATCCCCAAGTATAAATAAACACAGTCAAAAGCACATTATGGAAAGTATTGAAAATAGTTTGCATATTAATAGCATTTTCAAACATTTTAATCATAGTATTTAAGCATTTCTTAGATATCTATATTACAAATGAATAGTCGATGGGAAAAAAAGAAAAAAAAAAAGAAAGAAAAAACAAGAAAAGAGAAAAATAAAGATGAATGAAAGAGATATGTAAGCAACATATAATCTAAATGCCGTCCTACAGTTGAACGAAGTCTTTAACAGTCGCATAAATAGAGATGTCCGCGCATACCCTGTAATCAATTCCGTTAATTTTAAGAAATTAAGGGAATTGTGTGTTGCTTCGAGAATTCAAATAAATCTCTACAATTGTTCTTGCAGCGAATATATAAAATGCTCCTTAAATTACTTGCTTACAGTCTATGAGAAATACTTATATGTAAACGTGCTTGCTAATGGTAACAATGCAACGACTATCTTAATAACAATGGAATGTATCTATCTTCTAGATTATACAGAGTGTAGGAATGTTCAAATGCAGTCCTGAATCCCGTTCTTTGTAAAATTATTGTGTATCGATAATAAAATGTAACCACGCTGATTGGCCACAGGAATACACCTGTTGGTTTGTTTTTTCTTTAATATATATTATCAGGATAAATGGCAGTTCGAACTAAGTGATTCCGTTACCGTGTATGAGTATATGAGTAATCGCTATCAAAATAAACATTTATCTCGCAACATTTATGTTGAATGTGACAATTTATATATATATATATATATATATATATATATATATATATATATATATATATATATATATAGTGTAGAGCAATAATTAAATATAATATTATACAGGTATGTAGTATAACATGCTGCAAGTATTTGAGCATAGTATTTCTTTGATAATTCGTCATTAATATCTAAATTGACAAATACTATTCGGTTTTACTGAATTAAATGTTACCTAAATGACGGAATTTCTTCGTTCGAACCAGACATAATTTCTAATATCGATAATATTAATAGCCATCAATAAAAATTGTTTTGTGTAAAGCTGGCTGTGGCTATACATTTTTTACAAAAAGATTTTGATTTGTCAAGCATTTAATTGATCCACCTTGAGTTGTACTTCATTATTGCGTCTTATATGGGGAAGTCACAAAATATCCGCATTATATGTTTTTCTATCTTTTCAATTGGAGTTGGAATTAATGTTTTAATCTCTTTCAAAAATGAATATCCTAATCTATAGCTTTCACTAATTATAATTTCCTGCAAATCATAGATGCAAGAAAATATATAAGCACCTAATCTTTTTTTCTTTTTTCTTAGATAATTAACTCTCATAAATAAGTTTTTAGCTTCAAACACTTAGCACCATTATGTTCGAAAAAATAATTTGATGGATTTTTTAGGTAATCCATTTCTAGACGGACGATTTCCTGATATTGTTATAATATCATATCTTTATATAAATGAGGTAATGGACAATGTTCAGTCATAAAATTAAGGACAAAGATATTTCAATAAACACAATAAAATGCTAATGGATTTTCTAAAAAAAGAGAGAAAAAAAAAAGAGAGAAATATAACTAAGTTACTAAAGAAGCAGAACTCTCGCGTTTGACTCTTTTCTAATATTTAAATTATTATAACACTTGTGTGAGTAATAAGTAATAATACTAGGCGTATTTTTTATACAACGTAGAAGGTAACCTGTCTGAAATTGAGTGAAATAAATAGATTTATTTGAATATAATTATTTCAATATTGTCAATATTACTTTTTTTATAAAAATATAAAATAAAAATATTGCAATTTTCTCTCTCATAATTGCATATATATATATATATATATATATATATATATATATATATATATATATATATAACAACAATTTAATATAATTTAATATAATTTTACACATATTTTTTCGTCCTCCTTATTAGCACTATAATAAATACTGTAAAAGATATTCTCAAGATAATAAATAATAAAAAAATACATTTTATAAGTGCTTAATAGAATTGATTATATTATTCCTTTTTAATTATGTAATATTTGAATTATCTGAAAAGATTGATGATACTTGTTTGAATATATTGTGAATTATGATAGTTTCGGAACATGGCTTATTTTTACAAACTGTACAAAAATATCATATTGTTTGTTGTAATGTGCACTCAGACATTTTCCTTCTACGTTTTTTTTTGCAGCACAATTTATAAGTATTGAGCCACAGCTTGGCAGTGCCTTTGTCAGAAACTATGAATTCAATTCTATAAATTTTTACAATAGACGGCGTGGATATCCCTAACAATGGAGTATCGATCTTACCAATGTTACATACAAGAGTAACATCTTTTTACAATTCTTACAAAGGATCTGTGTAGCAATGATTGAAAATTACATTTCTTCTATGTATATTCCGCGGTAATACCAGTCGTAAAGTTTGATATATTCTTATCCGTATTTGTATCTTCAAGCTAAAATATAATGATTCTATATATATAGTTACGTAATCCATGCGAGAAAAAAATATATATGCAATTGCAATTGTAACAGTGTCATCCCCTCTTCTCTCCTCTTCTGTGATCGCGTCAATTTAAATTTAGTTTACTTACACAGGAAGTACTACTTAAGATTTCGTCCATTTCTTCAATTTCCTCACTTAAATCTTCACTACGGGCACTTTGAGTTTTTTCCTCTTTCTTCATTTGTAATTTGACTGGATTATCTGACTTGTCTGGCTCCTTACAAGGACTTTGTTCGTTTGCGCTACCTGATGCAGACGACACAAAATCCTCTTCATAGTTATCTATAACATCTGCAGCTGTAAAAATGTATTTCTTCAATATCTTCGTAAAATTAGAATATTACATTTTATATGGAAAAAATTTATATCTGCTTTCTATTATATAATTTTTACCACTTACCGAGACTAATATTCATTAATTCCTTCAGATCGTTGATATTGGCCTTTTTACCATTCAAAGGAGGCAAATCACTGAATATGGAATTAGATTTTTGATTTATAGTTGGCAAGCTTTCTAGAAAAGGCTTGGCTTCATTCATTGTACTAACGATCTTGTGCTCACCACCGACGATAATCTCGTCAAAATATATAGTTTTGCCGAAGTTATTTCTCGCGTTAATCGGTCTCTTACTTTGTACATTATTCTCTATGCTTAGCTCCAAACTATTTATACTGTTTTGCTTAGTTATATCCTTTTGATTTGCTTGTGTGTCGATCACTATAGAGTCATCAAACTTAATTAAAGATTCGGATTTGTTGAATGGGTTTATTCGATTTGATGTAATGATATTATCAGTCTCTTGTGCCATGTCGTTTGCAATCGTGCACGCGCCATGAAGACTTGTCGTATTTTTATCAAAATGTACATTATTGTTCTTATTACCTTCAATTCCATCAATGTCCATTATATTCTCCCTGAGAGAAGATTGACGCTTATCATAATCCAACGTATCTGTTACGTCGGGGTCGATCGGCGAATCTTTGCATTGCTTGTCCGTTATTGTCACGTTTATTGGAACTTTCGGACTTTGCTCGGAAATATTTTCCAATTTCTCAGAGAAGTCATTGTCGTTTGATGACGACACGGATTCAGTGTGTATTATTTTGGGAACAGACACTTCAAATGTTGCATTTGCAAAATGCATCGATGTTTCATTTGTCTCATCGTGTTTTTTGCTACTCTTATTCTGTAAGAAATAACCCATAAACACATAATGCCCGAAACATTCCTTTTTTTTCACTTAGCAATAACAAAAAAATATTACAGATAATCAAGTTATAGATACTATTATTAAGATTTTAAGATAATAAAGTATTACAAAATAAAATATCCAGCAATATTATAATTAATTACATCAAAATAATGAACTTAAAAATATACCTTCTGCGAACTATTAAAGGCACCATTGATGCTATTTTTCAAAATTTCCCCCAGCAATGGCTCGGTTGAGTCAATACCTAATTCTTCGCACAATTTATTTCTCCCTGCATAGTTATATTCCTTCCCTAAGTATGTCTCCGGATCATATACAGATATTGTATAATCAAGACCAAAATATTCTAGGAACTCCCTAACCAAGGAAAATAATAATTTTCCTTCTGAATTAGACAGGTACTGCTTTACAGTTTTGTTGAGAAGCGGCTCAGGATTCTGAAACGTTTGTTTCAAATATGTTAAACAGTTCAAGATTATATATCATAATATATTTTCTTTCACGAACACACACACACACACACACACACACACACACACACACACACACACACACACACACACACACACAGTTATATACATACATGTATATACACATACAAAAGAAAACATTTTTGTTTGAAAAATTTGTGCATATAGCTCACAATTCTCTTTCTGTAAAATTGTAATGATTGTATTACAATTGTAAAATGTTTATAAAAAATAATATAAATTTCTTTGCATAAATGTAATAGAGATAAGTGTCTGTATATTACTTATAAATGAGACACCCTCTGTATATATTTTGCATGCATGAAAACCCACTACGGTCAATCGAGCACAAAGAATTGTAAACAGGAAGCTTTCTTTTTATACGCTTTATTGCAGTACGCTTAAACGGCACTTACCATAACCGAATCCTGTTCTTCAAGTGCCAGGAACACACTCGCCCTGAGTTCCGCCTGCAAACATTATAAAAGAGATTTTATAAAACAACAAAAAAAGAGGAATTTACGAATTAACGCGATCGTTTTCGCCCACTTGTCCCAGAAACCAAATGCCTAACCTACAGAGATTCGCATATTTTTCTTTTTTTCGCAACATAGTTTTCTCAAGACGCACCCGTATCTTGGCAAGGACGCCGTTGTTCTCCAGAGTCTGGACTACCAAGTCCCGTAATTCCGTATCCTCCTCCATCGAAATGTTCCCGTCTATCATGATTACAAATAAAAAAAAAATGCGCCAACGAACACTCAAAAGATGTAAATATTTACGCTTTCCATCGCGTGTCTACTTTTTCGCAGATGCGACTCTGCTTAGGGATCTTTTGCCTTCTCGCGATCTAGGAATTTTCTTTTCTTTAGATCAGCGGATCGATTTGAAAAGATTATCATGGATGCGTTTCACAGTTAAGCGGGGAGCATAACCATAGACATAAAGAAATTGATTGGTCCACAAATGTATGCATAAGAAAATGAACCAATCAATTTCCTTATGCTTACAGTTATGCGCTTATCCAAAAGTGTGTGCTCCCCGCTTAAAGGTTCGCGAACTTTAGCACAGATGAGATATCATTAAAGACCGGTGATCTTACGGGATTTAGTAACTGGAAAAAAAAGTTTGCTGTGCGTTATTTTAGTCCATCCAGTTATTGTTTTATTATCAAAAATGTATAAATTTTTTATGTATTGCTTCAAGAACAACAAAATAAACATTTTATTGTAAAATTAATGTTTTATTATCGACAATGCAAAGATTTACATATCTACAGTAGCGCGTGACAAACTTTTTTCGAGTAATATACTAAATTCTATAAAACCATGAATCTTTAATGATATCTTGTCGGTATTTTTAATAATAAAATAATAACTGGATGAATTAAAATCACCGTATGAATTAAATAATTCATGTAATTATATTTTCGATGCAGTTAAATGGCTGATAATGTTAACATTCTCCAATTACCTTCGGGCCCACTTGATCACAAAAATTACTCAGGACTGTCTGTCTTTAATAGTATCTCGTCGGTGACTTTAGCTATATAGTCCACGTTCCACAAGTTACAATCAATCATAATGTTCGCACCAAGGAGATAAGGCGGCGTTACGTTGACGTCATAAATTCAAATGAATTGTATTGCGCGTTTTCACATATGTATAAATGGTGCAAAATAACACATTTAAAATTTGTTGACTAGGGCTAGGTTCCAAAACGGTGAAAAATTTCCTGTGCGAGGAAAATTTTACTCGATGGCCGGCTTGAAACGATCAGAAACACTTAAGAAAGTTTCGGAACGGATATCGGGTAAAATATTTCCTCGGAGAGTACGTTTTGGAATGCAGCCTAGGTACTTAAATCCATTTATATTGATATAAATTATTGTTTATTTATATTATAAAAGTATATTTTTTTTGGCGATGTTCTTACTGTTTACACTTATTCCACAGTTTTATCAAAATCGAAATTCGAGAAACAGCAAAATTCATTCGCCAAATTGTTTCTATGGCCTGGAATAAAGTCACATTTTTTGACATCCAACAGTTTTTCTGCCAACTCTGTCATGACAGCTCCTATATAAACAAAATTGTATTCTCTCTAATATTAATACATAAACAGTATGCAACAAAAAATTGCAGACATATAATTGTATGTATACCTGTACAAAGCACAATGTTCTTCTTCGTCAAAAATTTTATTGTTATTGCTGTTTTAGTTAGACATTCGACCGAAAGAAATGGCGGATCTGCTATGACCAAATCAAATTGACTAGACATATGTTTGGGCACATTTAGAGGAGACTTGTAATCATATTGTATAAAATCCGCACCAAATGTCTTGAAACGACTATCATATTCAAATAGCGTAACTGTAATAGAATTAATATATTTACACAAAAGACTTCTTAAAAATATTACTTATTTCATGCATAAGATATGCAAATACTTGTACTTTGTCTTTTACTGCATTCTCTCTTCAATTTACTATAAAGTGTTGGACAAGAAATTAAAGCAATTTTTCCATCTGCTGGTGTGGAATTTAATGCACCTCTAACAAAAGCCTCTATTGTTTTGTCATCATACCAAAATTGACTCAATTGCTGTAATATTTATTGCATGTCAACATTCTCAGAGGACTAAAAATATATATATATATATATATATATATACATATATATATATATACATATATTCACATTTTTATTGACTCACCCAATTTTCATCAAACAGAATACTTGATATTTGATCTTCCTTAGATACATGTTCCATCAAAATCTGTTGCTCATATTTTTCCTTGAGAAATTCTTGTAGTGCAGCAAGTGTGCTCGAGCTCAATTGTGGTTGCTCGTCATCGCTTTCACTCATTGTTCACAATAATTCACAATGTAGAAATTATCTCTACATAGAGAGCTAGAGAAATAAAAATAATCATAGAAAGTCGATTAAACAGAAAATTCGAGTAGGAAAATTATCATATTTATTATACTCTTGTGAATCAATGTTATGTACTGCTTATTAAAATAATTTTGTTACGTAAATCAGAGCAACAACGAAAATTGACCTGTACAGTTTTTACTTACAAATCAGAATTTCTTCATTGTAAATCTGCTCTTAGAATGCACTTTCAATATTTCTCTGCAACCTCATCTAAAATGTGTTATCCATAAGAATATATATAATGTCTCAAAATTCGATATTGTTCGATTCTCTTCGAGTAGGCATAAAGAAATCTTTTCTTCTTTTAATTGGTTAATTAAACATTATTTTAATATAATAGCGTTTTCGAGTGAAACAGGTTTGATCTATCTCATATGTTCAATCAAAAATAGGTTTTGAATCTGATTAATATAAATAGTACATTAATAATATAAATAATTATGAAATATATATCGTGTTATACTATTTTGGTTTTAAAGCACAATTCTTTATCGGGGTCGGGAAGATGCTACAAATGCTTCGAAGCATTGATTGACCAATCAGGACAAAAAAAGCAAAGATTTCTTTATACTGATTGAATAATGTAATGCTTCGAAGCATTTCTAGCATCTTCCCGACCGCAGCCTATGATTAATCAATTAAACGCTTATGGACGATTTACACTGTGTCCGATTCCTGATGTATAATGTCCGATATTCAATAGGAGAGTTTGTTTTCAAATTTATTTTTGGCGTTTTCGAATGGACGAGTTATCCAATCCAGATCAATTAATATATCACTATATTTTACTACAAATTCAAGTTTTTTATTGGCAGAGACATTGCAATGATGTCATTAATCGCTCTCAGAGCGATAGTTAATCGTTGGCGGGAAAGCAGGCAAGAGAGTAGTCGTGGACCAATCAATTTCTTTATGTTTATGATTATGCGCTTATGCAAAAGTGTGTGCTTCCCGCTTAACATGTTTATGATAGCATACTATGATAGCTAAAGTATACGTGGTGTTGCGAGATAGTCTGATCGGCCAAAAGTTATCAATATCAGCTGATAACTATTTCTTCACGGTGTGCCTTTAACTTTTTTATCTCATTGTCAATGACAGCTTGTCTGATGCAATAATTGAACACTTATACAAACCAAAAAGACTGTTTGTACATATATTTAATGTAAAAATCTGACTATTATATTGATATAACCGTTCGCCATTCCTAGTCTTTTATGAAAAGACCGAACTATCTATTGAAGGATTATTTAGTTTTATTTATCAAAAATAAGAAAAAAAAATGCCGGCGGGAGACGAGAATGACGTGAAACTATTTCAAACGATCGGTCTGAGTGAGCAAAAGGCTAAGGAAACCTTAAAAAATGTAAACGTCACGAAGAATCTTAAACTTGCGATAGATGAGGTTAGTAGATTGATTGCTGCTCGATTTTATAATAATCGAATCTCAAATTTTCGAATTGTATCTTAAATGCCTAAATTATATTTTATAAATTAAATTTAAAAAAAATAATTCGAAAATAAAACTCTTGTAAAAAAAAAAAAAACGAAATTTATTATATTTTTGCATCATTGTTTTTTTGTTCAATTTAGACTGCAGTTGTATCCATATAAAACCCATAATTTTTTAAATATTTGAAAAAACAAGACATCTTTAAAATGCCTTTGAGATATTTTTTTCTCTTTGAATACATGTGTCTATGTATATTTTTAACATTAACTATAAATCCTTTGTAAAAATGTTCAAAAAAATATAAGATGTCTTCAAGATTTTTTTTTATATGCCTATTATCTGTATATATTTTTAACACTAATTATGAATTTGATTTTTACTTTTGTGACATGCCATATGTGTTGCATATGTTTCATGCTATTCTTGTCAGATTCTTGTGATCTTTTTCTTTTCATTTCATAAAAATTATTTCATAGATTTGTATGTTCTTTTTATTTGTTTAATTTTTTTCTTTTCTTTTGTAGAACATTTTAAATATACTTCTTTTGATAATAATGAATTTTGCAATCTTATAAATATTATAAGATATATGCATAATAAACAAAATTAGTTCTTTGACAATGAATGTTTACAACTCATGCAACATGAATGGAAGGTCATTAAAGATTGATCTGGCATGGAATATATAATTATATATATTGTAAATTTATTTAATATTACAGGCAGCTAAACATGGTCCTATTCCTCAAGATATTGGTGTTTTACTGTATCATCTAGCTTCCAAGATTAAAAATCAGATTGTAGACAAGATACCATTTGTTATTAATTATATAATTGAAAAGAAGCTGGATAATGTACAGAGAATTGATGCCGCATTGAGTTATCTGTTAGCTAATGTAAATAATGACCTTAATGTAGCAGAATTTGAAGAGTTTTGTGGTATAGGAGTGATAGTTTCACCCGAACAGATAGAGAAAGAAGTAGAGAAAATCATAAAGACACATGAGAATGAGATAATAGAAAAGAGGTGAAAAAAAATTTATATTACTTATATGTTCAGTTCTAATGGATGCATATTTAAATAGAAATTTAAGTATGAAAAAATAATGATACATTATCACAAATAATTACAATTTTATTATATTTTTATCAAAATAGATATCGCTTTAATTCTGGTCCCCTGATGCAACAAGTACGCAACATTTTAAAATGGGCAGATGGTAAAGCAGTAAAAAATGAATTTGATATTCAACTTCTTTATCTATTAGGACCAAAAACTGATACTGATCTCATACCAGTGCCTAAAATGAAACAATCAAAGGACAAACAAACAAAAAGTAAAAAATCTGAAATTGTAAAAGAAGGTGAGCTATAATACAGCATTGCTTCTAACATGTTGAAAAGTATTTTAGACATCTATTTCCAAGATCATGTAAATGTTGAAAAGTATTTTAGACATCTATTTCCAAGATCATGTAAAAAGTTATTTCAAAAATTGTCAAAACTTTAGAACAAAAAGAAGCATCAAATGGCGAAAAGATAGAAGCACAAACCATAAGTGAGCTCATGAAAACCAAGATCCACTTTCATAAACCCGGGGAAAATTATAAAACCGAGGGGTACATCGTAACGCCTAACACGCATCATCTATTGCAGGAACACTTAAAAGCTACTGGTGGTAAAGTGAGAACTAGATTCCCACCAGAACCTAATGGAATTTTACATATTGGACATGCAAAGGCTATTAACATCAACTTTGGGTATATACACTATATTTGATCTTGCAAGCTAAATATATTGTAATATATTACATAAAGAAAACAAATTTCAGATATGCCGCTGCATTTGATGGCATGTGTTATTTGCGATATGATGATACAAATCCTGAAAAGGAAGAAGAGAAATTTTTCATTGGGATACGAGAGATGGTGGAATGGCTCGGTTACAAACCGGCCGCAGTCACGCATTCTTCCGATTATTTCCAGCAGCTGCACAAATGGGCTGTGGAGCTTATAGAAAAAGGCTTAGCCTATGTTTGTCATCAATCCAGCGAGGAAATGAAGGGTTTCAATCCTCCACCGAGTCCTTGGCGTAATAGGCCAATTGCAGAGAGCTTGAAACTGTTTAATGTAATAATAAAATATTAAATATATATGTAAAATATTTGAAATTCTACGATGCACGAACGTATTTTCTCTATTATTCTTGTATATTCATCTATTTTACCTCTTTTTTAAAAATAGGATATGAAAGATGGTTTGTTAGAAGAGGGAGAAGCAACTTTGCGCATGAAAGTGACTTTAGAGGAAGGCAAGCAGGATCCTGTCGCATATAGAATAAAATATTCACCGCATCATCGAACTGGTGATCAATGGTGCATTTATCCCACTTATGATTATACTCATTGTTTGTGCGATAGCATTGAAAATATCACTCATTCTCTCTGCACAAAGGAATTTCAATCACGAAGATCATCCTATTATTGGCTTTGCAATGCCTTGGATGTTTATTGTCCCGTACAATGGGAATACGGACGATTAAATGTCAATTATACTGTAGTTTCTAAAAGAAAAATTGCCAAATTAATACAAGAGGGAATAGTATCAGACTGGGATGATCCTAGGTACAATATGAAATGATTAGTAATAGATTTCCACTAATATTAATGCACTTTATAATACTATCCTTTTTACAGATTATTTACATTGAGTGCACTACGTAGACGTGGGTTTCCGCCAGAAGCTATAAATAATTTCTGTGCCCAAATGGGTGTAACTGGTGCACAAGCGACCGTCGATCCAGCAGTGTTGGAAGCAGCTGTTAGGGACGTCCTGAATCTCATAGCTCCGCGATTTATGGTTGTTTTAGAACCTATTAAATTGACTATAAGAAATTTTCCTCATGAGAAAACTATAAAATTGACTGTACCTCATTTCCCTAACGAAACAGAGAGGGGACAGCATGAAATAACATTTAATGAAATCTTGTACATAGAAGCTTCAGACTTTAAAGAAGTATGCAATATTTTTGTTTTTTCTGGAAATTTTTTTACATAATTTTATTTAAATATATGTTTGTGTGGCTGCAGATTGAAGAGAAAGGTTTTAGGCGCTTGACCCCAAAACAATCTGTAGGTTTGAAACATACAGGCATGGTAGTGACGTTTGAAACTATCGAGAAAGATGAAAGTGGTAACATCATAAACATAATTGTTAGACAAGATCCTGTTTCAGAAAACAATAAGCCGAAAGCGTTTATACATTGGGTGTCCCATCCAGTATTGGCATCTGTTAGGCTATACGAGCGTTTGTGAGTAATCATTTTTCAAATTATTAACTACGTGAACGAGAATTCTAATATGATTGATATTTTTAATTTCCCAGATTCAAGCACAAAAATCCTGAGGATACAAATGAGGTACCCAATGGATTTTTAAGTGATATTAATCCTACCAGCAAAAAGGAAGTTGTAGCATATGTGGATGACAGTTTATCTAAAACGGCAAAAGTGTACGATAAGTTTCAATTTGAACGTATAGGCTTCTTCTCGGTCGATCTTGATACCAAACCTGGAAAGGTAAATGTGTATATGTGTGTACACAGAATTATATTAACACATATATATTGCATTAACATGTTTTTTCTTTTATTTCAGCTTGTTTTCAATCGTACTGTAACATTGAAAGAAGATGCAGGAAAGATATAAGATATATATTTATGTATATTATAATTAGTTTTCAACTTCAAGCTGTAAATGGTTAATAATATGATAAATATTTCTGCAGGTAATATATTTCCTTTCATTACATATTATTTTGTATGTTTCTATATTATATATGACTTATCAAATTGAATTTTGTATATGCATTTTGATTTTATAATAATTATTATTTACGAATATTGGATAAATCTGTTTGATGTTTATTTATTCATTATACAAGATTCATAGGTAGGAACCATATATTTGATATTTATGAAAGCATCTTCACCACCATATCTTTCCAATACTTCAAGCGTTTCTTGTATAATATCCGCTGCATTCTCTCCTCTTTGTTGAGAATAATCAATACCTTCTCCAAGATTTACTAGAGAATCACCAAAGATTTTAATTTAATTCTCATTTATAAATGCAAAAGAAAAATAAAAAATATGTACTCACCATTTTTGTCTTTGAGTAAATTAGGAATAGGTAAAATTTGCCTAAAATACGGAACTAAAGCTTCACCAACGCAATCTGCTGAACGTACTAAACGTTGAAGTGCTTTCATGGTGGTACAAATTATCTCAGGCATTCTTGTATTCAAAGCATCTAAAACGTTTTTTTTTTTTTTTTTTTATAATGAAACTTTTTTACATTGCGAATTAGAACAGGGCTTACTCTTGATAGGTATGATTAGTTGAGGAACAACGGGTAATATTTTTGGGCCACCATGTTCCAACATATCTGATATTCCTTGCTCCACTAGAAATTTGTATGGATGTTCTGTTTCTGTTAATCCATCGAAAAACATTGGCAGATAATGATGAAAGTCCAAGTCTTCTATATCTACTTTCCAATTAATTTTCTGATCGTAGCCGTCATTTTCCAAGGAAATGGGAAACACACCACGTTTGTAGAATTTTCGAAAAGTTGACGGTTTCGGTGGACGAGGTTTGTACAATCCGCATCGTGGTGGTTTTGCAACGACTGTATTTTCCTGCATTCCAAAATTGACATCATGTATTATTACATGTTACGTTCATCCTTATATCATTTGATTAGAGAGATCACCTGCAAAGCTTGTATTGTGAAAGCAGGAACGACTCGTGGCTTCCTTTTTTTATATCTTGGTATATCTTTTCGAATCTCTGTCCAAAATTCTTTCTCGTTTACCATTTCGATTCACTCAGTTTCTTCAATATTCAAATTATACAATTAAATTACTTTTTTTTACATATCAAACATTATATTCCAATCAGACAAGAGATGATGAAGATATGTACAAATATAAGGCAAATTTGGACAGATTTAGATCAAACATACACTGTCTCCTAGCAACAAAATTTTTATTGATATTTGCTGCATATATATATATATATATATATATATATATATATATATATATATATATATATATATATATATGTATTTGCACTACAGAGAAATACATGGCTCAAAAAATATATAATACTTTTATAAGTTATACAAGTGAAATAAATAAATAAATAAATAAATATATATTTGAATTAAACAATATTCCATCGCGAAAATATAATTTTGTATCTTATGTAGTAGTAAATCATAAAAATTAATGATGATTATTAATCATAAAGCAAAGATTTTTTTTGCTATAATAAATTTTTTCATTTTCATAAAACATATTTTATGTACATCTTATTATTATGATGTAATGCTAGCCGTGGTCATGTTCGCATAAATCATTTTTCATAATGGAATTGCTTATGAAATTGTACAAACAGAACTTCCCTCTTGCATGGTTTATATTTGTTTGCTATGTTTAATTATTAAAGAAAATAATGTATATATTAAATATGATATATATAATCCCTATTGGAAGAAAAATTCTTTGCATATGATTTATGAATATTATATGAAAAGAATATTTGTGAAATAATTTGAATATTCCTATGCCCACTGGAATTGAAATACTCATTATTATTGATTCTGCCACATGTAACATCTTTCTGTCCATAATAAATTAAATCAAATAAATGATACAATTTTTTCAATGATACAGTTTTCTCAAACTGCAATAGACAATTAGTTCGCAATAGATGTTTTCACAAATTTTCTTGGAATTTTATCTAAATCATAGAATCAAAGAGGTGATGAGAAAGCTAAAATTAAAAATTATATAAAAAAAGACATACAAATATATATGCAAAATAATGAAAAGTGAAAAATTTTACTGATACCAAATTTAAAAGTGATTTATCTTGATTGATTCTTTCATCTAAACCTCGTGTAAGTACTTCTCCTCTACTCATTAAATCTGCCAAAAGTATTAGATGTTGAGAATCAATATTAGTTCCGTGATTTTCCATTATCGATTTGATTTCCGATATGATAATTGTTCTGTTTTTATTTTTAGTGTTTTGCAAATCTAAAACAAAGTCATAAATATAATATGTTTTAGTTGATATTGATTTTTCTGAAATCTGATTTCTCTTACTTTTATCGTATTTTATTCGATGTCGGCTTTTTGTCGGCCGAGGATATCATATGTTACCATAACTTTTCTAAAATTATCTCCTTCGAACTTCGTTTAACAATTTCCATTTTGTTTTCCCGCCAGACTTTTCATCATGTACAATCTTAAGCGGGGAGCACACACTTTTGCATAAGCGCACAACAATAAGCATAAGGAAATTGATTGGTTCATTTTCTTATGCATACATTTTTGTGGACCAATCAATTTCTCTATGTTTATGGTTATGCGCTTATGCAAAAGTGTGTGCTCCCCGCTTTAGAAATTGGGCGCATTCAGCGGACTCAATAATTGAGGATCTTATCAACACACGATGTTGATTTGTTGGTTCTAAAAGAACCAATCACGTTCGATTGCTAAATCTTTACTTTGTTTTTTCTCTTTACATCTCAAGTTTCACGCTAGATTTATCCATCTGTTCTTATTTTACATCTATGGACATATCATCTATAGATGTATGATGTATCATATAGCGAATTCGGTCACTTGCACTACATCACACCAGTGCACATTAAAGGCCGCTATTTATGAAGTATATGAATACAATGATATAATATATAAAGATTTTGATGATGAAAAAATAATGTATGTTCTGTTAAATAAAATGACAATTTATCATGATTGGATTTTAATTATTTAAAATGTTTATATTATTCTTTTTTATTAGATAACTTCACATGTATAGCAGTCTTTAATATGCACTAGTGCGATGCAGTGCAAATGATCGAATTCGCTAATACTCTATAGTCTCTATACTCTATTACGTTAAGGCGTAATTTCTTGCCTCGCAGGAATATGCTGCTAAAAAAATATATTTATATGACTTTGTTTTAAATCTGCAAAACCGAAACTCGTCGATCGTGAAATTGCCAATCAATTATACCTGTACAATAAAATAGAAGACACGATCTAAATATCTCACGATATCAGCAAAAATGCCGCGGGTATGTAATGAAAATGATATGAATATTAGATTATTTTTTTGTATTTATTCCGGATTTGAAACATATATATGTATTATTATACGCTTTTACAGGATATAAGATCCTATTTTGTACCGGTTGCCACTTCTCAGAAAAGGAATAGTGAATCCGTTTCAAAACCCCAAAAGAGGCGTGTAATTTCGTCAGACGAAGATGAAGAGAGATCAAAGTCATCTGCAAAACGCAACAAGGTATGCCATGTTATTTGCATGTATATTATGCATTATTTTATTTATAATTGTTTATATTCTTTTTATTATTTGTAATACAAAATTATAATTAATTAGATTGTACGAAAAAAAATGACAAAAGTTTCTATCTTGTCTGATTCTGATGATGATATAATTGAGAAGAACAATAAAAACAATTTTACAAAATCGGAAGCAAATAAGAAAAATGAGAGTGAAAAGCCAAGTGAAACAATCTCTTTTAGTGAACTGTTTGGCAAAAGGCCAATAATGAGAGTAGAAGATGAAAAAGTGAGCCAAAAACTACAGAAACTGGTAAATATTATAGGCAAAGTATAGTATATAGATCAAGCATTCTACAAATAATACTGAGATTTATAGGAATCTGAATTTCACAATGATGATGATTTTGATGCTGTACTTAAACAGTTGGATACTTCGCAGGATATGATAATAGAGGATACAAAAGGAGATAAAGATGGCACTAAAAATGCAAATATATCTCAAAATTCTGATGAAGCATTTAAAACAGGTATGTTGAATTTATTAAATGTTAAATAAATATTAACGAACAAGAATTTAATGTAACAAAATATATTCACAGAGATAATTTCTAATAAGAGCAAGAAACATACTTCTTTGAAAGATAATCAAACAAATAAAACAAATATGTCAGAAACTAAAGAGATGAAAAAATCTCCCAATAAAAATAATATACATTCAAAAATGATTTCTCTTTCTTCAAAAGAGAAATTAAAAATGCAAAGAGACAATTCTAGCTCTAATGAAGATTTAGATACAAAGAGTAAATGTAGTGATGATGAATCGAAAAAATTAAACTTCAACAATTTAGCAATAAATATCTCAAGATCTGCTGCAAAAGAAAACGAAGAGATAAAAAAACAATCACCAGATAGGAAAAAAGCCAAAATGTTGGATTTATTTGAAGAAAGAATAGAAAAGAAGAAACAACGTGCTGCAATGTATGAAAAATATCTTCAGAGAGGCGGCGCCAGAAATCCAGGTTCAAAAGAGATTCCTATAGTAAGGTTTACATTCATTTATAACAATTAAAGATAGTTTTGAAAGAAATGTATTGTAAGGAGCCATTTTTTTGATAAAATAAAAAAAAAATCTGATATTTGTTTTATTATAGGGTGCTCAAAATTGTTTAGCTGGTATAACTTTTGTGCTAACTGGTGTTTTGGATTCCCTGGAGAGAAATGAAGTTGAGGATTTGATACGCAAATACGGCGGTCGTACTGTGAACACTGTTTCGGGAAAAGTTAATTATATTATAGTAGGAGATGAAGCTGGTCCATCGAAATTGGCAAAAGTACTTATTTGCATAAGTATTTATTTGCGTATATATACATTTGACATATACTTGTCATTTTTTGTTTATATATCTTTTTTTAGGCCAATAATCTGGGTATCAAACAAATATCCGAGGACGATCTTCTGGAAATGATATGCACAAGACCGGAAGGTAAAGCTGAAGACGTTAAACTAGTTACAACAAAGGCGAAATCCAACGTGAAAAAAATATTAAATACATTTGAAGGAGATAAATCGCTAACAGAGAAAACAAAATCGACATCAACAGATTTATGCGATCTTTCGGAAAAAATAAAATCACCATGTTCATCTGTAAAGACGGAAACGTCATCATTGATATCAAAGCAGACATTGGATGCAATCAATTATTCACAAGAGGTAAGCTTAGACATCAGTGTGACAAAACTTGTGTGTGAGTAATATAATTAAATCAAATAAAATCTAACAAAGATTAAAATATAGTTCCATTATTATTTTTTTAGACAACTACAAAGCTCATCAGCTCACAACCATTAGTTGAAAAATATAGACCTAAAACTATGAAACAAATAATAGGACAACAAGGAGATAAGAGTTGTGCACACAACTTATATGTGTGGTTGCGCGATTGGAATAAAAATCACCAAGATCCGAAGTTTAAAAACAACAGTACGTAATGTGCATGCATTTTTGTATCAAGATAGTTTTTATAGCTTTTCTTTTTTTTTTTTTCAATGCTTTCTTTTAGAAAATAAGAAAATAAGAAAATTAATTTGATTAATTTTGCTTTCATTTTAATAGATAGCAAACAAACTCATGGGCAAAGTTTTAAAGCTGCTTTGTTATCGGGTCCACCGGGTGTTGGTAAAACAACAACTGTCCAGGTTGTTTGTAAAGAATTGGGGTATGATCTTATAGAATTTAATGCTTCTGACACGAGAAACAAGATGCTCCTGAAAGACGAAGTCTCAGGGTTATTATCCAATACTACAATGAAAGATTACATCACTGGAGGTGAGCATGTAATACAAAATTTTGAAATAATTATGTCATTTTTTCATTCAACACAGTAAATATATCAACAGATACTAAACAAAAGATCACAAGCAAGCATGTACTATTAATGGATGAAGTCGATGGCATGGCTGGTAACGAGGATCGCGGTGGTTTACAAGAACTACTTAATTTAATAAAAAATACCCAAGTACCAATTATCTGTATCTGCAATGACCGATTTAACACGAGGGTGAAGAGCATTTCTACGCATAGCTATGATTTGCGATTTCACAAGCTCAGAGTAGAGCAGATCAGGGTAAGAATGATCTACAAAATTCAAGTGATGTTCCTTATCTAATGCAATTATAGTATATCACTTCTCTCCACAGAGCTCCATGAAGTCTTTATGCTTTAAAGAAAATATTAAAATATCTACAGAGGATCTTGATCGTTTAATCGAATCAACGAATTACGATATTCGACAAGTGATAAACCATCTTGAGTTCCTCGGTGGTCGTACACCTCACGTGGAGGCGACCGACAGAAAACATTCGAATAAGAATTTCAAACTCGGACCATTTGACGTTGTGAAAATGGCATTTAACGCGGAAGAGCAGAAAAAGATGAATCTGAATGATAAGATTGATTTATATTTCCACGATTACAATATAGTGCCACTTTTCGTAGAAGAAAATTACCTGAGTGTCAGATTATCCCAAATGACACTGTGAGTATATATTCTTGTCTTTATGTATATAATAGCAAGGACCAATGAACTCTGCTACATTTGCAGTCTTCAGAGGCTGGATAAAATTGCTCGAGCGGCCGACAATATATCCCAAGGAGATCTGGTCGAGAAGATGATGAGAAGCAATATGATGTGGAGTTTGCTTCCGTTGCATGCATGTTTTTCATTCGTTATTCCTACTAGCGAAATGTCGGGGAGTCTTGATACGTTAGTACGTTTTCCGAGCTGGTTTGGACGAAATTCTAAGACGACGAGATTTAATAGGTATATCTGTAGTATCTGTACTAAATTTTTATTTTACATTCATTAGCAATTCGCTACTTTGATCGTTATGTAAAAATGTGTTATTTCTAGATTAATGCAAGAATTAACGATGCATACGCGATTAGCCACGGGCGCAAGTAAAGATGCACTGAATATGGATTACTTAGTTCATATTCGGAACGCAATTATAAAACCTCTAATAGATAATGGGGTGGATGGTATTGAAGCAGCGATAAATATTATGGGAAAATATTATCTAACAAGGTATATATTTTAATTACATTGAATATACATTGGAAGATATATTAATGCTATTTATTTTTTTTAGAGAGGACTTGGATTCAATAATAGAGATTTCTCTCTGGCCAGGAATTCGCGATTCTACGAGTAATCTTGATAGCAAAGTATGTGTATAATATTAATAAATATTCATATTAAAATAATTAAATAATAATTATATAAAATAATTATTGCAATAGTTTTGTGTTATAAAATTAAAACATGTATAATTATATTTTAATTATAATTATATTTTTTAAAATATCAATATTTTTTCAGGTGAAAGCAGCGTTCACACGAGCGTATCAGAAGAATCCTCCTATGTTGCCATATACAATTAACAGTAATGTTACATCAAAGAAAAGATCCATGCAGGATGAGAATTTCATAGAAGAGGAAAATGATGAAGAAGAGGATGACAGTATTGAATCCGACAAAATGATCAAGGTAGCATTAAAAATTATTTCTACAATTTTGTTATGAGACAATTTTATAAAAAAAAGTACGATTATATAATTTTAAAATCTATTATAGGCAAAGAAATCTACTGCTGCTAGTACTAGTAAAGGCACTGTATCGACGAAAAGAAGTAGCGAATCGGCTAAAAAGCGTGGAAAGGGACGCGATAAATCTAAATAAGGAGCACATAAAAATATTAAAGAATGAATGTAAATTTTATTTAGAGAAAAACGTGAAACAAGATTGGTATATTGCTAACATTCGTTCATTTGCTTAATCGAATCGATCACAATAACATTTATATATGAATCTGGCATGATGTGTATATTTCACCTGTTATTTATTCTGTGTCGAAATAATGACTACACAATGTGTTCTCTCTTGCTTATTTCAAAATATATTTTTATTTTTCCGTATCTATGGAGGAAATGTATTATTCAGAAGGTTCGTCGGTAATTCTAAGCTCTCCCCTCGTCTGTACGCATCCTAAAATGAAAGAACGATCAGTGAAATAATTCAATTAAAATAAATATTTTATATAAAATATAAATAATAAAATAATTATTTTTACGTTTTCTTCAGTGAAACTATAATACATACGTCTATTACTAGATTTCCATCCAATATATTCATCAGTTCTCTTATTTTCTTCCGTCAGCCAATCTGTTAAGGGTTTGAAGTATTCCAAAAGTCCAGTAGAGTCCATTTTTCTTTGACCTGCAATCTTCTCCATTGCATCTGGCCATGGTTTCGAAGAACCTAACTCCAGCATAGATCTAACACAAATGCGGTCATTGTCCATATTATCTCGAGAATTATTTTTGTAATACTCAGACTTACTTCAACAGGTTTCCAGCATCCTTGTTATCGTAAATATCACATTGATGCAATGGATTGGCGTTTGGATTCATCGGATCATATTGCTTCGCCTTGGTGCACAGCGCTTTATGGAACTGGAATTGTATTATAAAGCTTACATAGTATCTTATGTATTCAACGTCAGCGATTATATGATACTTCGAGCCGGGATCAAAGTCTTCTTCTGATCTATCCAGTGGCGGTTCAATACCTTGGTATTCCTCTGCAAGTGACCACCTTTGAAGTAAAAAAGCTCTTTATTTAATCTTAATTTAATCTTTAAATTTTTAAAAATTGATATTTAAAAACTCGTTAAATTTTTATTCGCAAAACAGAGATTGCTACATCTTTCACTTAATCTCTCACATAATCAAGGATACTAACCAATTACAGTTGTAATTGTCGGGTGTTACTTTTCCTTGAAATACATTCCAGCGCCATCGATCCATCATGTAGGCGAACGGCAGAAAAGCAATTTTGTCGAGACTCTTTACATAGAGATGATTCAGCAATGCTTCTTGATCAGTTGAATCGTCCTTCAATAGTCCAATCTTCTTGAGATGGCTGGGAGTGGACGCGCTGAGAGAGATGATGTCGCCAACTGCCTCGTGAAAACCAGGATTTGCGCCTTCTTTGAAGACAGTAGGCTGATCCTTGTATTGCAAATAATACTCGATGTGACCCATCTCGTGATGCGCCGTCAACAAATCCTCCATGTTGATACGCGTGCATTGTTTAATCCTGAAATCTTTGCTGTCATAAAAGTCCCACGCGCTCGCGTGGCAAATCATGTTTACGTCTTTCTGCTTCAGCAGGATCGACTCTTTCCAGAACGTATCCGGCATGGCGGACAGATTGATCGACTTGAAGAAGTTCTCGGCAAGTCGGAATATGCTTGTTGCGTTGTAATCTGTGCTCGTAGAAATATTTACGAGGCATTATAACATAACGCTATTATAATATAAGTGCAATCAGAAGATCGGCCGTGCAAGATCGAGTTGTGGTAGAATTTCGGGAATCAAAACGTAAACCTACCTTGTTCGATTAAAGCAGCGCTAACATCCGGCAACTGTTTGCCTGGAAATGGTACGGTGAAATCCGCGATATTCGCCCATGTCTGAGCCCAAGTGTTGCCCAACAAGTGTGCTGGAATCGGACCGTCTTTGGAAACAATGTCCTCGCCATATTTCTTCCTGAGTTCGCGCCGGACGTAAGCATGAAGCTGCAGGTACAATGGTTTCAATTGTTGCCAGAGGGTTTCTGCGAAAATATCCCATATGTTTTACAAGTGCTTCGTCGTACAGACACAGATAACATTTTGCGAATCTTACCGATTTGTTCGGGAAAGTCGTTGGCCTCATAATCCTTCATCCAGTACGCCGCGTAATCGGAAAAGTTATTGAGTCTCGCCGCGGTGTTGGCCAATTCAACGTATTTGGGATACAAAGATTTGACCTGCTCGCCTGAAGCTTTCCTCCACTCTATCCAAATGTGTTTTAATTCTTCAGGATCGCGGCTGCGCATCAAGATTTCAGTGATTTCCGGCTCAAGCGCGAGATCGCATTTGCTCTTATTCTTGTAGTCGCAGATTTTCGCAGTACTGTATATATTCTCCATCTGGCTGATGATTGATTCGAATTCTTTGTAATTCTGTAATCACATTTTAATGGTACTTTTACGATCTAATTTTTATGTTCTTTTAATTAGTCGGCTAATATTTGTTTAATCTAGACGCTTCTGAGAAAAATTGCCATGCGAAGAGGATAATAATATTTGTAATAAATCTCCTTCTTCACTTTAATTTTTCCCAAAAGACTCTCATAATTAGATATTAAAGACATTGATTTAGATTATTCCTCATTATTTATATTCTTACGTCTTCAGGAAGTGCGGCGACGCCGAGTAAACCGAGCTTGTTGAATTGTCTCTTGATATTCTCGTCCTCTAAGTCTCTCCAAGGAAAAGCATTCACTTCTTCGGCGATCTGCTTCATAACACGCGCCGCCATCGTGGACACGTTCAGCTTCTCCGCCAGATTCTCGTCCGTCAGATTCGACGCGTAATTCCATCCAGCCAGGCTCTGCTTATTGCTCCATTTCGCGTATTCCGCGTCGATGCGTTTCAAGACATCCCGAGCATTCTGCAATAACTCCGCAGCAGCTTGCGAATTCTCGACGGGATCTACTGGATCCTCTGCCGTTGGCTTAGCCGCCACCAAATTTACGATTGCCGCTACCAAAACTCTAATGACATGATAATATGCGATATATTAATAATATTAATAATCGATATATATTATATAATAATCTCGAGTTATCTATTACATTAATTGTTATTATAATGTGTTTAATTGTCAATAATTAAAAGAATTGTAAATAATGTGAAATGTTTCTCATCTCAAGTTTGGAGATGACATATATTAAATATCTCGAAGGATATCGGTTATCATTCTAAGCAATTGATTACTCTATAAAACTTACAGTGATATGAAGTTTGATAAACATTTTTTTTTGCGCGATTACTATTCATTGCATGATATATCCAATTTCTATAATATTATATCTTATCATTATCATCATATGCTACCAGTAGTGAGAGAGAGAGAGAGAGAGAGAGAGATATCTTACTAATAATAAATTAAATTATGCTATATAATAAATTTGTGTAATACATAAAACTACCTCGTTTGTGCTTGACAGCGATATTTCTTGATCTTCGGATGCGATTGTTCGAATGAAATACAAAATGCAGTACTAAGGCTGCGATCGGGAAGATGCTAGAAATGCTTCGAAGCACTTGATTGACCAATTAGCACAAAAAGAGCAAAGATTTCTTTATTCTGATTGATTAATGTAATGCTTCGAAGCATTTCTAGCGTCTTCTCGACCTAAATGACGAGGTCAAACAACAGCGCGATTTCAAAGTCACGTGCAGGAGTGCGACGCGAAGAGCACTTGCGTCCGGTGCATTAACTCGTTAGATCGTGAGCGATTGTCGCCATGCATCCGGGTATATTTGACGTAAATGCTGGCAACAATACCTCGCGTACAAGTATATCGAAAGTGGATAATCGTCCTTACTCCGCGAGATCAGCGACACGAAATGATTAAGCGATATTAAATAAACATTTTGAAAAAAAGGACATTGATATTAATTTTTCTACACTAAAAAAGAGAATATCACGATTTATATATGATTAATATATACAACACACACACACACACACACATATATGTATATATAACACAATTGTACAATCTATCTCTATATTTTACTATGACATTATATACGATATGTTTAATTAAGGTTATCAATCACTGTAATACATCACATATTTTTCCTCTGTATCTTATATTTATTTTCGTGACGTTATCGATCGTTATCGATCTTTGTATTAATCTTTATGGTGAAAACAAACAGTATGCTAATCAATTATTAGCGGAATACTTACAGGCGCAGCATATCGATTTGTCAATCTTTCACGTTCTTGCGGTTTTAATTAAGGAAAAAATCGAGCAACTTTCAATGCGAATGTTTGCGCGTTCTCCACAGGCATGCACAACAGTCTGCCGACCGTCGACTGACCTCCGTGAGCGAGACACGTTATCTTTTATGAAACTTCCCCTCCTTCCACCAACAGCATCCGATTGTGCTCCTACGATGTCCGATAAATTCGAGCATGATCCTAGATTGCCTGATTCCGAGTGTCCTGTCCTTTACCGCCGCAAATTTATATATCGACTTGAACGATCGTGTTCTTCTTCAACCTTCGTGCTCCTCAGAATTTCCAATGTTTTCAGACCGAGAAAGGAAGATGCTGCAAAAGAATATAATAATTAATTATAATTGCAAATTAATTGAAAGCTTTTGTTTCAGTACTATAAATTATTGATATTATTATTTATTTATTTATTATTAGAAACATTCACATTCTCACATATGTAATTTATTACATATCTACATAATATTTGAAAACTATCGGATACATAACGGAATACTTTTTCTTTAGGATTTCGAGAATTTTGCACAAAATCTTTGTCGCGCTCAAATCTCTATTATATTCATACCGTGATCGCTTTGGCACATAGAATAAATTCCAGATTGCGTATAAAGTAACATATTCGACGATAATAAACCAACGAGCCTTGAAAAAAGTATTGCAGCAAAAATTTTCATAAGGTCTCGCAACTTTCACCTTTTTCGTCACTGTTTATCGCTGAAACAAATGAGCCAATGGCTCGGCATTAATAATCTCCGTTGTAAAAGCATAATGTCTTTACCTGATCAACTTTACATTTTGAATTCGTAGAAGCGAGCGTCCTTGCCGCACGCACTACTATGTTTTCCGATATTCTCTTCGCTTCATTGACGATATTTTTTCGAGAGTCGAGGATATTATACATCCTGGACTCGATATCGATTCAAGGGCTTCTGTTACGATCACGGAATAAAAGGTTGCTCATTATATGAAATTTCGGAGGTAGTCACGTATTATACAATAAAACTTAAGTCAAACTGCAAGACTAGAAAGCGCTTAAAAAACAAGAGAATTAAAATAAAATAAAAAAAAATATATATATATATATATATATATATATATATATATATATATATTATATTAAATATCTCGAGAGAGAGAGAGAGAGAGAGAGAGAGAGCAAAATAGTATCCTTTGTCTTCTCTCAGAAAAAAGAAATATTGTTCTTTTTACATCTATTAGATTATCACATGCAACGTGCGAAACGCACGTGCTATGTATATTATTTTTTATTTGTTATTAACATTATTGTATATAATTTTTATACAATTGTAAAATTGAAAATTTTGTATATTGTGATCTATTAATTACAATTAACATAAGCAAATGTCCTTATCAATATTATGTCATCGTTGCATATTTTGATAGTTTGTAGAGCTTGACAATTCAATGTCTTATAATAATTAAAAAATTATTTATGTAAATAAATTTAAAATTCTTTTTAAGTAAGTCTTTAAAACCATTTTTATAATTTTTAATATTTATAAATAGATTAGAATATCTATATTCTATTTACAATAACAAATCGCAGAAATAAAGAAAACATTCATAAAAAATAAAAAATGTTTAGCTACTTAATAATGTTTAAACAATATTTGGATAATATTAACTTTAAAAATCTAATAACAACGTTGTGTGTGTATATATAAAGTGAATTTTGTTCAAATATTGTCTAAACATTATTAAGAAGCTAAACGCTTATTATTTTTTAGAAATGTTTTCTTTATGTCTGTGATTTATCGCTAAAAATTGAATATAACACAAAATATTTTAATTTATTTATAAATATTAAAAATTATTACAGCAATTTTAAAGCTTATCTAAAAAAACCTTGAATTTATTTATATAAATTATTTCTTAATTATCATAAGACATTGAATTGTCAAATTGTACGAACTGTCAAAATATGCGATCTCCATGATGAGCTATTCATGAAACACAGCGAGAGAATCAATCAGCATCGCGAAAAAGAAGCAATAATATGTCAATAATATGCTTTTTTCTAGAGAGGGATACGTGGACATTTTTAACGTAAATTTATATTTTTTCTATATTTGCGTGATACAAAATACAAATTTACGAAAATAATAGGTAATGGAAATTTTCGCTTTTTGATATTAGACGGTGAGATCATAATAATGTAAATTTAAATTTAAAAAACAACATTAATAAATAAATTTGTTTGAATGAAAGATATTGTGGCATTAATGGAAACATATCTTTTCAAAACATCTGGCAGGAATGTAACCGCATCGCACTTTCCATTAAAAAGAATTAATTAAGATGAAAGAAGCATCGAGTTCCATATAATATAGTAGAAGATCATCTATACGATATTGATTGGCAATGTTCAATGTCAAGAACGTCGTAAAATAAATTAACTGTAGCTCTCAGATTGAATATTTATTCAGGTTGTAAGCGTAAATATTTTCTCTTGGCCTCTAGATAAGATCTTGGAAGATTTTTACTAGGTGTCTAAAAATATAAGATGCTAAAAAACCGAGTCCGTCTAAGGAGAATATTTTTTTAGTTTAATAAAATACTAGAAGAAACGGCTGCTCATTATGCGTAAAGAAGTCTTTTCTAATTATACTCATGTCAAGTATAATCGCGTGTTAGTTGCTCTATTTAGTTGCTCATGTGCGATGATACAAAATAGATTTGATTTGCAACAATCTCCTTATTTTACTAAAAATATATTGTAAATGTTTGAATATATTATAATTATTTCATTTTTTTTTATATATTCAAAACAATATATATTAAATTAGAAAACTTTTTATAATATATTTTAATAATTATTAAAATTTGTTGGACACTGCTCGCATATATATATATATATATATATATATATATATATATATATATATATTCTATGATTAAATTAAATTCTCTTGACGTAGAATATTATTATTGTGAGAGCCATTTTGCTACCATATTCCGGATATTTCCGTTTTTTGTTTCGTTGAAATTATATTACACGTATGAATTTGGTTTGCGCTGAAAAACAAGGCTGACTAGATTTCACAAAGATTAAAAATATAAGATCTATAGAATTTATGTATGTGTCTACGCGTCACACTTATGATTTTATATAACGCTTCATTGATCTATCACCAGGCAACAAATTGGACAATCTAATTGTCTAGTGATTTAAAAGAGAGATCGGAGTACTTTGAATCGAGCTTCCGGCAAGTGCTCATTAAAATAGATCTTAATTATTAATTTATTTATGATAAAAATTAAAAGAAAATATTCATTGAAAATCTATTCTCGAAAGAAATATAGATATTTTTTTGCAAATGTACAAATAAATTATGTAGAACATATGTCAAACATATAAATTGCTTTATTTTGAACAAAAGTTATCTTAAAATAATCTTAAATCTAAAATCTAAAATCATTGATTAAAGTTGATATTAAATCTTGACAAAGTAATACACATTGATTGTGCCATAGATTACATAACAGAAATTTCTTTCAACATTTTCATGTAAAAAAAGGAATGCAATTAACAAAATTCAAAAATCATATTAAAAATATAAAACTATTCTTTTCACGGTAGTTTTATCATATACAATTTTTCCGTCTATTGAGTAGATTAGAGTGAGGATTAAATCTCAAGTCGTCGGGATTTATTCTTAGCGCTTTATTCTTTCTCTCTCTCTCTCTCTCTCTCTCTCTCTCTCTCTCTTGTTTTATGTACTTTTTTTCCTCGCCGAAAGAGGAATGAATTATTACGTACGACAAGCATATAACGCTTCATTATGTGTACATATGCATGTACGAATGAATTAAATGCCAATTGGCAATTTGTCTAAATACCTTAGAGCACAGTCACAGTCATGTAAGTGATGCAAAGTTGCAATGTTTAAACGCTTCATTAGATCAGACGAAAAAAATGCGGCTTTTCTTGATGGAAATAAAGCCTTTCTTAGTTTAGGATTTATTCCTCTCTTCTATATTTTTCAATGTAATATAGATTCTTCAAGTATCATAGTACTTCGTACATCAAAGGAATACAGCGTCTCGCGTTAATAGCCTGATTTGGTCATGAGAGAGTATTTTCAGGAGCGCCGCGAAGCATCGGGGATTTCCGGCGTATGCCAAAAGCAACTCGGCAATTCGGAGAACGACCACGAGAAGCCGAAGTCAAAGAAGAAGAAAACGATGATCTATAAGAAATGAAACGATGAAAATATACACTGTATTCATTATAGGCACACAATATATATTTTAAATCCTTTATAACACCAGAATATATCTGTTTTTAAACACGAGAATTCTCTGCTATTTGTCATATTCTTTCAAAAAAAAAAAATCAAATTATATAAACTTGCAAATTGCACATTTGATCATCCAATTAAAGACCCTTATCGAATCGCGAGAAAGATTATCGTTCGACAAGAGTCATGGTAGTCGAAGAACAGATAATTGCAACGAGCGATTGGCAATGGTCCGCGTTAATGTCTAGATTAGGAGATGTCGACCGTTCCGCAGAGATTTCCAAGAGAGCGCGAACAAGAAGATGAAGAAAAGACGAGGGAAGAAAAGGAGGAGAACGATGATGACGAGAACTGACGCGTCGCGACGCGCATCGCGAACCGCGTCGCCGCCGTTCTCGTCCAAAAGCTTCCTAGTCGTGTGTATATGTATCCACCACCCACTTCATGCCTAGATGCGAAGCGTGGGCAGCGTCGCTGGCCAGCCCTGGAGGCGTCCCGCGTGCCCATCTTCGGTAGCGTCGCGCATCGCACCGCGGACGTTATATCTGGCGTCGCGACGCCCTCGGGCCTCAGCCGCACCTCAGCCGCCCGTCAATTCACAACCCACCCCACGGTTAGTAGCAAAAATCAGCGTTTTCGTTCTTCGTGCTTATGCTTGTGGTCACTTGGAAGTTTGCGCGCGAATTATAGAAACCACAAAAGTGCCGGTGAAGAGATCGATTCGAGGATCTCGAGAGAAAGGAAAAGTCTGTGAAACACATTTGTGTATAAAGAACAGAGGATTTTGATCAAAAGGACAAGTTTAATTGCGGCATTGCGTTTACGTCAGATCGAGTAGTTCGATAAAAAAGAGATTGGATTGATTTTGAAGTGTCGACTGAAGCAATGTTGTGTTATTATTCAGTAAATTAACGAAGAAGGAAAAAAATTTTACATATTATTAAAAAAATCTTTAAGAAAGAAAAATTTTTACATATTATTAAAAAAATTATATATATTATTAAAAAAATAATTTATAATAATCAATTACGTAAATGTTGAATAATTAGTACATTTAATTAAATATCTTAATTTGATACTTTGAACACCTTTATTCAATGATGAACTTGAAGAATAACGATGTTTCAATCGATTTTTTATTTATATCTCGTAGTTAGAATAATTCAGAATTTTTGAAAAAGTATAAGAAATATCCGTTTAATGCGTTTTTACTCGAAAAGAAGACATTGTCATTCTATTGAAATTCTTATTATTTCTTTTAAAATGCTTCTATAATATTCCTGAAAATTAAAATACAATTAGTTTAAATAATCAATATCGGGTTATACTTTTAAGAAATCAGTATGTAATTGCAATTTGGGCTTATTTGGGTTATATTAAACAAAGATATATTATATAATTATGTAAAGCTATAAATAAATATCGAGTTAAAAAAAATCAATAAAACGCATTATAAGTTTAAAATAAAAAAAACAGTCTACAAATCAACATATCCATTAATTTCTGTTAGATACAACGAGCTAAACCGAAATAATATTTTTTTTACAGAGAAACTAAAGCAGCAGCAAAATGTGTGACGACGAAGTAGCCGCTCTTGTGGTAGACAATGGCTCCGGCATGTGCAAAGCCGGTTTTGCCGGAGACGATGCACCGCGCGCTGTCTTCCCCTCGATCGTTGGTCGACCTCGTCATCAGGGTGTCATGGTCGGTATGGGTCAAAAGGATAGCTACGTAGGCGACGAGGCTCAGAGCAAACGAGGTATCCTGACTTTGAAATATCCGATCGAGCACGGTATCATCACTAATTGGGATGACATGGAGAAGATCTGGCATCATACCTTCTACAACGAATTGCGTGTCGCTCCCGAGGAACACCCAGTCCTCCTTACCGAAGCACCACTGAACCCGAAAGCTAACCGCGAAAAGATGACACAGATTATGTTCGAAACCTTTAACAGCCCAGCTATGTACGTCGCTATTCAGGCCGTCCTCTCTCTGTATGCTTCCGGTCGTACTACCGGTATTGTTTTGGACTCCGGCGACGGTGTTTCTCATACCGTGCCCATCTACGAAGGTTACGCTCTTCCCCATGCCATCCTCCGTTTGGACTTGGCCGGACGCGATCTTACCGATTACCTCATGAAAATCCTCACCGAGAGAGGTTACAGCTTCACTACTACGGCCGAGCGAGAAATTGTCCGCGACATCAAGGAAAAACTTTGCTATGTCGCCCTGGACTTTGAACAGGAAATGGCCACTGCTGCCGCCAGCACTTCTCTCGAAAAGAGCTACGAATTGCCTGATGGTCAAGTCATCACCATCGGTAACGAGAGGTTCCGTACACCCGAGGCTCTATTCCAGCCTTCCTTCCTGGGTATGGAATCTTGCGGTATCCATGAGACTGTCTACAACTCCATCATGAAGTGTGACGTCGACATCCGTAAGGATCTTTATGCCAACAACGTTCTTTCTGGTGGTACCACCATGTATCCTGGTATCGCTGATCGTATGCAAAAGGAAATCACCGCTCTCGCGCCTTCTACCATCAAAATTAAGATCATCGCTCCACCCGAGAGGAAATACTCCGTATGGATCGGCGGTTCTATCTTGGCCTCTTTGTCCACCTTCCAGCAGATGTGGATCTCCAAGCAAGAGTACGATGAGTCCGGCCCTGGTATTGTCCACCGCAAATGTTTCTAAGCGCGTCGTTACACGATCATTGACATAACGATGCAATCTTTGTCGAAAGAATATCGTCCTACTTCAGGAAGAACGCGTAACTAGCAGGACATTCTGCCCCAAGCAATCAAGCTGCTACAAGAAATATCATCATCGACTTTCAATCATTATGGGATCTCATCAAATTGTCATCATCACGCCTCGCTCATTGTTATGCAAATAATAACGGCCTGGCTGATTATCTTTATCGCCTCAGTCTTTCGTAAAACTGCGCGCGACATCATTACTCACTTGGCATTATCATCATGGCCGAGGTAACGGTCGATGATATTGACTCTCGTCACAGGATTTTGCTCGTTGTAGCCTGGACGTAGTCAAGCATCGGAAAGCCTTGAAGGGATACGTAGAGGAGAGACCAGGTGCATCTTTCTATCGCGAAAGGAACATTCTGGACAGAAGTGTAAGGGCATGTAAGGATATCAAGGATCTTGATGACAACGTTGTGCTTGGCAACGAATTTCGAGACTACTTCGGGAAGGTCGCGCTGTATTCACTGTCGCGCGAGCGTCCTTCATCATCGTCCAAGAAATCTATCTCTCAATACGTATTACATATAATTGTCCAGTCTGCTAACTAAAGCAATTAAGCTCTACTGATGTGTACTTCTATACTTTAACTTATTTTGTAAATATTATACTATATTATTATAAATATTGTTATATACGATGTCAAAGTCAAGTCAAATATACATTATGTCACACCACACTCGTTATTATTATATAATCTTTTACATTACCTCACGTATCTTGCATATTTGATTTATGGCATACTTTTGGCATAGCACTTCCTCCTCACAAACAATTTCTCAGGCCATTCATTTTGTCAAATTTCTTTCCACATGTATGTCGTTGTATAATTACATAAATTTTAAATAACTGCACCTGAAAATGTTATTTTTTTACCACTTGCGAAGTTTATATTTAGAACACGAAAAATTGTTGCTTATTTTAGATCTATTGAAAGTATATATAAATATACAAAATAGTCTTTCCTTTTTTTATTTTTTTTTTATCTTTTTAATCATAATTGAAAGAAAAGCAAAAAAACTTACTTATACATTTCGTTTACTTTGTCCCAAATATTACTTAATAATGTTATTAAAGTTTAATAGTGCAATTTGGTATTTTCTTCGTTTCGCGATTATATTAGTCTTATTGTATAATTCCCGTGTCTAGCTTTATCTTTGATCATGACAAAATAAAGATTTGCAAAGTTTTAAAATAACTCTTATTGTGTAGATTATAATCGCGATGAGAATAATCTTTGCCTGATATCTTCCATTTTAAACTAATTTTCTACTATATAATTTTTTTTTACTTATTAACTTCTGCTTCCATAACAAGAATTTTTGCGTGTATCACTTCTACATTGACTCATTCATCTAAATCATCGATTAAATGTCTAATACTTATTTAAAAAATGCGAAGAAATGTATCTGTTTCCGGTTGTTACGAATTATCAGACTTTGTCATTTCTAGAAATCTGTTATAAACTTGCTTGAATGCTCATTGATATTTAGGAATGAGAATGTTTGCGATAAAAGCTCTTGCGAAGAAGATACAGTTTATTTTGGTCACATCGCGTAATCTCAAAGTATTTCTGCTACCTCCTTAATATTCGTTAGAGCATTACTTGCTATCGAGACTTTTTCGATATCCTTACGTTTTCTGTTTATTAATATATGAACACGATGTATGAGATGATTATTTTCCAAGAAAGTTCCACGTATATAATTACAATTGTAATTACTATTTTAAGCTAAATTTATAAATGAAAAAAGATAGTGATGTGAATGTGTCATAAGATTCTAATATATCAAATTCTTATACTGTATTTCTTTTATAAAGCCATGTTTTCAGAAAAATGATATAAAACGGTTTATATATATATATATATATATATATATATATATATATATATATATATTGCATATATTGCATGATATTGAAGAAAATTCTGGGATATTTTTGTAAAATGATCTATTCAGAATAGCCATATGAAAATATTTTTTCATGTAAGTATATGATTCAAATAAGCGAATATTACTTAAATGCAAGATTATAGACATAATAGAAATAATAAGATAATTTTTGCTAATAATTTGGTGATTATTGATATCGAGTCAAAATTGATATTGATCCGAAAATAAAGTTTTCTCAATGTATTCTCTCGATAAATCTATATATATATTCCTTGATGTAATATATTAACTTAATAATTATATTAAAAAAATTATCTTGTTACATAAATGCGATCTTTCATGAAAATAAAGGAAAAAACTTTAATGTAAATATAATTTTATTATATTATATAATGTTATTATTACCGTAAGTCAATTTTATCGATAATTAATTTTTGTCCAAATGATTTCCAGAGAGAGGCAGAAGAAATTAACCAACTAGGTTTAATTTTTGTTGGAATGACCGGAATTCCAAAGCACAACGCAGAAACGCGCCACGGAGTATTTCCAAAGCGATAAAGCGTATACGTCGAACCGCTTAGGGGCTGCGGCCGCCTAAGTTCGGCGAGCGTCGCGACGCCCAGCGAGGCGATGCCTTTTTCGTGCCTGTCGAGCAAGCACCATCCCACGAAAATGCGGGGGCGTCCAGACGAGAGCATATAATCGACGTCGCGACGCCACCAAGGCACAGACGCCGCTCCACCTCTGTCCCGTGCACGGTACGTAAATTTTAAGTAAATTTTCGCACGAATTTCTGCTATATCGCCGGGATATTAACATATTTTCCTTCTCTGAGGAACACAATCGCTTTCTGTCTGCTCAATCGAAGACATGTTATCGACACATTCGCGTATTATAGTGATTAACAAACAAAAGTGATAAGTTGCTGTACCATAAAAGGATTATTCGTGATAACCAGCAATTTTCAAAGTAACAGCTTTATTATTATTCTCATTTATATTTAATCAAGGTTCAAGAATTAAATTTGCAGTATAAGCATTTAATATTATTAAAAAATCATCTCTACAATTAAAAACATTTAAATTTAATAATATTTAAAACAAAGAATCTTGCTTGCAATGTTTTCAATTATTTTCAGAATCTAAATTATTGTTAGAGGTATTTAATTGAATTTACAGATCATATTTACAGTTCATATTTTTTATATTTGTTATTTATTTCTCCTTATTTCTTTTAATTTTGATCGATAGACTGATTTAGAAATGTTTAATAGTTTTCTTTTTTTTTTTTTTTTTTTGAAATATCACAATCGAGATATCATAGATTTTATCTAGCTATTTCTTATTTACCTAAGAAAAAGTCTTCAGTTTGCTGCCGACTCCTCAAAAGAAATTCAAGTTTGCAGCATATCTGTACCCATTGAGATCGAATCTTGGCATATTGTCAAATCACTCGTATAATTATTGTGTCGTACATCCATCATCCTAATAACGTGCAGTGAGCGAGATCTGTCCCGATCCAAATAGATTTTCATTTCTAAATGTGTAAAACATTTAACATTTATCAGTTTTAACATATATTTTACTCGTTAAATAATATTTGAAAATGTCAGAAATAACAAAGTTAAAAATATTCATTGATCAACTTTCTAACTTAATTATATTAACATCTCCCTTCAAGCAGTTAAATAGTAGTTGAAGAATAATTGCTGTTGAGAAAATATTTTTCAAGACAAATTGTTTAATTAATGCAATAAATTTGATACATTATTTCTTTGCAAAATTTTATAAATATGAAAAAATTAGATATAAAATTAAATTTGATATAGCATGTGTATGTGTAATTATCGGCTTGTTTTCTTAGATCTAAGTAATGATAATACAATAAGTAAATACAAGTTTTCGACCATTAGTATACATATGCTAGAAAGTATTCCACACACAAGTATAGTCCTATTTTAGTTTTAATTAGATTTTTTTTACTTAGGTTTTCCTCAGCCAATATTGGTTGCCTATTGTGATGACCCATTGGCTGTGAAAACTCTAACAATAAAAATCGAAAATAATTAAAATAAAAAATAATTTACGAAGACAAAATAAATAGTATACTAAAGAAGTCTATTGTGAGTACTTACTAGCACATGCAGGTACCAAAAGATATTTATTTATTATATTAAAATTAAATTTATCTAAAAATATGATTAAAAAAAATATTATTTTATATATACATGTTTTATGATGTAAACTTGTACAAATCACTATCACACATATTACGATAGAAATAATTATATAATATTCATATGCACACAATATTAAAAAAAAATTGTAAGTACAATTAAAATTTTACAAAATATAAAGATTATGTTATAACATTTAAAAAATCTTAGAAACATTTTAATGTCCACAAATTAAACTATTTTTTATTAATTAATTTTTTTTACTTACTTGTGCTGAAAAATGTTTAACGAGCCAATTATAGTTGGCGATATTTACGATATTGTTCGTAGCTGCTTCCATGCCCATTAAAGGATTCATCCTCTGTAAATCCCACTCTTGTGCTTTTTTCTCGGTTGGTTTCTAAAATTACTCATTCTTCTAAAGATCAGTTTCCTCAATGTCGGTGAACTTTAAACATAGTTTACAGTCATCTCTTTCTAGAATTATAACTAGCGAGATACGAGGAACGAATGAAAAACAGCATTAATATTAAACCAACATTACCGCCATCCCTTTGTCATCGTGTTCATAATCATAGAGTCGAGGTTTTCGGCTGTGCAATCACGTTAGTTCCTTTTCCGCGGGGGCAGGCATAATTTTGGCACGCTTGCCGCTGCCTTGCAGAGGGGCGTTATGTTTTATCTGTCGTCGTCGGCTGTGGCGGCGGCAGCGGCGGTGTCGACCACCATAATCGTCGCTTGAACTTATTAGGGAGCGTCCATCGGCCGTACGGCTAAAGTTAGCGACGCGTCGAACAAAAATAGCGTCGCGACGCTGGGGCCGCTTTGCCTATCGCTTTATAGGCAACTAGGTCAATTCTGGCTTCACGCATCGTGCAACAATTTTATCGAAAAATTCTCTAAATTCGCCACTTACATAACTCATAATTTGCCACAACTGATAACAAATTATATTTTTTAAATAACCAATTATTCCTCTCTCAAAGTGAAATTTGTTTCGAAACAATTTAGAATTTGCATTCGTAAAGTATTATGCAACGTTTATGCCGGGGGAAATTCCTGCAACCTGCAATTTTTATTATTATTAATTAGAAAATAACTTTTTTATAATTTTATCATTATTTTTGTTTTTTAAAAATTATCTTTAAAATAAAATATAAAAGTATTGCGCAGAAAGAGAGAAAGAAAGACTTAAATAAATCGTATTAATCAGAAAATTATTCATCCAGTTGATATTTTTTTAATTATACACAATTCTTGATGTAATAATGAAGAACAATAATATCAATATTTGTTTCTTGCGTAGACTATATAATTTTCAATTTAATTTTGTTTTCTATTGATCTTTATATATAATACAATAATATGATACTTATAAAAAAGATTTGATTTGGAATTAATCTTGTAAATATGATTAAGATATAAAACTTACTGTTTTATATTTTTATCATATTTACAAGATTAATTCCAAATCAAATCTTTTTTATATAAAAAAGTGCTAGTGTAATGCATAACGTGAATCTTTTCTGAAAAAATCGAAAATAATCTATGGTGTTAACATGTCAATAATAAAATAAAAATGAGATTACAGATAGGTATCATTCAATCAAAAACGATTATCATCTAAAACATCAATGCAATAATAATCGCAAATTAAGAAACATCAATATCATTTCTGTTACAGAAAGTTGAAATCGAAAAAAAACCATAATGTGTGATGACGAAGTAGCTGCCCTGGTCGTAGACAATGGCTCCGGTATGTGCAAAGCCGGTTTTGCCGGAGATGATGCTCCTCGCGCCGTCTTCCCATCGATTGTTGGTCGACCCCGTCATCAGGGTGTCATGGTCGGTATGGGTCAAAAAGATAGCTATGTAGGCGACGAGGCTCAGAGCAAACGAGGTATCTTGACTCTGAAATATCCGATCGAGCACGGTATCATCACTAATTGGGATGACATGGAGAAGATTTGGCATCACACCTTCTACAACGAATTGCGTGTCGCTCCCGAGGAACACCCAGTCCTCCTTACCGAAGCACCACTGAACCCGAAAGCTAACCGCGAGAAGATGACGCAGATTATGTTCGAAACCTTCAACAGCCCAGCTATGTACGTCGCTATTCAGGCCGTCCTCTCCCTGTACGCTTCCGGTCGTACCACCGGTATCGTTTTGGACTCCGGTGACGGTGTCTCTCACACCGTACCCATCTACGAAGGTTACGCTCTTCCCCATGCCATCCTCCGTTTGGACTTGGCTGGACGCGATCTTACCGACTACCTCATGAAAATCCTTACCGAAAGAGGCTACAGCTTCACCACCACGGCCGAGCGGGAAATTGTTCGCGATATCAAAGAGAAGCTCTGCTATGTCGCCCTGGACTTTGAACAGGAAATGGCCACCGCTGCCGCCAGCACTTCTCTCGAAAAGAGCTACGAATTGCCTGATGGTCAAGTCATCACCATCGGTAACGAGAGATTCCGTACTCCCGAGGCTCTCTTCCAACCTTCCTTCTTGGGTATGGAATCTTGCGGTATTCACGAGACCGTCTACAACTCCATCATGAAGTGCGACGTCGATATCCGTAAGGATCTCTATGCCAACAACGTTCTCTCCGGTGGTACCACTATGTATCCTGGTATCGCTGATCGTATGCAAAAGGAAATCACCGCTCTCGCGCCATCTACCATCAAAATTAAGATCATCGCTCCACCCGAGAGAAAATACTCCGTATGGATCGGTGGTTCCATCCTGGCCTCGCTGTCTACTTTTCAACAGATGTGGATCTCCAAGCAAGAGTACGACGAATCTGGCCCTGGCATCGTTCACCGCAAGTGCTTCTAAACAATTACGCTCGATGCTATTCATTATTATTATTGTTATTATTGCTACACCTTTCCCTAAGATGTATCGTTCACTGCCGCATCGCTTTGTTTAGTTGGATCTGTTAGTCGAATACTACTATCATTACTATTGATCCATGGCAGCAAATCTTTTATCAACGATCGTCATACGAGCATATACGTCATCTTTTGTATATAAATTTACGTCTATGGAATAAATCAATCTTACATTCTTACAGCCGTTTAATTCGTAATTTTTCATTCTTTGATACCTTTATATTTGCACGAAAATTAATTAGCGGTATTTAATTAAATATTTGATATTTTTCGCGGGATAAGTTTTATTTTCTATTGTTTAAAATATTACAAAAAATAGCCGGTTATGCATCGGTCTGTGAATTAATTAAATTAACCATTTAATCCGATAGAAATTAGTTTAGTAATTCTATGGCTTTTACGAATAGATAATGTTTAGATATATTTTACATATTTATTATATTTGATACATTTATTATTACTTTTTTGTCATTCTAAAATTAATTGATAAAACTCACACATATAAACTATAATATATGTGTGGAAATATGCGAGGATTACATAAATAAAATGTATTTAAGATTTTTATTTAGAATTCTATTTAGTTTTGAAGAAAGACGTTAAAAACTATAAAAATTACAGTGTTTCTAAAGTTATTACAGAGTATCGGATAAAATTATACAAGCTCATGTAAAAACGTGATAAGATGTTAGACATTGCAAAATTGATATAGAATAAATTAGAACATACACGAAAAATGCATTCAATATTGCATTTATCGAGATTATTACGAATTTTGTTACCTTTTATTGATACTGAGCAATGTAGGCATGTGATTCAAGTATATGTTTATCCAAACTCGTCCCGCAAATTTGTAATTCTGCAACAAGACGTATATGCGTATAAATATATATGCATTTACTTAAATTCACAAATATACAATTACAACAATATTACATAAAACATGTAAAACCGATATTACGTAAAATATGGAAGAAAATGTCTTGAGTATCTGGCAGTTTTCCAAACCAAACATTTTGCAGTATTTTACATATTTTGTCGGCAGAAGTGGTTTAATGGTATAATAAAATTGTATTGTATGGTCAAAAATGCAATTGGGAAAAGGTAGTTGCATCACATTAAATAAGTCAATAGTATCAGATATTCGTATATAATCGGTTATTTTTGTAATTGATGTAATAACTGCCAACTAATTTACTCTTTAATCGCATCAATTATAAATTCCTGTTTTTCCCATGGATTAACAACAAACATGAAATTAAGTTTACAAATAAATGTGAAAACATTTTTAATTAAACATTTAGACATTTTAAATTTTACCAATTGATACGATGATTATAGTTTCTCTAGCTAATCAAATTTTTTAGAGTATTACTCTTGCTTTTTATCGGGAAAAAGAAATGAAAACGTTTACCTTCAGTATTCTTTTCGGCAAACATATCCAGCTATTGCTCCGCACTCTCACTGAAGCTACCCTTGCGATTATCCGTGACCGAACATAGCGATGAGCGACAATTGCTAGCGTCGACAAAGGATGCGCCCTTTCGGGGTTGAAACTCGGCAATGTGAATCGGCACAGCATCGACTTCGCCGGCAGTGCAAAAAGATGGAGGGGATCTTTGTAATGGCCCGAGTGAACAAGTCGCCCCGTGCGCCTCTGTCAATTATAGCAAATTGAGAGCTGCAATTAGCGAATAAGGCTTTGGATATGCATTTGCGATTCTTTCTCTTGCCATGAATCAATATGATTAAATGTCATATCGTGTCTGATCCGGATATCTTATAAGCGCAATCCGTTAAGAATACGACTTGATGAACTGAATCATCTAATGAATATGTTTTCATATTAGCAGAAAATAATTATTTAAAAATAAGAAAGTATTTATTTTTCAGATACGCTATTTCGATGTTCTTTTTTTTTTCAAAAGAGAAGAACTTGTATCGTCATCATGATGTTAGAAGGTTGCAAAATAAGACACCGTTTCAAGGTGCTTTTACCATAAAGAATTAACCCTAAAGATTTTTTTTATTTTTTTTTGTTTTGAAGACTTGATTCTTTTATGAGTTTAAAAATTAGTTAAAAATTATCCTCCAAAATTTGTTTTTAAAAAGTAAATATTTTTAAGTTTCAATTTTTTAAGAAATTTAATCCTTCCAGATTTAATCTTCAGAGTTAGTTTTTGTAAAATTCATTTCTTGAAATCTGCGTCTCCCTCGTATCTTGTATAGATTTTTGTTGAATTCCATATTCACTTCAAACTCTGCCACAATTTCTTCAAGATTTTATCTTTTGAACCTTGATTCTTCCAAATTTTATTTCCTTTAGAATCTCATCCCTTCGTCGAGGCCTGTGACAGCAGCCGACAGCCCTGGCTCGTGACGAGTCCTTATTTGGACCCAGGGGCTATCGGCCACTACCGAGCTGTCGTCGTAGTTGCCGCGCGTCGACGTCTCGACGCCTTCCACTCTCTCTCTCTCTCTCCCTCTACTGTCGCTCCTCTGTTTAGGGCGAACTAAGGACTAGGCCGACTCTAACGGGCAACGCGGGCTCCCGGCCCAACGTTAATGCGGACAGCAGATTTCCATGTAAGGGGCGGACCGCTATTTTCAGCCGTCGACCGATATGGATAAAGGGAACTCACGGAGCCGGCACTGCGCCACTCGCTACTCTCGCCGGTCTCTTACACGACGTACAAAACGCGATCCTGAACGATCGTTCGCCAATCTCTCTTTTTGGCTCTACAAAACACATTAGCAAACGGTAATAAATCGCCGTGCTTAGTTTCAGCTGCAAATTACAGCAATCCCTTCGGTTTGCACGCACCATTTTCGAGAAACTTTTTCGATCGGTTTTCGCGATCGCGAAAATTCTTGATGCTCGATATCACAGAATCGGCAGTGATTAAAAAAAAATATTATTATATTCAAGCGAATATATTCGAAATTATTAGAAAATCTTATTGTCGTATAACATTTTTTTTTCGATAATCTCCGAGGATAAATGGTGCGAAGCGTATCAGAAGAGGTTTGCATAATATAATAAAGCGTGAAGTGATATCTGGTGAATGTGCACAAGTGAACGTAATATAATATAATTTTGAAATTTATTTTAGTAACCAATTAAATCTTTTCATTAAAATAAATTCTGTAAATATCTTTTATATCTCTTAAAAACGTGAAGGCGCTTAGCTTTTTTTTTTATTATAAATTGAATCGAATACAATCTAATTGAAGATTAATCAAATGAATTTATTGATCAAGAATAACTCGATCGTACAGGGTATTTTCATAATTGATGATATAATAACTTAAATTATCTTTCGATGTGTGTTCTCAGAAAGTAATACTAACAGCTAATCAAGATGTGTGACGATGATGTTGCGGCATTAGTTGTGGATAATGGATCCGGTATGTGCAAGGCGGGTTTCGCAGGGGACGATGCACCACGTGCCGTGTTCCCTAGCATTGTCGGCCGCCCCCGTCATCAGGTTGATCAAAGAAATATTTATAAACTTACTTGGTCTGCATAATAGATCTATCAACATACGACAAACATTATTATTAACTAAGTTTGTTAAATTTTTTTTTTTTAATTAATGCAATATATGTATATATAACATTTTAAAATAAAGAGAAATCATTTCAAGAGTGATTCATAGCTTTTGTATCAAAGATATCACAGCTTTGCCTCGGGCTTTTAATTAAGTCAAAGTATTATATATTTTTAGTCAAAAACTTATAAAAATTAAATATAATCGTTTCCGGAACTATTAAAGCTTTTCCAATCTCACTTTATATAGTCAAAAATACTATTAAATTTATCGAAGAAGGTAACTCTTGATTAACATATCTTCTGATTTAAATGCGCTTACCTAACGTCAGATATTTCGTTCCTCAGGGCGTGATGGTCGGTATGGGTCAAAAAGACAGCTACGTTGGCGACGAGGCGCAAAGTAAGAGAGGTATATTGACATTAAAATATCCAATAGAACATGGTATCATCACCAATTGGGATGACATGGAGAAGATTTGGCATCACACGTTCTATAACGAATTACGTGTAGCTCCCGAGGAACATCCGGTTCTTCTTACGGAAGCACCTCTAAATCCGAAAGCTAATCGTGAGAAGATGACGCAGATTATGTTCGAAACCTTCAACAGCCCAGCCATGTACGTTGCCATCCAGGCCGTCCTTTCTTTGTACGCTTCCGGTCGTACCACTGGTATCGTCCTGGACTCCGGCGACGGTGTTTCTCACACCGTACCCATCTACGAAGGTTACGCTCTTCCCCACGCCATCCTCCGTTTGGACTTGGCCGGACGCGATCTTACCGACTACCTCATGAAGATACTTACCGAAAGAGGCTACAGCTTCACCACCACAGCCGAGCGAGAAATTGTCCGCGACATCAAGGAGAAGCTCTGTTATGTCGCCCTGGACTTTGAACAGGAAATGGCTACCGCTGCCGCTAGCACTTCTCTCGAAAAGAGCTACGAGTTGCCTGATGGTCAGGTCATTACTATCGGTAACGAGAGGTTTCGCTGTCCCGAAGCGCTATTCCAGCCTTCCTTCCTGGGTATGGAATCTTGCGGTATTCACGAGACCGTTTACAATTCCATCATGAAATGCGACGTTGATATTCGCAAAGATTTATACGCTAATACCGTTCTCTCCGGTGGCACCACCATGTATCCTGGTATCGCTGATCGTATGCAAAAAGAAATCACCGCTCTCGCACCTTCAACTATCAAGATCAAAATCATCGCTCCACCCGAAAGAAAATACTCCGTATGGATCGGCGGTTCCATCTTAGCCTCCTTGTCCACCTTCCAACAGATGTGGATTTCCAAGCAAGAATACGACGAGTCCGGCCCTGGTATCGTTCACCGCAAATGCTTCTAAAAAATAAACCGTCAAGAATTAATGAAACGTATACATTCAAGCACCATCATCGTGACTCTTTTCTTTCCTTTATTTATTTCCTTTTCTATACACACGGTATGCCCTTATTATGCAATATTTATGACAGGATACAAAGATATGAGAAAAGGAAAGAAAAAGAGAGATAAAAAAAGAGGAAAAGAAAAGATAGAGATGAGATACGAGATGAGATCGCAGAAAAAAAAAACAATTACTCAAGTGTCTCTGTGCTACACTTTTACTGTATTTTGTAGTTTATACAACACGACTATTTGTTTATATATAAATATTAATTAATTTATCGATAATCTTTTCGACAATCTAAACGAAATGAGTTTTTCTTCGCCCATACGCGTAAACGCATACATATGTATCTATATATTAACACACAAAACATGTTTGCTCGCTGATTGTGCAAGTTTGGTATTTGCGATACTCGTAATACGATTATCGACTACAACAACGAGGGATGTAATCGACTACAAAAACGAGGGATCAGACACATCCGGCCACGTCGAGATGTCGGCTTACAAATAGCTGTCTGGCAAATCACGTTCTTATTGTACCTTACAATTAATTGACAATATAATAATAAAATCGTATGTTACGTAATAATTCCACGTTAACGTACGATCTTTCGTCAACGTTTTTTTTTTTTTTCGCAATGACAACTGTAGAATACGAGTCAGCAGCACTGATTTTAAGGGAGAAATATATCACTCTCACGCAATCATTGGAATATATAATTTAATCTTTTATGTATAGTGATTTTGATATATAATAATAATAATAATAATAATGTGTCATCTTAAATCTCTCGGAATAAAAAAAAAAGTATATAAATACTAAATATCAAATACGCACATATTAATAATGTTTATATATTCGAGATATTAAAGAAAAGATCAGAATCAATGTGTAAATTGGAGGCTTGCAAAATTAAAATTAAAAAAAAGTCAATAATTTGTATCGGAGAAGCTTTTCTAAGCTAAAAATTTATGAGGAAATTTATTTAAATTTAATCTATTCTTTTTTTTATCCTTTATTCAATTTTTTTTTTCTCTTAAAAGAGATGCGTCAATATCTTAAGTACGAAGAGTGCAAGAGAAAAAAGTTAAAACGAATAGATCGCAATATGATGCATGGTGGAAGGAACGTGGTAAGAAGGAGAGACAAATGTAACGTTTTATATCGTTTTCAGATCGCTTTAGATTATATACGAGTACGAGTTATGTATATTTTGAGCGACTAGCGATAGCTTCGTTATATTTGGCGCATGCCATGTGTCGACCACGTGCTGGGTGGGATGCACGTAACTCAATAGGAGTGGCGAAATAATATATATGCACCTACATGGATCAAGAAATAGCAAAAATAGAGCCCATGCTAGAATCCCGGTCATGGCGTCTTTCTATTAGCAGTTCTTACCTATAAAATTCCTCCTTTCTCAAGCAGTACTAAAATTAAAGTAGCAAGAATGGGTATAATACGTAGGTACAATGTAAGGGAACACAGATACATTGTTCTTCGGATATTGCGTTCGATTAATGACAGCGTCATACAACGTAATTTTTTTTTTTTTATAGAGATGTACAAATATATATAATTATAAAGAATCTTATTCGATTAATTTGAATTATTTGAGGAAATCGGAGAGTTTGTATATAGAAGTTAATATATAATATGGAAGAAATGAATCATCCTCGAATATGGTAAAGTTATGTTATTTTTATGTTATTAAATCTAGGGATGTTACTGAAAATTTGAGAATGTCATTAAATTAATGGTATTACTAAACATAGAAATATAAATAAATTTAGGGATGTTATTAAAACTATGAATATTATTAAGTTTAAGGATGTTACAAAATCTAGAGATATTACAAAGTTTAGGGATGTTACTAAAACTAGTAATGTTACTAATCATAAAGATATTACTAAAACTGAGAATGTTAATGATAATAATTCTAGAGATATTACTAAAAGAAGGATGTATAAAATTAAAAGTTGTTACTAATTTTTAAAAATATTACTAAACATAGGGATGTTATTAATTAAAGGATGTAATTAAATCTAGAATAGTAACTAAAGTTAGAGATTATATTTAGATTATTATTTAATTTTAAAAATTTTATTCTATTTAATTTTAATTTAATTTAGAAATACTATTTATTTATTAATTTAGAAAATAGATTAAATGTAGCGATGTTACTGAATATAGGGATGATACTAAACAAAACGATAATACCAAAAATAGAATGTTATTAAATTTAGGATTGGTTGTAACCGGACAAGCCGGGCAAAGAATCATGCAAATCTGCGCAGTCTCACAATTTTAAATCCTATGGAACAGTCGGAAGTTTTTTTTTTTTTTTGTCAGGTCAGGTCAGGTCAGGTCAGGTCAGGTCAGGTCAGGTCAGGTCAGGTCAGGTCAGGTCAGGTCAGGTCAGGTCAGGTCAGGTCAGGTCAGGTCAGGTCAGGTCAGGTCAGGTCAGGCTCAGGTCAGGTCAGGTCAGGTCAGGTCAGGTCAGGTCAGGTCAGGTCAGGTCAGGTCAGGTCAGGTCAGGTCAGGTCAGGTCAGGTCAGGTCAGGTCAGGTCAGGTCAGGTCAGGTCAGGTCAGGTCAGGTCAGGCTCAGGCTCAGGTCAGGTCAGGCCAGGTCAGGTCAGGCTCAGGTCAGGTCAGGTCAGGTCAGGTCAGGCCAGGTCAGGCCAGGTCAGGCCAGGCCAGGCTCAGGCCAGGTCAGGCTCAGGCCAGGCCAGGCCAGGCTCAGGCCAGGCCAGGCCAGGCCAGGCCAGGCCAGGCTCAGGCCAGGCCAGGCCAGGCCAGGCCAGGCCAGGCCAGGCCAGGCCAGGCCAGGCCAGGCCAGGCCAGGCTCAGGCCAGGCCAGGCCAGGCCAGGCCAGGCCAGGCCAGGCCAGGCCAGGCCAGGCCAGGCCAGGCCAGGCCAGGCCAGGCCAGGCCAGGCCAGGCCAGGCCAGGCCAGGCCAGGCCAGGCCAGGCCAGGCCAGGCCAGGCCAGGCCAGGCCAGGCCAGGCCAGGCCAGGCCAGGCCAGGCCAGGCCAGGCCAGGCCAGGCCAGGCCAGGCCAGGCCAGGCCAGGCCAGGCCAGGCCAGGCCAGGCCAGGCCAGGCCAGGCCAGGCCAGGCCAGGCCAGGCCAGGCCAGGCCAGGCCAGGCCAGGCCAGGCCAGGCCAGGCCAGGCCAGGCCAGGCCAGGCCAGGCCAGGCCAGGCCAGGCCAGGCCAGGCCAGGCCAGGCCAGGCCAGGCCAGGCCAGGCCAGGCCAGGCCAGGCCAGGCCAGGCCAGGCCAGGCCAGGCCAGGCCAGGCCAGGCCAGGCCAGGCCAGGCCAGGCCAGGCCAGGCCAGGCCAGGCCAGGCCAGGCCAGGCCAGGCCAGGCCAGGCCAGGCCAGGCCAGGCCAGGCCAGGCCAGGCCAGGCCAGGCCAGGCCAGGCCAGGCCAGGCCAGGCCAGGCCAGGCCAGGCCAGGCCAGGCCAGGCCAGGCCAGGCCAGGCCAGGCCAGGCCAGGCCAGGCCAGGCCAGGCCAGGCCAGGCCAGGCCAGGCCAGGCCAGGCCAGGCCAGGCCAGGCCAGGCCAGGCCAGGCCAGGCCAGGCCAGGCCAGGCCAGGCCAGGCCAGGCCAGGCCAGGCCAGGCCAGGCCAGGCCAGGCCAGGCCAGGCCAGGCCAGGCCAGGCCAGGCCAGGCCAGGCCAGGCTCAGGCCAGGCCAGGCCAGGCCAGGCCAGGCCAGGCCAGGCCAGGCCAGGCCAGGCCAGGCCAGGCCAGGCCAGGCCAGGCCAGGCCAGGCCAGGCCAGGCCAGGCCAGGCCAGGCCAGGCCAGGCCAGGCCAGGCCAGGCCAGGCCAGGCCAGGCCAGGCCAGGCCAGGCCAGGCCAGGCCAGGCCAGGCCAGGCCAGGCCAGGCCAGGCCAGGCCAGGCCAGGCCAGGCCAGGCCAGGCCAGGCCAGGCCAGGCCAGGCCAGGCCAGGCCAGGCCAGGCCAGGCCAGGCCAGGCCAGGCCAGGCCAGGCCAGGCCAGGCCAGGCCAGGCCAGGCCAGGCCAGGCCAGGCCAGGCCAGGCCAGGCCAGGCCAGGCCAGGCCAGGCCAGGCCAGGCCAGGCCAGGCCAGGCCAGGCCAGGCCAGGCCAGGCCAGGCCAGGCCAGGCCAGGCCAGGCCAGGCCAGGCCAGGCCAGGCCAGGCCAGGCCAGGCCAGGCCAGGCCAGGCCAGGCCAGGCCAGGCCAGGCCAGGCCAGGCCAGGCCAGGCCAGGCCAGGCCAGGCCAGGCCAGGCCAGGCCAGGCCAGGCCAGGCCAGGCCAGGCCAGGCCAGGCCAGGCCAGGCCAGGCCAGGCCAGGCCAGGCCAGGCCAGGCCAGGCCAGGCCAGGCCAGGCCAGGCCAGGCCAGGCCAGGCCAGGCCAGGCCAGGCCAGGCCAGGCCAGGCCAGGCCAGGCCAGGCCAGGCCAGGCCAGGCCAGGCCAGGCCAGGCCAGGCCAGGCCAGGCCAGGCCAGGCCAGGCCAGGCCAGGCCAGGCCAGGCCAGGCCAGGCCAGGCCAGGCCAGGCCAGGCCAGGCCAGGCCAGGCCAGGCCAGGCCAGGCCAGGCCAGGCCAGGCCAGGCCAGGCCAGGCCAGGCCAGGCCAGGCCAGGCCAGGCCAGGCCAGGCCAGGCCAGGCCAGGCCAGGCCAGGCCAGGCCAGGCCAGGCCAGGCCAGGCCAGGCCAGGCCAGGCCAGGCCAGGCCAGGCCAGGCCAGGCCAGGCTCAGGCCAGGCCAGGCCAGGCCAGGCCAGGCCAGGCCAGGCCAGGCCAGGCCAGGCCAGGCCAGGCCAGGCCAGGCCAGGCCAGGCCAGGCCAGGCCAGGCCAGGCCAGGCCAGGCCAGGCCAGGCCAGGCCAGGCCAGGCCAGGCCAGGCCAGGCCAGGCCAGGCCAGGCCAGGCCAGGCCAGGCCAGGCCAGGCCAGGCCAGGCCAGGCCAGGCCAGGCCAGGCCAGGCCAGGCCAGGCCAGGCCAGGCCAGGCCAGGCCAGGCCAGGCCAGGCCAGGCCAGGCCAGGCCAGGCCAGGCCAGGCCAGGCCAGGCCAGGCCAGGCCAGGCCAGGCCAGGCCAGGCCAGGCCAGGCCAGGCCAGGCCAGGCCAGGCCAGGCCAGGCCAGGCCAGGCCAGGCCAGGCCAGGCCAGGCCAGGCCAGGCCAGGCCAGGCCAGGCCAGGCCAGGCCAGGCCAGGCCAGGCCAGGCCAGGCCAGGCCAGGCCAGGCCAGGCCAGGCCAGGCCAGGCCAGGCCAGGCCAGGCCAGGCCAGGCCAGGCCAGGCCAGGCCAGGCCAGGCCAGGCCAGGCCAGGCCAGGCCAGGCCAGGCCAGGCCAGGCCAGGCCAGGCCAGGCCAGGCCAGGCCAGGCCAGGCCAGGCCAGGCCAGGCCAGGCCAGGCCAGGCCAGGCCAGGCCAGGCCAGGCCAGGCCAGGCCAGGCCAGGCCAGGCCAGGCCAGGCCAGGCCAGGCCAGGCCAGGCCAGGCCAGGCCAGGCCAGGCCAGGCCAGGCCAGGCCAGGCCAGGCCAGGCCAGGCCAGGCCAGGCCAGGCCAGGCCAGGCCAGGCCAGGCCAGGCCAGGCCAGGCCAGGCCAGGCCAGGCCAGGCCAGGCCAGGCCAGGCCAGGCCAGGCCAGGCCAGGCCAGGCCAGGCCAGGCCAGGCCAGGCCAGGCCAGGCCAGGCCAGGCCAGGCCAGGCCAGGCCAGGCCAGGCCAGGCCAGGCCAGGCCAGGCCAGGCCAGGCCAGGCCAGGCCAGGCCAGGCCAGGCCAGGCCAGGCCAGGCCAGGCCAGGCCAGGCCAGGCCAGGCCAGGCCAGGCCAGGCCAGGCCAGGCCAGGCCAGGCCAGGCCAGGCCAGGCCAGGCCAGGCCAGGCCAGGCCAGGCCAGGCCAGGCCAGGCCAGGCCAGGCCAGGCCAGGCCAGGCCAGGCCAGGCCAGGCCAGGCCAGGCCAGGCCAGGCCAGGCCAGGCCAGGCCAGGCCAGGCCAGGCCAGGCCAGGCCAGGCCAGGCCAGGCCAGGCCAGGCCAGGCCAGGCCAGGCCAGGCCAGGCCAGGCCAGGCCAGGCCAGGCCAGGCCAGGCCAGGCCAGGCCAGGCCAGGCCAGGCCAGGCCAGGCCAGGCCAGGCTCAGGCCAGGCCAGGCCAGGCCAGGCCAGGCCAGGCCAGGCCAGGCCAGGCCAGGCCAGGCCAGGCCAGGCCAGGCCAGGCCAGGCCAGGCCAGGCCAGGCCAGGCCAGGCCAGGCCAGGCCAGGCCAGGCCAGGCCAGGCCAGGCCAGGCCAGGCCAGGCCAGGCCAGGCCAGGCCAGGCCAGGCCAGGCCAGGCCAGGCCAGGCCAGGCCAGGCCAGGCCAGGCCAGGCCAGGCCAGGCCAGGCCAGGCCAGGCCAGGCCAGGCCAGGCCAGGCCAGGCCAGGCCAGGCCAGGCCAGGCCAGGCCAGGCCAGGCCAGGCCAGGCCAGGCCAGGCCAGGCCAGGCCAGGCCAGGCCAGGCCAGGCCAGGCCAGGCCAGGCCAGGCCAGGCCAGGCCAGGCCAGGCCAGGCCAGGCCAGGCCAGGCCAGGCCAGGCCAGGCCAGGCCAGGCCAGGCTCAGGCCAGGCCAGGCCAGGCCAGGCCAGGCCAGGCCAGGCCAGGCCAGGCCAGGCCAGGCCAGGCCAGGCCAGGCCAGGCCAGGCCAGGCCAGGCCAGGCCAGGCCAGGCCAGGCCAGGCCAGGCCAGGCCAGGCCAGGCCAGGCCAGGCCAGGCCAGGCCAGGCCAGGCCAGGCCAGGCCAGGCCAGGCCAGGCCAGGCCAGGCCAGGCCAGGCCAGGCCAGGCCAGGCCAGGCCAGGCCAGGCCAGGCCAGGCCAGGCCAGGCCAGGCCAGGCCAGGCCAGGCCAGGCCAGGCCAGGCCAGGCCAGGCCAGGCCAGGCCAGGCCAGGCCAGGCCAGGCCAGGCCAGGCCAGGCCAGGCCAGGCCAGGCCAGGCCAGGCCAGGCCAGGCCAGGCCAGGCCAGGCCAGGCCAGGCCAGGCCAGGCCAGGCCAGGCCAGGCCAGGCCAGGCCAGGCCAGGCCAGGCCAGGCCAGGCCAGGCCAGGCTCAGGCCAGGCCAGGCCAGGCCAGGCCAGGCCAGGCCAGGCCAGGCCAGGCCAGGCCAGGCCAGGCCAGGCCAGGCCAGGCCAGGCCAGGCCAGGCCAGGCCAGGCCAGGCCAGGCCAGGCCAGGCCAGGCCAGGCCAGGCCAGGCCAGGCCAGGCCAGGCCAGGCCAGGCCAGGCCAGGCCAGGCCAGGCCAGGCCAGGCCAGGCCAGGCCAGGCCAGGCCAGGCCAGGCCAGGCCAGGCCAGGCCAGGCCAGGCCAGGCCAGGCCAGGCCAGGCCAGGCCAGGCCAGGCCAGGCCAGGCCAGGCCAGGCCAGGCCAGGCCAGGCCAGGCCAGGCCAGGCCAGGCCAGGCCAGGCCAGGCCAGGCCAGGCCAGGCCAGGCCAGGCCAGGCCAGGCCAGGCCAGGCCAGGCCAGGCCAGGCCAGGCCAGGCCAGGCCAGGCCAGGCCAGGCCAGGCCAGGCCAGGCCAGGCCAGGCCAGGCCAGGCCAGGCCAGGCCAGGCCAGGCCAGGCTCAGGCCAGGCCAGGCCAGGCCAGGCCAGGCCAGGCCAGGCCAGGCCAGGCCAGGCCAGGCCAGGCCAGGCCAGGCCAGGCCAGGCCAGGCCAGGCCAGGCCAGGCCAGGCCAGGCCAGGCCAGGCCAGGCCAGGCCAGGCCAGGCCAGGCCAGGCCAGGCCAGGCCAGGCCAGGCCAGGCCAGGCCAGGCCAGGCCAGGCCAGGCCAGGCCAGGCCAGGCCAGGCCAGGCCAGGCCAGGCCAGGCCAGGCCAGGCCAGGCCAGGCCAGGCCAGGCCAGGCCAGGCCAGGCCAGGCCAGGCCAGGCCAGGCCAGGCCAGGCCAGGCCAGGCCAGGCCAGGCCAGGCCAGGCCAGGCCAGGCCAGGCCAGGCCAGGCCAGGCCAGGCTCAGGCCAGGCCAGGCCAGGCCAGGCCAGGCCAGGCCAGGCCAGGCCAGGCCAGGCCAGGCCAGGCCAGGCCAGGCCAGGCCAGGCCAGGCCAGGCCAGGCCAGGCCAGGCCAGGCCAGGCCAGGCCAGGCCAGGCCAGGCCAGGCCAGGCCAGGCCAGGCCAGGCCAGGCCAGGCCAGGCCAGGCCAGGCCAGGCCAGGCCAGGCTCAGGCCAGGCCAGGCCAGGCCAGGCCAGGCCAGGCCAGGCCAGGCCAGGCCAGGCCAGGCCAGGCCAGGCCAGGCCAGGCCAGGCCAGGCCAGGCCAGGCCAGGCCAGGCCAGGCCAGGCCAGGCCAGGCCAGGCCAGGCCAGGCCAGGCCAGGCCAGGCCAGGCCAGGCCAGGCCAGGCCAGGCCAGGCCAGGCCAGGCCAGGCCAGGCCAGGCCAGGCCAGGCCAGGCCAGGCCAGGCCAGGCCAGGCCAGGCCAGGCCAGGCCAGGCCAGGCCAGGCCAGGCCAGGCCAGGCCAGGCCAGGCCAGGCCAGGCTCAGGCCAGGCCAGGCCAGGCCAGGCCAGGCCAGGCCAGGCCAGGCCAGGCCAGGCCAGGCCAGGCCAGGCCAGGCCAGGCCAGGCCAGGCCAGGCCAGGCCAGGCCAGGCCAGGCCAGGCCAGGCCAGGCCAGGCCAGGCCAGGCCAGGCCAGGCCAGGCCAGGCCAGGCCAGGCCAGGCCAGGCCAGGCCAGGCCAGGCCAGGCCAGGCCAGGCCAGGCCAGGCCAGGCCAGGCCAGGCCAGGCCAGGCCAGGCCAGGCCAGGCCAGGCCAGGCCAGGCCAGGCCAGGCCAGGCCAGGCCAGGCCAGGCCAGGCCAGGCCAGGCCAGGCCAGGCCAGGCCAGGCCAGGCCAGGCCAGGCCAGGCCAGGCCAGGCCAGGCCAGGCCAGGCCAGGCCAGGCCAGGCCAGGCCAGGCCAGGCCAGGCCAGGCCAGGCCAGGCCAGGCCAGGCCAGGCCAGGCCAGGCCAGGCCAGGCCAGGCCAGGCCAGGCCAGGCCAGGCCAGGCCAGGCCAGGCCAGGCCAGGCCAGGCCAGGCCAGGCCAGGCCAGGCCAGGCCAGGCCAGGCCAGGCCAGGCCAGGCCAGGCCAGGCCAGGCCAGGCCAGGCCAGGCCAGGCCAGGCCAGGCCAGGCCAGGCCAGGCCAGGCCAGGCCAGGCCAGGCCAGGCCAGGCTCAGGCCAGGCCAGGCCAGGCCAGGCCAGGCCAGGCCAGGCCAGGCCAGGCCAGGCCAGGCCAGGCCAGGCCAGGCCAGGCCAGGCCAGGCCAGGCCAGGCCAGGCCAGGCCAGGCCAGGCCAGGCCAGGCCAGGCCAGGCCAGGCCAGGCCAGGCCAGGCCAGGCCAGGCCAGGCCAGGCCAGGCCAGGCCAGGCCAGGCCAGGCCAGGCCAGGCCAGGCCAGGCCAGGCCAGGCCAGGCCAGGCCAGGCCAGGCCAGGCCAGGCCAGGCCAGGCCAGGCCAGGCCAGGCCAGGCCAGGCCAGGCCAGGCCAGGCCAGGCCAGGCCAGGCCAGGCCAGGCCAGGCCAGGCCAGGCCAGGCCAGGCCAGGCCAGGCCAGGCCAGGCCAGGCCAGGCCAGGCCAGGCCAGGCCAGGCCAGGCCAGGCCAGGCCAGGCCAGGCCAGGCCAGGCCAGGCCAGGCCAGGCCAGGCCAGGCCAGGCCAGGCCAGGCCAGGCTCAGGCCAGGCCAGGCCAGGCCAGGCCAGGCCAGGCCAGGCCAGGCCAGGCCAGGCCAGGCCAGGCCAGGCCAGGCCAGGCCAGGCCAGGCCAGGCCAGGCCAGGCCAGGCCAGGCCAGGCCAGGCCAGGCCAGGCCAGGCCAGGCCAGGCCAGGCCAGGCCAGGCCAGGCCAGGCCAGGCCAGGCCAGGCCAGGCCAGGCCAGGCCAGGCCAGGCCAGGCCAGGCCAGGCCAGGCCAGGCCAGGCCAGGCCAGGCCAGGCCAGGCCAGGCCAGGCCAGGCCAGGCCAGGCCAGGCCAGGCCAGGCCAGGCCAGGCCAGGCCAGGCCAGGCCAGGCCAGGCCAGGCCAGGCCAGGCCAGGCCAGGCCAGGCCAGGCCAGGCCAGGCCAGGCCAGGCCAGGCCAGGCCAGGCCAGGCCAGGCCAGGCCAGGCCAGGCCAGGCCAGGCCAGGCCAGGCCAGGCCAGGCCAGGCCAGGCCAGGCTCAGGCCAGGCCAGGCCAGGCCAGGCTCAGGCCAGGCCAGGCCAGGCCAGGCCAGGCCAGGCCAGGCCAGGCCAGGCCAGGCCAGGCCAGGCCAGGCCAGGCCAGGCCAGGCCAGGCCAGGCCAGGCCAGGCCAGGCCAGGCCAGGCCAGGTCAGGCCAGGCCAGGCCAGGCCAGGCCAGGCCAGGCCAGGCCAGGCCAGGCCAGGCCAGGCCAGGCCAGGCCAGGCCAGGCCAGGCCAGGCCAGGCCAGGCCAGGCCAGGCCAGGCCAGGCCAGGCCAGGCCAGGCCAGGCCAGGCCAGGCCAGGCCAGGCCAGGCCAGGCCAGGCCAGGCCAGGCCAGGCCAGGCCAGGCCAGGCCAGGCCAGGCCAGGCCAGGCCAGGCCAGGCCAGGCCAGGCCAGGCCAGGCCAGGCCAGGCCAGGCCAGGCCAGGCCAGGCCAGGCCAGGCCAGGCCAGGCCAGGCCAGGCCAGGCCAGGCCAGGCCAGGCCAGGCCAGGCCAGGCCAGGCCAGGCCAGGCCAGGCCAGGCCAGGCCAGGCCAGGCCAGGCCAGGCCAGGCCAGGCCAGGCCAGGCCAGGCCAGGCCAGGCCAGGCCAGGCCAGGCCAGGCCAGGCCAGGCCAGGCCAGGCCAGGCCAGGCCAGGCCAGGCCAGGCCAGGCCAGGCCAGGCCAGGCCAGGCCAGGCCAGGCCAGGCCAGGCCAGGCCAGGCCAGGCTCAGGCCAGGCCAGGCCAGGCCAGGCCAGGCCAGGCCAGGCCAGGCCAGGCCAGGCCAGGCCAGGCCAGGCCAGGCCAGGCCAGGCCAGGCCAGGCCAGGCCAGGCCAGGCCAGGCCAGGCCAGGCCAGGCCAGGCCAGGCCAGGCCAGGCCAGGCCAGGCCAGGCCAGGCCAGGCCAGGCCAGGCCAGGCCAGGCCAGGCCAGGCCAGGCCAGGCCAGGCCAGGCCAGGCCAGGCCAGGCCAGGCCAGGCCAGGCCAGGCCAGGCCAGGCCAGGCCAGGCCAGGCCAGGCCAGGCCAGGCCAGGCCAGGCCAGGCCAGGCCAGGCCAGGCCAGGCCAGGCCAGGCCAGGCCAGGCCAGGCCAGGCCAGGCCAGGCCAGGCCAGGCCAGGCCAGGCCAGGCCAGGCCAGGCCAGGCCAGGCCAGGCCAGGCCAGGCCAGGCCAGGCCAGGCCAGGCCAGGCCAGGCCAGGCCAGGCCAGGCCAGGCCAGGCCAGGCCAGGCCAGGCCAGGCCAGGCCAGGCCAGGCCAGGCCAGGCCAGGCCAGGCTCAGGCCAGGCCAGGCCAGGCCAGGCCAGGCCAGGCCAGGCCAGGCCAGGCCAGGCCAGGCCAGGCCAGGCCAGGCCAGGCCAGGCCAGGCCAGGCCAGGCCAGGCCAGGCCAGGCCAGGCCAGGCCAGGCCAGGCCAGGCCAGGCCAGGCCAGGCCAGGCCAGGCCAGGCCAGGCCAGGCCAGGCCAGGCCAGGCCAGGCCAGGCCAGGCCAGGCCAGGCCAGGCCAGGCCAGGCCAGGCCAGGCCAGGCCAGGCCAGGCCAGGCCAGGCCAGGCCAGGCCAGGCCAGGCCAGGCCAGGCCAGGCCAGGCCAGGCCAGGCCAGGCCAGGCCAGGCCAGGCCAGGCCAGGCCAGGCCAGGCCAGGCCAGGCCAGGCCAGGCCAGGCCAGGCCAGGCCAGGCCAGGCCAGGCCAGGCCAGGCCAGGCCAGGCCAGGCCAGGCCAGGCCAGGCCAGGCCAGGCCAGGCCAGGCCAGGCCAGGCCAGGCCAGGCCAGGCCAGGCCAGGCCAGGCCAGGCCAGGCCAGGCCAGGCCAGGCCAGGCCAGGCCAGGCCAGGCCAGGCCAGGCCAGGCCAGGCCAGGCCAGGCCAGGCCAGGCCAGGCCAGGCCAGGCCAGGCCAGGCCAGGCCAGGCCAGGCCAGGCCAGGCCAGGCCAGGCCAGGCCAGGCCAGGCCAGGCCAGGCCAGGCCAGGCCAGGCCAGGCCAGGCCAGGCCAGGCCAGGCCAGGCCAGGCCAGGCCAGGCCAGGCCAGGCCAGGCCAGGCCAGGCCAGGCCAGGCCAGGCCAGGCCAGGCCAGGCCAGGCCAGGCCAGGCCAGGCCAGGCCAGGCCAGGCCAGGCCAGGCCAGGCCAGGCCAGGCCAGGCCAGGCCAGGCCAGGCCAGGCCAGGCCAGGCCAGGCCAGGCCAGGCCAGGCCAGGCCAGGCCAGGCCAGGCCAGGCCAGGCCAGGCCAGGCCAGGCCAGGCCAGGCCAGGCCAGGCCAGGCCAGGCCAGGCCAGGCCAGGCCAGGCCAGGCCAGGCCAGGCCAGGCCAGGCCAGGCCAGGCCAGGCCAGGCCAGGCCAGGCCAGGCCAGGCCAGGCCAGGCCAGGCCAGGCCAGGCCAGGCCAGGCCAGGCCAGGCCAGGCCAGGCCAGGCCAGGCCAGGCCAGGCCAGGCCAGGCCAGGCCAGGCCAGGCCAGGCCAGGCCAGGCCAGGCCAGGCCAGGCCAGGCCAGGCCAGGCCAGGCCAGGCCAGGCCAGGCCAGGCCAGGCCAGGCCAGGCCAGGCCAGGCCAGGCCAGGCCAGGCCAGGCCAGGCCAGGCCAGGCCAGGCCAGGCCAGGCCAGGCCAGGCCAGGCCAGGCCAGGCCAGGCCAGGCCAGGCCAGGCCAGGCCAGGCCAGGCCAGGCCAGGCCAGGCCAGGCCAGGCCAGGCCAGGCCAGGCCAGGCCAGGCCAGGCCAGGCCAGGCCAGGCCAGGCCAGGCCAGGCCAGGCCAGGCCAGGCCAGGCCAGGCCAGGCCAGGCCAGGCCAGGCCAGGCCAGGCCAGGCCAGGCCAGGCCAGGCCAGGCCAGGCCAGGCCAGGCCAGGCCAGGCCAGGCCAGGCCAGGCCAGGCCAGGCCAGGCCAGGCCAGGCCAGGCCAGGCCAGGCCAGGCCAGGCCAGGCCAGGCCAGGCCAGGCCAGGCCAGGCCAGGCCAGGCCAGGCCAGGCCAGGCCAGGCCAGGCCAGGCCAGGCCAGGCCAGGCCAGGCCAGGCCAGGCCAGGCCAGGCCAGGCCAGGCCAGGCCAGGCCAGGCCAGGCCAGGCCAGGCCAGGCCAGGCCAGGCCAGGCCAGGCCAGGCCAGGCCAGGCCAGGCCAGGCCAGGCCAGGCCAGGCCAGGCCAGGCCAGGCCAGGCCAGGCCAGGCCAGGCCAGGCCAGGCCAGGCCAGGCCAGGCCAGGCCAGGCCAGGCCAGGCCAGGCCAGGCCAGGCCAGGCCAGGCCAGGCCAGGCCAGGCCAGGCCAGGCCAGGCCAGGCCAGGCCAGGCCAGGCCAGGCCAGGCCAGGCCAGGCCAGGCCAGGCCAGGCCAGGCCAGGCCAGGCCAGGCCAGGCCAGGCCAGGCCAGGCCAGGCCAGGCCAGGCCAGGCCAGGCCAGGCCAGGCCAGGCCAGGCCAGGCCAGGCCAGGCCAGGCCAGGCCAGGCCAGGCCAGGCCAGGCCAGGCCAGGCCAGGCCAGGCCAGGCCAGGCCAGGCCAGGCCAGGCCAGGCCAGGCCAGGCCAGGCCAGGCCAGGCCAGGCCAGGCCAGGCCAGGCCAGGCCAGGCCAGGCCAGGCCAGGCCAGGCCAGGCCAGGCCAGGCCAGGCCAGGCCAGGCCAGGCCAGGCCAGGCCAGGCCAGGCCAGGCCAGGCCAGGCCAGGCCAGGCCAGGCCAGGCCAGGCCAGGCCAGGCCAGGCCAGGCCAGGCCAGGCCAGGCCAGGCCAGGCCAGGCCAGGCCAGGCCAGGCCAGGCCAGGCCAGGCCAGGCCAGGCCAGGCCAGGCCAGGCCAGGCCAGGCCAGGCCAGGCCAGGCCAGGCCAGGCCAGGCCAGGCCAGGCCAGGCTAGGCTAGGCTAGGCTAGGTTAGGTTAGGCTAGGCTAGGCTAGGCTAGGCTAGGTTAGGTTAGGTTAGGTTAGGTTAGGTTAGGTTAGGTTAGGTTAGGTTAGGTTAGGTTAGGTTAGGTTAGGTTAGGCTAGGTTAGGTTAGGTTAGGTTAGGTTAGGTTAGGTTAGGTTAGGTTAGGTTAGGTTAGGTTAGGTTAGGTTAGGTTAGGTTAGGTTAGGTTAGGCTAGGTTAGGTTAGGTTAGGTTAGGTTAGGTTAGGTTAGGTTAGGCTAGGTTAGGTTAGGTTAGGTTAGGCTAGGTTAGGTTAGGTTAGGTTAGGTTAGGTTAGGCTAGGTTAGGCTAGGTTAGGTTAGGTTAGT